>NC_059428.1:92318366-92918468 GCF_021028975.2 Sphaerodactylus townsendi
TGTGCCAACAGATTATGTCTTTGGCAAACTCAGTCTTTCAAAGAGTGGTAGGGCTGGGTCTTGGCACAGGTCAATCAACTCCCTATGAATTCCAATCCTAGTACCCTCCCCTGCTCTGATAAGTCTACAGATCTTCAATATTGACTTAACCACCATAGATTTGGTCGGCGTGGATTCCTTCTTTTCTATCTGTTCCTTTTTTATTCTATCCAGAAATATTACAACATTCCCTCAGATCAAAAAGAATCACATCTCAAAAGCCTCTTAATTGACCCCCATTGTCACTTTTTTCACTGCTATGAATGATTCTGAATTGATGAAAAGGGACTTTTAGGGATTGACAGTAGGGACAGCGCGGCAGGAGCAGGTTCAGAGATGAAGAGGAATCAACCCCCCCTTCAAAAAGATAAAAAGAGGCAGAAGTTCAGTGAACCTTACTGCAGCTGTAACTTCTCCATCTTTTCTTTTCATTCTTGTGTGGAAATAGAGGCAAGCTGTTTCATATCTTTAGGGGGTTTTGAGGGGATAGTTGTGAACTGAGATGAGAGAGGCTCCAACTGCTCTTGATCAGCAATTCATCCTCACAGTTTTAACTGATTTCTTGCTTCTTTTTGCTTCCTGTTCTCAACTCACATCTTATAGACTTATGTAACATATACACGATCTCACCCACACATTCTCAGAAAACTAACAAGCAGTCTGCTAATTCTGCCCTGTATTTAAGTTGAAATGTTAAGTTTGGCTGGTTTAATCACACACAAAAAGTGTGTCTCCTACATCTGATGTAATTTTTTCTCCCACTGAACCTCACTTTATTTTACGTCTGGGACATATTATCACAAGCTCTGTTGTGCAAGATTAGTTCTCTGAAAACCCAAAGCCTGTTTTCCTAGGCTATTTTAGATTAGTGAACAGTTGCTGTGCTATGGCTCTGTAAGGGGTATATCCTCAAGAAATCATAGTAGGGTTTGGGTGTATTAAAAGGAAAAAGGAAGCAAAATATTTCAATGAGCAAATCTGATTCACCAATACTCATGCTAATGGTAATGAAATCTACATAAATCAGAGCAAAGAAGGAGGGACCATATTTTTCAGGGCACTTCTTTGTTATACCAAGCTTTTTGGCCAATGACCATGGACGTCAGCTTCACCCTATATCTTTTTAAAATTCTCTTGAGAGAACAGCTTGTGTATGTTCTATTTCTTTCTAATGTTCTAAGAAGCACTGTTTTGGTCTTCTGGAGATTTTCTGAATGATTACAAATGCACATATCAGAAATCACTGATGTTTTCTTGGTTTCTTTAACTTCCTATGTAAAAGGAACAAGTGTGGATCAGTTATGAAACTTGCTGATGCCTAGGGCAAGCCAATGCACCTGTTATACTAAGCAAAGTTTGAAGCCTGCCATCTGCTTAAGTAACCTTCCTCCAGTGTAGTGGCTCTTCCTTCAACAGAAGAGCCACTGGTGCTGGAGAAAGTCTCACTAGGCTGGAAGAATCACTTCCATGCTAAGCTAGGATACCACTCAAATCATTTAGCCTAAACTGCTTCTTGGGTTTGCTGTGACAATAAGAATATCAGGACTGTGATTTTTTAAAAAAAATCAGTTCCATTTGTATATTCAGCAAAAATATCTTCAATTAATTAATTTATGGGGGTCAATTTGAGGTCATGGGCCACAGCTTTTGTTTACAAAATCAGTCAGTGATTTACCCTCTCCTGCCTTATATGGGAGGAAAATACCTGACAGGACATATGCTTTGTATGGAGCTATCAGACTCTGGCACATTTGTCTTCCATATAACTCAACTTTCCTGCAAGGCCATTAATTGATTCAGAAACTGACTTGCTGTTTATATATCACAAAAAACATGAACAAAAACTGATTAATTTAGAACTGTCATTCTGCTTTCCATTATTTGTTATCTACAAAAGGGATGAAATTCAAGTGAGACATGTGGACGTCGGCTGAGAGGAGCAATGTGGTTTATATAATTTATGTGTGTCTTTGAAGTGTGTCTTACCCCAGAAGAGGTGTGATTCCACCACTGTGCAGCTGCCACCCACCCCCACCACCCCCAGTGCTGGAACATGCTTCTGCTGCCACTGTTGGTGTAGTGAGGATGGGCCAGGTGAGCAGCTGACTTTAGTCAGCTGCCTCCTGGCCTTTGCTGACATTATGCTGACAGCCCGTACTGAGGACTTAAACCACCCTTTTGGGTGCTGTAAATCCATCGAGGACCATAGAGCCTTCTCGGCAGCAAGGAGGCTTTTTAACTTTTTGAGCCTCCCCGCACCACCAAAAAGCCTCTTTAGGGGCAACAGGTAGGTGTGGCCACAGCATTACAGCTGGGCTTCTGGGGGTGCCTGATTGAGGGAAAGTAGCTGGCCCAAGGTTGCTCAGTGAGCATCCTTTTAAGTGGAGATTTGAACATGGGTTTCCCCAACCTAACTGCTTCCCTTTAACTACTATCCCAGGCTGTCTTTCACCATAATGATCTGAGAAGAGAACTGAAGGAGTAGTGAAAAGCATTGAAAAAAATGAAAAAAGCAGCCACAAGTGGTGAAATTCACAGCCATATGTGTGATACCATATGTCTTAGTAAATTTAAAGTCTGGCATACAGAAGTTTTAAGATATGTGAGAATATATCACCACTAAAGTTGGGATATTTTGCATGCTACAGGGCTGTTTCCTATAGTCATTTCCTGTAGAATTTTTTTTTGATACAAAATAAAGATATGCAGTACTTTAAGTTAGTCATAGAAAAGTTGTGCTCTGGTTTACATAGATGATAATTTGATCATAGAGGATAGTAGCAGATATGGCACTGGGCATTCAAGTCTTTATTGTAACCCTGCTCTGGAGCAACCTGTTGGCTTCACGATCATTGGCACAGTGTAAGTTGAAACCTGGGTTTTTAGCACAAATGCTGAGATTAAGAATTCTGTAAATGTTGTATGTATTCCTTGCATAAAGTATAATTAGACGTAAATTAATATCTAATATAATGAATTTCAGGTGTTTTACCAAGTATGTTTTTAAACCCTGCCTTAAAAAACTATATCACAAACTAAAGTTTTGTACTATTTGATATTATGTGTTGATACAATAATTTTGAGCATAAGGGAAGAAGCAAGGCATAAACCACTCAATATATTATAACTTTCTGGACTGATCTCAACAGAGAAAAACTGTGAAATTTTGACTACAACATAACAGATTTGTAATATGAAACTGGGATTTTACTAAAATAAAATGACAATCCTATAAGTTAGTCTAGAGTTTAGATTGGAGTAACTCTGCATAGAGTTGCATTCCAAGTAAAATTTAAACACACATGTTTGAAGGTTTTCCATTATAAAAAGCCCTAATCAACATTGATTATTATGCCTATAAAGCACAAATAAGATTGCAGGGATTTGTATCCTTGATTTTCTTTAGACACGTTGGCACAGTGAAAGTTGAATTAATTAAATGTTATGCCTATCTATAGTTCTATAGTTCTATAGATCTATAGAACAACTCATCAACTAAGAGATTTTTCATGGAAGGTATTTTAATAGAAAGAAAGGATGATCTACAGGACTATATTTCCTACATTAGACAGTTCCTGTGCTATTTAGTTTGTAATATGTAGGATTGCCAACCCCAAGGTGGAATCTGGGGATCTCTCAGAATTACGACTAATTTCCAAACTGCAGGTATCAGTCCCCTGGAAAGAAATGGCTGCTTTATTGGACTCTAAGGAATTATACATTGCTGAGAGCCCTCCCAAGCCTCAGTTTCCAAATGTCCAGGAATTTCTGAACCCAGAGCTGGCAACCCTACTACTGAATAATTGTATGAACCAATCCTTGATGGAGCTTAAGAGCAGTGGTGCTTAAGAGCAGCGGAGTGGATCCAACCATCCTCCAAGTCACTTTCCTCCATCTTAATTTATTTATTTATTTATTTAATTAGGCTTTTATACCGCCCCATCCCCGAAGGGCTCTTAAGGAGCCTTCATCCAACTTGTGGCTCTTCCTTCAATGGAAAAGCCACTTAAGTTGGGGGAAGGCTTCAAACTTTTCTCAGTGGAGCAGGAGGGTAAGGAGGAGCTGTCCCAATGGAATCTGTAGTGTATACATGTTTTCCTGAATGGTCATGGGAGGGAGCAGTTTATGTTTATTTTCTAACTGCCACTCACTCTATTGTACTCATCTTGTTAAGTGGAACCGGGCTTGATTCCCAGCTCTGCCGCCTGAGCTGTGGAGGCTTATCTGGGGAATTCAGATTAGCCTGTACACTCCCACACACGCCAGCTGGGTGACCTTGGGCTAGTCACAGCTTCTCAGAGCTCTCTCAGCCCCACCTACCTCACAGGGTGTTTGTTGTAAGGGGGGAAGGGCAAGGAGATTGTAAATTCCTTTGAGTCTCCTGCAGGAGAGAAAGGGGGGATATAAATCCAAACTCTTCTTCTTCTTCTTCTTCTTCTTCTTCTTCTTCTTCTTCTTCTTCTTCTTCTTCTTCTTCTTCTTCTTCTTCTTCTTCTTCTTCTTCTTCTTCTTCTTCTTCTTCTTCTTCTTTCCTTCAAGTTTGGCAATAGTTTGTCAGATGTCATGGTCCTCATGATTGGAAATGTTTGCTGAATCCATGGATAACCCTGTGTCGCCCATGGATCTAATTCTAGGTTCTTCATTGTTTTTCCTACTGTGCACAGAATTTTTTGAATTCTGAAAATACTGAAGTGATTTATTTATAATCAAATTTATAATCAAATTTATAATCAAAAATAATAAAATGTAAAGATTTATGAGATGTATATCAACAGATAGCAAATGTGAAACCAATATTACAAGAAAGGATGTACATCTTTTTAAATTGAAAACAGGCTTGAGTGATGCCAGTGGAAACCCTACTGTACAATATTCAATAATAAATTTAAATGGTGAGCAGACAACGGTCTTATGGAATGCTACACAACATTTTCCTGACAGGAATGTGTCCATGTTTTATCGGTAAGTGTTGACAATGGGAGATTCTGATTAGAGATACGAAACAGTATTCCAAATAAACCTTTCCGCATACATCCCCCTTTAACCTTTTCATTAAGCAATATAAGCTTTTCTTTACTTTCTGAACAGTAACTTAGTGAGAACATGACAACACGTATTGTAAAGGAAGGGCAGGTGCAAGGTGAAGGTTTTTCAAGTCACACAGTAGATGAGACTTCCTATTGAGCAATGAGTCAATGCAAGGGAGAAAACAGGGAAAGGAGAACCATGTGAGTGGGAGAGACTGGAGTGAAAAGATGTCTCACACTGACAATCTATTCCAGTTAAAAATATAAAAAATAATTGTTTTTTTAAATAAAATGACGTTAACATTGAGATCTTATTTAAATTTATTTTAATAGAAAGATGCAGTTCAGCTTAGAATATCTCAGTGAAATATATTAGTTCATTCTGGCCCCCACCCCCACCCCCGCCCTAAGACCATTTCAGCAAATTAAACTAGCTGGTACTAGGCTATGCTGAACTTGGAATCTGCTATTGAACTTACTCACCAACATGTTACCCTTGATCTTTTCTGTCTACTTCCCCTCCTGAACATTAACCTGCAATTTGTCAGGACCAAGGTCCTACAGACTTTTACCCCAGTTTCCATTTTAAGTTTCAGTTTCGTTTCTCCTGATCCTCAAACCCACCTCTCCTTTGGACCGCCCGCACACCCCATATATACTGGGACTGAGGGCAAGAACCCTCAGTTCTAGCACCCTGTATTTAGGGCGACATATATCAATAAACTTCGTTCCTTTCCCATAAAGTCGACTTTGTTTGAGTGTGTTCAGCTTTACACAATTGTCTTTTTTTACAATTCATACAACCTAAAAACATTTGTTTTTATTGAATAATGTTTACAAAGCTGTGTTTGACTTCCTAACCTAAAAGCTGTCATGGAAGTATGGCGTTCTTTTTAAAAACCTTAGATTATTAAATCTACACGTGAAGCCTAATCCCTCTACCCCCTCACCCCCAAAATTAATCTCTAGTCATTCAATTGTTTGAAGTTCAGGCTAGTCTAATACTTTTTTAAAAAGTAAATCCTATGGTTAATTTAAAAAAAACCTCCCAGTCTCTTAGGCCGAACTTTCCGCTTGCGAATGCGGAAGCGGCGAGGTCAGCGTTTCTGGCACGACCCGACCAGTGGCAACACTAAGAGGACCGTCCACACGGACGGTCCTGAAAACAGCTGGGCAGCCGGCGCCGCGGAGCACCGCCGCCCGGCCGACCCGGCATGTCCCCGGGCCTCCGGCGCGTCGCGAGGCCTGGGGACACGCCCCCCTGGCCCTGCGCGCCTGCTCCATTAGCGGAGGCCCGGGGACAAGGTAAGTGCCGGGTGGGGGAGGCGTCGCGAAGCCGCTGCCGTTCGCTCGGCAGCAGCTTCGAGGCGGCGTTTCCCCAACAAGAGCGCTTCCCAGCGCTCTGGGGAAACGCCGGCTTCGGGCCGGCCGGGCGGTGCGAGGGTGGCGCAGCTGCAATGCAGCTGCGCCCCCTGTGCGAATGGCGGCCTGGAGACGGCGTTTTTGCCGTCTCCAGGCCACCATTAAATGCCCGTGCAGAAACGGCCTTATTATTTTATAAACCCAAACTTTATTCTACTTGGATTTTTATAGAACACTGAACTGAAATTTAATTTGTGTTTTTAAAAACGATTTAAATATTCACCTGTAGTTAACTGCTATTAAAACCTTAACAGAAATTTCCTCCAGAACAAACAATTTTTTCAAAACTTCAGTAACACTTGAGAACTCCATGAAACCACACCCCTCCATGAAAACAACACAGAACAATTTTTAAAACAACTATAGAAGAACAACTGCAAAACCAGAACCAAATGAATGGCCAACTTTTTATCTTTTTGTCCATGTTCAGCTAGTCCATGGCTATGAGAGAAATGTGATTGGCCAGGTGGGTCTAGTGTTTCCCCAAAGGCCTGGTGCCGTTGCCTGGGAGAGCTGTCCTCTTCCCACTGTGTCCTGTTGACTGAGAAACCTGTAAAATGGAAGAAAAACAGACCAAGAATCCTTAAAATTCCAGCCCTGACTGGTTCCATATATTCCAGAATATCCAGCAGCAACAATAATGTAATACCTTTATTATGACCAATGAAGACATAATAAAGTAAGTCATTTCAAGGGTATTATTATCCTACCATTGCTTCCTAAAATCCTTAGCAATAGAGAACTTTGTTGATGCTCAAAAGTTTGGCTATGTAAATATAGTTTCCTGATAAATAACATTGGTAGTGATAGAGGCAGGTAACAGCATATCATTAAAAAGAGCCAGCATGGTGTAGTGGTTAAGAGTAGGTGGATTTTAATCTGGAGAACTGGGTTTGATTCCCCATTCCTCCACCTGAGTGGCAGAGGCTCATCTGGTGAACCAGATGTGTTTCTGCACTCCTACATTCCTGCTGGGTGACTTTGGATTAGTCACAGTTCTTTGGAACTCTCTCAGCCTTACCTACCTCACAAGGTATAAATCCAAACTCCTCTTCCTCCTCCTCCTCCTCCTCCTCCTCCTCCAAAGCTATTATGGATGTGCATCTCCAGGCACTAGGTCTGACTCTCCTCTTTTGCAGGGGATAGAGCCAGACTGGGACACTGTCAAACATCCCACTTCTAACTGTAGGGATTTTTTCCCTTTCACATTATTTAATGTCACTATTTAAATTCTAGATTTGATGAACTGGATTTCAAACAATGTCCTCATTATATACTTAATAAAGGATATAATACTGGATGTTACTTCAAGACTGAAGGGGAAGATTTTTATATTTTCATCAATGATACAGCTGGGAAGGAACATCATCACTCTGATGAACAAAACATTCGCATGTTCAGTAAGTGAGCATATTGTGCTGAAAGTTTCTATGACCGTCCATGTAACATTCACTTAGCTTTTCCAGTGTCTGATTGTCAGAACCTGCCTGACATGATCAAAAACTATAAATATGGGAACGAATTTGTTCTCCATGATTCTCCTCAATATTTAGGCCGATATTCTTCTTTTAATTATTTGTGATTATTTGTATCAGTCTGATTAGCCAAGTTTGACCTGAGCTTGTCAGCACTTGGGAGCTAAGCAGGGCTAGTCATGGTCAGCACTTGGATGGGACACCATTAAGGAAGACTGCAGTTGTTTCATGCAGGAAGGCAAAAACCATCTTTGCTTATCTGATACTTGGAATGCTCCAAAGATGAGGTTGCCATTAGTTGACTGGGATTTGACAGCATGGTCTTCTTAATTATTTGAAAAGGTCATCTTCGGATGGACAGATATTAAGACAACTCCAGATCCAGTACTAATGTTTCCTTAGATTTCCTTAACTAGATTCTCCAAGACCTTTACCCAATTTTAAACAAACTTTTTACTAAAAAATTGCTAATTATGTATTGTCGAAGGCTTTCACGGCTTTTGGTGGGTTTTGGTGGGTTTTCTGGGCTGTGTGGTCATGGTCTGGTAGATCTTGTTCCTAACATTTTGCCTGCATCTGTTGCTGGCATCTTCAGAGGTGTATCATAGAGAAAAGTCTGTTGCTAGACACAGTGTGTAACAGACTTTTCTCTGTGATATACCTCTGAAGATGCCAGTCACAGATGCAGGCAAAATGTTAGGAACAAGATCTACCAGACCACAGCCACACAGCCCGTAAAACCCACCAAAACCAGTTTGCTAATTATGCCTTTAAGTGGCCCTGTCTAGATATCTAAGCGCAAGGTTAACAATCACACAAGGAGAATGGAAACGAGCATGCTATTCCTGCCTACTGCTTGCCGCCTCCTATGCATGTTGGCTTGATTATGACAGAAACATCTATATGCAAACAAGATGTATGTGCACTGCAATTCCAGTGACCAGAAATATTCTAGTAAAAGCCCTGTAAGAAAGAGACTTCCTTTTCATTTAAAAATCAGGCATACTTAACTCAGATTTCTGTTGAAAAAGGTCTTGATTGCATGATTTTTAATGGGTGTGAGGATTCCCACATTCCCAGTCATTGGTGAGGACTTCCAATCATTCATGAGCTATTCCCATTCACTGCAATGGAGAAAGCAAATCACATGCACAGTCCTTTGCAGACCCAGATCAGCTCTCTCTGATGAAATGAAAGAGACAACATATTGTTGAAAATATTCATGGTCGAAATCAACTGACTGTTGTGGGTTTCTGGGCTGTGTACCATGGTTGGTAGTTTTTGCTCCTAATGTATGCCATGGAGAGAAGCACATCTTACTGTGATATGCCTATGAAGATGGCAACTACCAGACTATGGCCACACAGCCCTGAAAACGCACAACAGCCAGAACGAGACAGCCCTTGAGATAGGGAGTTGCATGTGTTCTCTGCAGCATGTGCAAAACTGAGGGTCTTGAGGGTTGGGCTGTTTCAAATGGAAGAGCCCACTACAACATATGTGTTCTGTCTCCTGCTTCTGCTACAAGCCAGTTTGGTCCTTTAATTTTAAAAAATATTGTGGCTGTTCAGGGGCATAGAACAATGTTATACTGATCAGTAGAAGGGAAAAAACTTTCTGAATTACTAAATTACCATATGTATCTATAAGAAGCATGTGAGGAAGATAAGCAATAAGTATGAACTTTCTTGTAATGCTATCTTCCATATCTTCTAATTGCTTATTTGCACAAAGTGCATCATTTGTATTGATTTTATCTCTACAGTTAAGCCCAGCCCACCTGAAAATGTCACTTTCCAATGGGTAGATGACAAAGTAACTGTACAGTGGAATCCACCTCAGCATCCACAATGTTTTGAGTTGGAATTCCAGTACAAAAGCACATTGGACCAAAAATGGAAGGTGGGTAGATTTTCTCTTCTCTATGAGAAAAAAAATATTTCGTTGTCCAGAAGTCAAGGTTTATTGCTAGTATTTCCCATCTAGTTTCACATTAAGAAGCACTTCATGACCCTTATAAGAAATTACTGTTGTGATGTCAATAACAGCTTGCAACACAAGTTTTCTTAATTGCCATCATGCCATCACAAAATATTCTTTAGCTGTGGTATTCGATGGTGAATGGCCAGCTTTGCCTGGTGCAAGTTATATCAACTGAGCTGCACTGTAATGAACTGGCAGATTATTTTGAAAACATTATTATCTCTCAAAACACACAGTAACATGCCTTTGAAGATTCTCCCCACAGACACATGTGAAACCACTAGGAGCAAAAACTACCATACCGCAGCCACACAATCAGGAAAACCCACAACACCCAGAAAATTCTGGTCGTGAAAGTCTTCAACAATACATGGAGACAGAATCTTAGCTTGCCCTCTGAAATTTTGTTAGCAGGATCTGATCTCATGTTTGTGCTGTTGTTGTGATGATCAGGTTTAGATAGGTTCAGTGGGAAACACAAGGTATGAGCAAAGCATTAAGCTGTGCAGGGTTTCATGTGGTCCAGCATCTTGTATATTTTTCCTCATCTAGCCACTTAAAGTTAGCAAACCAGCATAGTTTCACTTTGGGCAGTGGTCTGCTGGTATAATAAAAATAACCCAAAAAAAGGAGTTAATACATGGATCAATCATAGCAAACTTTATTGTGAGTCAGAAAATTGATCAGCCCAGCTCAGTGTTGTCTACTGTGGCAACAGTCCTAAAAGCTCAAGCTCTCGAATATCTTTCTGAACACCTGCAATTTAAGTCCTTTTACCTGGACATCCCAAGATCTGAACTTGGGACCTTTTGTATGCAAAGCAGACTTTGAATCATGGCCTCTCTTAAATATAAACTTTAATTGAAACACGGGCTGCTCGTTGAAAGTACTTTCGCCACACCTTCTCCCTCTGTGGGAAGAGTGCTTGGTATTTTATGGTTGTTACTTTTGAACTTCACCATTGTCATTGTGGCTAGCTAAGGCTTGCTGGGGGAAACAGAGTTCTTTACTGCAGAGGCAGAGTTACCAAGGGGCCGGGGTGCGTGCGTTGCACTGGGCGCATGCCAGGGGGTGGAAAATTCCCCCGGCATCTCACTTCCCCACCCCACACCCATGGTCCCCCCCTGCCCCCACACTTACCTTATTGAAACAGTGCAGGCTGGAGAAGGAAGGTCTCATGGGAAGTATAGTTCCCACCAGGCTATTTTCAGCCTGAAGGGAACAGGTTGCTTTTCCAGGCTGGACTAAGGTAAGTGTGGAGAGGGCAGGGGAGGGAAGGGCACCATGGAGGGGGGGGCAGAAAACACAGAGTGTGCACCGGGCGTAGTATGGCCCAGCTATGCCTCTGATTTACTGACACTGTCCAAGGAAAATTGCTAATAAATAGTCTTAAGTCAGTAGCTGTCTCATCTCTATCTGGAAGTCACTCTTGTAATTGTGGCTTCAGCCATCTATCACCCTAGATTTAACCTTTTTCTTTTTTCGGGAAGAATGGTTATTGGATGAATGATTGCTTGATTTATAAACCTAAGTAGTTTGCTGTCTAATTTTTGGTGCTGCTGCAATTCTATTAGGATAAGCAGAAATGAGAATAGTATGCATTGAACAGAAGTATTAATGACTGTACTTGTGTTCAGTCCAGCAAAGACAAATGTTGCAAGATTGAAGACCATGGGATTGATCCTGCAAAGTGTTACTCATCTCGACTCAGGGTGGAAAGGTCGAAGAATTGTAACACAGTTGCTTACTTTAGTGAATGGGGAAATGAAACACTTTGGAAGAATGGCAGTGCCATAGGTAAAAGAAATATGATTATGAAAATTTCAGTCTTTTTGAAGATTTTGTCTATCAGAGTAAATGTTAAGATACAGATCTCCTTACTTATATTGCAAGTCATTAATTATGTGTCCACAGTATGCTTTGTTCTACCCAAATCACTGATATTACTTGCTTGCTCTCTGCTTCAGTTTATGCATGGAAAGTACTTATAATTTGGGAATTTCCCTCCACTATATGAGATTTTGAAGAAATAAAGAGCTCTTCAGCTGCTTAGAAAAGTCACCCATAGAAGGAAAAGCTGCACTGGGTTGGTTTATCATTGCCTAACCTTGTATTCTTGGCCAGGAAGACCAAGCAGAATTTTGAACAGGTGACTGGTGTACGAGAGGCCTAACATTATCAGCTATGCATGGGATGCTTTACCAGAGGCTGCAGAAAGGCTTGCTTCTGACAGCTCAGTACCATTAATGGCACTTTTGGTTAACCCCTTTGAAGGAGCCCCATGGTGCAGAGTGGTAAACTACAGTACTGCAGTCAAAAGCTCTGCACATTTGAGTTTAATCCCAATGGAAGCTGGTTTCAGGTAGCTGGCTCAAGACTGATTCAACCTTCCATCCTAGGTCAATAAAATGAGTTCCCAACTAGTTGGGGGTAAAGTGTACATGAAGGCAATGAGAAAGGCAATGGAAAGCTACCCTGTAAACAGTCTGCCTAATAAACGTTACACCATGGGTCAGTAGCAACCTGGTGCTTTCACAGGGTACCACCTTTATATTTAACTAACCCCCTTTCAGGATAATGAATTTGAACTCCTTCATACCTGGAGTTGACATTGCACATGTTTGTTTCTCAATTCAAGGTCCCTGTTTTGCTCTAAGGAAATGCTAGGACAGCCTATGAAGGGGAAACACCTCAAACTCAGATAGCAGAATCTCTCTAACTGCTCGCTCCACAGAATATGTAAACAGAAATTAGGAGAGAGATTAACAGCTGGAGCACACTAATTGCTATGGAGATACTGCTGAAAGTAAAGCTCTTTTCCACAGTAAAATAATTTTTTCTCCCTGCCATGAACACTGCATAAGAAAAAGCATAAAGATCAGACTATCTGGAAGGACTCTGTGCTCTTCCTGTGGTCACCCACCAGGATTGTAGATTATCAGTGTAGGAGTTCACAGTGGCCCCAAATTATATGGTATTTCCAAATGCTATAGCAGTAAGGAGAATTAGTCATGAAAGGCAAATCTGTATCAAAGGTATCCCTGCAGGAAATGTAACATATGCTCCAGAATATAGTTTAGGAAAGAACAGAAACATTAATATAATTTCAGATTCATTTTGCTAAGTGCTATCTCCAGCCCAAGTAACTGATTCCATTAAATGCACCCATTATCATGTATCAATAAATCTCAAAAAGCATCTGTGTGATAGTTCAGATGTTACATGTGAAGACTCAACTCGCAGGTTTTCCTTTTCCAATGCCATTGTTTTTGTTAAAGCAGAGTATAACTGCTAATATAAGGAATTTTTTAAAAATCTGCCAACCAAGGAAGGATGAGTGTGAAAGCAAAACCCGTTCTTTTGTCTTCAGCAGACTTCAGCATGCTTCTATTCAATAATATAAAATTATTTGTGAAACTGAAAAGAATGATAGTTTTATTTTTTCAATACAGTTGTTCAATGTCTCTTCCAAACGAATCAATTGGTAAAAATGCGTTTAACAAATTGATGTTTCTGTTTTTCAATATACTTGGAGATTACTTTCTAATGGTCATTATTTTGGTGAATACTTTTGTGATTACTTCCAGATTCCTGTGATATCGATTCAGAGACAAACACTGTAATCCTTTTGACTTTGGTAATGACCACATTCCTGGTAGTATTTACCCTTCTGATGTTTGTTTGCAGATTGAAAAGGCGAGTGCTGATTTTGACAACAATCTTTCTAACTTGTAAAATGCTTGTTGTGATGTGCCGCACATGTGTCAAAAATTCATTGCACCTTCCTGTGGGTTCCTGTGGGTGGAGCTTGGGCCACCAACTGTCAGAAGTGGTAGGCTGATTTCAGTATCTCTTCAAGACTGCAGATAAATGTGGTGTTGTACTTTTATTATCTATTTTCTAAGATTTATACATACCTTTCCATTTTGTATACAAATATGGAAGGAGAGAATGGCAGCCATGCTCTATATGAAGAACATACAAAGTTCGCTTTGGTACTCAAAGTGTAGTGTGTTTACAATCCTAACCAAGATTCTTTTCTTTGGTCATACTAGAGTATGACTGAATTTGTGCAAAGTGAGAGGGAATGTGGGGAACTAATTTTTTTATGAGAGAGAGAGAGAGAGAGAGAGAGAGAGAGAGAGAGAGAGAGAGAGTTTTACTAGAGTGTCAAAAAAGAACTGAGGAGATTTGGATGAAAATTCCAATTTTGCCATAATGCTTACTAGGCAATCTTGGGCTAGTCACTGTCTCAGTCTGACTTACCTCACAAAGTTACTGAAGCTTCAATGGAGAACAGAAGAACCATGTAAGTTCCTCTGAACTTCTTTGGAAAAGGGTAAGGTGAGCTCTAGTTCACAGAGTAAAAATAACTGTTGACACAGACAAAAGCTGGAGGTGGGGAAAGTGGAAATAGGCAGTGTGGGCAGTTGGGGAAGATTCAGAGGAAGTCCTGTGGCGAACAAGTCACAGATAGAATATTTAAAACTTAGGTGCTACCAAGAAGCAGGAAGTTATATAAGATCTTCAAACCAATCAGGATCTGAAGTAGGGATTGTAGAGGATTATTGACTAAATAGACCACATGTTTAGTTCGTGATTGCTTAATTTATGGGTGAGGAGTCCAGTTCTCTTTACAAGTTGGTTGCCAGGGCTATCAACCCCAGACTGGCCTGTATGCAAAAATATTAAGTTGAGGGAGCAATTGGCAGTGCTGGGCAGGACAGAGCAAGAAAGGGACAGATGGCAAGCACCTGCACATGAGACTTTGAATCAACACCACCTGGACTGATCTCTCTGCTCTGAAAGTGGTGTGTGCAGCACCTCCCATCCCTTCTCCTTCCAAGCATGGCCAGTACTCAGTAGGACACAGATGCAGACTTCCAAGAGAATGCACCTCCTTCACATCACAACTCAGCCCAGAAGAGATGACGATGACATCAGACATTTCCAGGTAGACAGCAGAGCACTTTACATCCTGTAACTGAGGCAGTTTCCGCACGGCCCCCCAGGCGCCTCCACGCCGGCAAGAATTCTGCCGGTGTGGAGGCGGAGGCCGTTCGCACGCAAGCGTGCGGGCGGCCTCAGGAGAGGCCGGCGGACGGCAGGCGGCTCCGCATGGAGCCGCCTCTGCCCCCTTCTCTGTCCCGCTCACCTTGTCCCCGTCGTCGGCCTGCTGGCCTCCGAAGCCCCGCCCACGCTGCCCTCCGACCTCCAGGGGTCGGAGGGCAGCGTGGGCGGGGCTTCGGAGGCCAGCAGGCCGACGACGGGGACAAGGTGAGTGGGACAGAGAAGGGGGCAGAGGCGGCTCCATGTGGAGCCGCCTGCCGTCCGCCGGCCTCTCCTGAGGGAACACGCTGTTGCGGCACACGCTGTTGCGGCAAAAACAACCCTTTAAAGGGTTGTTTTTTAGGGCGGCCTGACGCCGCCCTGGGGGAGGGGGAGCGAAGTCAGGTCGGCGCTGCTGCAACGTGCGGATGGCTCCCTGGGGGCGGCGTTTTTGCCGTCCCCAGGGCGCCATAAAAAGGACGTGCGGAAACGGCCTGAGGCAGTGGGAAATTCCTATGAGGAGCCAAAGGAATATTTATGGACCAGGTTTCCACTTGTCAACCCATAACTATAAGCATTTCTACAAAGCATTTCTAAAAGCATTTCTGGAAAGCACTTCTTTCTTGCCTGTCCCTTATCTCTAAGGAAAGCTGAATGGAAATGGTTGCAGGTGGGTCAGTGCTGAGGCCTCCAAAACTGAAGGCCATGTTGTCTCAGGTGTTGGTTCAGGGTTGGTGTTGGTTCAGGGTTGGCTTGTAACAAGTGTCTGCCAAGGCTGGGTTTGGGGATGGGTTGGCTTCCTTTCCCTGCAAGGGTGGTCCATAACACTTTTTAAAGTGATTCACTGGAAAGTCTTACTGCGAACTTTAATTCCTCATTGTCCCATATCCATGTTTTCTTCACATCAGTTGGAAAACCTAAAGTTGAAAAATAGTGTTCTCTATTCCCTGCCCCATTGTCCAGGGTTGATGCAGTATGCAGCCCCAGACCCAAAGCTGTCACCACAAACTGATGGGTGGGGCCATGCCTACCACAGGAAAGGCATCAGGCAGTTGGATAGCAAGCATCAGAGCATGTGTTGGGTCTCCAGCTTCTTGTAAGTCAGAGAAGAATGCTAGCCCTGTGACTGAGGCAATGGAGGCCAAGTTTTCACAGGAGCTACCATTAGACCTGGAAACTTCATCAGAGTGATGGGAAGTAGGGATTTTTGGACCTGCTGTGTGGTATTTAAACCCCCTCAACTCCCAGTCTGGCTCTCTGAGAGTACAGAAAGAAAGCAGAGATGATCCAGAGGGAGAAGGAGAATTGTGCATGTGACTCCACTCCCTCAATGAGAGGAATTCAGAGATGGCCAGGCATTGGTGACCTTGACACTCATGTATGTTGTTAATTGCTAAAATAAAATATGTATCAAAAATCATTGCTAAATGTCTATAAGGTAAAGGTGGGATGTTTTTCATTTGAGATAAATTTTTGGACCATCTTATTATTTGTTTTTATTCATTTTTCTTCCCCGTTAATTTTGTTTTTACAGAATTAGAAGGACCATAATGCCTGATATACCAGACCCAAAACATATGTATTTGGACTTGTTCTGTGATCATGATGGAAACTTCCAGGTAAGGTGTCAAAACATTTTCTTGACATTTCTCCCTGCCCTTCAAAACCCTGAAATATATTAAATTAATTATGCTGTCAGCAACATATTTACAAATGTTTGTAATAATACCTCAGCTTGCTGATTTTGAAATCAAATCAAATCTAGAATGATGGGTATATTGTACAACAACAGAGGGAACTTCTTGTTCTTATCATATATTGATAGTGAATGAGCTGTGCAGGATTTGGATGAAAGATTTCCTTATAACTGAGTGGCAAATTACATATTACTATGTAGAACTGTGATTATGTTGTTGGGTATATTTATCCCATGTGTGTATAAAGTATCATCAAGTTGCAGCTGACTTGTGGCAACCCAGTAGGGTTTTCGAGGCAAGAGACTAACAGAAGTGGTTTGCCATTGCCATCCAGTTCAATAACAACCTGTGTATTCCTTGGTAGTCTCCCATCCAAGTACTAACCAGGACCAACCCTGCTTAGTTTCTGAGATCTGACAAAATCAGGCTAGCCTGGACCATCCAAGTCAGGGCCCTTTGTTCCTCAAAATAGGAAGAATTACTGTCTTAAAATGGGTCCAGAAAATGTGACGATATTCACATTTCAATGTTTCAGGACTGGATTTACAAAATGGAAAATGGGCTGGTTCAAGCAAAGGTACAAAATGAAGAAAAGGAGTGTGTCATTGAAGAACAAGAAGATGAAGATACCCAGGCAGAAAACGTGGAAGTCCAAAAGAATATTCCCTAAAACATTAAGGATAAATGTTTGTGTAGAACCCATGTTCCAATCAAAATGTCTATTTTTAGCACTTGTGTTATTGTTATTGGAGGTCAGCTCATAAGCATGAAAAGTAGAGACATAATGTTGTAAAACTTCATGACTGAGTGAAAATCTGTGAGGAAGCACTAAATGGTTATAAAACTAGAACAGCTGGAAAATTAATACTGCTATATTTGGTTGAACAATATAAAACAACAAATTTCTATAAAAATACAATTTAGTTCGCTGTCTGCATTTATTAGATAATGGTAGCAATTGTCATTTCTACCCTGGATTTAGAATGTGTTCTATGAAACGCAAAGCCCTTCCATACATTTAGTGATAAAACAGTGCAATAGAGAACTGGTGCATGATAAGCTCTTTCCTCCACCATGCACATAACCTCCATGTAAACTGGTCCCTCCATATGAGTGCTGTCTTTTGTGGAGGCTTGAACAATTTTTCACTTACAAAAATTGGAAAGAATCACGTGAATCTAGGGATCCCAACTCCAGATTTGGAAATTCCTGGAGATTTGAAGATGGAATCTGGGAAGGATGGGGTTTGGAAAGAGGAGAAATCTCATCAATGACTCTACTCTCTACAGCCATTTTCTTCGGGGGAACTAATCTCTGAAGCCTGGAGATCAGCTGTAATTCTGAGTGATCTCCAGGTCCTTCCTGGAGGTTGGCAAGCCTACTTGAATCAGGGTTTCATGCAATCAGGTGCTCACCTATGAGCCAGGCTGGAACATAGAAGGGGCTCATGCTACTTCTTCACCACCTATTTCAGCACTGCATTGTTGGAAAGTATGAATGTGGGCTCCAGATAAATTCATAGTCAATGTCGCCACATGGCAAAGCACAGGGGAGATGTGTTCCCTAATCAAAGCCCCTGTGAGAAGCCATACCACCGCATGCTGAACCAGTTTTAGTTTCCAGAGCAGATACAAGGGAAGGCCCGCATAATAGTCTAACCTGGAGGTGACCGTAGCATGGATCACTGTGGCTAAGTCGGCTTGGGAGAGGTATAGGGCTAGTAGCCTCACTTGGCGCAGGTGGAAAAAGGCCACCCAGGTCGCATGAGCCACCTAGGCCTCCAAAGATAGAGAAGAGTCCAGGTGTACCTCCAAACTTTGGACTGAGGAGGCTGGTGTCAATGCAGCCCCCTCAAGAAATGCACATAACAACAGCAATCACCATAACCAGAATGACAACAACAAAAAACTCAGACCCACGAGGGAGGGTGGGAGAATCCGTCAGACCTCAGACACGAAAAGGCACAGGATGGCCTGTCCTGTCCATATAAGGCCGCAATCCCACCTCCTCCAGGCATGTCACTTGCTTATGCCAGCAGTTGGGCAGCCCCACCCCATGCTGGTCTGGATGCCGGCACTGAGCCTGCCCCTCTCCCTGCCCCACCCTTGTGCAGCAACAGTGGCCAAGGTAAGTCTCAGCTGCTCTTTTTCATCGTATACTTTAGCTTTGCAGAACATATGATAAAAATCATAAAGAACAAATTCTCTCCAGAAGTTCAGTAGAGGACCAGATCTATAATCATTAGGATGTCACAGACTGAAACAAGTGCAGAATATTGTTCTGACTGCAGTCACCTGGTTTTATGCCATTTTAATTTCTTATATGGACAGGACAGGCCTTTCTTCATTCAGTCTATAATCTACACTACTTCTGAATTCCGTGCCTAGAAGGCTGCAGATGTTAGCTAGACATTAATCATACTGCACTAGTAATAGATGACATATAAATAATCATTCAGTCAGCATACTCTAGAGAGTTGTGAATGAAAACACACATACAGTTGCAAATGCTGCAATGAAATATCCAGAGAAGAAAGCTTGGTGATCTTTTTAAAGTCAGACGCTACAGTGTCACTGCCTCATCTTTTGCCATCAGGTCTGGGTTTTCTCCCCACAATTCTTCATTGTTCAGGGAGAGGAAATGCACTGGAAAATATGGAGGACATGCATAGACTGCATAGAACGTGCATAGACTGTATAGAACAGTGGTTCTCAACCTTCCTAATGCCGTGACCCTTTAATACAGTTCCTCATGTTGTGGTGACCCCCAACCCTAACATTTATCCATTTTACAGATGGAGAACACTGATGCAGAGAGTCTTAGGTGACCCCTGTGAAAGGGTCATTCGCCCCCCCAAGGGTCACGACCCACAGGTTGAGAACCGCTGGTATAGAACATGCATAGACTGCAGATTGCCATTACAATCCTGGTGCCCTCTACATGCATTCATTTGAATAGAGGTCATGGTTTGGACTCTATTTATTCTTTCCCCACCAGCACAGAATACTCTTTTCCCCAATCCTGAAAGTTTTTTTTTCCTTTTTAGGCCTAGCTACAAGTTCTGCTAACAATCACCATTTGGTTAATCTATCCTGCCAGAAACCTGGCCTCAGAAGCTTTGCTCCTGGTTCTTCTGGGGCTGCTAAGGCCCAGTTTTGGTAGCAAATTCTCTTTGGAGTGATTATGAAATTGCTCAATCAGCCTCTTGACAGTCTATCAAGCCAGAACTGCAGTCAAAATCGTGTGTTGTGCTGAATGGCCATTTTGGAGATGTCCCTGCACACAAAATGGGATACTTGGGCTAGAACAGCATTTGAGCCTTGCAGAGTCCCATGTGATGCTATGGTGTACCGATTTACAGAAAATGATAACATGTTTCTTCTGTAGAACTCTATATCAGTTGTAATTTCTGCTGTGGTTAATTTATCACACGCGAACATCAGAGTATATCTGAAGAAGTACGAATATGAGGCTTAGTATGAATATGAGGCTGCAATGCAGCTTTCACACAAGATATTTGCATATTTTCACATATAACTGAAGTCTGTCTTCTGCCACCCAGGTGCAACTAGGCATTTCTTCATGAACATGGAACAAATGTTATCCCTTGTGGTTCAGAATGAGTTAAGATGTCCACATCCATTGATGCACGTATGACATCATGTATGACATTTATTAGCAGCAGCTAGAAAACCTGTTAGAAAGAGAAGAAGACTGAAAGAACAGCTGAGGAATCCTTCAGTAGTATCTAAAAAACCTAGGCAGCGTCATCCTCTTTTTCATCATTCAATATGAAGCCTCGTGAATGTCAGCCCTTTTTCCTATGTTGTAACTTGCTAATCACTAATAATCTATCAGCAAACCAGAGATATCTTTTTGAGACAGCAATTGTGCTAGTCAGGGATATTATCTTGGAAGTTTTTTCCAGTTTGAATGAAATATTCTGAAACAAAGTTGCGACTTCCCTGGAACTTCACCACATTTCCATTCCATCTCAACCATTTGCATATCTAAGGAATAAGCTTTCAAAACACTAATTCTGAAAGACTATTGAACTTTGCTTTGTTCTCCAAGGCCTCATACTAACAAGCTATTTAGTTACTTTGGACATTTAAACTTCCTGAAATTCCAGTAGTTCAGAGCAAGTAGTCAAGAATTAGAATTTCTGCAGTGGCTGACCTGGCCTAAATGGTGCCCAGGGGCATGACCAGCTTCCCATGTGCCCCACTTACAGGAGCCAGCAAGGAGGCTGGGGAAGGCCGGGGCTCAGGGGCAGCTCAAATGGCTGCTGCAGTGGCAGGCTGGCTCCTGCACTCCCCAGCCTCCCGGGGGGGGGGGGAGGAGCTGGCCTGCAGCAAACAGCTCAGGCAGCGAGCAGCACTCCAGCACAGGGGGAGCCACCGAGCACCGGTTGGGTTGCTGCAGTGTGAGAAAGGCCAAGTGTGGGACCCAGTCTGCACCCGGCACCCCCCCCCCCACACACACACAATGAAACAGCATGCACCTGGGAACATGGGATACTCCATGTTCCCATGGGCAGTACGCCGCTGCACTTCTGTGTTAACAAGAAAAACCAACCATTCACACATATTCATTATTCATCTCTGCAATACATTGTGTTGTATTACAATGAATTTGCAGAGTAAATAATAAGGCAGAGATGCAATTGAGTTGTTTTGTAGAACTTTACTAGATAACAAATAAATTTACACTATATATAGGAATAGGAAACTCTATCTATGCAAGTCTGGGTGTCTGTTCAGTGTATCTCTTTTGCTGGAAGAAGAAAGGTGAGATCTTTCCAGAGATCTTTCATGTGATTCTAGGCATGTGACAATTGTTAACTCTTGCTTGACTGAGTTAAGCAGGCACTTATAAAATCCTAACAGTTTGTCTAAATCAGAAGCTCTTATGTCACTTATGATAAACTTGGGCTTTGTAAGTTTTCTAATGGAAGATATTCCATAGCAAATCAAAATGAGCATTAATATGTGAACTGTCCCTTTTTCAATGTATCATATGGCAGATGTCATTAAGGAGACAGCTGAGTACACAGATTGCAATGAGGTCCAAAGCAGGAAGGTTTGTGTAAGGATTTCTAGAGAACTAAGCAAGTTGCTACCTCATTCTGCCATAAACAAGATAAGATTTGTATGAATGGGGGTTTGGGGTGGGGTGTTGCACTTCTAACACTAGATATATGGCAGGCTTTCTTTTCCTCATGCTCAGTAATTTGGCCTTTGGACAGATCTCTATAAACAGAAGCTTTGCAACAAAACTTGTCTCCAGAGCAAACTGTAATATTGTTGACATAGGTTTATGATTTATTAGGCAACACACATAGTACAAGCTGTGTTCTAGTAAGCAAGATAAAACAATAATGTATGTAGAGGTATTTTGAAAAAACAGTATGCATAGTCAATCCTTAACTAGAATCAGAAACCTTACACGAACTTTTAGAGTCTTGCATTTCAGCTGCATCCAGTGGTGGGATCCAAAAATTTTAATAACAGGTTCTGATGGTGGTGGGATTCAAACAGTGGTGCCGCCGCACACACGCACCTCCAGTCCCTATTGGGCAGGGAGGTTACCTTCTCGGCACTCAGAAAAAATTAGTAACCACTTCTAGAAAAATTGTGAGAACTGGTTGGATCTCACCTCTGGCTGCACCCCACCATTCATGAAACATTTTAAATTTAAACTGGGGATCCTCATGATTTTGTAATATGAAAATTAAACTAATGCCATGTGCAAAATGCCTATGCCCATGAATTGCCAGCTGTTCTATGGCAAGAATGAAAGAGAGCATCATGTCAGTTCTCTCTAGGAATTGCTGGAAACTTAAGTCATTTTGATATAAAGTGCCCAGTGATTCCTAGAGAGGCCTGACATCACATCATTGCCGATGGCTGTCCTTCCATGTCCCTGCCACCTTGGTTTCCTGCTATCTCGGGCTGTTGTGCCAGTCAGTTTACAGTTCCTGATTTGGCTAGCTGCAGCATCTACAGATGCTTGGGAGTGGTTAATAATCTAATTAAGTTGAAACATAAGAACATAAGAACTAGCCTGCTGGATCAGACCAGAGTCCATCTAGTCCAGCATTCTGCTACTTGCAGTGGCCCACCAGGTGCCTTTGGGAGCTCACATGCAGGATGTGAAAGCAATGGCCTTCTGCTGCTGCTGCTCCTGAGCACCTGGTCTGCTAAGGCATTTGCAATCTGAGATCAAGGAGGATCAAGATTGGTAGCCATAGATTGACTTCTCCTCCATAAATCTGTCCAAGCCCTTTTTAAAGCTATCCAGGTTAGTGGCCATCACCACCTCCTGTGGCAGCATATTCCAAAACACCAATCACATGTTAGCGTGAAAGAAGTGTTTCCTTTTATTAGTCCTAATTCTTTTCCCCCCAGCATTTTCATAATGAATGCCCCCCCCCTGGTTCTAGTATTGTGAGAAAGAGAGAAAAATTTCTCTCTGTCAACATTTTCAATGCCATGCATAATTTTGAGTAGACTTCTAATCATATCCCCTCAGACGTCTTCCTCTCCAAACTAAAGAGTCCTAAAGCGGCTGCAGCCACCTCTCCTCATAAGGAAGGTGTCTCCAATCCTTCAATTCTCATCCCTCGTGAGCCCTTCTCTAATCACTTTTTCTATCTCCTCCAATATCCTTTTTTGAGATGTATGGCGACTCAAGAGACTGAACACAGTACTCTGGCAAGTGCGGTCGCACCACTCAATTGCTTTATATAAGGGCATGACAATCCTTGCAGTTTTATTATCAATTCCTTTCCTAATTATCCCCAGCATAGAGTTTGCCTTTTTCACAGCTGCCATGCATTGAGTTGACATTCCCATGGAACTATCAACTAAGGCAGCCCAAATCCCTTTCCCTGGTCTCTTGTGACTGATAGCACTTGGACCCCTGTAGCATGTATGTGAAGTTTGGATTCTTTTGCCCTATGTGCATCACTCTTACATTTTGCTACATTGAACTGCATTTGCCATTTCTTAGCCCACTCCACCTAATTTATCAAAGGTCCACTTGGAGCTCTTCGCCAATCCTTTGTGGTTCTCACCACCCTACATAATTTGGTATCATCTGCAAACTTGGCCCATCAAGCACTACCCACCCTACTTCCTGGTGGGTCATTTTATGAATAAGTTAAAGAGCACTGGTCCCAATCACGGATCCTTGGGGACACCACTCGCCCATCTCTCCATTTCTGTGAGGGGGGGAACTTCCTGTATTTATACTCCACCCTTTGTTTCCCTGTTCCTCAACCAGTTCTTAATCCATAGGAGGACTTCCCCTCTTATTCCTTCATTGCTGAGTTTTCTCAGCAGTCTCTGATGATGAACTTTGTCAAAAGCCTTTTGGAAATCCAAGTGGGCATATTGTCCGCACTGGTTCCCCCTTATCCACATGTCTGTTTCTACACCCTCAAAGAACTCACAAAGTAAGTTTGTAAGACAGGACTTGCCTCTACAAAAGCCATGCTGGACTCCTTCCTCAGCAGGTCTTGCTTTTTTCTACATGTTTAATAATTTTATCTTTAATGATAGATTCTACTAATTTACTTCATAGGAACAGATGTCAAAACTGACTGGCCTTTGTAATTTCCTGGGTCCCCCCCTAGACCTCCTTTCTTAAAGATTGGTGTGACATTGGCCATCTTCCAGTCTTCAGGGATGGAGCCTGATTTCAGGGGATAAAGTTGCATATTAATGTGAGAACATCCAGCAATTTCTAGTGCTTGAGCTTCTTTAAGAACTCTTGGATGAATGCCCAATCTGGAGCCAGGGGATTTGGTAGCATTTAGCTTCTATCAATGGCTGCCAGAAACTTTCTTCCTTGTTCGCTACCACTATCTTCAAGCTAGTTCCCCGGATCTCACCTCCTAAGAAGCTTGGTTCAGGTGCAGGAATTTTCCTCACCTCATCTTGGGTGAAGACAGATGCAAAGAATTCATTCAGCTTCTCTGCAATCTCCCTGTCATCTTTTAGCACATCCTTTTGTTCCTTCATCATCTAACGGGCCTACCGCTTCCCTAGCTGGCTTCCCTGCTTTTTTGATGTACTTTGAAGAACTTGTTTGTTGCTAGTCTTGATGTTCGCAGCCAGTTTCGCAAGTTCTCTCATAATCCTTTTTTTTTTTGCCTCCCCTTTACAAGGCTAACTTGGCTTCTCTTTTTGCCACCATTTGTTGTTCTCTCTGGTATTCTTTCTATCAGTTAAAGTTGGACTTCCATTTTCTAAAAAAGACATCTTTTTTTTTTTTTCCTAATACTTTCCTCTAACCTCCCTTTGTTAACCATGGGTGGCTTTCTTTTTTGGACATGGGCGCTGCCTTTCCTAACCTCGCGTGAACACATTCCAGCTGAGCTTTTAAGACTGTGTTTTAAATAACCTCCAAGCACCTTTGGACATTTTTGACTCTTCTTTAATTTTCCCCTTTCAGCTTCCCAAGCGCTACTATCCCCTCTATCTTTGAGAAATTTCCCTTTCTGAAGGGCAAATGTTAACTACTGCTTAGTAGTTGTCACTTGTTCAGACAGATGTCAGAAATACTTGAATCTGACAGCATTGTGGTTAAGCTGTTCACCTCATCGGCTCAACAACACTGGACTTCCCCAAGCACCATGGGTCCTGGGTCCCACATGAGAATTAAAATCTAGGGATCACATCTCCCCTGGTTGGTTCTACAACCATCTGCTCCCTCTAAGCCACAGTCATTTAGGCATAATCCAGGAATGTTCTCTCTCCTTACTATGGACCTTGGAACATGCATTTTTCCAGTTTTATGTGGGGATAGTTAAAAATCGCCCCTTCATTACTACGACATTTTTTGTGGTTGTTTTGTTGGCCTCTCTAATTTCTTTTCCATCTCTAGAATCCCTCTTTGTGCACTTTTGGTCAGGGGGACGATATAATATATTCCTAATGTTAAACCATGCTTCACCCCTTTTGGTATTGATATCCACAGTTAGCTTCTGTAGAGGAATCAGTTCCCTGCGTATTGTCTATTTTATGAGACACTATGCTTTCTCTTTGATGTAGAAGGGCCACCCCACCCCAATACGCCCGGTCCCTGTATCAGCTTTCCTGTAGAGCCTTGTAATCCTGGGATAAACAGCATCCCACTGGTTCTCTCTCATTCCACCATGTCTCTGTAGATGCCCACTATATCAATGTCCTCCTTCAAAAACCTCGCGACTCCAGCTCCTCCATTTTAGGTCGAATGCTTCTACTATTAGGCATAGAGACACTTTGTATACTCTCTGTCCCTAACCTGGGGATTTATGGTGTTTTGCCCTCTAGCCTTTTGTAAAGACACCTATCACTTATCACATTGCTTTATGCTCCACGCTTGTATGTGGTTGATTTAGAAAAGCCTCCCTCTCTGTCTGCCATCCCCATGGACTCTGTATCTCCGAACTGAAAGTCACCTCAGCTCCTGTCGGCTTTCCCCAGTGATCAGTTTAAAAGCTGTTCTGCCACCTTTTTAATGTTGAGCGCCAGCAGCCCTAATGGTTCCTTTTGGTTAGCCAGATGTGAAGCCCGTCCCTTTTGTACAGGCCTCGCCTTATCCCAAAAGTTGTTCCCCAGTTCCCTGACAAAGCTGAAACCCTCTGCCTTACACCACCTTCTCATCCACGCATTGAGACCCTGTATCTCCGCTTGCCTAGCTCTCCCTCAAGGCGTGGAACAGGTAGGCATTCTCGGAGAATGCCACCTTGGGGGGGGTCCTGGATTTTTAACCTTTTCCTAGCAGCTCCTAGACATTTAGCTTCCAGAACCTCCCGGCTACATTTCCCAATGTCATTGGTACCAATGTGGACCACAACTGCTGACTCCACCCCAGCACTGTCTAACAGCCTATCTAGACGAAGCGTGACATCCGCAACCTTCGCACCAGGCAGGCAAGTCACCATGCAGTCATCACGCCTGTCACAAACCCAACTCTCTATATTCCTAATGATCAAATCACCCACTACAATCACCCACTACAAGGAGCCCCCCACCTCCCCGAGGTCTAAATGATACTAATTCTGTCAATACTTAGGGCAAACTCAGTGAAAATAGACCCATTTAACAGAAAGAATCCACCCTCAGCATAAAAAAAGTGTGGAGGGAAAGGAGAACATTTCATGGTCAGTTTGAGAAGAAAGCTTATTTTGATTGACCCTGAAATGATCAGCTAATTGTGCAGGGTTTTTTCCAAGAGACCAAGAGTGAGTCAGCTATGCCGACAAAAGACAGGGCTAATATTGCCATCCTTCATTTTCACTGGCTCTGCAGTGCCTCAGCAGCACTTTTGGCCAATGTTCACGTCAGGTAAGGGTGACAAGAGTTAACTCATGTTTCCTTGTCTAATCTACAAATCTTCTTGCCTATTAGAATAAATAATACAGTCTCTAGCATTTTTTTAGGCTGTTCAGGAGAAATCACAACATTTTTTAAAAGAATTATGAAAATTGCCTAAGTAAAAATAATTTGAACACAGATTCATGGATCTGTCTATCACATTTTTATCTGATCCCATTTTCAAAGAATTTAGGGTGGTATACATTGTGTTTTTAGCTTCACAACAACTCTTGAAATAGGTTAGACTGAGAGAGAATGGCTGACAGGTAGTTAACAAATGAGCTTCATAATTTTGGAAATTTTGACTGGGATTCTCCTGTCATCATCTAACTATTATATCACACTATCTCACAACAATTTTAGTTTTTAGGCACAAAAATATCTCCTGCAAGCCAGGACTTCCCTTCCTCTTTATTTTCATGGAGGTCAAAGCTTTGGCATAGAAAAGGAAATGCATGCTGGAGCTCTATGAAATATGTGAGTTCTGAGCTTAATGAAAGTCATCTTAAATTATGAGATATACAGAACTTCTTATATGAATTTCCATGAGCATTAAATAAATTCCAATCAACAAAAATAAAGTTGAGTATACATGTTTAGGGTTGAGTTGCAAGTGGAGCAAATAGTGAAATGGGATACCATTGAACGTCAAATACCAGTATCACATGTTTAGTGAATGTCTGCCAAATGTTCAGATGACATCTGGTGAACATTCCACACTGAATTTCACAGATGGGGAAAGAGCAAATTTTCATCACACCATTAGTTGCCAATAATGTAAGTTCCAAGTAGGATCTCAGTCTAAATTACCTTTTATATTTGATATGTGCATTATCCTTTTGTCTCACTTTTCTTCACCATTTTTCCTGGCAACTCATGCTAGTGAGGACATATTTCACATACATATACCCCAACCTAAGTATTGGCAATGGCTTGCATCTGATTTTAGCATCTGCCCAAGAGATACACTGTCGGAAACAAGCTTTGATGTTCTGAATATATAATCTCAGACCACATGGACAGTTGCCCACAGAAAACATTATACACAGACCTCTTTTGATCTCCAATATAGAAAAATGTTGCTTAATGCATTTCTGAAAGAGTATAGAGATAAAAGTAAATGGAAACATACAATGCATGATCTTAGTTAGACACTTTGTATTGTATTTTACTTGTGCTTGCTTAGTCCATTTGAGCTGCATAACATGTTCATGTTCTTAATTTTTGTTGTGTGCGTTTCCTGTGCAGAGTTATCAGCCTTATACAATATGTCAAAGTTGGGTATACTCCTAAGCCTTTTACTTCCAAAGCAACTTTGAACTCACTGGATTTATACTTCCAAACAAAAATGTTTAGAAACGGAAGGATACACTCATGGATTAGATTGGTTCATTTGTATCAATAACTCAGCGATGCATAAGGGCAGGAGCATCACATATAATGAATGACACAAACCTACCAATACACTATCAGGATGTGTATTCAAAAGGGAAGATTGTTATCACTCAGGATCATTTTGCATTGGGAAAGCAGCACAGTTCTTAGACTTTTTCTTCTTACATTCCATGGTCCCAATCCCACTACTTAAAAACAATATTTTGGGAGCTTCATAAACAGATGAGTCTGGTTTGACCCGAAGTAACTTTCATAAGCATTCTATCATCCTTTCTGTGAAGCGAAATAAATAAACCTGGCTACAAGGTTTAGGAGCAAGAAAGCAGCATGCCATAATCCAATCTTGCCAGATATTGGTAGCTAATCAGCATTAGTACTTGGAAGGGCAACCACGAAGGAAGGCTTTGCAGAGGAAAGCAATGGCAAACCAGCTCTGCTTCTTGCTTTCTTTCCAAGTTCCTTGATGGGGTTGCCATAAGTTGGCTGCGATTTGATGGCACTTTACACCCTCCCACGCACCCACCCACCCACGCACCAGGTTTAATTTTGATTTATCTGGTTGAAGTTTTGATCAACAGCAGAATTCACTGTTCCCTGCAATCTGAGATTTTTAAAAATGTTCTGACAATACTTTGATACTGCAAAATGACATTCTGTAAGTGCTCATATAACTTGGCACTTGATGATGGACAGAAGAATCCCCATTGATGGTCTTTGGGAGCAACTATTCTGAAGACAACTGGAATCTGGAAAACAGCTTCCATCTCAGGAAAGTCACATTACTACCAAGAGCATCTTTACTTTCTCAGGCTGAAGTTTTGGTTTGCTTACTTCCATGTAGTCTATCACTCATTCCACAAACCTACCAAAGCTCATATCACCAATCCTAGCTCTCACTACAACGGGAATATTTTTCATTATTGATGCTTTTCCTAATTTCATTTTCAAAAAAAGTTGCATGGAAATGCTATTATCTGATAATATCTGCTTGACATATATGAATCTAGTAATTCAGCCATACATTATAAAAAGATCTAGTTGTGGATGAAAGGTCCATCAATGGCTACACAAGGGAACATCCACTAAAGGGAACATCTAGAGGCAGTAGACTTCTGACTACCTGTACTGATAGGCAACATCAAAGGAATGCTTTTATCACAATTGCAGCATGGGTTCGCTTTCTACAGCTGCTGGTTAATCACTGTGTGAGAAAGAGGCCCTTTCCACACAGAAAATGTATAGTGGGTTTTAGTTGGGATAAAGTAACTCGCTTTCCTGTGTTCGCGTTTGCATGCATCCCTGCAGGCAGTGATTGGAGTCCACAGAAACATTGCGGATTGCAGTCATGCTTTCGCACAGAGGTGCATCTATTTTTTTATCTACCTCCACAGATGCATAGCTATGCAGACATGCAGACATGAACCCGCACAGCCATACTGACGTCTCATAATACCATGTTACAATCCTTTGCCCCTGTGTGGCTATGCAGATGTAAGTTGGGAAATGTTTTAAAAAATGAAAGGGCAGCCAAATAAAGCACCTCCTGACTGGTTGTTCGCTCAAAAGACTCACAGATAGTGTAATTCTTGAAAAAGCCAGTTTGGGGAAAATAACACTGGGTTTGGGGCCGGATCTGTGTGAAGTTCCTCCCAAAACTGGTTTTTTTAACCATCCTTTACCAGTGTTTATTGGCCTGTGTGTAACGGGCCAGAATGCTACACTAGATGGATTATTGGTCTAATCAAACAGGACAGCTATTATGTCCCAGAACATAAGTCACATGAAATCTAACTCTGTAAAAGTTTGTCTTGGAATTTCCTTTTGTTTGGGAAGGTGGGGAGTATAAAGTGATATATAATTTCTATATATAAAAAACTAACAGTGATTTTGTTAGTCATGCCCTAACTCCGAAACGGCTGGATGGATCGCCCCCAAATTTTCACATGACATTCCTCCCTGTTGCGGGCAGGTAATCAGACCTTCAAATCGCCAAAAGTCCATACCTGAGCCAGGTAAAACGTCTTTTTCCTGGTGCACCAGCCCATGAAGCTGGCTGTGTTTAACTGTCACCCTTAGAATGTTCGTGCGGCATGTCTGTGGCCTGAAGGCTTGGTATGCCCTTAGAATGTTCGCACAGATGGCCAGAGATGAGCAGTTAAAATAGTAAATAGGTAATACTGTTAGGTAATGCGAGTGGAAGTGAAACACATACACACTTTGCTGTGTGAGACGTCAGATGTGGTTCCCCCCTCACACGTAGGTAACTTTCACTCTCTGTGCCTCACCCACTGCTACCACACAACACACATACTCTCATACACATCCAGCTCATCCTCACACACCTCACTCTGCCCTCCCTCACATCCAACCACCACTTACCCACTTCCTCACCCATATTTGCCACAGCTCTCTTTTACAAAAAGCGAGCTGGAGTTTGCCTTTTTCTTCTAAGAAAATCCGTGGGGTGGGGGCGAACCAACACTACTGGCTCCGCTTCTTTTGCACATGGCCCTTTAAGAACCCAGGGAGCTGACCTCGATCTGAGCGTCTCACCACCCTGCCTCTGCTGCCTGACTGGGATAGCCTCCTTGTCCCAGTTCTGCCTTACCCAAGCCAGGACTGTGCATGTCAACCAGCCTCATGGACAGCGGGGATTCGCACTCTGGACAGCTCCGTTGTGGAATGGAAAGGGTTACCTTATACTAAAAAAAACAAGACACCACCATATAACAATGTGAATTGAAAAGGGAAAGAGGGATTCAATTTGACCACCCCAAAAGGCTATGCTGCGGGTCATTGGACCTGGATGGACATCTGTGTGGGTTGCAGACTGTGATGAGAAGGACAATTGCCACAGCAATGTGTGGCCGGGCCCCGCTAGTTTTACTATAAGAACGGATGTGAATTCCTGATAGGGTTACCAACTCTGGCTTGGGAAGTTCCTGGAAATTTGTGGGTGGGCCCTTGGTAGGGTGGGATTTGAGGAGAGTAGGGACCTCAGAAGGATGTAATGTCATATAGCCCATGATCCAAAGCAGCCATTTTCTCCAGAGGAACTGATCTGGAAGTTAGTTGTTGTCCGGGAGCGGGGGCCCACCCCTCCCCGGACTTGCCGCTGCCCCCTCCTCCGCCATCTTCGGCCCTGCCAGCCTCCCCACAGGGCTCGGGCGGGCCACCCCCGTCGTCGCCCGCTCGGCCGCAGGGCCGAGAAGCGCAGCTCCCCGCGCGGCGCCGGATGGAGGAGGCGGGGAGTCCCTGCGTCGACGCCGAGGCGGCTCCGGCGCCGCCGATGGAACTCGGCCACCCCGGCCCTGGACTGAGGCCGGGGAGGGAGGAGGCGAGCCTGCCGGGGCGGCCGGGGCCTCGCCTCCGGCCGGCGGACACTGCAGCCGAGATCCCCGGGGCAGCTGACGGGGGTTCTGCCGGCCTGACGCTCCCCGGACGGGAGCAGTCGCGGCCGGCCGCTCCGCGGGCAGGTGGCGCTGGAGGAGGCGGCGGCGTCCCGGCCTCACAGCTGGTGCCGGGCCGAGCCCGATGGTCGGGAGGAAGGCGTGGCTGGAGAAGGGAGGGGTTTTCAAGAACAGAGCAGGGTGGGGAGGGGATAAAAGGAGAGGAACGAGGACACCTGGGAGAGAGTTGTTGTGGCTGTGGGAAAGGGAAGGACGGAGACAGGAGACCGGAGGCTGGAGGAGAAGCAGGGAGAGGTTGGGAAGAAGACACAGGGGTTAGTGGAGGAGGAGAATAGCAGGCAGGGAAGAGAAGTGGCTAGAGGAAGGGAGTCCTGTGCTGTGAACAGGCTCTCCTCTTGGCTGCTTAGTCTGGGCTGGAGGGCTGGAGGAAGGGAGCCCTGTGGTGTGAACAGGCTCTCCTCTTGACTGTCTAGTCTGGGCTGGATAGCCTGGGGTGTGTTAGGGCACCCAATTTGAACCACCCCACACGACCAGGGGTGAGGCCGGGAGGTACCAACGCCCGGGAAGGGATAGGTGGGATGGCAACCGGGTACCCCTTTTGGTACCCTGGAGGGGGACCCTGACAGTTGTAATTATGGGAGAACTTTAGGCCTAACCAGAAAGTTTGCAACTAATTCCTGGCCAAATAAAACACACACACTTATACTTGGTGCTGCAAATATTGAAATCCCCTGTGTAAGTAGTTATCCACCAGGTTCACTGACAGTCTCCTGGTCAATCCTGAAGGCAATATCTGTCTTCTTGGAATTAGCAGCCTCATAATGAGCTCTTTCAGCATTCTGGCCAGCTTTCATTTTTGCCAAAACAGATTCAAGTCTCTACAGCTTGATGAAGACCAGTGTTGGCTGAAATGCAATATGTGGATGCTAGTATGCAAATAGAACATTTTTAATGTGTTCTGCATAATATTTACTGACCTTCTTGATTAAGCAATTTGGCTTCAGGTCAAGCTTATGTTAGTAGGCTGAGGGTTGGGGGGGAGAGCAGGGGTTGCAGCAAAGGGACTTCTGTTTCACCCAGAAATAAATAAACAAGGTCGACTGAACAGTAGTTGAGCAAGCTGTATCTTTGCTTTTGCAATCTGGAAGCTATGATCACCCCCACCCCCACCCCCTACTCACCCAAGAGGCCAGTACAGAATGACTGCCAATTATGTTGGGTTGAAAAATGTCTGCCAAACAAATGATAAACATAACAAAACTTCTTTTGTGAACATGAAGCCATGTAATTAAATGAACCAGCACGGTAAATGCAATTGAAAATCACAGCAGCAAGCTGTGACAAATGTTTGTGATGGATGATGTGATTTAAAAAAATACCAACTAAATAAGAGGTCTGTGTAGTGGAGGAACACACCAGGGCTACTCATGTTTATTAGGCTCAGTTCAGTCTTTCCCTTTTAAACCAAACAACTCTGAAACATTAAGGAGGGCCGAGTTGCTATTACTAACCTGGGGACTGGACTATTTGAAGTAATGGTTATTTTGTTAGGTACTCCGCATTTCCTCAAGCAATTAAAATTTCCAGGGGCAGTACTCCCCAGGTGTGATTTCCTCTGGATTAAAGAGCAAAACCATTTTCAGACTTTAAGCCTGAACATACTGAAAAGTCAGTGAACACTTTGCTCCCAATGCAAGTGGTCACCATTTTGTCTGTATAGAACCTTCATGTATATGCAAAATATAGTGCTTCTGTTCAAAAAAACATGATAACCGCATGTGTTAACAACATCATCTTCCAAACACAGTTGATTTCTAGGCTCTCAGTAGATGTAGACATTGGAAACAACCTGTGTATCTTTCACATCCCTTTAAAAAGATATAAGTAAAGATGTGCAGCCGAGAGCCCCCCCCCCCCCCCGCACAGTTCTTACCCTCCCCAATCTCCCTGCTGACATGGAGGGCAGGAGCTGGCCTGCTCCTGTAGCACTTGCCTGAGTCATCCACCAGAGCTGCCACCTTTAGCAGGACGCGGGGCACTTGACCAGGTGTTGTCCCCAGGCGCTGTTTTCCCTCGATATGCCTCTGAGTATTCCATGTCCCCATGTGCACACCATTTCATCAGGGAGGTTGGGGGGCAGGGCTTGGTGGCATGTGGCCCAGGAGCCAGCCTGCTGCCATGGCGCCAGTCTGAGCCCCACCCTGATCCTTGTCCACGAGCAGCACCCTCCCTCAGCCTCCCTGCTGGCTCCATGGCTCCCATAAATGGGGCAGGGAAGGGGCATGGGGAGCTGGGTGTGGAGGGGGGGGCATGGGGAGGCAGTCATGCCCCCGGGCACAGTTTAGCACTGGTATGGCACTGGGAGTAGGGGATGGAACCAGTGGATATAATTTCCTTCCTCACCATCATTTTCAATTGCCAGTCTTGTAGTTTTCACAGACTGTTCTTCTACGTTGTTCAGCTTACAAACATCTCCTGGCACAAAGGAACAGATAACATTGCAAATAGATCACAACTTATTTACCTTTAAAGAAATGAAGATGGGAAATTATTATTCAAGCACCTATCCCTGCATTATTCTGTACACTGAACTTTATTCATGCACAGAGTATTACACATTATGTTGGTAACATACCTTACAAATGACATATTGTTGAACTCGCAGAATTGTGATTTGTTGCTTATGTGAGTCATGGACACTACAAAAGTATGTGAAGACTAGCAGTAAATCCCACTGTGTTAAGGAATACAAGGGGCTGTAGAAAGGGTGAGCGGCTGTAGAAAGGGCGAGGGCAGGTGGGGGATTCAGTGGACTGGAGAGGGGTCCTGCTTCTTCTTTAGGTACTGCTTCTTCTTCGGAGGGAGGAGAATGGGTAGGGGACTTGATGGGCTGGTGCCAGAACTGATAGGAGGACAGCTTGCTGCTTCTGCCCCACCAAATCCTGCTTCTTCTTGGGGGGTAAGCGTGGGCAGGGGACTTCGTGGGTTGGTGCCAAAGTAGGTGCTTTGCTGCCAATGCTCCATGGGGCCCAGCTTGGTCCTTGGGGTGGGGTGTGAGATGGTGAGTGGGGAACTGGGGATGCTTGTGCCTGGCCCAGCAGGGAGGGGCCTTGGTTCCACTGTCCCAGTGGGCCCAACTGGCTTATTGGTCATGGAGGAAGGAAAGCGAGGGATTGGTCAATCTGTGAGAGATGCACTGCCAACCAATCACCATGCAGGACTGTTGGTATTTGCAAGTGTCTGTCACAATTCAGACATGAAGGGGTTAACTGGGTGCATGCTAATTAGCTACTGAGGTCAGAGTTTTATGACCAGTCCATTAATTAAGCTATTGGTCAGCTAACCCCAGCATTGGCTATGTGAGACTAGTCCCGCAGACAGAAGTTATACAATAAAGTATGTTTCTTTGTTTGATCCACATGAGGTAAAACCTTTTGCCTTGCTAGGTAAGCACCATGTGGGATCACACGGTGCAGAGCTATGTAACCAAGTCAGTGCTAGGATAGGAAGCTGTTCTTTATTTCTCTTCCATGTAAACACTCCCTAATAGATAGTAAACATTTCATTTCATTTCATTTTAACCTTTAATGGCATATAAAGATAATAAACATTTATTAAAAAACCCAGCAACTGTCTATTGGTCTCTTCTTCTGCTACTCTGCTAAATATATTAAGTTAAAAAGTCCCACAAGTACTCATTTACACAGTTGGAAATGAATCCTGCACACCAATTGGCTGGAAGTGTGTCATCAACTCACGTTCTATCTCTTAGCGAATTATGTCTTAGGATATGTCAGGGTAACATAATTTCTTCAGTGTTTCTTATGAACATACCCTAGGTCAGATCATTGGTCCATCTAATATAAAATTTTATGCCTTGATGGTGTCTTACCAAGATATTAGGCATTGCAAGGGTTTTTTTTTCCAGATGGGCTAATTAATATCTTTTAAACTGGAGGTTTTGGAAATTGAGACTAGGACCTCATGTGTGACTCTCCCACTGATATATAGTCCCTCTGACTTATATTAGGCCAAAAAGAATCTTGCAGAGTTATATACATGCTATTTATTTTTGGTTTAATCTGCTGAAGAGTAGGACCATTCATGGTTTCCCAAGCTTCTGCATCAAACCTGGGATTAGATTATCACAAATGACCAGGCATATCTAGACCACTGAATGCTAAGTAATGGTGATTATATCAGGAGATGTGGTATGATATTAGTTAAAACAGCCATACATTCTGCTGGTCAGGAAGATATAAATTGTATTGATTTGCTAAAGCATGGTTTTGTGTGTTGGTGTATGCAGGATGAATGGTCACACTACACAGTGCAGATCTTTTGTGAGTCAGGCTTTGAGTCATCTGAAAGTACTGATAAGAAATATTTGTGTTTTTCTCCTCTGATACTTTACCTCATTATTTAGAACATCCACTCAAATGATACACATAATTATCCAGTTGCCCTAAATCCATTTTCTTAAAACAACACCAGTACTGAGTACTGTGAATTATAAGAGCCCATAAATGCTTAATATTATTAGTAGTATTTATTACTTAGTTATTTATAATCTGCCTTTCTTGCTAAGACTCAAGGCAGAATATATCGTGTAAATCAAGTACAATGAAGAGACTGGGACATCCAATGAACAATACAATAGAGTTTTGACTAAAGAAAGTCAAAAACAACCACAAATCTCAGAGCTGAAACAAAGTATGAGCTTTAAACACGATACATCGTGTTGAAACTACCTACTCTGGAGCATACTTGCAATGATAGTTAGCAGTGGTGTAGGTTACAGTCCTTTACCAATATAATTTTCTGGCCATTTCATTACATTACAATTCGACTTACCTGTTCAAAAAGTCCTCTTGAATTATTCCACTTTGTATGATTAGATGAAAGCCAAGAGAATGGGAGTCTCCGTAACCTCATCAGGCAAGCAATTATTTTTTCCCACTTACAGGATAGTACCTGCAAAAGACCCTCTGAGATGCTTAAATATGCTTATACTTCTATTCAAAATCATTTCTGAGGCTCATTCCGCACTTGTAGAATAATGCACTTTCAAACTGCTTTCAGTGCTCTTTGAAGCTGTGCGGAATAGCAAAATCCACTTGCAAACAGTTGTGAAAGTGGTTTGAAAATGCATTATTTTGCATGTGCGGAAGGGACCTGAGTCTCAGATTATTTTCTTAAAATTGTTTCTTGTATTTTTTTTAATTGTAGTTACTTTAGAGGTAAATCTATAATTAGTGGAATATTTTCAAAACAATAACAAAGAAACTTTTTCTACATCCAATTCCATTGTTACATTGTTCTAGACTTAGTTATACTTCATCATGCCTTCTTTTCACTGCATGGACTAACGAAACCAATTCCACACAGTTTATGACCTACCATAACAAACACAGCTATGACTAATGATTGACAATCCCCTTGTTTCTGTGTTCCCAAATCTAATGGCTGGCACCCAATGGGAGATGGAGTAGGGACACAGGGGTACTGTCAATGCAGTGGTGTGTTATCACAATATTGTGCTGTTATCAATTTAATTAATTTTTCTCACACCAGCCAAAGGAGTAGAGGTAGAAAATGAGGGTTGCCAGTGGGACATCTCCTGCCATAGTGGGAGACCTGGAAACTCTAGGTCTCAATCAGGCAGCAAAAGTATGTCTATCATGTCCCTAGTAGGTTGCCAAACATACCTTGTGGGCTTGGTTGATTGTAGGTGTGTAGTTCTTGTCTGAACAAAAAGTTTTTCCAGAATGCTGATTTGGATGTTTTGTTGCAGTACACAGTGGCACCTGGTTCCCATTGGAGATTGTGGGACAAAAGGCAACAGCATATAATGTGAGCAGGAAAAAGAATCAACAGTAAGCAGTGTCAATTAATTCTGATTTTGCTCCACCCTCTTCCCTTGTAACACTGCAGAAGCCACAGCATTTAGAAGGCATTCTAGAAAAAAAATCTCTAGTTGTACAAAAGGGAAAAATGGATCCTTATGCAAATACCAATCTAAACCAACCTCCCATTTTGCAATTGCACTTAAAACATTAGGCATATTCAGTGCAGGAGATGAATGCCTTTTCCACATGCCTTCCCTAAAACCCACTACTTATCACACTAGTCAGGAGATTAAGGTTTATGAGACAAAAAAAGATATGAGCACTGCAAGTCTCAAACAGCTGGATCAACCTTCCAGATCCCTAGTTCGACTTATTTTCCATGTTATAAAGTGGCATAAAACAAGGAGGCCCTTGGTCACATATAGAAATCAGAGAATTCCCTCACTACTGGGTAATCAATTACATACAACCAGCCCCAAAACAGAATTAAGATTACTAGTGTCAGAAAAGATATTTTTGAGGAGTCCTGACATTTTTCCTTTCAGGAGACAACTTTTCAGAAGTTTTGGTAACAAAATGATTTCATGTATGGAACATTTTTAGTTAGTTCTTCTTGTAAAGTAAAGTAAAGAAGAAGAGTTTGGATTTATATCCCCCCTTTCTCTCCTGTAGGAGACTCAAAGGGGCTTACAATCTCCTTGCCCTTCCCCCCTCACAACAAACACCCTGTGAGGTAGGTAGGGCTGAGAGAGCTCCGAGAAGCTGTGACTAGCTTAAGGTCACCCAGCTGGCATGTGTGGGAGTGTACAGGCTAATCTGAATTCCCCAGATAAGCCTCCACAGCTCAGGTGGCAGAGCGGAGAATCAAACCCAGTTCCTCCAGATTAGATACACGAGCTCTTAATCTCCTACCCCACTGCTGCTCCCACTGCTCTTTATATTTGTAAAGAAATGCAATATAAATAAATCAATTTAAAGAGCCAGGATGGCATAGTGATTAGGAGCAGTAGACTCTAATCTGGGAAACTGATTTCAATTTCCACTCCTCCGTATGAAGACTGCTAGGTGACCTGGGGTCAGTCACAGTTCTCTTATAACACTCTCAGCTTGTGAGGAGGAGAAGAAAGTTTTCTATGTAGAGAACAGTGCTTGCAGTGCTGAGATTATGGCAAGACAGAGACTGACAAAGCTGAAAGTCTGATGAGTACAGTAAGGAGACAGACTGATGGCAGCCTGAGTTGTAGAACACTATCCCATTATCCTAAGCAATGGAGCAACCCCATTGCTGGTAGGAAGTGTAGTTAAGAGGATTGCTCACCCTTCCAAATGTGATCTTAAGTGACCAGACTGATTGCCTGTGAGAATCCAATACAGACAAGGACATTTTCAGCAGTTCGGATACTTAACTATTCGTAGTATCACATTCTGTAGAGTGAGATTAGGGGAGTTTCTTCCATATGACACCTAGAAGGTATTTTGCTTACCATAATGCCATGTATTGATGGAAGCCATAATAGCTATGCCAGTAATCTCTATGCCTGTGGTAATTTTTGTAGGACTGAAAATGGCATGTCGAATAGCTGCACAGAACAATGTCATTATTCATACATCTTTTGCCCATCTTTTCAGAAATCAATGTTACTGATCCCTAATGGTATAAATGCTGCCTAAGGCAGAGCTTTTCTAAAATTGTTCCAAGGACTCCTGGTAGCCCAGAAGTATACTCTAGGGGGCCTGTGTGGGGTTAAGGAATCCCTGGAGATTTGGTGGTACAACTTGGGTAGGGTGTGGTTTGGACTGGGGAGAGACGTCAGCAAAGTATAATTCCATATGGCTCACCCTCCGAAGCAGCCATTATCTCCAGGGAAAAAGACCTCTATAGTCCGGAAATTCTGGGAGATCTGCAGACCCCAACTGCAAGCTTAGAAAAAAGAAAATTACACACACAAAAAAAGCTGTACAACTTGTCTTACTTAATAGGGCATTGAGTACCCAATAAATCATACAGAAATCAAAATTCAAACACTTCTCTGTTATTGATTTATGCACTCTATGTACAGTGACTGCATACACCACTCAATGTTTCAACATTGCACTGAATGTGCTACAAAGAATCAGAAAAATGTTTAGTATGAATACACATACATAGTGTCTAATTCTCAGCTTAAACCAGTCAAAGAACTAGCTGGGCATCCGGATAAAAATCCGACCTAAGCATTTCAAAGTCTCAGATATCTGTAAAAGCAAATAAAAAACATTCTCATGACCCATGAATACATGAACAGAATAACTCAAATAGAATATTTCCTGTCCACTAAACGCTCACATGCAATGTTCTCTCATCAGAATAAAGTTATCTCAAGGTGTCCCAGCAATTGTTCCAGGGACAATTTCAAAATGTGTGAAAAACAAAAATGTCATCAGCATAGGTATGTCAAGTATCAGCATCAAGTCAAGTAAAATGTATTATAAAAAGCATGCCCTGTCAGACCATGGCCTGCTGCCGATTCTTAAGCTGCTTCACAAAATCCATAGACAGCAGAGAATCCACAACATATTTAAGGGGAGAGGGGGAGCAAGCACGTGGAGTCAGTGCACAGGTGCAATCCATTAACAGTTCACAGGTATGCTGTATAGTCCAGAGTCTGATTTAAATCAGATGGCTCCAGTGCATTCAGGCGGAAAATGTAATAGTTTTCTAGCCTCTGCAACTTCTGTTGGATATTTGTGTAGCGATCACAGTTGTCTATCATTGCCAACACACCAAAGCAAAAAGACTCAGGAGAATGATGCATCCAAAGAAAATGTTCTACCACTGGGGTGTCTTGGTTCTGATTGCAAATATGCGATGCGTGGTCCAACACCCTCATTTCCAATTTTATGTAAGTTTGGCTGATATAAAGCAAATTGCAATTGCACCTGATGTAGTTCACCACATTTGTACCATTACAGTTAGAGAAACCAGTTAACTTCTTAACAAAGTTCAACCCTGGGAAGGAAACTACCTTACATTTAAGAACCATAGAGCAAGCCACACAATTCCTGCATTTGAAATATCCCATGACACAAGGATTTTTTTTGTCTGTCATGTCCACTTGAATGAGCAAATCTTCCAAATGTTTGTTTTTTTAAGCCAGATTTTTTTTTTTGGGGGGGGGGGATTCAAACCCAGGTAAAATAATGCTTTTTACCTTGTCACTAATCCAGGAATACTCAAAAGAACTGAGGATTCTCTGTTCTGTTGGTTTTTGTTGAGAACGTAATAAATCAACTCTTTGCTTGCTGTCAGCTCTCCACCATGCACTTTTTAATATTTCCCAAGGATAACCTCTAGGCCCTATCTGGAAGCTGGCAACCCTATGACTATGAGTCTTTTTAAAGGACAAATGGTGAGCCCTTCTCAAGCCCAACAAGCTAATATCAAAAAGAACAAAAAGCATGGTCAGCTTTCTAGAAATGGAGCAGAGAGACTCTGTTTCAGGGAAGGGGACAGAATAAACTCCTCTGACTTTTGAAGGCCAGGAGCTCATAAAGCCACCTGACTTACAGTACTCCCAAGAAAGTATTCTTAGGGTTGCCCTGACAGCAATCTAACTTCCAGATCATCTTAGAGCTATTCAAAAAAATACGTTTATTAATTGCAGCTTTTTCAGCACTTGAAAAAATTTCGTGGGGGAGCACTCACCCTGCCACCACTGTGGGCCTGATAAGGATCAGACTCTCACAGCATTTTTATATCAGTTAAAAACTTCATAAATGTACACAGTTCATACCTGTAGATTCCAGCTTGTCTACTTTGGCTCTATACATAGACAGACCATTGCATACTGAGAGAAACTGCTAAAACTGCTTCATAAACTTCCTTTTGATTGCCTTTGATAAAGCCACTGATCAAACCACAGTCCTTTGCAGATCTGCAGATCTGCAGAATATTATCAGATGGATCTGCTGCCTTCTGCAGAATGGGGGAAATGAAAGCACATCATATTTAACAGCAAATGAGAGAGAGAAAAATACAGCAGGTAAATTTCCCAGTGACATTTTTTTCACACTTGTTTTTTTTATTTATTACAGCCTTTAATTTTTTTTAAAAGCATTTAAAAAAGAGAAAAAGGCATGCAAATATAGCTGTACCCAGTATAAAAAGGACTATATATACAACATCACCCCAACATTCAACATAAGAAAAAACCAGTTTACATAACCATATACATATCCAATACATAGCTATTAACATGAGCCTTATTCGACAAAGCACTCCTTTTATTGGAGGCTATGAAACAGCATTTTGCTGCAGCATAAGAAATAGTGGACCTTTTGTGTTCCAGCAATAATTTAATAATTAAACTTTCATTGGCAACAGAGTGATTTAAGTAGCCAAAGTCATGTATCCAAAAATCTATAGTAAACCTTCTAATCCCAGAGTAGGACTCACAGTCCAGGAGAATGTGTGACAGAGACTCCACCACTTCCATTGTGCATGAACATTTACTGGCTCCCAGTTTCCCATTTGAAATGTGGTTCCCTAATAAATATGCAACTTTTACCTTTAATCAGTGAGTCTGCCGTTTCTTTGCACAACTAGCAATCTGTCAATAGTTATTGGGAATCCATACATGACCTGTTCTGGTTGAGGAAGAACTCCTTTTGAAAGTCCATGCTTTTTGGACCTAGGTTGCTTCTTGACTACTCACAATCTGTGGGTAAATAGCTTACACAAGCAGTCTAGAGTACTTTCTACCAGTTTATTTTTGTTCTACCAGTTTAAATAAATTTGCCAGCTGTAGGCATTAGTGGGAAAAAATGGACCTGACCATTCTCAGACAACAAGCTTTGATAACATATGTACTGGATTATTACAGCATGTTCTGTGCTTGACTGTCCTTGAAGACTGTCTGGAACCTTCAATAGATACAAAATGCAGGAGACAGCATATTAATTGGAACCCACTGAGCAAATTTCAGGTGCACAAGCTTCTATTCCCCCCCCACAACCCCAACCCCAACCCCAACCCCAACCAGGCCATTCCAACATTCTGGTTTCAATCTTTAGATTCCTTGAATAGCTTTGGCAACAAATAACTGAAAGATTGACTTTATCATGAGAACTTGCCCTGGATCTAAAATCAGCTGGTGGAATCTTGTTGTAGAAAGTCTTTACTGACACATGTAAGAGGGGAGAATTTTTAAGGTAGGGGGAATGATTACTTCTTCCCTACAGAATCATGATCATTAACTTCCTTCTGGCTCTTCTGTGGGATTGTAAAAAAAACTGATTTACTATTGAAAGACTTAAATTGATTAAATTTTTTATATTGTGATCTCATTCATACCTGCTATTAAACTGCTGTTGTTCAGAGACTCTGGGATTGTTAGATTATAATTTTTTCTTGTTATAAATGCACTCTTTTTAAATTCCTTTTAAGGTTTAATATGCTTCGGTCCTTTTAACTTTCTATTGTTGAGATCATTTAATTCATTTTTAGATTGTAGGTTAGATTAGTCCAGCTCTTCTACTGATGAAAAATGGAGGAGGGTTCCCTGTGGTCATCAAAAAGGCTATGTAAGGAATTATGGGATCTGAGTGCACTTGCCTCCATGTATTCCTGGGAACTGAATGAGACTGAGTACGAAAACTGGCTGGATCTTATCCGTTAATCATGCTTTTGCTTTTTTTTAATAGTATAGTTTTTATTTATTGCAAACTGCTTTGTGTATTCTTGAATAGAAAAGCAAGGCACAAATACTCCCAAATAAATATATTTTCTCCTCAATAAATAACTTCGGCAACTCCCTCTCCAGATTTATTGAAATGAAACCTGCAAAATTTCATGGCACAAGGGACAGGTGGATAAATAATGAGCTGAAGTTTTTGTGTGCCAAGGAGAGAGCTGAGCAGATTGATGCTGGATTCCTAACCAAGACCCAGCATCCAAGGCAAGCCCTTGGATGACCAGCATAGAACCTCAAAGCTACAACTACAAAGAAAACAACATGTGAAGTCCAGCATTATGCATTATCAGGTGATACATACTTATCGGTGTGCATCTTCTGTGATAAATTTCTTTCCCAATTTTGACACCAATGCAGAATGGGACCATGTAGCAAATTGGATAAGATTGTACTTTTGACACCAATACAGAACTAAAGGAGCAGCATGGGGGTGTTGGACCTTGGCTTCCTGTGGGTTAAAGGGGTGACAACAGTGGCCAAGAGACCCTTCCATCAGGTTTGGGTGGAGAAACAACTGGGTGTGTGTGTGTGTGGGGGGGGTCTTGTCATGTTGATGCATGTCCTAGTAATATCTAGATTAGAATACTGAAAGCTACGATTGGTACAAAGGGCTGTGGTCAAAATACTGACTGGAGTAGGTCTTAGGAATCATATCACTTTAGTCTTGTTCTACATACACTGGCTCCCAGTTTGCTTACAGACTCAATTCAAGGTGCTGGTATATACCTTTAAAACCCTATATCTTTTGGAGCTTGCAAATTTTATGGATTTCCTACTCCCATACGAACCTATCCACTACTAAGGTAATCTTCAGGGCGTCTGCTTTTGGTATCCCCTGCATTTGGTGCTTTATGGGTTTTAAATTGAGAAATGGAATTATGGCACCATGGAATTTTCTTCATTTGTCCCCCTGTACCATTGTCTTCTGCAGACAGCTGAAGACTTTTCAGTTTTGTTTGGCAATCCCTCACTAATCCTCCTTTCTGTTTATGTTTCATTAATTGTGTGTGCATGTCACATTATGCACAACTTGAGAAACAATTCTGACATTGTAGTAACACAAAACAAAACAAAACGCAAAGGGGATGCTGTGCTGATCAAGGACACATCATGTTACATAGAGAAGGCTGATGCATAATTCTCCTAAGACACTTTCCACAGTGCACTGCAGTGAAAAAATACCAAAAAGAATGAGAAAAGCAGTGGAAGAATTTGTAGGTGTTTTTGTATAAACCTTAAAGAACTCAATTAATGAATCCACCTTTTGCCTAACATGCAGAAGTACTGCTAACCAATAACCAGGAGGTGGCAGCAGAAGTCTTCCTTTTTCTTTGTGGAATACCTTCTTTGGTGGTAACTGTACAAGGAGGAAAAATGGGGAAGCACTTGATAGTCTCAGCTGAATTTGGTACTAATTGGAAAGAGATCAAAACATTATAGTCGCTCCCTAGAGACTATTTTTAATTACAGTTTTTCATAGAGTCCAGGATTATTTTGCTCCACGTTCATGTGTTTGAGGTTCTGAGGGGTTGCTTAAAGCAGAATTATGGCAGTCCCTAATGGGGCTCCAGCTGCATCAATCTCTTTCCTGAGCCTGGGAGGTTAGTTTCCAGCCTCCCCCCTTCAAGTCCTAGGACCTTAAAGAGGATTCTTACCATACATCTGGGACACTGCAATTCCAATCTTTTTCAGGCAGTTGGAGATGGTCAAAGACCCGCTGCTTTGGCTCCCATTCTGCTCGCCTGCTGCAAGTGGGGAGCTGATTTTTCATAGGATGTTTGACGTTAATGAGCAGATTGAAGCTTTTTTCTGATAACTTGTATTCAGACAGCTCAGTATAAAAAGTGCAAGGAGCAGTATTTGTATGATGGACTCACAAACATCTGTACCTCAGTTTATGGGTAATCACAGCTGTTAAACACAGTATGTTCACCTGCCAAATATGATCACCAGCAAATTCAAGGCATTCAGACATTGAATGTGGATAGATTCTTTTCACCCCATTACTCCTAACAATTGATTGCTACTGTGTACAACTGGGCAGAGTTAAGAAGTTGACCATCATTGATTTCCTTCCTCAGATTCTCATCCTGGGGCAAGAAGTTGGCAAATCTATACACAACTCACATAGGCAGGGAATATACACATATTGAGTTGGATCCTGTGGCTCCCTTCCACTGTTAGGAGTCTTGATCTCAAGGAAGGAAACTTCCTGCATTGGAACAATACTTTTTTTGCTCTCTAGAACAAGACTCTTGAAGGCTGGCAATACTGATGTGGTTGCCTAGCAATGTATTTTTGTTTAGATTTCAGATTTTTCTGTAAACTTGGGGCTTTTATCAGGTTTATATACAGATCTGTCTTGCTCCCAACCTCCAGATTTAATTATCCACAGATGGGGTCATGTGGAAAACTAGATATATTGACAACCAGGAGATCCGCAAGAACTTGCAAAGGGCATCTCAATTTTCCCTCCCTGCTGTTTTCTTTTCTCTTCCTTGAAAACTTCTTAGGTTCTCCGCTACACCTGCTACTTATTCACACACACTAACCAACCTACCATTATCTCCACCCCACCCCACAATTTTCAGTTTTCCCTCCTTTCCTATCCTGGCATCCTCTAAATAGAAAATCTATGCCCCAGTCATGTTGTGCCAGTTTCCAGGCAGGGCGTGGAACTGTCCATCCTGCATAGGAACTAATTGACTGTTCTGCCATCTGCAAGGCAATAAGGAGCGTAAAAACATCAGTGCTACCGCGTGGATCAGTTACAGTGATTTTGTCCTTCATCAATTAAAATTAACTGCATCCTTTAAAATGTTTTGCAAAAAAAGGGCTACAGTGTTATACAGCTGGTAAGATCAAACTCTTACACCCAAAAGAGCTTGCATGATTAATCCCCATTGAGCTATATGTAGATCTCCACATCCCCTTATAATTCCTACCATTAGCAGTGAAAAGAGAAAGTAGAGTAACAACAAGGTTGTTCATTTTCTCACTCTATTCCCTACTTTGTCTATCGCCCACCCTAGTGAATTCTTTTTCCTTCTCCCTTTGATCTGCACTTGCTAAAAGTAATGGCTACTCCAGAAATGGAGCCAAGAGCATACAAGGTGTACTGTTAGAAGGGAAAAGGTTTAGAAGGCAATGGGGCTGGAGAAAACTTAACAGCACTAAAGAAATCATGATTAATTATTTGGCTGTCAGGGTAAAAAGTCAAGGAAACGCTTATGCTAAATAGTTTGTTGTTCAAAAATTGGCATTTTAGTCTGGGATCAATTAGGTGTTTTTCTTTAAAAACCTGTCAAGATAAAAGCTCTTTATTAAAAGGAAGCTTTCTTTCTGCAAGTCATGAAATAATGTTAAAACCAGGTATTTAGTGTTAACTTTAAATCAAGTGTTAAAACAAGTTCAAAATCAATGTATTTCTGAAATAGATGGTGAGAGGGAGGGTGCTTTCATTTGTTTCTCAAACTGTCTGCTGCAGATAGTTGCGGTGGGGGGAGGGCATTATTTAGAAAGAAGAAGGCTGCAGTTAGAGATGGAGTATTGTCTACACTGGCCTGTTGACGAAGACCATTATAATCTCACACTGTTAGGACTCTAGATCACTCATTAAGCTAACTATCTGGAGAACAGAACCATTAAATGCTGAAGTTACCGGGCTGATTTCCACTCAAAGGTTCATTCAAACCCTTCCATGCACAAAATATACAGATTATCTTGCTTGTCATTTGCAAGGACACTGCTATGGCATTGATATGTTGAGCTGTACCAATGGTGATCAAGACATTCTGCCTATGTAGATACATAGTTGTATACACATAGGATTTTCCTACATCCATGATCTCCAGTGTGGCGCATTAAGGACACCCACTAAGGTGTTTCCTACTAGCCACCTGTTTATTCACCAAAACAAAGAATTAATCCATTTTTTCTTGACTGGGGGAATCCTGGCTTTTAATTAATACCATTTAATATTTTGTTTTTATTATTGGCCAGGTTCCTGGCATGATTGTTCCCCCTGAATAAGTCAACAAACCCTTTAAAAGACACATATAACATATCCATATACTATGTGCAAATTTGGTTCCATAGAATGAGCAGGAGTTGGGTTGGGGCTAGAAAACCTAAGCCCTGCGTGAACCATCTTAAGTCATCTGGCAAATGGAAGTTAAGAATGTAAGAAAATGTATTTCATACATAAATACAGAACTCTAACTAGGAGCCACATTCATTAATTACACGACTGAGACCAAACTATACATCCCATTATGATTATGCTGCATAGTTTTCCCAAAGGGAAATTGCTCACTTTAAAAGTTCTGGAACTTTTGCAACCATGCCAGAATCCTTTCCAATACCATCCTTATTGTGTTATGCTTTGTTACGAGAGTTTGTAGGACCATTTTGATTCTTTTACATTCCATACATTGCAATTGTCACGGCTTTGGGTTTGCCGTGTTTTGTTGTGATTTTTATGCCATTGACACAAAAATATATTGTAGAATGTATTGGTTTTAATGGGGAAAAATTCAACACAAGGAAAGAAAATATGATGAGAAAATACAGAGTCATGAGCTCCTTTCTCAAAAGAGTCACATTGAAATTCAAATGAATATAAATTTAAAAGAAAGAAACATATTCCTCGGGAGGTGGTGGGCTTGGGGGTTTTTAAGCAGAGGCCAGGTGGCCATCTGACAGCAATGTTGATTCTACAAGCCCAGGCAGGTCATGAGAGGCAGGAAAGGATAAGCCAGTGCTGTTGTGGCCCTTTCTTACATGCTTAGGGTAATGTTGATTATCACTTTGAGACAATAATTCTTTCAGGTCAGATTGGGCAGGGATCCAGGAGGTGTTTTTTTTGCTATTTTCTGGACATGAAGTCGGGGTTACTGAGGGTTGGGGGAAAGATAGCTGTGAATTTCCTGTATTGTGCAGGGAGTTGGACTATGTGATTGTGGAGGTCCCTTTCAACTTCATGTTTCTATGATTTTGTGATATTCTAGCAACATCCAAGAAATGAATGACATTCTACTAGTTAAAAATAATACACATGCAGGTGGAAAATGAGAAGGTACTCTGATGTACTCCCAGCATAAACGTATATCTTCTTTCTGATGTGTTAGTTGCGATCACTTACAAAAGTCACTTCCTGCCTTACAATGTTATTATTGCCTTGCAACATCTGTATTCTGGACCATAGGATTTCCATGCCAGATATACATTGACAAGTAAAATATCATTTTATTATTTTGTCATTATTGTTACAAACTTCAGATTATTTGTTCACACCCATCTCTGTCTGGTGTGATATATACATTGAATTATGAACCTGATATCATTTTTATTCACTAATAGATTATTCTAGAACTTTAATGACAATATTAAATAAAGAATACAATGCAGATCCCAGCTGTAACTCACTAGACACTTTCCTCATTTTGATAAATACTACATTATCAAACTCTTTGAACAATCTTCTAACCCAAGGAAAACACATATCCAAACCAAACTGAATTCATTAGCAGACATCAGTTTCTGGAGACATTGTTTCAATTGCATTAGCTCAGTCCAAATATATTACATCTATCCATCTCATTTATCCTCAAATGCCTCTGTCTCCCCAAAACACATGCATTTATTTAAATCTAATGCTACAGTCCCATATACATTTATTTAGAAAGAAAACCTATTGAATTCTAGTGGACTTTCTTTTTGGTAAGCATGTTCAGCAGAGGTACTCAACAGGTTGATATGGACACCAAGACATCTGCCAACAACTTTTCTGGCACCTGCCAATGGTTTTCGAAGACAAGGAACTTCACCATCACATCTACTGTACACCACAAAGCTGTCTGGTAGTAAAAGTTTATCGTATTGGCCATAGGCATTCACAATCTATTCAACATGAACAGTAGCGAGTTAAACAGATCTGAGACTTGGATCAGAAGTGGAGGTTGTGGTAATCACCCAGTAACATCTGACCCAGTGTAATCAACACACGGGCTGACATTTTTTCATGACATCAGGTTGCATGAACATAGTGGGAGAAATAGTTTACACAAATTGCTGGCTTTCAAAATGGCTGTGCCAGGTCAGGCGTTATTTCTTCCACAGCAAAACATCTACTGAAAGATTGTATAGCATCTAATCTAGGCCACCAATTATACAAATGCTTTCCATTTCTATACTTATGGGATTAATTAACCTCATTTATACCTTTTCTCCTCAGTGATGACTCAAGGTAGCTTACCATATTCTCCTTTCCTACCTTTCACAGCTCAATATGGACACTGCATTAATATTTGCACTTATTGTAACTCCAAATCATACAAGGAAGATGAAAATGGTCAAGTCTGTTACAAATCAATGGACCTTCTGAAACAAAATGGGGTCAGCAGTGGAGATTTACTGTGAAGAGCAGAAGAAAATCATCCACCAATTTACCAATGACTTTGTTCCCAGCCCCTGCCATCTCTCCATTAAAAAAAAGTAAAGACCACATTATCCTTGTTTTCCAGCAGTGGATTTGACATCTCCTGCACCAGGACTGACTGATGATGAGCTGTGTCGTTAACACGGTGCCTTTTGTTGCAATAAATGCCTCGTGGCAGGGATGCTTGCTGAGGGTGACAGATCCCTTTGCAGCCTGTACAACAAGAAGGCTGGTGCTTGGCTTTTGAAGTTGCCTGTCAATGAAATCATTAGGAAAGGGGATAAAACAAAATGTTTACAAATAGGCTGAGGAAAGAGAAACAAATAAGTCTAAAGATTGAATGAACATAGTTTTTTTAAAAAAGTACACCTGAAAAAAATAATCAGACTGTCAAAGCATCCAGTGCAAATCAATCTGTCACCTATATTACCAGCAGAACCATTAAAGTAAGTCAGACTGCAATGGCCAGTCCAATCTACAATCCAATTAAGCGTAAAATACTTTCATTTCATCCTGGTTAGTTCTTATGATATCAGTGATTTGATTTTTTTTATACAACAATCATGTTTCAGTAGTCCCTGAAATGTGCTTGTGATGCATATGAAGTTTTAGTAGGACAAATTACCAGAACAAATTAGCTACTGCCCTTGTTTCCATTCCTTTGTAATCCTTATATAATGAAGAAAAGATGGGGACCTACATGTATACACAAAGCGCTCTAAAGCACATTTAAGCCTCTGTTGTAGTATGTATAATTGATAGGTATGATTAAAGGTAAAGGTACTCCCTTGAGCAAGCACCAGGTTATTAATGACCCATGGGGCGACATCACATCACAAGGTTTACTAGGCAAACTATGTTTACAGTGTGGTTTGCCATTGCTTTCCCCAGTCGTCCACAATTACATCTGGACCAAAGAGGAATCAAACATACCTCCTAAGAAGAAGCTCATATGCTAGTCAAGTGACAGGTATTGTACAATCTGAGAACACTGCCTGTTTGATGAATATATGAGCAGTTATGGTCATCTCTTGCCCTATCCAACTAGCTTAGTGCAGGTTGACTGGTAAGGTGGGACTAAATAGGGAGGACCACAGGAGAGACAGGTGTATCTGCTATTAATTGTACCCAACATATGCAGAGGGTCCAATCCAGGAAAAAGACAGTATTTTTGACTTGGTTTATTTCACTTGTTGTATTTGCTGTTCACAATTGGCATTGATATCATCAAATCTGAACAATAGGAGTGTAGGTCTCCTTCAATGTCCCCCAAGAATTTTCCTTAAGGACCCTCAGAATATTCAGGCCTGTCCACCAAAAGAACTAGCTACCAGCCAGATAACCTGAACTGGTTACCTCAGACACAGATAGTGTTGGATGTAGCAATGTCTACATCCAAAGGAATTGAGAAGGCCCAGTAGGGGGTAGGCAAGAGATCAGCTAGAGAGGGCTGTAATAACAGACCTCTCAGGTAATAGAAGACCTGGTGAGCTTGAATCCTTGCACAATGTTTTGGATCAGTTTGGTTGGTCCTAACAAAAGACAATAAATGGATTTCATTTTTGATTTTGGCAGCAAGCCATTTGTCCTGAGATCTGAGCAATTGCAAACAAAAGCAAAATTATCCCTTTCCTTCTTTCTCTGAGGTAGCTATGCAGAACAATTTGACAGGCAGGTAATGGATACTCTAAGAAACATAGAAGCAACTTATTCCAAAGGAAAACAAGGAGTCATATATATAAAAGTAGAAGGCATGGTTGGAATTTGGAGTAAATTCTGTCCTATTTAGGGAGTCCATGGACTCAGGCAAAGCACAAAGGCAAACTGACATAAAAGCATAAATATATTTGACTAAACAAATTAATTTCCTAGCATTATCTAAACTGTGTTGTAGATGGTGGCATTGAGACAAGGCCCTTCCTCCTCATTTTTCCAGAAAGTACTGGGACAGAACAAATTTTTGGGTAGCTGTTATCTGAAAGTCCAGCTATTCCACTTGTTACAGCAGGGAACTAGAGAATTCCTTCTCATACCTAGTGTCAGGTGGGCTTTGAGGAATCCATCTAGAGGTACTGAAGACCATTTGCAGGTTAGCTAGCAAAGGCTATTGTATTCAGCCAGACTTGCCTGATTCTTGGGTGTCTTTTAGAGGATGTTTGATCACCTGCCAGTTTGGCTGATGTCCTGTTCAGTAGCAGTGATGCAGTGATGCAGTTTACTGCAGGGATTTTTGGCTTTTCATGACCCATTCATGCCTCATTATCATAAACAGGTTTCATTCCAGACTTGTAGGTATGCAGGGATGTCTTGGTGGTGGTGGTGGTGGTGGTGGTGGTGGTGGTGGCGAGGCAAAAGTCATGTCACAGCAGATTCCCCTCAGTCAATCAAAGGTCAGCTTCTGCTATCCCACCCAAGAGACAAAGAAAAGGATTATCAGGACAGCCAGAAATTTGTTTAGCAGCTTATTGTTTTGTTCAGTGTTAAAGCAACCAGAACAAGGGGGCAGTATACCTCTGACATGACAGTCAAAAATTAAACATTCTGCCACTCAAAATGTTCTGTTTCTGAATACACATTTTTTGTAAAATTCACAGATTCACTGGCCTCTAATCATAGAGAAGCAACATTTTTCTTGACTATCCCACCCACCTACTAGATGTGATCCAAGCAAGGATCTTCCTGTTACATATTACCTGTGCCTATCGGCCTTCTTCGGTTGTCAAAAGCCTGACTCTGCCTACCAGGCAAGTGATAATTTGAATTACTTCTAAAATGTAACATTTTCTCAGATCTGCCTGAAAATTGGGACAGAGGAGTACAATCGTGGAAAATTTCATCCCAGTTGGAGGAGGGGAAAAGTTTGTCTAAAGCATCTATCCCACTGAAACAAACTTAGCCAATAATAACTTTACGAGAATGGCTGCATATAATATTTATAATAACAAAGACTGAACAATATTTCGTTTATGTAGAAAGTTTATGCACAACCTTTCCAGACATGCTTATCTAAAACAAATAGACAATAAATAAAGTAAAGCATGTATGTTCCTTCAATGTGTAAAAGTGCTTCTTTACTTGGACATCATTCTAAAGTTTTTCTGTTGCTGTTTTGTCACACATCATTCTAGCCCCTTGTTCTGCCTGAATAATCTATTTTTAGCATCCCCTTCATCCTTAAAACTCTCCCCATTTTAAACTACACTGATTGTCTCTTCCCTTTCAACACCCTAGTTATCTTGTAGATCAATCCCCTAGATTTTTCATTTATTACACTAATTCAGTTGTCAAGATTGCTGCATGAAAGCAATGATCCTATTAGACCAATTTCCTGTTCTGTAAATGCTTGCACAACAGAGTAAAGCACTCCTGCTCATTTCTGTAGTCCCAAGATTCCTCACTGTTACACTGTAATCAGGATTCACATCTTGATTCTGCAGCTATCAGAAAATGGAATAGCTTTTCATTTGTCATAAGAACATTTGCAACATTTGGGATTTGGTTCCAATTTTCAATCTTTTGTGATGGAACTCAGACCTCCTTCCTACAACTAGGGTCTCCAACTCCAGGCTAGGAAATTCCTAGAGATTTGGGATGAACTCTTGGCAGGGTTCATAGAGGGATCTCAGTGAATTATAATGCCATGCAGTGTACCCTCCAAAACAGCCATTTTCCCCAGTGGCACAGATCTTTGCAGTCTGGAGATCATGTGTAATTCTGTGAATTCTCTAAGCCCCATCTGGAGGTTGGCAACTGTATCTGCTCACCAGTTTTAGTTCCTCATGGGACTGAATTCCTCATGGAATAATAGGAAGTGTTTGCTGAGAGTCTTCAGGTAATACAGTAGTGTAGGTAAGTTATTTTTTCCTCAAGTCCTGCAATATGCAGTGTGAAGCTTCTAATACAGCTTTGGAAACATAGTGCACCTATCCCATGTTATGAATCTACACTCCTGTAAAAAAAAATCATGTTTGGTGTTCCTCTACCAGTATTACAAGCCATTTGATTGGCACTTTACTCATTCCACAACAGTTGCACCTGTATGGAGATGAATATACCTTAGGCAGATCCAAAATATGGTTTGAGTCACCACATATGACACACCCTCACATTCAAGGGACTCTGTCCTTCAAGGACACTTATCTTATTTTAATGATTCAAAGCCCAGATCTTGAGCTAATTGCTTCAAAGCAGGTTGCCCTGAGGGCAAATTCACATTGCCTCGTGGACAAATTCACACGAAGAAATTGGGGTGAAGTTCTACCCCAAAACAATCTTTGGACCACTACAAATCACACATCATTACATTCTGGAGACTGACCCATACAAAAAATGTGTATTGGTGCTCAGTCCAATAACCATGATGTTATTTTTGTACGACCAAGGGAAGCTTGATAGTGTGGCTAGTTTTACCCCCAAATTCACACTGGAAACAACTAGTCATTGAGAAAGATTTCCAAATTATGTTTTTGATACAGCATTGAGGGATCAGATTTCTAAAGCAATAATCCCAAATGTGGTGCCCACTCATGTGTTTCCAGTGCCCACATAATTCATAAAGTATCTTCCCCAAAGTATTTTTCAAGCAGCCAGTCCCAGCTTCCCTCCACCTCAGTGGAGCAGAAGATGTTTAATAAGAGCAGAAGACATTTGATAAGAGTCTAGGAGTCCTCACCTTTGTATCTGCTGAAAGTACCTGTTCAGAAACAGCTGTCACCATAACAGGAAGATGATTGTCTTAGAACTTCCTAAAATTCTGTGGAACTTACCAACATTTTGTTAATTGCCTCCAGTCCCTACAGTGGCAGTTTTGTGACTGGCCATGCCCACGACAGAAGCAATTTTACAGTAATGTCCACCACTCATTCTAAAAAATTCAGTTGTGCCCACAGGCTCAATATAGTTAAGAAACCTTGGTCTAGGAAAAGAGCCAGTGATTCCACATGGATTCAACCTATGTAGTTCTTGAATTCTAACCTAATACAATTAAAATTGGTTTGAGAAAACTGTGGCTCAGTGGTACAGAATGTATGTTGAATACAGAAACCCCAAGTTTAATTCTAGTATCTCTTTAAAGTATCTCAAATAAAAGAAACCCATAATATTGCTTCCAAATAGATGATGCCAGATATATGGATGATCTGACCCAGTTGTAAACACCTTCATTCATTTCTATGTTGTTTTCTTAACTTTCTTTACTGCTGTTGGTTCACACTGCCTCAGCTTATTAATGAATGTATTTGGTTTTACTGTTGTTGCTTGTAGACCTGGAGATCACTCCAGCCACATCATTTTAAATTGGAAAAACAAATACATTAATTAACCTTTTCCTCCCATCTGGGACGCTCTGCAGCTAAAATAACAATTGTTTGCTTGACTCAACTTGACTAGCTTGTCAGAAACCAGAAATTTCAGCCCAGTCCAGAGTGGGGGGTCTGAAAGAAGTTGAGGAGATGTTGAGGCCTTACCCTGGTGGAAATACTCTTCCCAGGGCACTTACCCCAGGGGAGGGGCAAATCCACTGGCAGCTTCCATCTAGGCCAGCGGTGGCGAAACTTTGGCACTCCAGATGTTATGGACTACAATTCCCATCAGGCCCTGCCAGCATGGCCAATTGGCCATTCTGGCAAGGGCTGATGGGAATTGCAGTCCATAACATCTGGAGTGCCAAAGGTTCACCACCACGGATCTAGGCATTACCTCCCTGGACACCAGCATCAATGAAGCGCTGTTTAGTTACAGAGAGGTTTGTTATTTTTTTGCCTCCCTATGCTGTTGAAAAGCTGTCCTTGGCTATCCCGGGGATCTGGACTGGGCTGCCTGTTTTGTTTTCCTTCTTGGCCCTAAGAAATGCTGCAGAAGAGATCTCCATACGAATAATAGCAAAAATCATAAAAAATCTTTGTATATATACTAGCATAGATATAGGGCAATCTCTTACATATATCACATAGTACTAAAGTGACCCCTATAATTTTTTTTGTAGGGGGAAAAAAGAATTCATTTTTATTTAATGTCCACCTAATCCTTGATAATGATGCTAGCGAAGCTTCCAGTGGGGATTCATGGAGTGCTGAAGCCTTTGCACACTTCAGAGGATCTTTGTGGGTCGATTGCTGGCTAGGAGATGTAAATTACCAGCCAAATAATCACTTTGGATAAAAGTCATTGGGAGAAAATCCACATTGCTTCAAGAAGCTCCCTTCTGGAGTATCATTGCCCCTGGCACCAGTGGGGTGGGCAAGGCTGTGCCTGCTCAAGAAGGAGATTTGCCCCCTCCTCTTGATTGGGCTGTATGTTTCATTGGATCACCAAGGAAAACAAATGTTATTCATAAACGTTTTACAATAGCAATTAAGTGAGCTACTAGAGCAGCCATTCCCAACTAGGGTTCCGTGGTACACTGGGGTGCCATGAGCATGTCCCAGGAGTACCGCGGCCCCCCTCATTTTTGTGGTGTCTCTTGCTGGTGCCAGCAAGGACATGGAGCTGGCCCAGGGAGCAGGGCTTGCTGCAAGGTCAGCAGCCACTTCCCCCCAGTATTTCTCTCACCCTGGGAGGGGAAGGGGGGTGGCAAGCAGAGGCACTGGGAGGGGAAGGTGGGGGGATGGCAGGGGTACCATGAGCTATGAAGAGTGAGGTCAAGGGTACCCTGACCTCAAAAAGGTTGGGAAACACTGGGCTAGAAGAAGCTTCAATGGGAAACAAATGTAGTAAATGGTAGCAGCAGGAACTCTCAAGCTGCATAAAATGGTGGGGGGCAAGCTGCTGCAAAAATAAAAGTATGTGCTCTAATGTGGAGGGGGGCAAGGGGCGGGGAGGTGAGAAAAATAAAACATCTCCTGCCTGTTTGTGTTCACACATCCAAGCAGGAGACGTCTTGAAGACGTCTTGACTCCTGGACAAAGTCCACATATTAGCAACTTTGAAATAAGACAGCTTGAGCAAAAATAAAATGTTCTCCCCAAGATGCCTTTTTCCCATCCGCAGGACATCTTATTTATGGTGTGCAGAAAGAGGGAGTATAAAAATTAAGGAGACTTGTGAATTAAGAGCATTTACTAATGACTTGGTGTTAGTTTTAGAAAACTCCTTAAAGGGAGCTGAATTTTTAATGTTGAAATTGAGATAATTTGGAGCATTAGCAAGTTTGAAAATTAAACAGAAAATAAAGGTTTTTAAAAAATGAAACTACAGGTTCAAAAGGAGCTGATGAGTTTAAACTATTTATGGTTAAAAAGGGTGAAATGTTTGAGTATTACATTAACAGATATAAATTGTATATTATTTCAAAAGTACTTCAAAACATGGAATGCAGTTTAAAAAGATTTGTCAAGGTGGAACAAACTTAAAGATGAAACAGCAATGATCACTTCTGGGAAGAACTGCTTTGATTAAGATAAATGTATAACCAAGAATGCTATTTTTGTTTCCAACAATATCAGTGATGGCAACTAATGCTCTAATTAAACAATAGCAAAAGGGTATATTAATTTTGCCTGGGAAGGGGGAAAAAGCCTTAGGTTAAATATAAAATCTTGGAAGTTGCAAAGGAAAGAAGAGGTCTGGGTTTACCTGATCTGAAATTATATTTTGCTGCCTGCTGTTTGGTTTGGGTAAAAGAAAAGTTTACATTGAGATACAGAAGATTGCTTGATCTTAGAGGGAAACAATTTGAGATTTGGATGGCAGCTTTATCAATGGAATAGCAAAGTAAAGTCAATGAGATTTTAATAATCAGTGTATTAGATAGAATAGAATAGAATCGAATCGAATAGAATAGAATCTTTATTGGCCAAGTGTGATTGGACACACAAGGAATTTGTCTCCGGTGCATATGCTCTCAGTGTACATAAAAGAAAATACATTTGTCAAGAATCATAAGGTACAGCACTTAATGATTGTCATATAGGTCTAGTAAGCAATCAGGAAACAATCAATAGTAATAAAAACATAAAATGTAAAATCATAAAATAAAATGAAATGTCAGCACAGGCTATAGTCATACAGTCATAATTGGGAGGAGATGGGTAATAGGAATGATGAAAAAAGTAGTGCAGTAATTATATAATAAATATATAATAAATAGTTTGACATTATCGAGGGAATTATTTGTTTAACAGAGTGATGGCATTCGGGAAAAAACTGTTCTTATGTCTAGTTGTCTTGGTGTGCAGTGCTCTGTAGCGACGTTTAGAGGGTAAGAGTTGAAACAGTTTATGTCCAGGATGCGAGGGGTCAGTAAATATTTTCACAGCCCTTTTTTTTGACCCGTGCAGTATACAGGTCCTCAATGGAAGGCAGGTTAGCAGCAATTGTTTTTTCTGCAGTTCTGATTATTCTCTGAAGTCTGTGTCGATCTTGTTGGGTTGCAGAACCAAACCACACAGTTATAGAGGTGCAGATAACAGACTCAATGATTCCTCTGTAGAACTGTATCAGCAGCTCCTTGGGCAGTTTGAGCTTCCTGAGTTGGCGCAGAAAGAACATTCTTTGTTGTGCTTTTTTTAATGACATTTTTGATATTAGGTGTCCATTTTAGGTCATGAGATATGATGGAGCCTAGAAATTTAAAGGTCTCTACTGTTGATACTGTGTTGTCTAGTATTGTGAGAGGAGGTAGGATGGGAGGGTTTCTCCTGAAATCTACCACCATTTCTACGGTTTTAAGTGTGTTCAGTTCTAGATTGTTCCAGTGGCACCACGAGGCTAGTTGTTCAACCTCCCGTCTGTATGCGGTTTCATCGTTGTCTCGAATGAGACCAATCACTGTTGTATCATCTGCAAATTTCAGTATTTTAACGGATGGATCATTTGAAATGCAGTCATTGGTATACAGAGAGAAGAGAAGTGGTGAAAGTACACAGCCTTGGGGGGCCCCTGTGCCCATTTTACAGGTGTCTGATGTAATTTTTCCTAGCTTCACCTGCTGTTTCCTATCTGTTAGGAGGCTTGTGATCCACTTACAAATATGCTCAGGTACTGCTAGCTGATTTAGTTTGGTTAGAAGAATGTCCGGTCTGATAGTATTGAATGCTGAACTAAAGTCAACAAAGAGGACCCTTGCATAGGTCTTTGGCGATTCAAGATGCTGTAGGATATAGTGCAAAGCCATATTAACAGCATCATCTGTCGATCTATTTGCTCGGTATGCAAATTGCAAGGGGTCCAACAGTGGATCCGTGATGGTTTTCAAATGGTACATCACTAGCCTTTCAAAAGTTTTCATAACTACAGATGTTAGAGCAACTGGTCTGTAGTCGTTCAGTTCCTTGATGGAAGGCTTCTTCGGCACTGGGACGATAGTGGAGTGTTTGAAGCAGGAAGGAACATAGCACATCTCTAGTGATTTGTTAAAGATTTGGGTGAAGATGGGGGCCAATTGGACAGCACAGACTTTTAGGCAAGAAGGTGTTATCTTGTCTGGGCCTGGTGCTTTTCCAGGCTTCTGTCTGTGAAATAGATCTTGCACTTCCTTTTCTGAGATCACCAGGGGTTGTAAACCCAATGAAATGGGTTCAGTTGTAGGAAGTTTGGCTATTGTTGGTGCATCTGAGATAGAGGATAGATGTGCCATTCTGAGAATATGGGATAAGTGTAAACCTAGACTATGTCAAAAACACCATGTGGCTCTCACCACAAGAGGCCTTATTCAGCAAATAAATGTTTGAAAATAGGTGGATTCCATGTTTAGATTTTTCACATGGGGAATGTACAATGAAATTAAGAGAAGATTTAATGGCAGAAGAGAACTGGTTCCTTTATGCACAATTATTGGAAAGATTTAAAACAGATAAATGATTCCATGGTCTTGAACATTCTAAAGCTGAATTTGAGTTAGAATTGTGTTCAAAGGATGGTCATGTTATTGCCAAGTCTATATGCTTTTGTTGAGAATTGAAACAGAAGAACAAGTGAAAGATTGTAGAACAAAACAGGTGATGAATTTTTGATATAATTATCAAGCCTGGCTTTGGGAGGGGGTGTTGTTCTGAGTTGTTTTCACTTTTGCAGGTGCTTGGCTATCTTTCAGTCTGGCCTTGAGTGTCTACTGCTGGGATGGGCCTCAAGTCTGGGTTTCTTTCTACTTTACTTTCTCATGTGGGAGTGGGGACTTTGCTTGGCGCCTTTTTGCCAGAATCGTCTTTCTCATTGTTCTCTGAAGTCTGCCAATAAAATCCTTGAACCAATCGAGTGTTTATTGGGTCCTGATCCAGGGATCTGACCATAATATACAAATGGAACAATGGAAGAAAATGTGGTTAAAGGATCTCAAATTTACTTTAAGTACTAGTTTTAAAGAGAACTTTTATAAAACGATATATCAGTGATATTTGTCACCATTTTGACAAAAATGTATAAAAATCTCCCCAATGTATGGTGGAAATGTGAACATCATGAAGTTTTTTAAAAATAATTTATGGTGTACTTGTATTAAAGTTAAATTTTTTTGGATATAAATACATTCAAAAAGAAGATTTTAAAAATTAATATACAAATTAAACAGAGGCTTTTCTTTAGGGTCTTTTGGACGGACAGCTTGAAAAAAGGGGACTTTTGTTTTTATATAGGACATCAGCAGTGAAAATATTAGATGTGCAAAAATGGAAAATTTTATCTATACCAACAACAAAATGATTGTGAAGTTGTTGGAATTGGCAGAAATGGCTAAGCTTATTTCTTTGATTCGAGAAAATAACTTATCTAAATTCATTGGTCATTGCAAACCCTAGATAGACTTTTTACATAAGACCGGAAAAAAATGAATTGATGATTTGTGGATTTGAAGAGTAGAAGAACAAGAAAATGCACACAATAGAGAAAGAGTGAATTTTATTAGTAAGGATAATTTTAAAATATTTTTACAATTGTAATTAAAGTGCAAGTAATAAATGTTAAATGGATTTTTATTTGAAGCAGACAAAATCAGAAGCCTTCCTTGTAGCCTTCCTTATTTTTGTATACTTTTGTGTAGTTGGTTTTTGGTCTATTTGGTTTTTCTTTTTTCTGTATGTTTTCCAAGTCTTAATGAAAAATTATTCCCTAAAAGATAACGGCCCTTTTTGCACAGATCTCCTAAAATGTTTGTCAAAATTGGCAAAATGTTTTCAATCACCCCTTTTGTTTACTCTCCTCCCCTTCAAATGATTTCTGGCTGCCATTTCCTGTTTTTCCTCAGTGTGGGGACAAATCAGTGCTTCATGCTTCACAGCCTTGTGCCGCAGTTTCATGTCGTGAATATTAAGCCTCAAAAATGTTTTTCAAATGCTCTGAAATGTTTCAAAAACAGCACAAGGAGATTCTGCAGGCAGGGTGATCTCACAAAATGGCATCTTAAAGAGGCAACACACACATGAATAAATTTAAATTTATTAAATTAAAAAAAACATTTCAGCCAAAAGATTCCCTAGAAATGGGATTCATTCATTCATTCATTCATTCATTCATTCATTCATTCATTCATTCATTCATTCATTCTTGGATTTTTAGACCGCCCTCCCCTGGAGGGGTCAGGGTGGTGAACAACAAAAAAGTATAATAATTTAAACATAGCTGTGTTAAAACCTGTCATAATTAAAACAGTAAAACAGTAAAAGCAAAATATTACTACAAAATGGGAACTATATAACAACAGATGGCGACAAAAACCACCCCCCTATTGTGCCCACAGGAAGCTTAGATGTAATTGGGTTAACCGGTCATCCCCACTGGCCGAACACCTGGCGGAACAGGTCTGTTTTGCAGGCCCTGCGGAAACTTTGTAAGTCCCACAGGGCCCTGGTCTCCCTAGAGAGCCTGTTCCACCAGGTAGGGGCCCTTGTGAAGGCCAGTTGGATGTCTTTTGGGCCAGGGACCTCCAATAGGTTCTCCTCTGAGTAGTGGAGGGACCTAGAGGGGCACTATAGGAAGACACAGTTGCTCAGATATGCAGGCCTGAGGCCGCTTACAGCCTTGAAAGTTAAAACCAACACTTTGAACATGATCTGGAACTCGATGGGCAGCCAGTGGAGGTTGTACAGGACTGGTGTAATCCAGTCCCGGCTAGATGGCCACATTAGGAGCATGGCTGCCACATGTTGAACAAATGTAAGTTTCCGGATCACAGTCAAAGGCAGGGCAGCATAAAGCGAGTTACAATAATGTCTAGAGGTGACCATTGCATGGATCACTGGCCAGCTCAGAACGGGAGAGGTATGGGGCCAGTTTCTGTGCCTGCCACAGATGATGGAACAGCGCGTGGGCTGTCTGAGTAATCTGGGCCTCTTGCAATAATGCTGGGTCCAAGGTTACTCCCAGGCTTTTAACAGACAAGGTTAGGTGTAAAGCCTCGCCATCCAGCGTAGACAGGCAAAAGTCCACCGGTTGCTCCCCACCCCAATGTTGCATATTGGTGACACCACAGCCCAAAACTCTGGACCAATCTCGCCAGGGGGTGCATGTAGATGTTGAAAAGCATCGGGGAGAGAATCACCCCCTGCGGCTATGGGGTAGCGCCTGGAGTTCTCTCTCCCTAATGCCACCAGCTGTCCCCAGTCTCGGAGAAATGAAGCCAGCCAGCACAGGGCTCACCCCTGAACTCCAGTGTCATCAAGACGGTGGACCAAAAGGTCATGATCTACTACATTGAACACTGTGGTGAGAACTAACAACACCAGCAGTGCCAAACCGCCTCAGTCCAGTTGGAGCTGGAGTTCATCCATGACTTTAACCAGCACTGTCTCAGTCCCATGGCCAGTGTGGAAACCAGACTGGAAGGGATCCAGAACATTTGCATTATCCAGGAGCCTCTGGAGCTGATCCACTCTCTCAATTACCTTACTCAAAAATGGAAAATTCAAAATCGGGCACTAATTGGCCAGATCCAATGGATCTAGTTGTGGCCTTTTTAGGAGTGGGTGGACCACTGCATCTTTAAGCCAACCTGGGAAAACCTCTTGCTCAAGGGAGCTATTGATGATTTCCAACAAGTGGCTCCAAAGCTCCTCCCTGCTGGCTTTTACCAACCAGGAAGGGCCTTAAAACTTTTTGAGGCTGGAAATAAAATGTTTTTTGAACCATTGTCTGTTAAGTTAAGGGTGCAATTAGCATGCTAATGGGTGGATTCCACTCAACACATTTAAATCTAGCTTGCTAATTGCACCGTTTACTTGTTAACAGACAATGGTTCTTTCCCCCACCCTGGATGCTCCAACAGGTATATATACTCCACTTGCTTTCCTACTATCAGATCCTCTGAAGATGCCAGTCACAGATGCAGGCAAAATGTCAGGAGAGCATGCTGCTAGAACACGGCCATACAGCTCGGAAACCACACAGCACCTAACAAGAAGAATTTTAGAGGGTAAAAGAAAGAATTGAGAGGAGGTGGCAATCCAAATGCTGATCTATCTATTTCAGTTGCAAATCCAAAAAGAAGTTGGGCTCACATGACCGCTGGAAGCTCTCTTTTGGATGTTAGATCTGTCTTCACCCTTTTTGACTCCAGAGAAACAGTTCTAACCCTGATCTTATAGCTTGTTCTCAAAGGCACTCTACTAGCAGGAGGTGGGATTGGGGGCACAACACAAAGTTTGCATGTATTTTTTTTGGTATGGAGGTATATAGTTGCCAAATACCTTTTCCTTTTGTAGTGCTCCCTGGGGGAGAAAGAGGTTTTTTTAGATTGCTATGATGCAGGCAAGAACAGGAAACAAAATCTGAAGGGTTACCCAGGCATCTGACATAAGTATCTGGCTAGCATCACTGGTCATAAGTTTTAATGCTGTGGAATTCCTTAAATTGATCCCGGGCCACTTTTTCACCATTACCAATTCAGGGTGGGATTGCATCTAGTAATTCCTTTTGTACACATTTGCGGCTTCAACACTTTCAATTTCATACAATGATTAATTTTTAGTATTTAATTGCTGCCTTCCTTTCTGTTATCTTTTTGGTGGGAAGACAGTATTGCTGGAACTAGTAAAGCCTGTGAAGTACTTCACTTGTACATCTCAGGCATCAGACTGTGTGATTATGGATCTGAAGAGAAATCAGTTAGCCTATTGATTCTCCCAGCAGAGGGCATTAAACTTACACTGATTTGGCCTTAGAAATGATAAATGGAACACTGCGGCTGTATCCCATTATCGCAAATATGAAAAAGCCTCCGTCACTGTATGATCCTAGATCTGTAAAGATGGACACGGCCGTCTATTTTCTACCAGTATCAACAGAGGTAAAGTCAGAAAGCTTTTTTTTTTTTAAAGCCATAGTTATTAACAATTCTTTTCAGGCAATCAATTTCCTGAAATTCTTCAGGGCTTTCCATATTCTGTAACAATAAGCTTCACAACCAGAAATCTGTTTAATTTCCTTATTGTGTTATTTAAACAGTAAGACAGGACAAGGTTTGGGCTGTGCTGGGTTGTTGCCACACCTTGGGAAGTCTGTCCAAGCCAGGCAGGAAGCCAAGCCTCAGGCTTAAAAGCCACCTGCATAGGTCCAGTTCAGAAGAGAAAATAGTGCTATTTTTATAATATCACTTTTATTATTTAAAATATTAAGAGTAAAGCAAAAAATCTGTCACTTAACACCAATTTCAAAAAAAATGTAGGAGACACATCAAAATAACATGTTTATGTACAAAACAAAATGAGATGCAACCAGACCCAGTGCTGGTATTTATTTAAAAGGTAAAAGTAACTGGGTTCAGTTAATATTGTGTGTGTGGCGGGGCGGGGGGGGGAGGGGGCAAGGCTAACCCTACTCCCTCCAGTTGCTATTTATTTAGCAGTGAAAAATGTACCTTTATGCTTTGGGCTCATTTGGGGAAAGATAGGATAAAAATATTAATTAACGTTTCCCCCTCAACTCTCAGGAGAGGGGTTGCCTCTGGAAAATGGGGTGAGGGAAACGGACTAACAATGATTGCTTTTCATTATTTAAAAGCTAGGGGAGGTCTGGATTATTCTGTATCTCTAATATAGCCCTCAGTTCAGAAAGCCTGATTAAATGCACTCATGTTGTATATAATAAGCATTTTTAGAATCCCCCTCCACATATTCACACATTTGATTATTCCTAAAACAGTACAGACTATTTATAAGGCACTTATTTACAAGCTGTTCATAATTCTGGTTCAAACATTCCAACAAAATAGCACAGCAGAACATGGAGGTGAGTTTATGCACCCCCTTGAAGCTGCTTTTCAATTAACCATGCAATGGCAAAACACACACTCCAATGTATGGCAGGGCACATTGGCTCAAAAATGGTCTTCAGCCAGGAACAAAGAATGATGTTTTTGCAACTAATATTTTTTTATATCAAGAGCTGGTATGTCTTTTTCCTCTGGTAAGTATGATATGAAGTGGGCCTGTGTTTGGATGGAGTCCATTGGATTCACCAGTGCTGCTGCTGCAGGGAACACAAATGTCAATCACTCCCTGGACTGAAAAACCCCACCTGCAATACTATACTATCAACCACACCTTTGCATAGCAAGTTCCACCCAAACACTTACTGATTGGTTCCCCACCTGGGGACATGACAATTTATGCCTTCAACAATACGTTAGAAATGAGACTTCATAGATCTACTCAGAAATTTTATTTTGCCAAGGTCATGTTAACAATCCCTTTGATATATGACAAGAAGGTAGTGGTCATATTACAGGAAGACACAATATGTGGCCATCCCAGGAGGAGGAACAAGAAGAATTTGATTTTAATTAGTCTGGTAGATTTCAAGTGAAGAATCAGTACACCACTAATTCTTCACCAGAAATCTGCAGAAGTATTGGTATTAAAATGCTGATAGTATGACAGAGCAGGTATATCTGTTTCTGTATTTGATTCATTTTCAGCGAAGGCATAAATTCCACTTCTCTGCTGATACAAGTTAAGCAGAGTTGTTGAGGGAAGACCTGATTCAGATAATGTAAGTTGGATTCTGTAGACTCCTGAGAAAACATATTTACATTTCCACAGAGTCATGACTGACTGTATGATTTTGTGCCTTTTGAGAAAACAAGTTAAAGATACAATAAAACTCATGAAATCAGCAATGCAGGGAGCTGCATATGGTTTAGCAGCCCCCACATCCCTAAATCTCAGATAAACAGGGAAACAAGCAGAAATGCGGGTGCCCCACAAAGAAGAACAGACCTGAGAAAGTGATGCAAGAACATATAAGAAGAATTAGTTGAAGAGAAGAAAAATTGAAACAGGGATTGAAGCAGGAACGGAGAACAAATTCAAAATATTTTCTACTGGTAAGAAAGAAATTAATTTATACAGAGAGAAGTAAAAGAGCTGAAGAGAGAAACTTAGAGAATATAAGGTAAACATGAAGGACCAAGTAAATTCAAGTGTACAAGCAGGGATCCAAAAGAACTTATGAAGGTATCCCATTTCCCTCTCCCCCACTATTCCTCTTCCCTTTCCCGAAAGCCTCCCTAGCATCTCCCCTTTTCCTGGTTCCTTCTCTCCTTTCCACCCAATGGTCAACCTACATTTATCTGCCACTCTGTCTTCAGCTTTCCCTCCCACACCAGCAGCCTCTACCTAGGAAAACTATGGCCTCAGTTCTGTGGTTCTGATCACTGAGCTAGGTGAACTTGGATGGTAGGAAACAGTCATGGACTTGTGGGAGGGCACCTCACTTCCCCCTGTATCCCCTTCTATGTAATATTGCCTCTTTTCCTCCCCATTACAATCCCATATGCTTTCCCCCTTTCCTGCTTAATTTTTTCCTTCTTAGCCATTCACCAACCTACCGTTTATCTACCTCCCATCTTCAGCTGTATTAATTTTTTTATTTACTTTATACCCTACCTTTTTCCACAGTGGGGCCCAAAGCATAATCATGCTCTTGTCCTTTTTAGCATTACAACAACCCTGTGAGGTAGGATAGGTTCCAAGTTTGTGACTGGGTCATCCAACATCACCTTGTAAGTTTTCATGGCATACTGGTGAGTTGAACCTGTGTCTCCCAGACCTGACTCTGAAGTTGCAAGTATACCACACTATACCAGTGTGCTATACCACACTGCCTTTCTTAGGGTGGCAGTCAGTCCTAGATAAATTATGCAAGTTAGGTACAATAAAGTTGTTGCTAGGCCTTATCCCAATGAGTTCTCCCTCAAAGACCAAAACAGTCCTGAAAAGGACCCTGTGCCCCCCCCCTTCTTTTTACTTATAAAAACCTAGTCTGACATGCTGTGATTACCAGGCAATGGCTATTGAGGGAATGTTTCTTAAAGCTACATTTATCATTTTGGAGGGTTTTAAACCCTCCCCCCCCCATAGTATTTTTTCTAATTTCTGATTTTTCTGCAAGCCTGCACAAGACAGAAAAATCTGTCTTGCCAATTCACAGCTCCAGTCATTAATTTAAGCATACTCAGATTTGGCAAGCTTTGCTATTAGAATATACAAATGGGGGCCCGTGAAGGAAGGAACATTCTATTATGTTGTCTTTGCTCCCCCATCTCTCCCCCTTCTTTGTCACTCTTCTTTATCCTGCAACCTTTCTCTGTCAGTCTTTGCCCATTTCTCTTTCTCTTCCACCCCTTCTCTGACAATCTTCTCCCCTCTTCTCTTCCTTCTCTGATAGTCTTCCCCCTAACTCTTTTTCTCCCCAACACTGCATGCTATCGACACCTTTCAGCTAATCCCCTTCTTCTGCCTAGGCCAGTGTTTGGGCTGCTGCCAGGCTTGACTGTGACACAATTGCTCTATTTGGCCCTGCTTTGACCCCCTCTTTGGCCACAAGACCCCAAGAACTGGTATGGTGGGGGCAAGGTTCCCGGAAGCTGGCATGGTGGCAGGATACTTAGCAGCTGGCATTCTATCCACAGGGAAGCTGGGCACTGCTCCAGCAGCAGGAAGACCTCTGGGAGGCACTCCAGCAAATGGAGGAGACTGCTTGGAGGCTGCCTGCCTCTATTGAGACATCTGTGCATGCACATACAATATTATTGTATGTATGTATGTATGTATGTATGTATGTATGTATGTATGTATGTATGTATGTATGTATGTATGTATGTATAGTGTTTGGGGTTTTTTGTATACCCGGGGAGTCCTTCAGTTTTGTAGGACTTTATGCTTTCTGTTAATGTGGGCCCAATTCATAGATTTAAGTATCCATAGATGGACCTACACTTGACTATTAGAATATTAAATAATTAATTCCAACAAGGAAGCAAATAAATTAATGCCACAATCCTATTAATTAGTTCCATTAATATCAGAGTTAGATCAAGATGATAACACACATTTTATTGTTAAATGTTTGTAGCTTTTAAATTAAATTAAAACGTGTAGCTGTTGAAACTAGGGGAAATGTTCCTAGAAAGTTAACATGTAACAAACTCCATCGCTATTTAAAGTAAACTGAATCCATGTGGTGCTACAAAAAAATGAAGAAAAGTAGAGCAGCCTTGATCCAGACCAACTCGGAGATAGCAATACAGTTTGGTCCTCTTTTACTCTCCCCAACATCACAACGGTGTGTAAAACTGTTCTGAATAAAACAGAGAGAAAGTTAGGAGGCACAAAGTGTGTTTGCATGTCAGCTTTTTAGGAAATCGCAACAAAAATCTGCCACATGCATACAATCCCTCATTTGCACGTAATATGATCATAGTTTTTGTTACCTTATGCTGAATATGCCTATAATAATGCTGTGCACAGCAGTACCAATAAAACACCATTCGAAGAGGTTTCTGGCTATTCTGCTAAGCCCCTCCCCTTCTTGGGCCAGGGTCCTGTCCAACCCCCTGAGTTGCAAGCCTGGATCCAGGACACAGTCAACGGTTGGGATCCCATCCTTATTGCCCTGCAGAAAGCTAAGGACACTCAGAAGAAGCAAGCTGACAAGCATTGCCAACCATTTCCTTTGAAAGTTGATGATTGGGTTTATTTATCTACCAAGAATTTACGGGATGTTCTTAAATACTCTAAACTTGGGCGTAAATTCATTGGACCTTTCAGGATTGTTTAAGTTATTAACCACGTGACTGCTCGTTTAGAATTGCCTAAATCACTTAGCAAAATTCATCCAGTTTTCTGTCATCAATTCTGGTGGCGCACCATGCGTAAAGACATTGAGGCGTACATTCAGGGCTATCTCATCTGTGTGGAAGCTAAATCCTCTCCGGGCAGCCTCATGACCTCCTCCAACCCATTTCAGTCGCTGCCTGACCCTGGCAGGTCATTTTGATGGATTTTATTACCCATCTTCTCGAGAGTCATGGAAACACGGTCGTTTGGATGGTGGTTGATTTGTTTTCCAAACAGGCTCATTTTATTCCTTGTTCCACCATTCCCACTGCCCCAAAATTGGCGAAACTGTTTATCCAGCATATTTATCACCTGCATTCTGCTCCAGATAAGATCATTTCGGATCGGGGCCTGCAATTTGTGTCTAAGTTCTGGAAATCGTTTTTTGCATTGTTGAGGGTGGAGTCTGCTTTATCTTTTCCGTGTCATGCCCAATCTGATGGCCAATCTGAACACATGAACCAGACTTTAGAATAATATTTGCACTATTATACTAATTACCATCAGGACAATTGGGCGGATTTATTTATTTACTATTAATTTTGTATACTGCCCACCCCCTAGTAGAACCATGAATGGTGGAAAAACCGATCTCATGAACAATGCGAAGTCCCGTAGGTTTGTAATCCACATGACGCCGGGTCGTGACTTGATGGGTAACACAAGGAACCTGATCTATCTCTGCCCTGTTGCCGGGGTCATCCACTTGGGCATCAGCCGGCAGGCTGCGCACCAACAGATTGCGACGGCTGACACTAGGAGCAGTTCCAGGGTCCCCGAAGGACTGTGAAGTTGAGGCTCCTGGCAGTTTGAGGCCGCAAGGAAGCCACCAAGGAAGGCGCCTCTGGTGGGGCCACCTCATCAAGTGGAACCACCTGCAGGACATCTGAAGATGCCTCTTTGGGGGACTCCTCAGATTCTGTATCCGAGGGGATCCAGGGTCCGGTAGACTCCAACAGCTGTTGGTCCTGCCTGGTCAGAGTAGCCATCAGGCAACCTTGTACAGTAAACTATCAAAGGGTGCTCTGAAGAAGGGAGAGTTATCCTAATGTAACAGACTGAGTCCAGGCAAAGTAACTTCAAACAGTTCTTTAATCACTGGCTAAGTTAGATTCAAAAGCAAGGCAGGATAACTCTGAATCTTTAGAGTTACAGCACGAGCATAAAAGCAGAGATACTTCTCAGATAACAGAAACAAGGCAAATTCTCACAGAATTCATAAGAGATAGCATACAGACTTGTCCCAGTCAGACCTCCAGGCAACCTGCCAACAGCAGTTTTAGGCACGCACCGGACTGGGAACCAAGGTCGAGCCACACAATACACACAGTTACACAGTTCATTTGTCACACTCATTAAGAAGAAGAAGGAGTAATAGCTTGGATTTATAATCCCCCTTTCTCTCCTGTAGGAGACTCAAAGGGGCTTACAATCTCCTTCCGCCCCCCCCCCCAAACACCCTGTGAGATGAGTGAGAGAGCTCTGAAGAACAGTGGCTAGCCCAAAGTCTCCCAGCTGGCATGGGTTGGAGTGCAGAAGCTAATCTGGTTCACAAGCTAAGCCTCCACAGCTCAAATGGCAGAGCAGGAAATCAAACCCGGTTCTCCAGATTAGAGCACACTTGCTTTTAACCACTACACCATGCTGGCTTTACCATGTCCTCTTCCCATTAAATAAATCTGTGTTCTTGTTTAAGTTTACTTCTGCCTCTGTATATTTATTTCAGTATGACTAGTGTGGAGGGTGTCTGAGAAGGAAGGAAAAAATAAAAGTCAGTGGGCATCTCTTCACCTTCGGGTGTATGATAACAGAGTGACTATGTAATGTACTACACGCTACCATATTTTTGAGCTACCTTAAGTACCTGAAGGGAAAAGGTAGAAAAAAATCCATGTGGTTTCCCTGCCTTGGTGTTAGAAGGCTGAGTGGGTGTCTATTGCACTGGCTTTCAGACTTGCACTGATTTTTAAATGTCAGTGTCCTGTACTACATGAATGAGATTTGCCCATTCTACTACAGCATCTCTCAGTGGCAATTCCAGTAAAAAAACTGGTACCAAAGTGTTGTACATAGTGTTGTACCAAAGTTGTCAGCTCCATAGAAGCCAAAAGTTATGCACTGTAGAGGTGTCAATCTTTGTATCAGTTCTGTCTGAAATCCCTATGATCCTCTCCATCCCAGCCTTGGACTACTCAAAAGCTCATCCCAGTGGGCTTGCCATACCATTGTTGGATCATAATGCACACCATTGTTGGATCATAATCCTAGGATGAATTCCAGAGCCAGGACAAGAGGTTCATGTTTCACACTGATGAAGCATACATGATTTTCCCTCCCAATATATTTATTTGCAAAGATGACAGAATTTGAACTTACAGGATCAGACCTTTGTAGTTATTTGTCAAAGTACACTGTGTTCTTTTAATTATAACAGTGCTATTCTTATTGCAATAGACAACTTTGTATCAGCACTTTTAAAACAAAACTTCTATTTTTAGGGGCTTCAAATACCGTTACTTAAATTTGCTGTAGGCAGAACTTGGCATATAAAGTCTCAGTCTGCAGGTACAGTTTTTAAAAATAAATATGACAAATATATTAGGTCACTTAAGAAGTTCAGCTTTTAGAACACTCAAAATGTTCTCTCGTAATGTCTGTTATATACCATACATTGGCCATTTTATGTGCATCCATTTTAAAGTCCCTGCATAAGCACATAGGTGTCTGTCCCTGTGAACTAACTATTTGCAATGGGTTCATGTTCCTGCTCACAAGGTGATCCAGACTATGGCTATTTATGTACCTGCAGTCTCCTTCACATTGAGTGCTCATTCCCTTTGGGTTTGATTCTCTGTTACCACATATTTTCCCCTCTTCAGCAGTCAACCCACATTCAGATCGGAGTGTCCCCATGGTTCTGAAAGCTCTGAAAATGCAGCTTTCCCTCTCTCTTTGCAGGGAAAGAGAAAGCAACCAGCATGTGTTTAGCTTTTGGGAGGTTTTTCTTTGCTCCTCGTTGCCTTTCTCTGCCCACACAACAGTATTTTCTCTCATTCTTTGCGCCACCATTTCAAAACTATCAAAAGGGGTTTCAAGCGAGGGGCACTTTCACAAGGCCAACAGAATCAATGTGTAACAGAGAAGCTTAGGAGAACCCTGGGCCAATGTGGCAGTGCAAGCCCAACAGAATCAATGTCAAACCATAGAATTCCAGCAGGGTTTTTTTTAAAAAAAGAAAAGAACCCAGAGCAATCCACAGAATCCCAAAGCACTGCAGAACCAAGGGCAATCCACTGACAAACATGTATACCATCTTTTCACCAAGGAAGTCCTCAGAAAGTGAAAGTGAGGGGGATTCTGTATTCACCCTGATTCTTCTCTCTCAGCAGTCTGCACACCATCCCTGCCCCAGAGGAGGGGTCCAGCTGCCCTTCATTGCTAGCTCTCCTCCCACCTCTTACTCCTGGAAAGAAGTTTACACAAATGGAGATTAGCTTCATAACTGATGGAGCTGCTGTGGATTCTGCTGGTTTCTGTTCAACACAGAGGTCCCTGTCTTACTGTGTCCCTTTCATCTCCAACAATATGAAGAACACTGTTGGTGCAGCTGTATTCTTTTCAGCCTGCAGTTTTGGTTTGGGATGGTTGATGAATGAGTGACCACCACCTCCAACATCCCCCTGTGCCACACAGCTGCTAGGGGTCAATTGAGACATGTCAATGCAACTGGATTCAAAATGGTGTTAGGGATGGAGGGGGAATTCTGCCTGTCATTTTGTGTAACTGCCCTGCTACTATCTTGTAACATTTTAACTATGGGAAGAATTTTTCACCCTAACTTTCCCAAACTGGGAGATGATACTGGCACAAACATATGTTCAGTACACTCATGCTCAAAGTTCAGATCTGGATAGTTGAACAGTGACAAGTTGACCTTCAGGAAGACCAACTGCTCAACTGTCCATAGGAGGAGGCATGAGTGATGTGGGGTGACAATGTCGGACACATGGGAGAAAACATACTTACTCTGCATGCTCATTGGAGGGCACAAGCCTGTGGACCACAGCAGAGAGGTCTAGCTGGGTCATTTATTTCATGGTCTAGTAGATCTATGGATTGGTAGTCTGCAACTTGTAGGGCACAGCCAGGCACCTTTTCACCATTGCAGCTGCCATATCCTATATCATGTGCCTCATGCTCCCAAAGGGATCGAGTGCCCACCTAATTAGCTTCCTCTCCAATGTCACCTTGGCAGTTTGTGCGGGAGAATTCTGCCTAGCAGGGGAGATGGGGAATAAATGACAGCAAAACTGCTTTCAGACACACACCAACTTGCCTGCTCAAGCCAGTGTGCCAGTGGCTTGCATGCATTCAACACACCAGAGAAACTCATCTCTCTAGTGAATAAGCTGGTAGACCCCCCCCCCCTGGGACACTTGCACTTGTATTCAGCCAAATCCATCAGCACCCAGCCACTGTGGCACCCCACGATGCCTGGCCTTGCACTGGCACTGGCACACACCCCAGTTACACCAGCATTCCGGGGACATTCTGGGGGAATTCCAAGGGGTGGGGCTGACCTTAGTCAGTGTCTGGACACCTTTCAGACCGTGTATGCCGGTGGAGCTGCCAGCAGAGATGTGCCATGATTTTTGCAGCATATCTCTGTTCTTTCCTATGGGGAAGGTGGAAGAGGGTGTTTTTTTTAAAAAAGAAACATTTTGAGTTTCCTGCACAGTGGGAAAGTCCTGTGAAGCAGGTGGAGTAGCACTCAAGCAACGCTGTCCTTATTGGCTTCAGCTGTGGATTGCTCTGCAAACTTCAAAAAGAAATCCCCAAAATCAACACTCTAGCAATTAAAAAAAGAAAAGGCAACAATAAGCAGACTTATTTCTTATTGCTCTGCAAACTTCCAAAGAAGAATCCCCAAAATCAACACTCTAGAAATTAAAAAAAGAAAAGGCAACAATAAGCAGACTCCAAGTCCTCTACGCAACTCAAAAGAAGAACGGAAGAATGCAAAGAAGTGAAACCAGCAGAATGGGAAGGGAAAGGGGAAAGAAAGGGAAAAACAATAAGGCAAGCTAAGCAACATGCCCCCCACCCCCCAAAAAAGATCTGAAAAGAAGAGGGGGGGACAGCAAAGGTCAGGTATGGTAAAGCAGGGACAAATAGCTTAAAAAAGAAAACAAAGCAGAGTCCCCCCCACAACCCCAGAAAGTACAAAAAGCAACCCAAAAGCAAAAATAAATAACAAAACAGAAAGAAACAAAAGACCTTTAGGTCTTATCAGGATAGGGGAATTCTCTGATTGTATTTAGCTGAAAAAAGCCTAAAATAGACCAGTAAAGGTTTTTTTTGGTATTTTTCCAGCTTGGAAATACTGAATGCACATCTGTGGAAGCTGTCAACATTTTAATGTGTGTATTTGCATATAACATAATTTGGCCCTTCACATCCATGAAGACATTCTTGAATGGTTTTGAATTTGTGGTTCACAGAAGATGTTTCAATAATCCTGCTGACACATGCCAATTGATTCATTGTTGGATCAACACAAAAGAAACATAACAGTTTCTGGTGTGTTGGTATTCATGTGGAACATTTAAGAAATTAAACTACACATTATTTTTCTTCTCCCATACAGGTTAGAAACAATATTTCTGGGCACTGAAACAACTGTACGGGAGTACATTGACATTCAAGACAATGAGCATGATTTCATATTATGATTTACCATGTTGTGAGATATTAGGATTTCTGTTTTTTCACCGTGAACTCAGTTCCTCAGTTGCTATTTCATACAGTCAGTTGCTCAGTTAATATTAGCATTAAGTCAATATGCTGTAAGGCTTGGGTCTAAACAAGCTGTGTAGATTCTGACCCTGAAATTGCAACAAAAGACTCATAGGAGGAACAAAAGTGACGTTAATCTGAAGACTTCATACCCACAGACTTTGCTGTGGTGTCATGAAAGTCCCAGGGATTATATTATATTGTTATTCCCCAATGCAAGTAGGTGTTAGGTGGAGCTCTAACACCTCATTATGGTCAAATATTTTACATTTTAATGTGTTTTATATATAATATAGTAACAATATTTTGCAGTGTTTTTAATCTGTTCAAATAATTATCAAAACTGACAGCCACAGTCAACTGCAGGAATGCACTGAAGAACCCACAGATATCCTTGAATCACTGAGTTTTGTGATCCTAAGCATGCTTACCTAGACCTGACTTCTGGGACTTCCACATGAATTGCTTAGGAGTACAATTTTATTTTGTTCTCTTAAGTAACGAGCACGGGAAGGAAGAATATAACTGACAGCCTGAGTGTCTGGATCTTCTGCCAACGGCACAGAATGGAAGCCCTGCTTGGCTCACCACTTAACAAACAGTATCAGTGAAGCGATTAATTACTCTGGGATCATGCATGATGATATTATTATTGTCACTTCTAATGGTAATAAATAATAATAATAACAATAAAGAATGCCTTTCCCCACTGGATCAGCATGGGTGTGGCACGTAGTTGTTGCAGATCTTTTTCTCCCTCTCTTTTTATCCTGGTCTTTAATCCCAGACTTCTCTTGTTGCACTTCAAATTGAAATATCCTGAACAGATGTAAAAACACATGTGAGCCACTGCTCGCAAGCTGTGCAAAGCTTTGTTTCATCTGCTGATGATGTGAGCCTAAAGGAGATCTTTTTAAAATTTCATCACTATTCAAAAGGATAATTAATACGTACCCCCAGGCTTTGATTATGCTATACCCAGTGTGTACTGCTGGTACAAAAATAATGAGGCTCTCATCAGGCCGAGTGAACACTTGCAGCAAACATTCAGTTTCCATAAGAAATTTAAGATTCAGTGGTGGTACCATGTAGGTGGCTTAATCTAATTTTAATTTGTAACACAATACAATAGATAAGATCGTTTGTTTGTAACCAGCACAGGCATTTTGTTTACATGATACCCCAGTCAGCATTCAGCAGATGGTCTTTTTAAAGACTTAATTGAAGTTTTCTAATCTAACATTTTTTCTTCTATTATGAAGGAAAAAGAGACAGAGAGAGGGAGAGGGAGGGAGGGAAGGGAGGGAGGGAGGGAGGGAGGGAGAGGGAGAAAAAAAGAAATTACAAGAAAGCAGACAAAAATGATATAAGATCATTTTAGAGAAATGTACAGTGTCTGGAAGAGGGCACGTTCTTTTCACACATGGCACATTGAGATATAGAATGATGACACACTAAAGTCTTCCAGCATCTGCTGGGGTGTTTGAATGGAACCTTTAATTTCTTTCTCTTGTTTTTCAGTGCAAAGTGCACATGCAGCCAAGTGGGTTTTTTGCTCTCATGCTTATGAAATTAGCTCCCAGCTTTAAAAAAGTAAACAAACCCCCTTTAACCTTCTCGTGTCTCACTGAAGGGTTATTAGCCAATTGTTTCTGTTTTCTCTTCATTCTGGTCTGCCTCTCCTGCCCTTGATATTATCATACAGATAACAATAACCTTTCCACCAGCCCTTGTTTGCCTCTAGCAGTTTTCCACAATGATGCAATGATATATAAGTATTCAAAAAAAATCCAGTGTTTTGCACATATTTAATATTTTAAGAGTTGATTTTAAAGAATATGGATTTCAGTTACTGAAGCAAAGGGAAACAATAAAAGGAAAACATCACCCTTGTAAGAAAAGTCTTATGCATGGTTATTAAAGAATAAGGGTACAAGCTGGCCAAAGGGTTAGATCCAACAGAGTGTTTCGCAGATGAAATAATTAATACTGAAGACAATTTTCTCACTCCTGCCTTAAGCTGCAGCCCAAAATGGCCCTCAAAATGCTCATCCTTGGGGACAGGGATGCCCAGGAACTGTTGAGTCCTGCTGATTTCAATGGCTGAAATTGAAGCAAGAGTTAAACCAATGGGAATTAAAACTGCTTCATAAGGCTTGATCATGAACTCCATATGTTTGTGTACTCATATCCATCTGCCTTCTAGATATTTTCAGGGGATGTTATAGCTTTTTGGAAAATTGGAATGGGCTGCCATAAGGTCTAAGAACTCTCCTGTCCCTGTTTTGCTGATTTTGCTATTGTTTGTTTTAACCTCTGCCATGTTTGTTTTAACCTCTGCCATGTGGATGGCAATAAAGATTATGGTTTTATGTTTTATCATTTTAAGCATCCCTTTGTAAACTGTCTTGAACCTACTATGTAGGGAAAGGTCCAACAGTGCAGTACTAAGAAGAATGATACACATCTAATTCAATTGATAGTGTTTTTAGAAGGATTTTACTCTGCTTATTTTAGGTTTCCCAGATCCTAGGTCTCTCAGATCCAACCAAGACTCCACACTGGCTTAGATTAGAACTGTAAATAGTTAATTAAAGAACAAACACATTTTAAACATGTGACTCTCTGAACAGAATTGCTGAGCCCTCTCGCTTTGATGAAATGTACACCCAAGTGAATCTTCACAAGATTGTGCCTTAAGAGACATCAATGTGACCCAACTGGCACATGCTGAGAATGTGGGTTGAGGAGATCCTTGCAGAACAAGTAGCAAAGGAGCTGAGAGTTTTCTGCTTGGCATGGTCCTGTGTCAGAAATCAGTTCTCAGTTATCACATCATTTGTGAAATCACTTTCTGTGTTTTAGCCAAAACAGTGTGTTGAAATAATGGATGCTGAGACAATGAGGAAGTAACCGTATAGTCTCTTGACGATCAGGGATGCTACTGAATATCACCACCCTGCTATTTCAACTTGAAAATTCTCCTTTTGATTTTCCCACTTTCTTGTGTGAAATGAACCCATAAGTTTTTATTTTCATGACATTTCCTGTTCCCTTGCACCACATTTCCCCATATTAAATGTAGGCAATAGATCAATTGTATATAAATGGTGCAAGAAAGGATGAAAAACAATCAAGAACACCAGCAATGAAAATGAATGAAATGAAAATATTCACAGCAGCAACATATGGAAATAAATGGAGAAGTGCATATTCATATTCCAGTTGACTATACGTCAATCGTTATTATGTGGATCTGCCAACATTCTGACCATGTTCATTGACTACGTCTCCTCATTTCTACCCCTGTTAGAAAGGATAGTCTCAGTGAGCTCACTATGGGCCTCTTATAACTATTTTGGGAATCAGCTGCAAATCTATTGGGGTATATCCAACTATTGATGAACTTGGCAGAATGGGGCTTGCAAGCTCCTGCTTCCTGTTTCAGTCTACTAAGCCCACCACCACCCACTACATACATACTTTTGTTCTTGGGACGTTTACAAGCCCTTGAAACAGCATCAGAAGCAAAATGGGAGTCTGAAGTGGGTGGGGAAAACAGGTAGAAATTGCTGTCCCCTTTTCTGAAGATTTAAGATCCCAAGTTTGGATCACCACTCATGCCATGGAAGCTTGCTGCTTGACCTTGGGCCAGTCACACACTCTCTTTGAGGATTGTTCAATCTTGTTTCAGTTCCTTCATTGGATCTTGGTGATTCACACACTGTATATATTGTCTCCACTCAGTATTGTGTGTTGTATGTAACAGTCACACAACTTGCAGGATCTCCTCAGTCCATGTGTGCTGCATGTGGAATTTGGTTTGTGACTGTTTGGTAGGTGCAACAGTTTGGTAGGTGCCTTATTTGGTTCATTGAGAAAACACATTTGTCTACTTGTGGATTTCCCCAACAGGCTAGATGGTTCCCTCCTGGACTATTGATTGTTTCCATACAATGAAGTAATGAAGATCCAAACTTAATTTGCCCTTTATCTTAGGAGAACTGTAGATGACAATAAAAAGCAACATTTTTTCTCACTTGAGGTTTCATAAGAAGGGATGTTGAATTGTACAGATCACTGATAAGACATACTGGGCATTACCTACCTACCCTCAAAGCTATGTTCAGTAGATTTAGTAAGAAAGCAGACTAGTTGTTGAGTAAGGATCGATCAAACTGAAACAAAAAACAAGCAGAATGTGTTAATTAAGCATGCATTTCCACTTTCAATAGCACATGTAGGAAGCTGGGAAATGATGATTCAAGAGTCACAGATGGCTACAGTCTGGCTCAAGAGATGTGCAAGGTTGAAGTGCAGAACTCTGTAGATTTAAAGTTTTCCAAGTGTCTTCCCTGCCCATATTAGCCAATGTATCATCAGTCAGGAGAGTATGGATTCCTCTCCTGAGGAGATTTTCAGAATATTGTTAAAAATAGTCTCTAATTGCAAGCTGAAGGTCTGGGTGCAGGTAAGTCTACTTTAGAAAAATGTAGAAAAGAATGAAGCAATTTTTGCAAATGATGGGCAGATATCTTTCATTCTAAATAGGGATTTCCCCCTCCATCTCTTTTGTTTGCTGTTTGAGATTCTCCTATACCTACAGCTGAGTCTGGTAGTCCAATTGTTACTAGGCTTGAGCAATACCCACAATATTCAGTAAAATTCGGATTCAGGCTTATTTGGGCATAAAAATATCTGGATGCCTGAATAAGCCCAAATACCATATTTGGTGTGCCCGAATATATTCCAATATCTGAATATATTCGGGTCCGTCTGATTTTTTGGGTATTTTTGCTGTTTTTTTACATTTTGGCCTGCAGGGGGCACTGCTTTAAAACTAGTGGCACCACAATTTCAGGATATCATTCAAAGCCTGTCCTGATGATATCACCTAAATTTGGTGAAGTTTGGTTCAGGGGGTTCAAAGTTATGGACCCTCAAAGGGGCTCCCCATCCCCCATTTGGCGAACAGGAGATGGGGCTATCCCTTTGAGGGTCCATAACTTCAAACCCTTCACCAAATTTGGATGGTATCATCAGGACAGACTCTGGATAATACCCTGATATTTTGGCACCACTGGCTTTAAAAATGAGCCCCTGGCAGGCACCCCAAGAAATTTGCCCAGATTCTGTGCTTTGCAGTGGTTCTGTTGTAGCCAATGGATAATTTCTGAGTGTGTAAGCAGGCTGCACATTTTTCAAGGTAGAAGCAGCAAACTTTCAGGGTGGCTCCAGGAGGCTTGGTGAACTTTGATTCAGGTGGTTTCATTTTATGAGCTCCCAAAGGCTAGGGCCCATCTTCCACCGCCCATTGAAGCAAAGTTCAGCAAATTTCACTGAAGTTGCCTGGTTCCTTTCATCAGACTCACCAGCAGCCCTGAAGGAAATATGTTCCTCTATACATAACAACCTCCCCCCACAGAGCCCCCTAAAAAATCTTCAGCACAGAGCCAGGTGGGCATAATACTTAGCCCCATCCCATCCCATACCTCCCACTGCTTCAAATGGAGGGAGAAAAGCAGCATTCCTCCCTCCAGAAGGTGGCACATGCTCTCTCTTCCCCAATGCCTACAGAACCTCCATCTCTTAAAATGCAACCACTTTACAAGAGCAACACTATGCACTTCAAGCCAGGGAGCATGTTTGCCAGCCCTGAGCCCCCTACCAAGCACTACACCACAGCAACAGAAAGGCAGCCCCCCCACAAACCTTTCTAAATAGTAAGACCGTCAGGAAAACAAACAGAAACCAACCACAAACAGGAAACCACTTCAAAAGAACAGGCACGTTGGAAAGAAAAGCCAAGACAAACTTCACAGTCAAACCTAAGCAAGTTGCAACCTACTAGCCACAAAAGCAAAGCCTGAACAAGGTAAAATCAATCACAAAGAATCACTGGAAATCCTTTGTGGGCTAGGCCTGAGGCCTAATGCCTAATGCCTAATGCCTAATGCCTACCCCCCTCCACACACACAACCCCCCCCCGAAAACACAACAGTGAAACAATTGAACAAATAAAACTCTTGGAATGCTTGGCCTTTGCTGGCTTAAACCCCCCCCCCATACCAAACAGCAACAAAAAAGCTATGCAAAAGTGTTAGAAAAAGCAAAAGGTTCTGAACAGTAACTAGCTGGGTTGGTTAGTTACACTAAATCAGGGGTAGGGAACCTGCGGCTCTCCAGATGTTCAGGAACTACAATTCCCATCAGCCCCTACCAGCATGGCCAATTGGCCATGCTGACAGAGGCTGATGGGAATTGTAGTTCCTGAACATCTGGAGAGCCGCAGGTTCCCTACCCCTGCTTAAATCAAAAACAACAACTGAACAAATACACAACAAGTAAAACTTCTGGAACCATTGGCCTTTGCTGAATACTTCATATTCGGATTAGGCCCTATTAGGATAAATGGTATTTGAACTGAATGCCATCCGAATATGACCGAATATGCCAATATTTAGGGGGTTTACTTGATTCGGCGACCTGAATCTACCAAGCTTAGTTGTAACCATAGCCAGGGACTTGCAGTTTCAGCTGGTAAGAGTCTTGGATACTAGAAGGATTAGGATTTTTTTTAAAAAAATGGATCTAATGAATTGTAGTTTACTTTAAAGGGACTTTCAAAGTTATTTCATTGTTTATCCACCTCAAGTTTCTGAATGGTCAATAACTCTAAACAAATAACCCACATAAATAAATAAGGGATGTTCCATCAAGTGACTTGACAATATGTGACACAAAGTGATCATGCAAACTTTAAAAAAACTACAATACACTCTTAATAAATGTAGTGCCATTAGAGACTATTCCACCATTGCAAACATGTTTACAAACATGATAGGAAAAAATCCTCTCTGAGTAAATGTTCTGCGGTTTGTGGTTTTAGCTGGCACTTGTGCTGATGGGAAATACTTCCCATTCCCTCTTTTTAAAAGAACATACACATACAACATACATCTGCAGTTCTGATACTTCTAAATTTACATGGAAAACTGGCTGGCTGGTTGCAAATGTTATTCATGCAAATAAACCAAACGTTTTTATCAAGGCAGCAAAAGAAAATAAGTTTAATAGATTTCTTAAGGTGAAATATGATAAGGGAGGGCTTAACACTGCCAACAACAAATGTCAAAACATTGACAAGATTTCACAAATTTCTTTCAGTCCACTGAGGGGTTAAGTTTGGAAATACATCATATGATGCTTGAAAGACATGGCCTTGTTTTACAAAACCTATTTCTTCTTCTCTGGTTTTTTCAGCATACTTCCTTATGTTAAAAATTGTTCTCTGAAATTCAAGTTCTGTTTCATAATAAGAACCAACCAGGATATTTGGGTACAGAATTATTAATTCAAGGAATTGCATTGTGACTTCTATGTCCCTTTAAATTCATCATGTAATTCTACGTGGTTATGATTGAAATTTCATGGGAAGCCTATTGAACTAAGCAATCTATGGAGGCTCAGATATAGGCTTCAATCACTGCAGGACTTGGCTAGTATCCTAATCCTCCATTCAGAAAGTCCAAAGTGTTTTTAGTTACTATACAATTTCTCTCTACTATACAGAGAGGTTATTTGGACACTTCAACACCACTAGCACAGATAAGGTGAGGTGAGTAGCTACTAGGAACATGGGCTTCTCAGTGTGGCATCTCCCACTGTTTGCCTGGTACCAAAATGTTAGCTTAAGGCAACAAGGGAAGAATTTTGAAACTTAAGCCAAAAGTCTTGCCTGCCCTATTTGTTCATGACAGGCATAGAGGTCATTGAGCTCACAGAATTTTTGGTAATGTGTTTGCACAGTTTTCAATGTGTGGAGTTTTCCTAAGCCCCTACATGGAGAGATCACAGCAAACTAGAGCTGGAGTCAAGGCTTCCCAAACTAGAAAGCTGTCAATTACATTTTGTCAATTACATTAAAAGGGAGAAGTGAGAGCAAACCTGCATTTTTGCCGTGACATCTAAGTGTAGTTGCCTGTCACAATGCTACTTAAAATATGGATTTTGCAGCATTTTTAATAAGCATGCATAGATTAGTGTTGCCAATAATATGGAGGGGAAAACAAGTCTTGCAAATTCATAACAGAAGCTTATGTGTATGGAAATAACAAGTTAAAGCTTTTCATAGCACAGAAGTAAATAACATCACCTGGTAAATACCATCCCATTCAGGCCTTGTTGAAGGGGCAGGCCATTTTTAACCAAAGTTTTTGATAACACTAGCATGAGCAGGTCTGTATATGTGCAGTCAAGTGGACTCTGCCTTGTGCTGACAGTAAGAGTTAATGACCTCCAAAATGTGTTATCATTAACAGCCTTGCTCAGGACAGGTATGGTTACCTTATCATTCAACCTGGGCCAGAAACTCTACAAACAGAGCTTGTATATGTCCAGATACATTCAGTTAGGCCTCTTCATTGTTGGCCCACAGCTTAAACAAAACTATCTAGCAATACAATCTGAAGAATTCCTGTAATGAGATCTAGACATCATAATGAATAAAACAAGTAGACCATAGTATAGATGGAGGGAAAGAATTCCAAAGAGATTGCTCAGAAGTCGGGGAGGACATTCAAACTACTTTACCATGTGTGCTATTGGATCTGCTTTGAGTAAATAGCACTATCTATTTGCTTTCAGGCATGACATCCTGATTTTCATTCTCTGGTGGATCTCATTTGTTTCTTCCAAACAAAAGAACATCCTCCTTCTCCCCTTTGTCCAAAACACCCTCGCTTTGAACAAGGGAATGATCAAACCGAAATCCCAGGTTAATGAGTGCCAATCACAGACTCAACACCCCCTCCCTTTTGACTTGGCAACAAGTTCCCTCAGCCTTAGCAAACAATTATCATTCAGTGACTGTAAAAAATGGATTCTCGAGTTGACGAGAGCAGCCCTCCCTCGGCTGGTGAGGTCCTGCCATGGGAAGCAATTACTGCAAGATGCCAGCTGACAGACTCATTCCGTGGAAAGTCAGGTTGTCTTGATCCTCAGGCACTCTCTAGGCAAATTGTATCCTCACACTCATCTCAAACCTCTTACGATCTGTTGGCTTCTATCAGGAAAAATGGATTGTTCCCTTTGTTTCGGTGGCATTTGATAGAATAAAACTGGACATTCTGCCTGCACAATAAGGCAGATTTAATTTCAAAATTCTAACTCCAAAATGCTGCTGTATCATAAAGGAAGGAGCAGCAGAAAAGAAATGAAGATTGCTGCCTGCCTAGGGAACATTAGGAGAACGCAGCCAGGCTGACAGCTTTTACATGTGTAAAAGATCCAGATTCCATTAGCAGAGGGCTGTCTCCCATGATCATCATTTCCATTTTCCCCTTAATTTTCTACTGGTGTGGAGTATTGCATTCATTTCATTTCATCTGGCACATTAGATTTATTTTTTGTAATCCTTGATATTCCAAGGTGGGCAACTGGGGGAGGTAGAAATGTGTCTGCTAATTGTGAGTCTTCACATGACTGAATGGCAATTGAGGCTTTGCCAAAGCATTTGAAGAGAAATGCATGTAGCCAATACCGGTGAACAAGAAAACTTGACTGTAGACGTCATCTGAAAGCCATTAGGGTTAATCTCTAGAAACAGACATTCAGTTGTAGCATTGACTAAATAAACTGACATGGAGCCAGGTACTCCACCTCACATGCAATCCTTACTTGCAGGAAGTAACAACTTTGTTCCTTCTGAGGCAGTAGTACAGGGAAGAAGATATATGAAGGGCAGCAAGAATAACAAACTAGGAATCTCTCAGGGATCTTGAGGAAGAATAATCTCCAATCCCAAAGTGCTTATTAACAGGCAATTAGATGCTAGGAAAAGAAGACAACACAAATAGATGTCCTGAGACCATATAATTCCATTATACACCACTGATGCTGTGTAACTGTTAGAAGGAATGGGCAATGCTTTATACTGTGCTTGCATATTGTTAATGTAAGGTGAGCATATACCAGAGGTGGGATTTATGCCAGTGGTGGATTCATTGGATTAGGCTTCACACTGTCAAATAGCATATAGAAGGAATTTGCATCAATGAGGTGAATCAGTTCTAAGAAAGAGAATGGCTCCCAAATACAGATGATATGTCTTTAAGAGGAGCCTCATGCATTATAGGTTGTCATAGGATTCTAAAACTTTGTCAAGTATATTAGTTGTCCTTTATTGTTCTGATTCCTTGAGTATCTCAAGAATCAGACTGAAAGCTGTATCATACTTAGCCCTTTGAGAGAGGGGAAGGCAGATGAAGTATTTTGATTGCATTCCATAGAATCAAGTGTACTGAGGTAATTTCAGTGCTATTCTCTATGTAGTGAGACAGGCCTCATAAGCATCTGTTTCTGCACTGCCCTGACCTAAATGGCCCAGGCTAGTCTTATTTAATCAGATTGTGGAAGCTAAGAAAGATTGGCCATCATCAGAATTTGGATGGGAGAGCACCAAGGAAGTCCAGGGTCATGCAGAGGCAGACAATAGCAAACCACCTCTGAATGTGTCTTGGCTTGAAATCTCTATGGGGTTGCCACAAGTCAGCTGTGACTTGACAGTACATTTTTACCACCACCACCACCACGTAAAATAAAAGACAGTTTGTAAGTAGACAGTACACTGAGTCTTTCTCTCTGGCATGTACTTATCTTCTAAAATGACAATATGAGACAGACTATCGATTCTTTAGGCTTTAGTAACTTAAATTCATTCTTAGTTTCAGTATTCAGGGATCATAACACCTTACATTTTCCTGTCTCAAAACCATGTAGTCATGGTTGCACCCTTGAGCTGATGGACTCTTTCCTCCTCCTGAACGTGTATTAAATGGGCCTTAGTTCAAAAAGCTGTAACATTTTATTCTCTCTCTGCCTTCCCCCACCCCAGAAGATTATCCTTCCCTTTCTATCTTCTAAAAGATTCACTCTGCCATTGGCCTCCCAAGGGCTCTGTAGCTCAGGTATGACTCAGGCTGTCTCTGACTAGGGCCATCCGTATTTCTATGGCTCTGCAGTAGACAAATGAACAATTCCCACTTGTCTCTCAAATTTCCACTCCTAAGCAAAAAGAAGCATCTTACAGCTTCTTTGCCTGCACAGATAATAATCTCAACAATTATCTTTGGGTCTGCAAACTTTGGCACTAGTCTTGGGGTGGAAGGCATTTACCATACTCAGTGTCTGAAAATTGTGAGGGCTCATAACATGTTAGAGATGATCCAAATCCATAGACCTTGCATAAAAGACCACATAAAAGTCAATGTCTTTATCCCTAAACAATCAGGTTTATATTTCTTATGATCCTACCAGATCCTACCAGATGAAGGATGTAGGTAAGGGAGGGATCTTGGGTTCAACCCCCCATTACATTTCCGAAGCTCCGCCCCCATTTGTGTTTTTGTAATATTTTAGTGTTTTTTGTTTTTTGCCTGCAGGGGGCGCAGTTTTTAGGCTAGCAGCACCAAGATTTCAGGATTTGTTGGGAGACTCTCCTGATGATACCACCCAGGTTTGGTGAGGTTTGTTTCAGGGGGTCCAAAGTTATGAACTCCCAAAGGGGGTGCCCCATCACCCATTGTTTCAAATGGGAGCTAATAGAAGATGGGGGCTACACATTTGAGGGTCCATAACTTTGGACCCCCTGAACCAAACTTCACCAAACCTGGGTGGTATCATCAGGAGAGTCTTCTAAAGATACCCTGAAATTTTGGTGCTGCCAGCTTAACAATTTCACCCCTGACAGCAGGCACCTCCCCAAATTTCCCCAGATTTTCCTTTTAAATCTACCCCCTTCGGCAGGGATTTAAAGGGAGAATCTGAGGTCCCCAGTTTAAACATTGAAAGTGATTTCATGGTGGGGGATAATTCACCCCAAAACAGCATCACTTTCAATGTTGTTTTAACCTGGGACCCCAGATTCTCCCTTTAAGGTGGATTTAAAAGGAGAATCTGGGCTCCCTAGTTTAAGCACCATTGAAAATGATGCTGTTTGGAGGTGGATTCCAGCATCACAGCAGCCGCCCATGGTGTGTGTGTGTGTGTGTGTGTGTGTGTGTGTGTGTGTGTGTGTGTGTGTGTGTGTGTGTGTGTGCAAAACTCAGATTTTGCACCGGGCTCCATTTTTCTTAGCTACGCTTCTGACTGGAGGGGAGGGCAGAAGGGACTGCTGGCTGGGAGCCCAGCTGGTGGGGGGGACGGGGGGGCAGGGCAGGGGAGTCTGCCGTTTCTGGCTTCAGAGAGCTGCTTTTATAAGCACTGAAGCCAGGGGGTGTGGTTTGGGGAGGCATGACCACACCCCAGGAGTGGGTGGGGGCATGGCCCCACCGCCTGAATCCTCTCCTTAAAAATCTATACCTACGTCACTGTACCGGACAGCAGCTATTCAGCTTCCCTCCAATAACCTCTCTGTCTGGCCTTTTCCAGGTAACATGAGTAAGGAGTCATACTAGTTTTGATTACTCCAATTAGCTCATGATAGGATTGTCAGGAAAAGCTAAGGCTATTTTAATAGTTCCAGAGTCATAGTCAATAGGAGAACTGCATGATAGTCTTTGACCCTTTCCCTAGTGTGGTGTGTTTGTTGCTAGGCTATCTAAAGATAGGTCTGAGATGAGGCTAGAGATTGGTAGATGGTTGCCAACACCAGGAATTTATGGCTGTTTCCGCACAGGCGCAGAAACGCAGCTCCACTGGCATGAATTGTGCCGGAGGAGGCTCGGAGGCCATTCACACGCTATTGGCGAGTGGCCCCAACTTGCTCCCCTGCCGGAGAGGCGGTTCCGCACGGAGCCTCTTCTTGGTTTCCCCCCTCCACTGACCTTCCTGTCCAGCGTCGCTCTGGAGGGCTGCAGAGACCCGCTCATGCTGCCCTCTGACCTCCAGGAGTCTCTGGAGCCCTCCAGAGCGACGCTGGATAGGAAGGTCAGTGGAGGCGACAGGAAAAGCATCGTCATCCCACCAGTGCGGATCGCACCGCGCCAGAGGGAAGACGGCGCTTTGCAAAAACCGCACTCACTGAGCAAGGTTTAATGCGGCGCCTTTGCGCCACTCCAGGGTGGCCAGGGCAGTGCTGTAGCAGCGCCTCCTGTGCAAACAGCACCCTAAGGACTGCATTTTTTCATCCCTAGGGCGCTGTTATTTGGCCGTGCAGAAACGGCCTATGTCTCACGTAAATATGAGAAAACTGTATTGTTTACCAATGGAAAGAGCATTTGGGAGCTCTCTACCATAAACAGTTACAGATTTCTTTCTCTTAGTATTTTTTTTCCTCCCTCTGAGATTTCAGATGACCGTTTTCCTGTTTATACCGGTGAAGTGGGTCAGAAGAAAAATTAGGCCAAACAGAGAAGCAGCAAGTCCCACAGAGGTATGTGGCTTTATTCTATAAAATTATTGTATTTATATTCAATTCTATTACAATGTCAAGTCCATATATAAAATTACACTAGAACTAAAGAACACTGAATATCCTTGTTTATACCAGATGAGGATCTGTGGGCTTTTATTTAAACTTTTCCCATTTCTGATGAAGTATTTCTTTGAGTCCTTCCTCATTGTATTTTTGTAACAGTTTTATTTCCCATGAAATCTATTTTCATTTTCTCTCTTTTATTTTATTATTAGTCATTCTTCACATTCAGTGTGTGCTGGGTATACCCTCAGAAAGCCTTTTAACCTGGCTGATGAGCTACAACTCTCCAAATCTCACAAGCCTACAGGGTTTCCCACCTTAATTAATTAGTAACCCTTTCCATGTCCTTTTAAACTGAGTCATGAATTAATTTCAAGCTAATTATGCCTCATTACCTTTCTTCTTCACAGATGATTTCTACTCCCTGCTGTCCAGCGACCATAAACAATCAAGTGAGGATACCACCTCAAAACAACAAGGTACATCAGGATAGATCTTGAAACTACCATTTTTTGGTGGAACATGGACAAAGATTTAAAACTTTCTAGAATTCTATATTGGTCCTTTAGAAGAACTGAAGGCAAGTTGCAGGCTAAATTCAGGCAGCCATTACATTATTCATAAGCGTAATGTGGCAGAACAATTAGGAGGTGAGTGAGATAGCTGGCCCTTTGAACTGAATTGTGTATTTCACGATGGAGTTTTGGGAGCTGAGCTGAAGGAATAGGAAGAAAGTGATGGTATGAGAGAGGAAAAACAAGGGGCAAATCTGATATCCTGACAGCGTTAAGGTCTAGGTTGCTTCAAATAGGTAATAGTTCTCTGTAAAATTATTACTGGTCTCCCCATTGGGAAGAAAAGTGAGATATAAATGAATAACAAAACCCCCCAAAAATAATAATAATGGAAGATTTTTTATTATGCCTACTTTCCTTCACTAATTTACCATTTTACCAAGAGTGTAAGTATAAACATCACTTTATGCTTCACTACAGACAGGTCAGTCAGTCACTTTATACAGACACTTTTTGCCTCTACATGATTCTTTTATAGAATGATATTCTCATACAGAAACTAGGGCTGCCTTCTCCAGGTTAGAAATTCCCACTCCCATAGCCCATTTCCCCCCTCCTCCCACATCTGGATTGGGCTGTAAAGAATTGTTCTTAAAAAACCCCTGAAATTTTCTTCCTAAAACACACTTTCAGATCAGATGGCCAGAAAGCTTTGGTGATGTTCGCTCAAATTATATGCATGCAGTATTATTCACATGTAAATCCCACTGGATTTAAGTCTGTACAAGACTGCTACACTGAATGTACAAAGTTTCCTTATACTGAGAAAGCCCTTCTAGTGTTGTCAACTGGCCTGGGGGAAAATGTCCTGTTGTTCTAGTGGATTTTTAATACAATGTGATTTAGCAGGAGATGCTATTTATTTTGATGTCATGAAAAGCTTGAACTGCCATTTCCACAAATTAAGCCTTCATTAAAGGGACAGTTGGCAACATCATGTTCATCTAGCCTAGCATTTGTCTGCTCTGACTGGCAGTGGCTCAGGACAGTCCAAGACTTTCTACTGTAGATCCATACAGTTGGAATTCATCCAAAGCATGAGTTTTACTATTAAAAATATCTTTTCCACCACCTTATCTGAGGAAAAAAAATTGTATATGCAAAAGTGGATTCTGTGAACTTTTGCCACGAGACTTGTACTAATATTAAGGGTATTACAGCAGTCCTTGCTGTTGAAAAGCGTGTCATGCCTCTACTTCTGTAATAAATTATTTTTTACAGGAATTTAAACTAAGCACAGCCTTGGCTCTTTAATAGCACACATATACAGTTTTTAAAACAAGCTTTCTAGAACAAAGTCCCAAATATAGAATTATGGATGGGCCCAATTTCATTCAGAATTTGTGAAAGAAACATTCTTCACCAGAAAATCTACTTCTTGTGGGCTATATGGTTTTTTATAAACATTATGCATTTGTTGGTGGAGAAAAGCTGAAATGATAATCTAATCACAAAAATACAATATTAACATCTTAAAAGTAATAATTCCAGAAGGGTAGCCATGTTAATCTATGCGGTAAAAATAAACAGGAGTGTTGTGGTTTGAAAAATCATATTTTTAGTAATATAGATAAAACAGATAACAACTTGTGCTGAAGTTAGCAAGGTTAAATTGTTCAGCTTGGAAAAATGTTTCCTTCTATTAACACAACAGTGCTGTGGTGGAATTGTCTTACAGCAGGCTCACAGGAAAACAAACAACTAGCTACCAAGTTCTGCCTCAGTTTCTGCATCTCTGGTCAAAACCATCATGATGCTGCACTAATGCAGGGCTTTACATTAGGTCTGGGTGGTGCATTGGGGAACTGATCTCTGTCATTGGAAATTCTGTTGTTAGTCCAAGAGCTATCCAGGCCCCATCAAATGATAAAGCCAGCCACCAGATGGGAAGATGCATCCATCTCTCAACAGCAGATAGGGTCAAATGCAAGAAGATGGACAATACATGTATAGTATGAATACCTGCACGAACTTTAACAAGTTCTCTGTGCTCTGGATTCACCTGCTCTGTGCTTTCACTCCCTTTCTTGAGTCAAGTATAAGAGAAATGAGATGCCGAAACAGCGAATTGTGCTGAGGGCCTGATTTGCTACTTCTATAGTAGAGTTGCCAGCCCCCAGGTGGGACTCAGAGATCTACCAGATTACAGTTGATCTCCAGACTATAGGGATCAGTTCCCCTGGAGAAAATGGATGCATTGGAGCATAGACCATAGAGCATGGAGCATTATTCCCTGCTGAGGCCACTGTGACGGATTAGGCTCTTATGGGGTTAATTTGCAAAGGTGCAGTTAGCCAGAGCAAAACACCACAGTAACAGTCAGAGCACAACCAGATTGGCTGGGCTGTAATGCTTTAGCTGGTAGCCACAGATAGGGTGTGTTGTCTGCTATAAAAAGCAGGAAGAAGCCTGTCAGTGTTGCTGGTTGAGGAATTGAATCTGAGTGGAGAGACACGCAGATTCAGGAGTCAGACACAGATCGTGTCAGTTCACAGTTCCTTCAGTCTGGAGATTGTGTCTAGTGGCAGTGAGGCCAGTGAGAGACAGGGAGAGGAAGGCTAGGTGGCCAGATTCCTCTAATCTCAGACTGTCAGGGAGGAGCAGTGGGGGTTATAGGCTAGATAGCCTGGATCTCTGGAATAGGGAAACTTCACATGGGGGCCCTCCTAAAGTCAGTCACCATTCCCTTTTGGTGATAAAGGGCGGGTGAACTAGGAGTGTGCTTGGCTGCGGGTGGAAAGTTTTCCTTCAAGAGGCACCAGTGGGTGAATAAGTCTGTTCTGAAAATTGTGCTGTAACATCTAAGAAAGAAACATCTACCTGTGAAACCTAAAATGCTTTTGAAACCTCTCTATTCCATCTGAGAAGCTAAACCCATCTGCAAATAAAATTTAGTTTTGTTTTAAACTTTAACAGGTGCCGGTGTGTGACTGATTCACAGAAAGGGGTAGTGCCGGTAGGACTGAAAATCCATCCCTCACAGAGTTTCCCTCTGTTTTTCCTGAAGGTTCTGTTTTCTCAGAGTGAAAAGGGGAAATGGTGCAGCCACCCTTCCCCAAGGTCTGGCCTTTTCCACCTAGACACTTTAAAACGTTTTCTCTGAATTCTTCATTGTTCCCCCTCCTTAAAACATTTTATTTGCAGCCTCAAATTGATTTAAATGAATCCCCTTTTTAAAAGATTTTCTGGCTGAAACGTTTTTAAAAAGACTTCATTTGCCTGTGCTGTCCCTTTAAGACGCCTCTCTGCCTTCCCTGCACTTCCTCATCAGCGCCATTTTGTGAGCTCACTTCTTGGTCTCATCAGTCGTGTATGTCAGACGGTTCACGTGAATGGTAATCTCAGTCAAAAAATCCACCAGTGGGCAGTTTTATTATCTCAGTTTTTCAGCTGAGCTCACATTTGAAATTTTTGTGCACAAGTTTTCTTAGGGGAAGTATCACATAACTATAGGACCACATGCAACTCTTATTGGAAGACATGCCAGTTTTCTGCATTGTTTATTTCATTTCAAGCTGAGATTTATGTTGTGTGGCATCAATCAGACCCACCCATAAAATGTTTATACAATGAAGCCTTTATTTGAACACACATTGAGGAAACATGGTGTGCTGTGCTATGGTGCCAGAGTCAAATTATTTTGATTGATAGTTTCTACATACCTAATTTATTACTGTCATTATTATGATAATTTAGGGATATAAAAAGAAGAAATCTACAAGAATTTGATGTAAAAATGTGTAATTAGCCCGCTTTAGCAGAGGTGTGTGTGGGGGGTGGGGGGTGGGGAGGATGTCAGGAAAGACTAGCACATAACTAAAAATCTATTAAGTTGATTATAATGGTGCTGAGGAGGGAAATAACAAATCTTTTCCAGTATATCTATAGTGGTAATGTAAGCATATACCAACATGCACATTCATGTAATGAACACATCCAAGTGACTGACATCAAGGGCTCTGTAATTATTTTTTTAAAAGCACGTGGTTCAAAATAATGGTGACCACAAGAGAAGGAGCAATGAAATCAGACTGTGGCCATCACGTAGCTATCAAGTAAATAAAGCAGCAGCCAAGCAGCAGGAGGATAGCTGCATATGTGCATTTGTGTGTGTGTCTTATGTACATGAGAGAAGGCTACATTGCTTATCATGAAAGCCTGGCTTTTGGATCTCTGGCACTATTCCCCAAAGTGCCCAAATGTGTCCTGATGTAATTAAAAAAAATAATAATAAGAGAGGGAAAGACAGCAGTTACTATCACCTATTTACTGTCAAATTAATTCAGCCACTCCTGAGATGCCTTCTGTATCAGGAGACCGAGGGTGTCATTCGCTTTACGATCCATCAGGAGAAGTGAGAGTGCTGTTCTGTTTGATGGCTCTGATAATGGGAAGAAGCTAAGCAATTGCAACAGATACATCATAGATTTTCTCATAATTACCTGACCTGTTACACCGTGTCACTCTGCCGCCAAACACACTGTTTTTATGTCAGAAGCTGTATGGGCATTCTTTACTTTGATCATTTCATATTCTGCAGATGTCAGCATTACTGTATTTTAATTGACTCTGGGGTAGCATTAAAAAGCACCTTCTATTTCAGTTGCTTAGACCTGATGAGATTGACAACCTGGCATTTACGAACATTAGGCCTGCATGGTAACTATGTCAGGATCAGTGTGTTTTCCTGTAATCCCATAGGAAGTCATAACAAAATGACGCTCATACAAACTGCTAAGAAACTGCCTTTGCAATGGCCATCTCTGACATTTTCTAGGCATAAGTATGCTAACCCTTCCTCAATGAAATTATACAAAGCTCCACCTTTTTTCCTTGTGATAAAAACTAATTTGGTGACATTGTCAATCAGAAATGTATCTATCATGGTTAGGGGAAACATGCAGGAAAATATCCCCCTCCAAAGAAAGATAATTGGCACTCTCCCAGCGTGCTGTATTCTTTGCCATGTTTGGCTTCTACTGTGCCCAGGGAAGGGGAAAACCTGACTGTAGAGGTCACAGAGTCATGTAAATCAGGTATTGGGAAAGATTTAGGTATTTTGAATTATCTTTGTGGATGGACTAAATTGTCCACAACCAACCTGACCCCAATAGTATAATTCAGCTTTTTGTAGAGCAAGCATACTGCCCTTTTCTGTATCTGGTACCTAAGTTTTCAAATAGCAACTGTGTAAGATCAGGTGTTGTATTAGATAATTCAATGACAGTCACAATCTCAGTTTTTGTAGGAAGAAGAGGAGCAATTAAATTGGAGCTTCTTTCTAAAACAGTTATTTTATGGAGAAAAAGATTGACTTTCATTTACAGATGCAGTTAATACATGCTCATGTTTCTACATATCCATATTGGAAAAAATGTACTCTTTCTATGATCTTCTCTAGATCTTTGCTGTCTGGTCATTACTATCATACTATCAGTTCTTTTCCCCTGCAGTCTCTGATGTCTGATTGTTATGGTGAGTATACATCTGGCAACATTGGAGGATTGCTATAGAATGGTTGGAAGGGAGCATAAAAGATAAAAAATGACACAGAAAGGAATTATCACTTCTCCATTGCCTCAAAATTGTGTATGCAAACTGCTGTCAAGTCACAGCTGATTATGTAAACCCCATAGGGTTTTCAAGGCAAGAGACTTATGGATGTGGTTTGCCATTGCCTTCCTCTACAAAGCAACCCTGGAATTCCTTGGTGGTCTCCCTTCCAAATACTTGCAAAAGTTGAACCTGCTTAGCTAATGAAATTTAATCAGATCGGCTAGTGTGGGCCATTCAGGGGCTCCCTCAAAATTACACTAACTCAAAGTGGCTTTTCAATTTAACAGCATGGCTATAAAGGTTTGCTCCAGTGCATTTGTGCATAATGTGTAGTGTGACTCTTAGTATTTCTGCAGCACTATTTTCCAACACTGCATATTAATTAATATTGAATTAGATCCTGTGCATGAATGGAAGATACTTCCCTGCTTTCTCTTTTATCTTTTCCACTGCAGTCTCTGTACCTTCTGATAAGGTATTGCTGTGAGTCATGAGGCCCCATTAGGATTGCTAGACCCCAGTGGGTAGTGGGGGATTTCCCACTTTGGCACCCCCTGTTGCTGTTCAGCCAGCCAACATGGAAAATTATCAGCAGTAAGCTTAGACCAAGGCTTCTAGTGTCCACAACACAGACACATAATTTCCAGCATGCATTAACAGTGATGTCACTGCATCACTGATGACCTCAGGGATGTTTTGGTACTTTAGCAAAAATCTATGGTAAAATGGCTATATCTATCATATACTTTTGCCCAATATCAGAGTGTCCCAACTGTCATTGCAACCAATGATGTTACTTCTGGAGTATGATAGTACTGCATTGTGGCCACCAGAAATCATGGTGTAATTTTACTGCTGGTAAGTTCCCCACCAGTTGCCTGGAGGTACTTGGCAATCATGGATGTAACGGGGTGTCTTATATTCCGGACGAGGGAGAGATATTATCCCACCGCTCGCCACCAATTGTAATGGGACGTGTGGCCTACAATCAAAGAACCCTCTATTGACCAGTGGGGTTTCCTTTGCCACCCAAAATATCCCAGACTAGTGTTCAGGGTTCTTCTTTTTACTCTGCTGCCACCATTAAAGAGAAGGAACTAGGAATCCCAAAACTGCTGCTGGCTGCCAAATATAATAAAGGATCTCACCTCACATTCGCTCTTGGTTTGAGGGGGAATGTCCTTCAGAGTCCCTTAATCAAAAAAATGGAGGGAACTCAAATTGGTTGGGATTCTAGCCACACAAACAGGCACTCTTCAATCTCTCACACACAAACGCAGGCTGGCACGAGGGTAACTTGAACACAACGAATTAAATTTATTTTAAAAAACAAGAGAAAGGCTTCTTAAACTGGCTCAGAGAGGTACTAACGCTTGATGGTTTCAGAGAGGTTCTTTTCACTTAAAAATTACAGAGCTTCAGATGTTACTTAGGTTTCACACACAGACGCAGACACACGCAGGTGTCTCTTCAGGAACAATTTTGCTTTAGATCTACTAAGTTTCTTCACAGACAGACACTAGTCCTTTCTGATCTACAACCCACTGAATACACACACACAGCCTAGGCCAGTGATGGCGAACCTTTTCGAGACTGAGTGCCCATATTGTGACCCAAGACCCACTTATTTATCGCAAAGTGCCAACACGGTAATTTAACCTGAATGCTGAAGTTTTAGTTTAGAAAAAACTTGCTTTGAAGCAACCGTGCAACTCTTCCAACGGGTGAATCACGACCCTAGGAGGGTTTACTCAGAAGCAAGCCCCATTGCCAGCAACCGAGCTTACTCCCAGGTAAAGGATCACGCTTTAGTTCTTTGCATGAAAATCAGTGGAGTTTAACAGCGCTTAACAGGGTTACTGACCCTGCTTCCCCAAAACTAGGTCTCAGGTTTAATGCTAATAATCGAGCCCAGCGGCCCAGGTCAACCTAGATGTGTGTGGGGTGGTGGGGGTGATTCTGTTTGCCCGTGCCTACAGAGAAGGCTCTGAGTGCCACCTCTGGCACCCGTGCCATAGGTTCGCCACCACTGGCCTAGGCCCTATGCCCAGTGAGATTCAGGCACACATAGTCTCCCTCTCTCACACTAATCCCAATTTGGCTTCACTGCCTCTGGATCGGGCTTTTCCCAGACTGGTGTTCCACAGGGGTAGGGCAGACTCTCGGTCTGGACAGTATTCACTGTCAAGCCACTGACTGGCATGTCACTTTGCACCAAACTTAGGGCCTCCTTTCTCTGACAAGCCTCCTCAGCTTGTAGAGTGACTGGACTTCTGTCAGCTAACTCGGCTGAGACAGAATCCTTCAGCTTCAGACCTGACAGACAGCTCTCTGTCAAACTCTGGCTCTTCCTGAATCTCTCTCCCAATCTTGACTAAACTCTGACAGGCACTGCACTGTCTATTTATACTGCTAGCACTGTAGCCCACCCCTAACCCTGGCCATAGGCAACTGTGCCTCTGCTTGACCAATCAAGTGGGTTCTCTAGTATAGTGGAGCCTTCTGTATAACTCTGGCTGTCACTAAGGCCTTTTTAAGCAGGCCTGCTTCACATCAGCCCTTCAGGGTGGGGCAAGTCTGTTACAATAGACATGATGAGAAGCTACCATGATAGCCCCTTCCGTACATGCAAAATAATGCACTTTCAATCCACTTTCACAATAGTTTGCAAGTGGATTTTGTTATTCTGCACAGTAAAATACAGCTGCAATGTGCATTGAAAGTGGATTGAAAGTGCATTATTATGCATGTGCAGAAGGAGCCGATGAGAAGCTGCCAGATGTAGGAGGGCTGAATAAAGCTCCTGGCAATCATAAGGTGTGGCAATCTTGCCCCATACCTGGGGATTCTTTCTGGGAGTTTCATGACCTGTAGCAATGTGTTTATAGAACTGCTGTGGAAAGAAGACGGTAGGGCAAGATGTGCCACAAGTGCCTTCCACAGTATCGAAGCCATCTTTCAGTTCTCTCTTAGACTTCACATTTAACTGGATAATTTCTTTGCTTTCAGGCAAATAAAGATTTTCAGTTGATACAATGTACAAAGGCCAGCTGAAAGAAAGGCACAAGATAACAGCTGTTTCTATTCTCAGTTGATGTCTAAGTATGGAAATACTGTCAGAAGCACAGCCCCGTGCTCCCACAAGACCATCTGAGTCTTTCAAAGGGCTCTGTATCAGCACTGTATATCAAAAAGCTTTAATAAGGTGAAAAAATGCTGAATAAAGTTGAATTTTGTTAATGCTTGAACTAAATATTGTCAAATGACCTAAACATAATTTCTCTTTGTGTCAAATGTAAAGAGTATACATTTGAGGTTCTCAACTAGCTTAATGAATACACCAAGGAATTTAATATTGCCTTTTGTTAAACTTGAGATTCATCAAGAATGATATGAACTTGTATCCAAGTTGGCCAGGACTATTTAGAGCACAAACTCTAGCACAAGATCCAGTTTTGAATGATAAAAGTATTAGATAAAAATTAGGCAGAGAGATATTTTTTTCAAGAAGGAGCCCTTGAAACTCCATTTGCCATAATTCCTATATAAGATAGATCAGAGGAAGCTATTCCTGCATTCAGATAATCACCATGTAGTATATTTTAATGGAAAGGTTATTCAGGCAGCTATGCTCTGAATGAAGTCCAGGGTCATGAACAGAGGCATACAATGGCAAGCCACCTCTGAGTATCTCTGGCCTTTAAAACCCCTATGGGGTAATCATAAGTCAGAGGTGACTTGATGTCAAAAAAGCACCACATCTTTGAAGCTGAAAGTCAAGCATTGAACACTTGTACCTTCTGCAGGATGCACCCTGTACTTAAGGCTTATGAAAAGTGGTAATGGAAGAGTATAGAAAATCCTATGCACTGACTGACTACCCCTATAACTGTGTGACAACTACAGTTGCCAACCTCCAGGAGGGCCTGGAGTTTTCCTGGAATTACAACTAATTTCCAGAATAGAGCAATCAGTTCCTCTGAAGGAAATGGCAGCTTCAGCGGGTAACCCCTTTTGAGTTACATTCCTGCTTCAATCCTTCTTTTCCCTAAGGAGCAGCAGTGGCGTAGTGGTTAAGAGCAGGTGCATTCTAATCTGGAGGAACTAGGTTTGATTCCCCGCTCTGCCGCTTGAGCTGTGGAGGCTTATCTGGGGAATTCAGATTAGCCTGTGCACTCCAACACATGCCAGCTGGGTGACCTTGGGCTAGTCACAGCTTTTTGGAGCTCTCTCAGTCCCACCCACGTCACAGGGTGTTTGTTGTGAGGGGGGGAGGGAAAGGAGATTGTAAGCTCCTTTGAGTCTCCTACAGGAGAGAAAGGAGGAATATAAATCCAAAGGTATTGCTGTGAGTCATGAAGGTGCCAATTATAAATGCAGGAGAAAAAACTACCAGACCATGGCTACACAGTCTAGAAAACCAACAACAGCCAATTTATTTCCTAACTTCATTTATCATCCACCTTTCTCACAGCAGTTCAAACCAAATTAGAAAAATCAAAGATTATACAACAAAAACAATAAATCTGATAAAAAATTTCTTCACATTAAAACTACAACAATATTCAGTTTATAAAATGCCTCATGTATATGCCCTCATGTATATATTGGTTATTAACTGATAGTGATATACAATCAAAAAAGGAAAGACTTATAAGAAAATGATTTTCCAATCAAATTAGTCTTGAATTATGGAAGTTTAAACCAAGGGAATGCCCAACAATTGCCATAAATTCTGAAAGGAAATGCAACCAGAATTTCTTAAATATCTTCCTGGGCAGTCCTATATAGAGTGCCTTATGTATATACTTTCTTATTCTGTCACCCTAGGCCTCCTAACTGGGTTTACTCGTTTTGTTCCTACACAAATTATTCCTTAACCATTGGCCTTATACCTCACTGTTCTCCCCTGGGTATTATCCTGTGTTACAAGTTCCTGCATGAGGGAAAAGGACTCAAGCCCTCCCTTTGAAACATTACTCTGTGTTGTACATTCTAGTCATGGTAGGGAGCTTTGTATAAAATTTTGCTAACAGTCCAATGTGAAGTCCTGCAATATGCCTTAACAAGGCCCTAAACTGAAAGTATCAAATAGCTGGTCCTTGCTTTGGTGTGCTTAACATTTGGGTAATTTATTGCAATCATCATAAACAGATTTCAGAACCCACCCCCCCCACCCCCAAAAGGAGTTGTCTGTAACAAGGCAAAGTTAAGAGATAATCTTTGCAAGATAGAGGTGCTTTCACTGTATGAGTAAGGAGAGATAGCAGCTATGCTATACTATGAAGTCCTGATTTGGATTTTTCTTGGATTATTAGGATGTAAAGTTTTTTTTTAAGTAAGTAGATATTGTTTAGGCTTTGAGTACAAAGATACGAAAGTAGCTCAATGCTGCAAGATTCCTTTATCTTCGAAACCGTTTCCTTGGATAAGGAGTGACAGCAATGCCAAATAAGCTCTTGAGAACAGTTGCTTAGGGGATATGCCAGATGGCAACTCTTGAAGAGTGCCAGAGTTTGAAAGAAGGTATGCCATTTGAGGCAGAAATTGGGAAGGAAATTACTCCCACTCCCTGCACCTGCTTTCTGAAGACATCAAAGGAAACAGAAATCTACTGGAATCCATCAGTAACATTTAGTAGGCAACTTAAATACTGGTTTCAATATTGTTACCCAGATTCCTGAATGAAGGTTCATATTAGGATTTGAGGGGCCGGGATGGGGAAACGCCTCTACACCAATATAACCTAAAGATTCTCTTTTTGTTTTATTTATTTCATGTAGTCAAAACACACACAAACACAAAAACTTGGAGGATTTTCTCAAATTTCCTGATCAGTAATTATTAGATTGGCGGTGCGGGATTGTAAATTGTTTTCATTTTACAAGGATAAAAGAGGAATAGTTATTTTCTTTCCTTGTGAAAGTCAATACTCCCATTAAGAATATAACTTCAACTCTGACAATATTCCACCTGACAGTTGAATAAACATCAAGAGCCAGATTGTATTAGCAATAAGCAAATTACTTGAGAGTGTCTGCAGTCTGACAACAGTTGCTTGGGCTCTACATACTTGGAGATTGCCTTCTCTCCTGCATATTGTACCCACCAGGATTAGCCTTGAACACCATCTGAGTGAACTTTCTGTATGCCAAATTTCAACAAGAGTTATATATGTGGCTTCATTAGTGTAGGAGTAATCTCCAAAGCAACCAACAGTCGTGATAAGCTTTTATCTCTACTGAACTAAAGGTCAAATAGGAAACCAAAAGTAAACATCAAAGGAGGGCAAGATTTGAGGGGGGGATGTTCCTTTGTCTCTGATTAGAACATCTCCAGATGATAAGAGGCTAGCCCAAACAGCATATAAAATAGTTAAGGATCACTTTATATAGTGGTTTTCATTGTAACTGGAACCATGGCTTGGGTGTGTGTGTGTGTGTGTGTGTGGGTGTGGGTGTTTTCAGAAAGACCCTGCCAGCAGTACACTTATAATCCATCCTGTTCTATTAAAGATAAAGCTGTGGTTCAGTGGCACATCTGCTTTCCAGGCACAAAGTCCTGGGTTCAATCTCCAGTATCTCTAATTCACATTTCTCATATTCATGCCAGCTCCAGACATCATATGTGGTTCTATTTTATCCTCACAACAACGTTATGGACTCCAGTTAACTAGACCAATATTATAATTCATGGGGGTATTGGGTTATATTTTGATGTGAGTGGCTGTTGCTCAGTGGCAGCACTTTGGATGCAGAAGATCCCAAGCCCAACCCCTGACATCTCCTTTTAAATCAATCAGGTGGCAAGCAACATGAAATCCTGTCCTAAGAGAGCCACGACCCAGCAGAATAATCAGTACCACCTTCATAGACCAAGGCTCTGATTCAGTAGAAGGCAGCTTCATGTGTTCATGCCCTAAGCAAATGTGCCTTTTACTTATGAACACTTTAGGAATTTGAAGGGAAAACATTCTTGGCAAGCTCAGTTGCTGTGACAATCTGTGCATTTTAAACTGCCTACATTTACTTACTTATTAGAAATGCTCCCCAAAGTATGATTAAATCCAAATAATGTTTCCATATATTAACTGCAACCTTCTTTTTCAATATGCACTGGAGCCGATATTTTAAAATATGGTTCTCTCAAATGAAATAACATCTTTGGGAATAATTGTGTAAATGTATACAATTACTGCATGTAAGGATGTACACACTAGTTAAAATTAATGGTGTGATGAGAAATCACTTCTAATCTATTGAGGATGGAAATAAAGAGACTTAAAATTCTGTTTATCCTTGCAGATAAAAAGGCTCTCATGTAAATCATCTCTCCATTTGCCAGCTCCAATAATAAAGTGCTAGTATTTGTCAATTATACTCTCCATGTCTTCTTCATGATGCCTCTGTGTAAAACTATGAAAAACTGCATAATTTTATATTCCAATAGTCTCCCTGAAAGCATTATTGATTTCTGTACAAAAGGTTCTCTGGCAATTACACTGTTATCACTTAAGCTTATTGATGATTTGGGGCTGCTTTCTGTGGCTTTTTGTTTCGCTTCCTACAGTTCATCAACCAGTGGCTGTGCTTGAAGATGGCCATATGGGTTACCTCTTCTTTGTGAAAAGGCTGTTGGTGTAAGGTGACTCTCTAACAGGAATGCCAGGTTTCTCACTACAGTGAGAGACCTCCTGGTATCCCGGTGTTTTGCCCACCGACACTTGGCACAACAGTGGGAAGAAAGGGAGGGGAATAGTGTGCTGGTAGCTGTGGGCTGGACACACAAAGTTCCTCCTCTCCTGAAGAGTCCTTGCTGTTACTGACCCCATGCTGGACCATGACAATATGTCGGGAGTGCTTTGATTGTGTGTTCCTACATTTCAGGAGGTTGGACTTGATGGCCCTTGAAGTCTCTTCCAACTCTATGATTTATGACAATGGTTGGTTTACGAAATATGGTTAACGTTATAATACCCCAGTGTAGACTTATGGTGCAGTCTGATTTGGAATACTGTGTGCAGTTCTGGTCCCCATATCTCAAAAAAAAATCGAAGAGCTAGAAAAAAATACAGAAGAGGGCAACCAAAATGATTAGGGAACTTGAGCACCTTTGCAATGACAAAATGCAGAAGAGTCTGGAACTTTTCAGTTTAGAAAAAAGACAAGTTGGGGGGGACCTGGAGGAGGTTTACAAAATCATGCACAGATTAGAGAGAGTGGCCAAAACTTTTTCTGCCTTTCTCAAAATACTAGAACTGTGAGAAATTAATGTGATGACCTGATAGTTGCTGCAATGTTTGATATCTTCTTTTAGGGAGGGATAGTCATTGAAATTGACCATTTCCAGCAGTGGCGTAACTAGGCAAACTGGAGCCCTGGGCAAAACCTGAGTTTAATGCCCCCCCAGGCGTGTGCCCAATGCAATGCGCACCCCCCCTTGTAGCTACGCCCAGTGGCGTATCTAGGCAAACTGGAGTTTGGCACAAGCAATGGGCAGCCACCCTCCCCCACTGTGACCAAGCAATGATTTTTACACCATGTTGTTTCAAAGTCACCATCACATTATAGAACATGCCCCAACTCACAAATCTGAGCACAGCAATAAGCCATGCCACACAGCAGAAATCATTTTTGAAAACATTTTCAAAATGCTTTCAAAATGTTTTATTACTGCTATGAAAACATTTTATGGTGTTGTATCCAGTACCCCCAATTGGGGGAAACAGCATCACTTTCAATGTTTCATAGGAGAATCTGGGCTCCCTAGTTTAAACAAGTGATGCTGGAATCCACCCCCAAACAGCATCATTTTCAATGGTGTTTAAACTAGGGAGCCCAGATTCTCCTTTTAAATCCACCTTAAAGGGAGAATATGGGGTTCCCAGTTTAAACAACATTGGAAGTGATGCTATTTTGGGGTTGATTCTCCCCCACCCTGAAACAGCATCACTTTCAATGTTTAAACTGGGGACCTCAGATTCTCCCTTTAAATCCATGTCAAAGGCAGGGGGATTTAAAAGGAAAATCTGGGGAAATTTGGGAGGTGCCTGCTGTCAGGGGTGAAATTGTTAAGCTAGCAGCACCAAACTTTCAGGGTATCTTTAGGAGACTCCCCTAATGATATCACCCAGGTTTGGTGAAGTTTGGTTCAGGGGGTCCAAAGTTATGGACCCTCAAAGGTGTAGCCCCCATCTTCTGTTAGCTCCCATTGGAAACAATGGATGATGGGGCACCCCCTTTGGGAGTCCATAGCTTTGGACCCCCTGGACCAAACTTCACAAAACCTGGGTGGTATCAGTAAAAGATTCCCCTGATGATACCTCCCAGGTTTGGTGAAGTTTGGTTCAGGGGGTCCAAAGTTATCGACCCTCAAAGGTGTAGCCTCATCTCCTATTAGCTCCCATTGGAAACAATGGGGGATGGGGCACCCCCTTTGGGAGTCCGTAACTTTGGACTCCCTAAACCAAACCTCACCAAACCTGGGTGATAGCATCAGGAGAGTCTCCCAAAACATCCCTGCAATTTTGGTGCTGCTAGTCTAAAAACCGCGCCCTCTGCAGGCCAAAAATGGAAAAACACTGAAAATACAAAAAATCCCACAAACAAACCTGCGCCCCCCACAGGGCTGCGCCCAGGGCAACTGCCCACTTTGTCCAATGGGAGGAACGCCTCTGATTTCCAGTCCTTGGGGCATTGTCTTGTTTTACATATTTGTTGGCATATTCTTATCAAGATTTTGATGGACTCCATTTCTGTGGCCTGGAACAGCTCCATTGATATCCCATCTGATCCTGGTGATTTGTTTCTCCCATTTTCTCTCAGTGTAGCTTTCACTTCACTTTCTAAAATGGTAGAGTTTTTTTTCAAAGGATTCCTCTTGGAAGAAATCTGCCATCCTTTCTTCTCTTCTGTAGTTCTTCAGTGTATTGTCCCCCCCACCCTTATTTTGTTCTGTTCGGTTTATACATTTCTATCTTTCAGCATGTTTAACTGCACTTTAAATTTCCCTTTGTTTTTTTGGATCTTGAGGAACAGATCTCTTGTTCTTCCTTTTTTGATGTTCTCTTCTATTTCTTTACACTAGTTAGTATGATAGTTCCCATTGTCTCTGCATACGAGTGACTGGATCACTGCATTTAGACTTTTAATTCTGTTTCTATTACCTTGTGCTTTTGCTTCAAATCTACTTATAGTTATGTCCTCAGTCATCCAGCAAGGCTTTTCATTTCTTTGGCTACAGGAATAGTCTTTGCACATTCTTCCTTGATAATATATCTTCTTGAAACTAATAGTTCCTCTAGTCTACATTCACTATAAGAAACTTGAACCAGGGAGCTAAGTGCAGCTGACAAAGCAAGACATAGTGAGGGACATCCTCCAGTTGCAGAATTCCATGAATACACACTTACCAGGAGACTGGTTTTTGCAAATAGTAGCTGGCTAATGGGGCAGTTGACATTGAAATCAGATGACATACAAGGCTTCTCTGAATTCATGAAATGGTAATGCTGAGTAAAAACCTCTGATACAGGCTTATTTGAGCAGTTTAAACTAGGGAGTAAATCTCAAGCTGGTAATAATTTGCATGTCAGCAGCAGCATCTACATTAAATATCTGGTCATGAGTTTTAGTACCATCCGAAGTGAGATCCTGAGAGTTGATTGGTATCAAGTAGTGACAAAAAGTCCGATGCTAACCAGTGACCTGGGTTGCAGGGTCTTTCTGCAAAAGGGTGAAACAGCGCTTTCCCACACAATTCATTTAAAATGTTTTGAGGCAGGAAATAAAAAGTTTCCTCCATGGACTTCTGCATTGGTTTTACCCCCAAAAAATGTTTTATTTCCAGCCTCAAGACATTTTGAATGAATTCCCTTTTAAAATGATTCTCTGGGTGAAAATTTTTTAAAAATGTCTTCAGTTGCTGTGTGATATATTGACAACATTTCCCATGCTTCTCTGCTTCCCTGAACTTCCTCCTCAGTACCATTTTCTGAGCTCACTCAGTTCTCCCTCACCTGTTTATTTGCTGCATTTCTATTTGTTCTTTTATTTGGGGGGGGCAATCTTTGAAGCATCGGTCATACAAGGAGTATAGAATGCAACATGAGGCTGTGAAGCACTGAATCATCAATTCAACACAGAACTTTTTTAAAAAGGAAAAAATCAGGTAATGGTAATTTCAAGGGGAAAGTGAGAATAAAAGAGAGAGGATTGGGAACATTTTACAAACATTTTAGGAGATTTGTGTGGAAAGGACCACAGTGTTGATAGGTGACTAGATGGAGCCTTCTTCAACTTTCTCCAGCAATTAATGAAAGCAACATGGATGTGAACCCTGATGGAGGGCAGGCTGACTTGGGTCTGCAGCAAGGCAGTTGATGTATCTTCAGGCAGACTCAAAATTGTCATTAAAATGGAGTTTTGTATTATCTCCACACTTGTGACTGTGTTGTATCAACCTCAAAACTAACCCCCATACAGAAGGTGAGCAATAACTTTACTTTGGAACAGTTATAAGGCAGGATCTATCAGGAAGCTGCTATGTATTGTCAGTCTGATTGTTGTTTATCCTATGCCTAATAAAGGAAATGAAAAAAAACCCCCTGCTTTCCAGGCAACAGTTTTCCTGGAGAAAATGGCTGCTTTTGATGTTGAATTCTATGACATTATATCTCATTTAAGTCCCTCCTCTTTCACCACCCCTCAGCAGGAACCACCCTCAAAATCTCCAGGTATTTTTCATCCTGGAACTGAAAAATCTAACTCTATGGCATGGTAAGGTTTCTCTCTCCCCAAACCTCCTATCTCAAGGCTCCACTCCCAAACTCTCCAGGAGTTCGCAACTTTAGATCTTTCCCAAAACGTTGGCACAAAGCCAGTTGGAGAACACCCCCTCCAGGGTGCAAAAATACCTCAAAACTGTGTGGAAGCAGGAAAATAAATGCTTCCTTATGGCATTTCCCCCATGGTCACTATATCCTGGGATAAGGAAGAGAACCATCCCGGTTTGGCCATGAATTACACATGACTTCCAGGCCTAAATCGGGCCCATGCAAACACTGCGGAAGATGGGCCGGTTTATTTTTCCCGCCTCACTGGCTGAAGCCAATCAGAACACCAGAAAAATGGGACAGTACATGCATGCACGGCATCGCCAGCAAGGAAAATGAAAGTAAATTGGGGGCCATGTGTAATCACCTGGAGTTCTTCCTCCCAGCCTGAACATGCTGCTGGGCTGCCGTGCAGAGGGAGGAACCGAGATGGAAACATCCCGGTATATATGATCCCAGTTTTCCCCCGGGATGTTTTGTCTGTTCGGAAAATGCCTACAACACTGAACCCAGGGCAGATAGCCCATGTGGATAAGGCGAAAGTGTTGGATTCCACTGTGGGCTCTAGCTCATGAAAAGTTTATGTCACAATATCTTTAAGGGGCCAAAATTATTTGGCTATGGAAGGCCTTCAATAAAACTGATTGATTAATAAATTTAGGGTATACCTTTCCTAAAATAAATAAACAAAATCAGCCGTGCCCAAAATAACTCTTTCTTGTAGTCATGGAGTGTGCTTAAACATATGGTAGATGCTGTGTCCAATTATTTAGTCTGTATTCACTGCTAACCTCACATTATCTTAATTAGAAGCCACAGAAATGTTCAAGAATGAGTGATGAACTTACATCTGTAACTATTAAATGATTGGGGCAGATTCCTGGGTTTCAGTTAGTGACAGAGACAGAATCAGAAACTGCTTTTATAGACAGCCAGTCTCCAGTGGCAAGTTATGAAACCTTCATCAACATTTGAATCTTTAATAAAATCTTCTGGGTATCTGTATCCAGCCACCCTGAGTGTTTTAAAGTATTCATGGGTTATTTGTTTATCACTCTTAAACAAATCCATTAAATGCTCTACATTATTTTTAGCTAAAATTTGTGTTTTTTTGCTCTTTTGCTTTAATAATTGATACTGTTTTGGATACATAAATATATCCTGAGAGTATTTGTCATTTCCTAATGTTTACAGTGGGGATTTTTTCGCTTTTAAAAACAGCCTATTCCCCCTCTTCATATATATGTCTTCTCATATATCCATGATTTAAACTGTTTCCAGATACACTATTTGGCATTAGTTTTTATTTGCCTGCTCAAAATGCTGCAAACTAGAAATCTGAGGTGGGACGAGCCTCACTCTAATGCAGAAGAGAAACTGTATTACATAAAGAAAGAAACAGTAATTTGAAGTAATTGTTAAGAATTTAGCATTAGCTTATACTGGGTCAACTAATATACTACTTTGCATATAAAATGTTCCATATTTATTTACAGCGGTTATAAATGTAGAAACATAAGCCCAGATGATTGTAACTGAGTCATGTGTAGTTAATGTTGCCCTAAATATGGATTCATAATGGGTTAGATCCTGCCTCAAATTTCATGTGCTCAAAATGGAGGATATTTACTTCTGTGATGTATCTCCTCAAGCTATTCTCCATGAGATATTTCAGGGATCATTCTGGCCTGAGGCAGGAAGGGCAGTGGGGTGGAATTCCCACATTTTTAGGTAGGACTCAAACCGCTGGTTTTATTTGTTTGAGCTTGTAATGAATATCCGTTGGCTTTATATGTTCCATTACTTTTATGTTCTCTGGGCCGTGCTATTAGTATCTTGTAGTTTAATGTGGTTCTTTTATCTGATGCTGGGTTTGTTTGTTTGTTTTTTCTGATTTGTTGGTTGTACAATGCTGGTGTTATGATTTTGGTCATTGCCACTTCCATGTGTTCTTGAAAGGGTGAGTAGATTTTTATTTTCAAATAAACGTAAAATAAATGTATAAGGGGAAAAAATCCCATCTTTATACTCCATGAGGCACAACCAAAATGAGCAGGAACCTAATATTACTAGGAATCTGCTCTACTGTTATTTTGTTGTATGCATTTCCATGGGAAAGTTGGAACAAACACATCTGAATTTTCCCATCAACCATTACCATTTTCTTCACCAGAATTCCATTCATTTATCAACAGTTGGATCCAGCCAGCTTTTACATTCAATCTCACCTAATTCCATAGGCTCATTCCGCACACGCAAAATAATGCACTTTCAAGCTGCTTTCACAACTGTTTTTGCCATTCCGCACAGCTTCAAAGAGCCCTGAAAGCAGCTTGAAAGTGCATTATTCTGCGTGTGCGGAATGAGCCTTAGTTACTGTAATTCCCAACCCACACAACTTTTGTCCATAAAGGTCCCATGATTAGCAGCACAGTCTTTTTGGGGTGTCAGGGGGAACTCGCTCCTCCCTTTGCCATCAACAGAAATCTGTTTGTGTTCAATTAAACTGATTGGATAGGATTAGGATCAGGATATCAAGTGTTCACTAAAGAATCATTGGAAGATGGATTGTAGTGGGTCAGCTGGATTTACATGAGCAGCTTAGCCAAGGAATTCAGCATAGCAAACTCCTGTGGTAAAAAAGAAAATGTTTGTTCTCTGATGTTCTCTTCTAAAAGAGCTGCTAAGTTCAGGAGGTGTTATGGTGATGCAGAGTAAAAGTCATGTTACCCTTTCATGCTAGGGAACCTGGTGCATTTTGTCCTTATTTTCCTACCTGTGTGTTGGCTTCTAACTGTGTCAATAAACTACTTGATCTGGGCTGAACTTAACTGGCTGAGAGATTTGAATTCAAGTAAACAGTGCAACATGATGGGCTACCTATTCTTTCTTATACATAGTTAATATAAGATCTGAAAGCATTCTGAGAGAAAAGCATAGTCTAAAATGGCTATAAATTATTTTATCACATAGTTCAATAACAAGAGATGGTGCCAGTACCCCTTGTGGGGGATGGGAGGGGATCTCCTGCCTCTTATTTCCTGCCACCACTCAGAGCCGTATCAGGAGATTTTTTTTAAATGAACATTAGGCTGCTGTCATGACATCCATTCTTGGGAAGAGCAATTTTTAGACAGGATTGATGTATCTTTCAGGGGAAACCAGAAGTGATGTCCCCCATCCCCCTTTGTTTCCAATGGGAGCTAATAGAAAATGGGGGCTACACCTTTGAGGGTTCATAACTTTGGATCCCCTGAACCAAACTTCACTAAACCTGGGTGGTATCATCGCGAGAGTCTCTTAAAGATATCCTGAAAGTTTGGGTGCTGCTAGCTTAATAATTGCACCCCTGACAGCAGGCACCCCCCAAATTTCCCCAGATTCTCCTTTTAACTCCACCCCCTTCAGCATGGATTTAAAGGGAGAATCTGAAGTCCCCAGTTTAAACATTAAAAGTGATGCTGTTTCAGGATGGGGGATAATCCACCCCAAAACAGCATCACTTTCAATGTTGTTTTAACTGGGGACCCCAGATTCTCCCTTTAAGGTGGATTTAAAAGGGGAATCTGGACTCCCTAGTTTAAACACCATTGAAATTGGTGCTGTTTGGGGGTGGATTCCAGCATCTCAGTGGCTGCATATGCCCCTCCCCGCAAAACTCAGGTTTTACACCAGGCTCTATTTTCCCTAGCTACGCCTCTACCCAGAGGGGAGGGCAGAAGGGACTGCCGGCTGCCAGCTGCCGGCTGGAAGCCCAGCCGGGAGGGGCGGGGCCAGTGGTGGAATTCAGCAGGTTCGCACCACTTCAACAGCACCGGTTGTTAAAATGGTGCTTGTAAACAACCAATTGTTAAATTATTTGAATACCACCACCAGAAACGGTTGTTAAATTATTTGAATCCCACCACTGGGTGGGGCAGGAGAGTCTGCTGTCCCTGGCCTCAGAGAGCTGCTTTTATAAGCACTGAGGCTGGGGATAGGGTTTGGGAAGGTGTGACCACACCCCCAGGGGTGGGTGGGGGCATGGCCCCATCCCCATAAAAATCTATACCTACGTCACTGCATCCTGGTGGGGTGAAGTAAGCACCCGCCAGCGTGTTTATCCCTCAGCCGGACTAAATGCCTGGGGATGGCAAATCCACCAATGCAGCCTTGTTCCACTTCCAGAAGTCTCTTCACCCCTCCCTGGATTGGGCTGCATATGTAATATTCATATTTTTCTATCATTCCTATTATGTTTTTTAAATTTTGATTAAGCATGTAATATTTGCAGTGATCCATTATGCTGAATTTAAAAATCTATGTTAAGCCATTCCCTTCAGTGATACAAGAAAACCACCCTTTCACCACCACCAGTACTGCTAGATTAATCCAATCTAACATGAAAGTGAATTAGGGAAACAAGAATTGCTCAGGAATAGACTAAAGGTTCCCTTATTTCCAAGTAAACATGTACAAGGCAAGCTATTTGTCTACTTTTAGAAAGGGACAATGTAAAAAGCACAAAGAGCTTCAAACATGGTCAAACAAATTAATATCACAAAGGCCAGTTTTCTTTTTAAAATGTAAAACCATATAGAAATTAATATTAATCATTCCTTGGGGTAAATTAAAAGATATCCTGTGGACATTAATCACATCCAAGATACAAATAAAGAGTTTCAGGTACAAACCAAGGACATCATTGAAAACTGGCATATCAAAGAGTCCAAAAAAAATCAGGTAAATTTGTTGTCAATGCATGCTTTCTTTTGAAACATAAGTCATTAGAAAAAACACACTGCTCAATTCATAGGACCACAGAAATATCTAACATTAAATCAAAACTATAAGCGCATATCAACATTTTCCCTATGGAATTATTTTGGGGGTTCATAGGCAGGGAAAATACAGTTAATAAAGTTGATCAAATATTAGAGGAGATTCACTACCTGATGAAATCGTGTTGCAAGAATACAATATAAACAAGAATAAAAACTGATGAATCACTGTCATTTGTATTGGCTAAAAAAGCAATACACAATCTTTTCTCTGTCACCTTTAGATATGAAACCTGTTACTTTCTGTATTAAATTGCATTTTATTGAAACATCAACTGGAAGAAAAGTATTTCTCCAAACTTTCTGTACTATTTATACTTATTCTTCTGTTGCTTTAGGATTACAGCCTTAGTCAATGGTTTGGCAGTCACTAGGAAAGCATTCATTTGAAAACTTGCAAATGCAACCCTATGGTGTTCAAAACTGGCAAAATCTGCCTTCTCCTACTGACCAATAATACAGTCTGATTTAATATTTTGTGAACTAGACTTGAACTGAGTTCTAATCCCTGTTGTATTATGAAGTTTAATGAATACCCTTGGGATCAGTCATAATTTTTCAGTCTAACCTTCCTCACAGGGTAGTTCTAAGAACGAAATTCCTCACAGGGTAGTTGTAAAAATGAAATTAAGACAGGGTATACATGCTATTCTGGGCTCCTCAAAGAGAGGATAACCTGATGGATAAAATGAGATGGATAGGAAGTGGAAAAATTTGAGTTCCACCAACTTGTCTTCTAAGCATAACAAAGCAAAATAAAAACTAGATGTAAGTCGGGTGCTGTGTGGTTTCCGGGCTGTATGGCCGTGTTCTAGCAGCATTCTCTCCTGACGTTTCGCCTGCATCTGTGGCTGGCATCTTCAGAGGATCTAAATGTAAGTCATTTATGGCTGACTTTCATAATGATACTCTGAAATCTGAGAAATGTAGTAATCATTTGGGATGTAGTCTAGTCTTCCACTGAGTCATATATCTTTATGCACCTCTGTAACTCAACCAAATACTGGCACTGAGGTACTGTACAAGTGACTGTGGTACAAACAAAAATCAGTGCCTTAGGCTATTTGTCAGGCTCTTGGTCAGTATTTTCTGTTCTTATTGGCCAATCAAGCAGTAACAACAGTAGCAACAAAACCCCAAGTTCCACAGTAATTCTGGCTGTGCTGAGGGAACTAAAATGCTGTTTCTTGTGTATTCAGTTATATTCTGTGATATCTGTTAGCTTTGATTCCCAAAAGCTCATTCCCTGAAAATCTTGTTGGTCTGTAAGGTGCTACTGGACTGGAATCTACATTCTGTTGTTAGTGAGAGTAATGGAACTTACTAGCTATCAGCTATGTATGGGACTGTATGTTCATAGGAGCTGGCAATTTAGCTAAGTCCAATGAGACAGAGCATTGAGATTTGGGACAGGGTTCCAATACAAAATATGAAAACAAGGTCAGCTACAGAAGTACTATAGAACACTCCCTCCTCCAGGAAATCAACTGTATATTATCCTATAGAAATAAAACAGAAGCTATAAGCACAGTGATGCTAAATGCTTGTTATAGTCGCCAAAGAGATTGTATATATACTCGGTAGTATTCTGAAAAGGATTACAAATGTTTAGGTATTGTTGTCAATATCATATTTATGTTCAGTCTACATGATATTTCTGATGCACTATTGTGAAGAGCTAGTTCCCTGAGGAGAAAAAAAATTACAAAATACAGCATTGAAATTGAAACCAACTGGCAATTGAAATAACTCCAACTGAACAGGAACATATCATAAAAATGTGAGCTATAATAACAATGGCAAAACCAACTGTCTGCACAACTTACTTGAAAGGAAATATGCAGATCGGAATATCCAAGTAACATAAAAAGCAGCTTTGAATTCTATTTATTGCATGAGCATGTTACAATGTTTGTCATACTGAAGCGTAATTGAAGTAGTGATTATTATTGTACAACCATTAATATAGAATGTATTACACATTCTAAGATTCACTCATTTTGATACATTTGTGTTAATCTTGGTAGTTAATTTATAAAAATTAATTTTAAAAAGGTTGTGGAGAAATGGCTCCTTTGCCCCCTTTTTTTCCTCCTCCCCTTCTCCAATCAGGTACCATAGATTTGGAGGACTTAGAAATTCCAGATGAACATCAAGAAGAGCTACCTGACTTGACCTAGGGGGGAAGATATCTTGACCCAGCCTGACCAGGTCAAAAGAAGGTAGGGTCTGGGATCTGATAAAACTCTGGGAAAGAGGGGTGAGGTCTCTTCTCTTTCTCCTGGGCGACTGAAGGGAGCAGACCGCTAGCCAGGGCTGTGAAGGGAGCAGCCATTTTTTAACCATGTGCTCATCCAGAGAGCTCACTTAGCCTGCCAGGTAATGAGAGCTCTTTGAGAATTGCAACCTTCTAAGCTGTAAGGGCCTAACCTATTTTCAACAACTGCTAGGGTATGTTTAGCGAGAGGGACAGGGGATTTGCATTTACATCTCATTGCTCAATCTTGTGACCATTTTATTTCTAATAAATACTTTTAAAGCTTAGATGTGGAGAACAGTTTTCTGTACCACGAATGCCTCACCATCTTGGATGCACTATCTAAATAGGAGCAGGGAGGAAAGCTGCCAGCTGGCGAGCAGCTCTTCCTCTGGGACCTCCAATTGGCCCTGTAGAACCCTGGAGAGGGGAACCAAGGGAAACTGAAGCTAGGCCTCATGGTAGGCAAGGAAGTTGGGGGAACCCTGATCTTCCCCAGAGAGCAGTTCCTCAAACGGTCAGGTGGTGGCAGCAGTTTACCCAGAGAGAAAGCAAGCCCTTTCCAGGAAAAGTTGGCAACCCTTGGAAGAGGCTTGGGAGTGGAATAGGGCCTGCCAAGCAAAGCAAGCCCATTCTGCCACAAAGGTAAAGGAAGTCATCAACTGTGATTAGCATGTTTGAACTAGCTCAAAGAAACAGTGTAAGTATGAGGCACATCAATACATTTTAATTAATAGTGAGCAGATTCAGGCGAGATGCCTCATCTGTGATACACTGATTTTTGTAATCCATGTGAAAATTAGGTTATCTGCCAAGGATCCTTGTATGATGGGACTTTGTCAGTTTGCTTGCAGAAGGCAATATTTTTTTTAATCACCTGAAAAGATTTTCTTATCAAAAGTACAGTGATGGAGTCTCCCTGCTCTCTATTTGAATGACTTGTTGAATCAAAACCAGATAAATTCTACTTCTAATAGGCAGGCTAATGGATGTTTGCTGTCTTGAATTCTTTCCCCATTTTGTCCCATGTGTCTTAAGGAATCATGGATACTGGAAGATTTTTTTAAAGCTGCCATGGATACACATTTCTGTGATCCCATAATTCAAGAATCACTGGGAAAAGAATGCCCAGGGCATTGGGATGCATTCTTGGTGTACACCAAGCAAAGATATTTAAGTTTACATGAATTTGCCAGTGATCCCTGTGACTCAGGGATCACTGGCAAAACATACCCATTAATATCTTAAGGTTTCTTAGTGCCTGCACAGGGCATACACTGCAGAAAAAAATCATTTTGATTTTTCTAGGTACATATTTCCTTGATGCATGAGTCTGGAAAAGTGCATCCAAGCAGTCAACGCAATGATCTGCTACAACTGTAATTTCTCTAAACGGTATACTTAAGAGTCTCTCTCTCTCTCTCTCTCTCTCTCTCTCTCTCTCTCTCTCTCACACACACACACACACACACACACACACACCATCTGCAGATACCTAAATCTGAAGATTGGACCATACTGACACTAAACCTACTCTCCAGGTTTGCAGAAAATCTAAAAAAAAAAACAATTGGGGATTTAAATTTTCAACCAAATTATAAGAAATGTTTTCTGCGCAAGCATAAAAAATGCACTTACAGGTTGATTTGGTAGTGGCAGCCACCACAGGAATCAAGTGTGGGCCTGGCTACCATGGTTGAGGATGCCAGAAGCTGCTCTGGGCTTGGCTGATAGAGCCACAGATGCCAGGAGCAGTTTGTGCCCAGCACCAGGACAGGCCACCATGACAGAGCAGCCTGGCTACTATAGTGGAGCACTCCAGGATAGGCTCCAGGCTTGGCCATGGTGGCAGGTGATGCTGGGAGCTGCTCTGGAGCTGTGTGTGTGTACACATATGCACACAAACATACATTATGGGAGTCAAAAACACAAAAATGGTAACAGCAGCACCTGTAGTTTTAATCAATTCCCTGAGTGTCTGTTGCTAGGAAATTACATTCCAAAGCTTGATTCTGTCAATAAAAGCAAAGGGGTGGTGGCAGAGCCTATTTTGGTCTTTGAGAGAAGACACATTGGGGCCATGCTTGTAGGGTTATCAGCTCCAGATGGGGATATTCCTGACGTTTTTGTGATGAAGTCTGAGGAATGGTTTGGGGATGGGAGAGTCCTCAGCTGAATATAGTCATAGAGTTCACCCTCCAAACCAGTAATTTCCTCCAGGGGAACTATGGTTGCCAATATCCAGGTGGGGACTGGAGATCACACAGAATTACAACTGCTCTCCAAGTTCTTCAAGTTCTCTTGAGGAAAATGGATGCTTTCAAGGGTGAACTCTATGGTATTATACTGTGCTGAAATTGCTTCTTTCCCCAAACCTTACCCTCCCAAGGCTTCACCCCCAAATGTCCAGGAATTTTCCAACATGGAGCAGGCAACTCAGAGGGGCAACTGTTGGGAGATCTATTGTGATTCCAGGAGATCTCAAGTCACCATCTAGAAGGAGAAAAGGGAGCAGGAAAACAGGAGGGGCTATAGGGGCTTTCAGATAAGCAGAAAAAGAAATAGTGGGGAAGGATGAAATGAGATGCCTCCCATAAGACCTCGCAGGTTCCCACTTGTGTGATCTAAAACTTATATCATGTTAACAAGTCTGCAGATTTCAAGTGGGATATTAAAATAAGAGTATATTAGAGAATGTGTTCTCCTGAGTTTAAATTACAAGATTGTGGCAGCATTAAGTGTTTCCTCTCTAGTATGTGTGGTCTTCTACAATAGAATATCTGGATGAATCCCCAGAAATAGAGAGAAACTAGATTAAAAATAAGATGGAGCTGAGGATATTCATAACTGTCAGGCCAACAATAACTAACCGTAATGCAGTACTTACATATTGGTTTGCTGTTGGAAACTTAGCAAATTGGGTGGAATGAGGTGAGGAAAACAAGTACCGGTAACTTTAAGTTTTTTGACATTATTTCTCTGAGAAGAAAGGATGGTGTTGTACTCCATCACAAAAACTCAAGAAATATCCCCACCCCTAGTTTTTGAGAAGATTAACAGAGTTAGTTTGGGTGCTGGGTAGTCATTTTTTTTAGTAACTTCCATATTAAACATATGGCATATTTTCTGAACCTCAGTTCATGGGTAGTTGTACCTTATCCAAGATTTTCATTCTTCCATAAATGCTTAATGAGATAACTGAATTAATGGCAAAAGAAAGCCATGTAGCAAGGTATACCTCTATTAGGTGATTCTTGGTGAATCTATACCTGAGCGTTATGCTAAATTGTATTCCTTTTTCTTTTTTTTGCTATCATACAAAATAGTTATGTTTTCATATCTGAGAGAAGAAGTGACAGTAAATAGTCCAATCATGACTAAGCAACCTGGCAGGGGTTGATGGGAATTGTAGTCCATGAACATCTGGAGTGCCATAGGTTCACCACCTCTAACCTAGGATGACTAAACTTACTAGGATACAAATGCTGCATATTGAAAGTATCTCTGGTTACTGAATAGAGGGTTAAAGTATGATAGATGGATAGAAAACACCAGTCTTCAGACCAACAAGCAAAATTCTTGCTTCATACTTTTTCTGCAAGATTCCAAGATTATTTATATTGTAGATATCAACAATATATGCATTTCAAAATAGGTTGCTTTATTATATTAAGGAAGTGTAATTTAAACTGTTTTTCTTGGAAATGAAAATGCTGCTTGTCTTCAGTCTCTGAAGGTTCTACTTTTGAATATAGCCCTTCATTGCCCATGAAAAACCAAGGGTAACATTGATGTGGAAAGATGTAGCTACCCTGAGTATTGTGCTGTTAGGGAGTAATCCCTAGCAGGTCTACTCAGACATAAGTTCCATTTTCATCAATGAGGCTTACTCGCAAGAAAGTGTCCTTTGATTACATTCACCCCTTATTGAGGCAAGTACCAGAAGGAAATGGGGGAGAGCAGAGAGTATGGAAGGTCAGACACAGGTTATACACTGGCTGAAGAGAGACCAGACCACCTTCCAATATGTAAAACAGTTTGTAGACTTTTCAAGGGGACTGCAAATAATTGATGTCAGAAGGAGTTTCCAGAATCATTTCAACTTCATCTTTATTGAAAAAAATAATTCTTGGACAACTGTGTAAAAACAAAAAAAAACTATGCCAGCTTAAGAGGAGGACCTTTGAAGAAGGCAGGTATCCTTCCTGTTCCTGTTGTGTTTCATTTTGGATCACAAAATATTGTAGAATTAAAGTCAATCTGAATGCAGTTCAAATGCATAAAATGTTTTCAGAGGTGATGAAGGAAAAGTTATGCCAACATGTCAGATGCTCAGTTTAAACTGATGGTTAACTTGTTAAACAGTATTTACCAACCTTTCAAAATTCCAAATTATTTATCGAAAGAAACTTGGAGAAAATTCTTACAATTCTTAGAGTGACATGCAAGAAAGATTCGGATCTGAAATAGTACAATTTTTTGCTTGAAATTTCAACTTGGGAATCAAGCTGAAGACTATGAAGATGGTAATAAATAGCCCACTATTCCTTGGAAATTTCCCCTGTTTCTGTAGCAGGAATGGACTACAGTTAGATGTGTAATGTTTCCCATATGTAGCCCCTGTATTACCTCTACCCACAGCTCTACATATACATTATACTGCCTCACTTCAGAAGACTATAAAAGGGATCAAGGTTCAAATTCAAAGCAGTGTCAGTGGAAAAACATGGATTTTTATAAAAACAAATAAATAAATTTCAAGTGAAATAATATCCTAAATGCTAACAAATGGCCCACAAAGTACAGAAAGTCTTTTAAAAACAAAACTGTGTAATCTACTAAATAAACTAGCAAAACCAAATAGTTTAATTTCCTGATCATGAATTTATTTCCTAGCCATATGAACTCATAGTCACCTTTCTTTGGATTGATGGGGCTCCGATTCTCGGGTGCCTAGTAATAATGGAAATGGTTTCTCTGATGGCATTGTTGCTATTCTGCTTTGAAGGAAAGTAATAATAATATCCACTGCCCGCTTGGGCTACAGTAATAAAAATTTAGAGTCCTACTAAGCTATACAAATATGCTAGCAGGTTTATACTAGTGGTCTCCAGATCAGGAAACTATTGCTAAATGCAAAAGATCAAAGTGGGAAAACAGCTCAGTTAAAATAAATGTAATAATAATTAATGCCAAGAGTAGCAATAAGAACAATTAATAGCCAGTAATGTTTTTAATTTGGTTCTGATGGAGAAACCAATGTCCCCAAAACTCCTTGAGAGTTTTGATCCACAGAAACCATCTCAAGTCTTCAAAAGTTTTTTTTTTAATCTTGCAGATAGCCATGTGATATTATTTAATGTTATCCATATGTAGAAAGACTAGTCTCGATTTCTTGGTAGGTTTATAGCTAAAGGTGAAAGGCAGGGGCATCATCCAAAAGGCCGGCTTCTTATTAAAGGCATGAACCAGCACCAATCATACACTCCATTATCTATAGAGAAAGAGTGGGACCCTGATATGCAACTGCTAATATCAGCAGTCTATCAAGGTTGATTTGGGTTCTTTTAGAGAAGGAGCACAGAGGTACCTTTTGCTAGCAGCAACGGCAAGCTATTACATATGCCCCTGAAATGGTCTATAACTATCCCTGACACAAGAGGAACACAGAGGGGTAGGACTGGAGTTAAAGTGGTGTTCTCTGCTTCCCTAATTATCAAACACACTCTCCACAGAGGCTCCCCTGTTTGTGCCACCTGAGCTAAATCCCATATTTGCCTCTCAACTTATGGCTGTCGTGGCGAACCTATGGCACTCCAGATGTTCATGGACTACAATTCCCATCACCCCCTGCCAGCAAGGCCAATTGGCCATGCTGGCAGGGGCTGATGGAAATTGTAGTCTGTGAACATCTGGAGGTTCGCCACCACTGACCTATGGTATTGCTTGCAGCCATATAACAATTACAATGTGTAGTCTATTATAACTCCATTCGAGGCAAAATGAACCAAACTTGGGTATCAGCTTTTTTGACCATTATGGACAAATTAAAGCACATGTGAGTAGGTTTGCCAACTTTCTGGTGGAGCCAGAAGATCCAGGATAAAACAAAGACCACAATTCCACTGGAGAAAGTAGTAGCTTTGGAGGGTCAAATGTATGGCATTCTACTCCACTGAGGTCTCTCCCTTCTTCAAATTCCACCCTTCCCAGAATCCATTCCTAAATCTCCAGGGATTTTCTAACCCATAGCTGACAAACCTAATGCTGAACCATATTTCACTTCTTCTTCCATTAGCATTTCCATATAAACAGGTGACTAAGCACAGCCTCTTCATTCTCACCAACTCCAGACTGACCAACAGCCAGTTCTGCAATACAAAGTGGCCATGTCATCTAAACTAATTTTTCCCTTCAGACAACTGATATAAGCATTGTTCTCTTGTCTGGGGACATAGGAGCAGCACCCATTTCCTATACTGTAGAAAAACTCACTTAGCATTAAATTCTTAGCTTAAGCAGGCTAATGTACCAGTGTACCTATTCTGGAATTCATATACTCAACTTCTTACTGACTGAGCCCACATTCTGACCCTGACTAGGGCCCTGATCTGTAACCTATTTGGCATAGTGTTAATTAAAACTTGCTGAGCACCACCTGGTTGATTACTTCTCATGAAAAAGAGAGGTTATTTCATGTATAACACTTATTACATGAAGACCATTCACTATGCATGATGCTAGCTGAACTTATTTCATCACTGCCAAAATGACACACAAACATTGGAACTCCTTGTGAGACTTTTAATTTTTGACTAGCTAATTATTTTTGTGTGTCAAATGTGTTACATCTGTGAGGCCACTGAGGTGTCTAGTGGCTGACTGAATACATGGAAATTCTGGTAAGTTCATATCAAATGCTTTCTTCATCCCTATGGATTATGTTTCTGGCTTTCTTTCAAGAACAAGCAAGTATAGTGGAATGTTGAGCTTGTGATTTCATTCAACATCCCTTATTTATATATCAGTTTGTGACCAAACATGTCATAGGCGACCACATTCTTACAAATCAGTTAAGTTACTACCAACCCAAGGGAAAAAAAGATGTGATATGAGATCAAGTATACTTAGCATAGAAATGTACAAAAAGGTAACTAAGAAAAACTGTTCAATCATAGAGAGGTGTGACATATCTAAATGGAGCCAAGTTACAGAAGACTTACATATTCTACTAGCCAAGTACAACAAGACACAAATGGGGCTAACTGGCTTCCTTTTTCCGACCTCCCACATATTGGTTTATGAGTGCTTGGAAAGCCAAGTCAGCCCCAGTTGTATATTGTTTAACTTGGCCATTGAACTGGAGAAGACTTTGTGATTTGTTACTTTGAAAAGATAGCACACTGCTGCATGATGACTTCCCCACCTTCACTTGAGCCTACATGTTATCCAACATGCCTCTATTAAGAATTAAAACAGTGATTTTAATAAAATAACACCCATATTCTGCATTCTCAATGGGGACAGAAAACCAGAAAGGCAATCCTGAATTATTCTTTTTTATAGGTAAACAGGATAGAAGGATTTCAACATTAGCTGGGCAATATATGCTGAAACGAGCTAAAATGTGAATAACCTGCTTAGTATGTTTGTATGAGGAGAGCCTGAAGAGTCTGAGACTTTTCAGTTCAGAAAAGAGACAGCTACAGAGAGAAATGATAGAGATTTATAAAATTATGCATGGGATAGGAAGGTGGACAGAGAACTTTTTCTCCTTCTCCCAAAATATTTCTCACAAAAAGTGATTTGCTGCCAGAGGGTGTAGTGACAGTGACAGAAATAGACAGCTTTAACAGGAGCTTAGACACATTTGTGGAGAAAGCTGTCTAGCTATGATGACTAAAAGGAACCTCCAAGTTCAAAGGCAGTAAACTTATTAATACGACTGCCAGACAATATCATGGGAAACTTCTCAATACCAATGCGAAGCAACATCATGGGAAAGTTTCAGTCTCTATGCCCTTTTGTTGGCCTTCCAGAATAACTGGTTGGCTATTGTTTGAGACAGGCTGATGGACTAGATGCACTGTTGGTCTAATCCAACAGGGTTCTTCTTATGCAAGGTAGGAAAATATAATATGGTTTAAAAGATACATAGTATGGTCCATTCCACACAACAAAAATATTATGTTTTCAGGCAAGAAATAAAATGTTTCCTCCATGGAGTTCTGCAACATTTTTAGATGAAAACATTTTATTCCCAGCTTGAAATTGTTTCATTGCTGTTCTCTAGCGATTCTTTTGTGAAAACATTTTGAATTTTTTTTCATTGGTGTCGATCTCTTTAAGACATTGCCTTTCTGGTTTTCTGTCCTTGGCGTCCTTGTTGGTGCCATTTTCTGAGCTCATGCCAGCCATCTGATGCTGTATTTTCATCAGTTTTTTTTTTGGGGGGGGGGATGTTGTGTCTTTGTAGCTATGAAGACACATGCCTTAGCAAATTGCAGCACAGGGTATTGAGACCTTGTTGCATCAGATCTACAGAGTTTTAAAAAAAGAAATGGAATGATTACAAAATTGCAGCCAGGAATTGTTTCAAGGAAATGAGTATGGACAAACTTTTTTTAACATTTTGAAAATGTTTGCGAGAAGGTCCTCAGGGACATTAGCTCTTCCCTACCTCCAAAAGGGCTTCTGCCATGACAATAAAAGATTCATGCCTCATATTAGCGCTGAAGCCCCCCCCCCCCCCCCGATTAATGCAAAAAGTCTCTTTCACACCACTGAGACATAAGGATGTAAATCAATGCAATTAACATGACAGCACTTTGTTTCCATAGGACAAACATTGCACCCTATGTGAACATCCAAAAACAGAAGTCTTGTTGAAATTTCTAGCTACTCAACACTATAACATTTGTTCAAAAAGCAAAACTCTTGTGAAATGATTGCCATATTCTGAAATCTCTCAGAGAAGTCTTGCATGAAAAGTACAGAACATAATGGAGATTTTACATTTTGTGGTTGGCAGCAGTGAAATGCAATATAGAGAGCCCCACATAGCAGTGAAATCTTGTGTCAATAGCAGTGAAATCTTGTGTCAAAGGAAACATGTGTGATTTATAATTTTAGTATTCTGTGAAAGCAAACATTATTAATACTTTTGTAAGACTGTTTCTGCAATGACAGAATGGAAAATGTAATTTTCAGGAAGAGCTGAAACTACAGCACAACCTCACAATAAGGAAAACTGATCACAGATTAAAACTGAGAATGAGGGTGACTCAAACATAGGCTCATTCCGCACATGCAGAATAATGCACTTTCAAACTGCTTTCAGTGCCCTTTGAAGCTGTGCAGAATGGCAAAATCCACTTGCAAACAGTTGTGAAAGTGGTTTGAAAACACATTATTTTACTTGTGTGGAAGGGGCCAAACATAGTTTGTGAAAATCTTTGGAATTTGGGTGGAATGGGTGATAATTTAAATGAAATACATTTTACACAAAGAGAGAGCCCTGCAAAACAATATACTGGCCAAAAAGGCAGGGTGTTCCTGGTTTCGCCTGAAGTCATGCAGCAGTATTACAAATGAAGTTCCAACTCTAAGATGGTAAACAATATAATCAAAGGAAAATGAAGTCAGCAAATAATTTATTTTGAAACATGAAGTTCCTTTGATATCTCATATTATCCCATCAGCTTCTAGGAAAAGATATTCCAAAAAGCAGACACAGATTTTTTTTTAAAGAAGCTTTTCTACCACAAAATCTGGCTCCCAAATGTGCAACTTGTCCATTGTTAAAATAAAGACAGATGGGAAATTAGAAAATGCATTTTCCATTTGAAAACCTTTTCTCTGCAGTCATCAAAGAATTGGTTGTTGAAAATGAATGCCTTCAAAAATTAGTCAGTCACTGAAGCTTTCTTTTTGAAACCTGGGTTGCGCTCATTTTTGTGTCTGTGATTTAACCCTATTGGTAAGATTCCATCCAACTTCCCCAGCACTTTTTTGTCTTCTGAAGAACAGTGATTACCAAGTTTCTGTCTATTGAAGAAGGTTGTGGGGGGGGGGGGTGGACAAGGGGAGTGAAAGAGATACTTTAACTGGCTTTCTGACAATGCTTTCAAGCTGCTGATGAAATGTCTTCTTCCTGTCTGAAGATAACACGATTATTAGCACCGTCTCTGACAGACATGATTTCTGAATATTTTTCTGGCATTAATTTAAATCAGTGTAATGTTTGAAAACATTTCAGCTCCTCAAACAGCTGACGCAGCTTAGATTCAATTATAACAAATTGCAACACACTGTCAAGTCTTTTTACCAAGTCATTAGTCAGGGATTTTGAATGTGCAGCCTCCAAACACAGTTCAGCTTTGGCTGACAGCTCTAATTGTTGGGAGCTGCTAAAAGATTGCTAATGAACTGGGGGGTATCTGTTGGGCCTTCGCTTTCTTCAAGACTGAAATTTCTGAAAACTTTCACAAGATCAAAGTGCCATAACATGGACCATTTGCTAAATTGTCAAGCCTGCAGAGTAAAAAAGTCTGGATCCAGCCTTTCAAGCTGACGCTTCAGTCGGAAGCGCTGGGAGACTCCTGCCCCTAAGCCCTTTTCATGTGTCAGTAAAACAATACAGAGGGAAAGAAATGGCGTATAGAGAGAGCCCCACAGCTTCAGTGGCCACTGTGTCTTCATTAAGACGTGCAAGAAGGAAGACAAAAACTTCCCCTCTTTGCTCTCATGGCACAAGAAGAAGAAAGAAGTACCCGGCACCATTCCATATGTAGCAATGAATTATTGCTAACCCTCTTCTTTTTCCTCATATTCTACTACCATGTCATTTGCAATATTAGAGCTGAAGAGTGGGGGTGGGGGAGGGGGTCACCTAATGAAACTGATTGGCAATAAGGTGAAGTCAAATGAAAGGAAGGGGTTTATTCCACACCATATCTAATTAACTTTGGGAATTTACTGCCACAAAGTGTAGTATTGGCAGCTAAGCATAGATGGTTATACAAGAGGATTGAATTATGATATTTATGGTTGCTAATTGAGCTATGAGGGTATATCTGGCTGCTTTGTTCAGCCACATTTGATGCCTTCCTGTAGCTGAAGGAGCCTTTTCCCAATATAAACAGATCTTCCATTGAAGGAAGAGACTGGAAGAAGGCATCAGACTGCTGGAAGGAAGGAATAGATACACCTCCTAATGTACAGTGACAATGTACCTCTGAGCACAACATCTTAGAAAGTGACCATCAGGAAAAGGCATTCAAATGCCCAGATGCATTTGGCTGGCTGCTCCTGGAAACAGAATGGTCATGTATGATGCAGTTCTTCTGAAGGTGCTATCCCCTTACTCACAGTCACTGATCTTACAATTCAACTTGTTCTATGTAATTATTACTTTTTGGGCTAGTGACATGATCTCTTCCAGTTGGTATGATGCCAGTGTGATGCCCCATATCTCCCCACCATTTCCTTCCGTTAGTGTTTTGGGCTCCAGCAAGCAACAAAGTGGGCTGCTGAGAAGTCTCCCGCTATAGCGAAAGATCTGGCAACCTTAATACTACCCTGAGGTTCTTGGACAAAGAGTGGGGCACAGCTGTGATAGACTCATATGGCCATTCAGTTTATAAAAACAGTACCCACGAACACACATGAAACTGCCTTATATCTGTACTGCTTAGTCAGACTGGCAGCTCTCCATGATCTCAGGCATCTCCTACTATCAGATCCTCTTTAACCAGAGATGCCAGGGATTGAACCTGGGTCCTTCTGCATGCCAAGCAGATGCTTTGTCATTGGGCCATGGCCCTGCCTCTCCCAGTATGCTCCTGAGCCCATGATTACATGAGACCTGTAACATGGGGGAGGGGAAAGGCACAACCTAAAGAGCTCCTCTGACTTACAGGGAGCAATTATTCATAGAGTAGGAATGGTATTATCACAAAAGCTTCAACAGCGATGGGCTAGGGATCTAAGGGAAGAAGGTACAGGAAATCTAAAGCTCGATGAAAAGTATCAGATGGTCTGCAGTCTATTCAGGGAGCAAGTCTCAGCTCAGTATCAGATAAGCAGGTTATATTAATTTGTAATTATGGCCTCCCTGGTGTTGCCTGCTTTCTGCTTAAATTACTCCCACGTTGTGCTAGGAAAGGAGAGAATTCAACCCTCACTTTTGTATCTGCAAAGACAGACCCATTTGCCAACTGCTGTAAAGTGCAATCCCTTATGTATTAAATTCCTGTTTAGAAGCAGAAACCTATCCTTTTTGTCAGGAAAAAAGCAATTTCCCCTCATCTGCATCTCAAAACATAAGAAAACAAAACAGATGCTTGTTCTATTTAATAAAGAACATGCACATGCACTGCAATAACTTTGAGCTTATTTTTGTATGATGCCAATATTTAATTATGCTCATTTTGCATTTGTAATTAGTGGGTTAGAACAGATGGTGGAAGTTTAGCGGAGAAAGAAGTGTCCATTCACATCACTTGCAGTGGTTTGCCAAATAACATAACCATTTATAGCTTGGACTCAAAACTTATTGGGGACAGTGGGAGCATGGCCATTTTATTCAGTGGAATTTGGATGAGGTCCTAGAGGTCCTGTTGAATTATGTGTGGCAAGCACTACAGCAGCATCTCTAGCCACTGCATTAAATATTTGCAGAGTTTTACAATTTGTCACCTTCTCAGCCTTCATTTAACCTTTATTTTAAAGGCAGTAGGCTGGTGGGGGTGAAAAATAAGGTGCCTGTAGATCCAAGAAACCTGGTGCTGGTGGTGAGAAGTGCTGTCAAGTTGCGTCCAACTTATGGGGACCCTAGGAATTTCAGGGCAATAGGCAAACAGAGGTTATTTGCTCTGCCCACTTTTGCTCCTGAGTTCAACAATATTGAGGAGGCCTGGTAGTGGTTAGAATATTTAACTATTCAAATTCCTTCCCAGCCATATGATAATCACTAATGCCCTTGGTTTTGCAGCACTGTCTGTCTGGTTGATATGAGGCCTTCCTCTTCTCAAAGCAATGCATATACATTCATATGGTGCTTTAAAAAAATAGTTTCTAAAAAATTGGCCTGATGAGAGGAAGGACCTCCTAGCCAATCTGCAGTGTTTAAAATCCACAAAAACCAGTTGGAGGAAGCAGCCAAGAGAAAACACTGGTCAACTGCTACTGGTCTACAGTTGTATGAAGCCCGAAATATGTATTGATTGGATGACTTTCTGAGCATCATGGCAAAACTGCCTGTTCCAAACTCACATTTCATTGTCTGCTTATTCTTGCTGTTCGTTCTTAGAACAGAAGTACAAAACAGCCCTGCCAATGTTTTCTGCAGATGAAAGAAATGTGGTGAAGAACTCTGTGAAGACTTTGTGTTAATTAAAGAGTCCTAGAATTTTTTCCCTGTCTATTTGAGAACAATTTGCAAAGAGAAAACAAGGCAAATTCTTCAGATCAATTATTCATTGGAATTAGGCTTTTTGCTCTAGTAAGGAGTGTAGACTTTTGGAAAATATGTGGCAAGGGATTTGCTCTTAAAGAGGTTGAAGTAAAAATACTGTGCTTTTGTATAGCACTTTTCATTCAAATTCTCAAAGCACTTAACAGACTAATTAGGCTGAATATTAATGACAACTATTTTTACATTTGAATTGACTGAGGCGCTATGATTTGCCTCCAGTCACCCAGCATGTGATTGTTAATGCTGGGAATAGTATCCATCCCTGTGCTTTATCTATTAAATGTCTTTGGGGTTATCTTTCCTCTTGCTTCTGTGGCATTTATGAACCTTCTTTTAGCCACAGAACTCAAAATGATAGTCTATAACTCTGGTCATTTCCCCCCAAAAGTATGCTGAAGCCTCATTTCATTAAATGATTTTTTTAACCTGTTGCACTGGAATTACCAATTTAACAGTTGTCCCTAATGACAGGAGGAATCCAGCAAATCCAGCAAAGAAGTAAGTTTGATGTGATTCTGAGTTCAGTCTGATGTTGAACATGTTTATTTCAGAATGAGGCCTCACTGAAATACTCTAGGAACTGTACTCAGTATTGCAGCCTGAGCTTTGTAAAGAAATATAAGCACACTTGTAGGGGTATGGCAAGGGCATGGCAGGGCATTCTGGGGGGCATGGCGGGGGTGTTCCGGGGCAGGATGGGGGTGGAGGACGCACCGGTGCACTGGGCGCCTCTGGAGCAGGAGATCATGAAGACCAAAGTCTTTCCCTGCTGTTACTTTCCTACAATGGTGGTCAGAGGGTTATTACTTTTGCAGATTCCTTCAACATGTAATAGCTAATTGCCATTGTTGAACCTATCCATTGATGAACCTACATGTAATGGCTAATTTCCATTGATGAACAGAACTTGTCTTATCCCCTTGTAAAATCCCCTTGTAAAACCCCCTTTGGGGGTTGGGCAGGATATAAGTTTGAAAAATAAATAAATAAATAAATAAATAAATAAATAAATAAATAAATAAATAAATAAATAAATAAATAAATAAATAAAATAGTAGCCATCTCTAATGTATACTGCCACTTGAGCAAATTCTGTCCTTAGAATGTTGCGAGCCTAAAGAGTTAATGGAGACCGCAGCCTGATTGGCTAGAGAGAACTGCTGGGTCTTCTTAACCCAAAGGCAGGTGGTGCTGAGGGGAGAACTGTTGGGAATGTCAAAGTGAGCAGGGGATTCTGATATAGATCCGTGCTCTGGAGGCTGATGGCCAGTTTGGTGAGAGCTGAGCAACTTTGGAGTCAATAAGGGCAGATTTCTGTGAAGGAATCTGTGGCAAGGTCCTGTAGGAAACCATTACAAAGAAATCCTAATTAATCACACTGGTAATTTGATTTAGTGTCTCTGAGGAAAACTCACCCAGATGTGGGGCAGTGAAGCTCCTGAGGGTGGTGGAAGAGTAAAATACGAAAGGATTGGGTTTTCTGGAGGGAAACCACAAGTCCTTCTCTGCTAAGACGTCTCAGATAAGGGACATAGTCTAGGATTTAGTGGTTTAGGACCTGTGTTGGTTACACTTAACTGAAATGAAGAAGTAAGTCTTGTCAGCACTGGAACTGAAGATTTCTGAACTGTAAAAGAAACCCCTCCTGAGGATTAGGACAGGTTTTTTCTATGTGACTGTAAAAAACTTGAAGGCACTGGAGTTAGTAACAAGTGCTACCCTTGCAACAGAAATTTAAAAATATTGAAACTTCTTGTAAACAAGTATCTTCTCTGAACCAGCTTCTTGTAGATATTTATTAATATGATTCTTGGCTTAAAACCCTTCCTGATTTCCTTCAATTTCCTTCTAAATAAATAAACATCTAAATCTTAAACCACTTACTTCAAAACAGTGCCACTACTTTCACTATTGTTATAGTCTTCATAGTCTAGGTTTCCACTGGGTAAATGTCAGCTTTTTCTTTGGTCCAAGAGAGGCTTCTCCCCCCAAGAGTCAACATAAATTAGACACAAATGGAAGCCTAAAGATAATTGAAAAGATGAGTCAGAGCAGCACAGAAGATGGGCCAAGTCACATCACCTTTGTATGAGATTACCATTTGAGGTGATCCTAATGGAAGCCCTCAAGCAGCTCCTTAGAATTATGTATAACTAGTGGTGCTGCAGTCAATTTTTGCAGATAACACTTCATCTTACCCCTTTCACAATGCCTGTTTTCTCTCAAAGTATGTCATACACATGCATTGATAATTCGTTCACAATTTGAAATAAACCATCTTTCACATATAATTATGGAGTAAGTGCCTTTCTGGTCACACCAAAAGCCTGCTGGGAATATGTGTGTGTGTGTGTGTGTTTAATCATAATGCTCTAGATCAGGGGCCTCCAATTTTTGGCCCTCCAGATGTTCATGGACTATGATTCCCATCAGCCCCTGCCAGCATAGCCAATTGGCAGAGTTGATGGGAATTGTAGTCCATGGACATCTGGAAGGCTATAGGTTGGAGACCCCTGCTCTAGATGCTGTGGTTTTTATTTAGAAGACATAATTTTACAGGAAAAAAGAGTTATTTGGCTTGGGAGAAGTTTTGACATTATTATTTTTCCAAAGTTCCTCATGTGTGATCCCTTGAGATGTAAATAGGTAATAGTCTACTTTTTTTCTTTTTCATAATTTATTCTAAGGCTAATGGTCAAATACAATGTAAATCTGGGAGGAAATCTGGAAGAGGAATTACACTGAAAAACAGATATCCTACTTGGTTTAGAAAAAAAGACAGAAGGAAGACTTACTCTGTGTGCGTGAAGAAAATACATGCTTTGAATAAACAGGAATAAATATTACCTATGGTGAATGCCAAAAAAAATTACAACCAGATATCCCAGGAATATAGTATATTAATCAGCCCTTGATGTGCAGTCAAGGTTTTGGCAGCTAAAATTAAATGACAAGAGTTCAAACTTCATACATTTAATTCACCACTCGGGTGCGCTTGATTTTAACATCTGCCATTCAAAATAAAGTTTGTCAGTAGACGGGTTCTATGAAAAATGTTTCCAATTAGCTGACTGTTAAGACCATCAAAGTGAAAAAAGTTCACATACAATGTGGTCATCTGGGGCATAATATCAAGGAACACGACTAAAGATTAAAATAAATTCTCAGCAGAACCAGAGCATCATCCCAATACTTCTAAACCTGACTATTATGCAGAATGTGCAGTTTACATTCCAAAAGAATATGCATATCTTTTACAGCTATTTTATACATAATGACAACCTGCCAATCTTTGAACCTTTATGATGGTATAAGCCTCACAAAACTGAATGGGTGAATAGCATAAAGGAGCCATAGACTGATAAGGAATAAGTGATTTTCCTGGCTTACTTTCAAAGTGATTAAGACATTGAACAGCCTGTTCTTTGGGACACAGTATCAAATATCCTCCAGCCTGAGGAGTTTAACCTGTGACTCTTCCAATGCAAAAAGAGCCACATAAGCGGCGGGAAGGGTCCTAAGCTGGAAGAATGCCAGAATGGTACTAAGCTCCACACCTAGCTTTGGGGTTGCCAGCCATGGGGTGGGTGTGCTGTCTCGCTGTTTAGGGGTCAAGAGGTACTATTGAGTTTGGCCACCTTTTCAGCTGTATTACGGGCTTTTGAGTCAGTAGCAGAAATTGGCAAAGCAAGTGGCAGGAAACTGAGCCTTTCTACCCCAGTTTCTGGGCAACAATAATTTCCCTCTTCCCACTTGCTGTTTTCAAGTCATGTTCACTAGAAGAAGGGGGCAAAAACCCTTCCAGGTAGATGAGACCAATATATTAGCTATACTGTCCAAAGTTAAATAATAAAAAAACCCCTTCCATTCTGCTAGCTGTTATGTATGCATACATAGTGCACACTGCATATGAATCATGGCAAACATCTAAAGCGATTATGTGAGCTGGAATATTTATCCAGTGTATGCGGTAAGGAATATTGACAAGTGCCAATGTAAGAAGTAAAACAAATTGGCAGTATAAAGCAAGCCCTTATTCCTCACTGTCTAGGAGGATTAGAGCTACCAAGCAATGGATGTAAGAAAGGGAAGCACGTCTTATACCAACTTTAATGGCCCCTATGTAAATGATATTGCAAGCAGCCAAGTTGAATTGGCACCTTTACTGGGAAGGATGAAATGTAAAATTATAATATCTAGGCCAAATAGTTTGCCTAAGAATTTAACTTTGAAACCAAACATGTAATTATATTCATGTTTGCAATGGAATGAACATATTCTAGTGTGGGGGTGGGTGGGTTCAATGTAGGGATTTTATTACCCTTTTTCCCTTGTGAGCATCATTAGAATCCCAGTGGCCAATTAATGGTGTGTTACTGTAAAAAAGGCGCTTAGCCATTCTAAATGGAACAGTTTGAAAACAAAATAATAACCTGTAGACTGTAAACAGAGAAGGTTTGTGTCTTGCTGATTTTAATGTAGTCTGAACATTCATCCAGTAAATAAAAAGATGCTGCTCAAGCTTTCCCATTAAATGCGAATTGGTCTCATTTGTCTGCCTTCCAATGCCACCATTATTACCTCCATATTTATAATATGGCAAATGAATAATAGAAATATTTTGACAAAGTGTTTCTGCTTAAATCAGAGGTCCTTTTAAAAATGTTCTTAGATGTAAAGTTAAAAAGGAAAAAAAATTGTCTGCATCCAAACACATTTTCCTCATTGCTCATGATTTCATCCACTAATTGCCTATTCATACAACCTTTCTGTGACCTTTTTTCTCATCCCCCCCTTATTCTTTTTGCTAATAAATGTGTAGGATTAGTGGTAAAAAGAATGGTGTTTAATGAGTTTTGTAGAAGCAAAGGACCATACAGAAAGTAAAATGATATTTTATACTTTTTTGTCGGTCACAAAGCAGGGTTATTGAGTTTTTGTATGATGAACGTTGAACATATGCTTATCCATTTGTTTCTTTTAGGTTCAGACTATGCTCAAAAAAGAGAATGCAAAAGAATACATCCTATTCAACAGGACAGTGCTATTGACAATGGCACTTCCATGTCAAATTCTCTGACATGAGATGCCATTATGTCATAAGAACATAAGAACATAAGAACAAGCCAGCTGGATCAGACCAGAGTCCATCTAGTCCAGCTCTCTGCTACTCGCAGTGGCCCACCAGGTGCCTTTGGGAGTTCACATGTAGGATGTGAAAGCAATGGCCTTCTGCGGCTGTTGCTCCCGAGCACCTGGACTGTTAAGGCATTTGCAATCTCAGATCAAAGAGGATCAAGATTGGTAGCCATAGATTGACTTCTCCTCCATAAATCTGTCCAAGCCCCTTTTAAAGCTATCCAGGTTAGTGGCCATCACCACCTCCTGTGGCAGCATATTCCAAACACCAATCACACGTTGCGTGAAGAAGTGTTTCCTTTTATTAGTTCTAATTCTTCCCCCCAGCATTTTCAATGAATGCCCCCTGGTTCTAGTATTGTGAGAAAGAGAGAAAAATTTCTCTCTGTCAACATTTTCTAAGATGATGTTGTCACATCATGTCCATTTACCTTCCAAGAGTGGCCAAGGATTTAAAGTAGGTATGGCTAATATACTCTGTGATGTTGTCACATCATGGGTTAGTGATGCTAAATGTTATGAGCGTTCAGAAAAAAATTGATGGATTGATGCCGTGTTTGATAATGATGTACATGTTGACCGTAACAAATAGCTGTGACCTAAGTGGTTCATTGCTAAAATGTAATGCAATCTTGGCCAGATTTTATCTGAAGGATACATCTTCTGAACTTGCAACTCTCCTCTTTCAAATTCAGAGTTGTGAATGATTATTATGGCTGCCCACTGGTGAAGGAAACACATAGCCTGGGTTAATCATTATGCTAAGTATTCTACATAACTTCCACTTAGGACCCATAGTATGATTAAGTTATCAGTACCTTATCAGAGTGAAGTGTGTAACCTTCTTGCTTCAAACATTTCACTTCTTAAAACATTCTGGGCAATGTGGGCATCTCACAGCACAGAAGAATTGGCCAGGTTTAACTGCCTGGTGAATCAGACCTAATAACATGTGAACCAGAATATACACATTACCGGTACCACAAAAAAGGGATGATATCAGATGGATGGAGTATTGGCAAAATTGCCAGACATGGCCTAGGAATCAGAAAGAGATAAGGGGAAAGGTATGGGGGCGGGGAATCAGCAATGGCATGACGCCACTTCCAGAAAAATAAGTAAGGATGTCACTCCTCTTGAGAAATTGCAGGAAACACTCTGGTTTTACCAAGAAAGGTCAGAAAGGACTGGAAGTGATGGCAAGCCATCAGCCTGGAGGGCATTTTAAAATTTTTCTCCTGCCACCTCTCTGAGCAGAAATGGGAGCTGGTGCACCAGGCAGCTGGCAACTCTGGGTGTTGGGGCTATATATAGACCCCCCCCCTCCATGATCATGTTATAACAATCACTTATTTGTGCTCCTGTATATGGTTCCGCTTTTGCTTTCAGATACTGTATTGCTGCTGCTGTTACTCAACCGTGTTCTTTTGTCCCTTTGCATTTGTGTTCATCATGGTCTCAAAATGTCATTTCTGCAGTCTTATTTCATCCTTTTATTTTAATACTGTCAACATTTGTCCAAAACCAAAAACACTTGGCCTTGTTTTCAGGTTTGTTCTTTTTTATTTGGATGAGTGAAACTTCATACAATATCTGGACATTTGTTCCATTCAACGTTTATAAAACGTACCCATTTCCTTCAACCCAATTCTCTGTTTCTTATTATTAACATATGTATTTGTCTTATACTAAATCTGATGTCCCTCTAGCTTAGTACTATCTGTGTTCATTGACAGCAGCTTTTTAGGATTTTTTTTCTTCCAGCACTGTTGTGAGATGCTAGGGACCAAGCCTTCAGCATGCAGAAGCATATGCTGTGTTACTAAATCAAGACCTTTTCCAAAAACTGAACATTGCAATATTCATTTTATTGGTGTCCCCGCTTCACACGCACACCTCTCTGTTACTTTTCTTTCCAATAAGTTTAAAAATGACTCTCTGAGCAACATATATGCCCGTGGTGGCAAACCTATGGCACTCCAGATGTTCATAGACTACAATTCCCAATTGGTCATGCTGGCAGGGGCTGATGGGAATTGTAGTATATGAACATCTGGAGTGCCATAGGTTCGCCACCACTGATATATGCTATATTACCCCACTAGGTCCCTCCGCTCATTGGAGGGAAACTAATGGAGATCCCTGGCCCGAAGGATGTCTGGCTGGCTTCTACACAGGCCAGGGCTTTTTCAGCCCTGGTCCCTACCTGGTGGAATAAACTTCCCAGTGAGATAAGGGCCCTGCAGGACTTGAATGAGTTCTGCAGGGCCTGTAAGATGGAGCTTTTCTACCAAGCATTTCCATCTAGCCAGTTGGCCTGACCATTACTATCATTGGTCTCCCATGGGTGCAGTAAAGGGTATTTTTTTTTTGCCATCTATGGTTGGTTTTGTGGTTTCAATTACTGTATTGTTGGTTATTTTATTATGTATTGGATTCTGTGTTGCTGCTGCCCTGAGCCCTGTTGGGGAGGGCGGGATATAACAAAAAATATAAATAAATAAAATAAAATTATATTTCTGGACATGGATAATAGAAGACTATCCTTTAAAATGTTCATAACCCACTTGCTGATCATTTGTGAACAATTTGCAAACAATAAAAGCTAGAAAATTCTTCATAGTTTTTTTTTTCCACAGTGGACACATTTAACAGTCATCATAATGAGAATTTGGCCACCAAAGTAGTACAAACCAGCTATAGTAGTGAGGCAGACTGTGTGGAGACTTGCAGTGAACAGGATTGTGGTTTCATTTCTTGTCTAAAGACTGCAGCTCTTGTTAGGAGGTTGGCTTGCTTCTGCAGGATACTGGACATGGTTCAGGTCTGACTCAGAGCTGACATTGCCACCTCACATACTATCATCTCACCTTGCAGGCCTGTTAATTTTCTTTGGAAAGCTGTCCTATAATATTGACCCAGACTGACCCTGACCTTGCTTAATGTATGACACATGCCAATATTATGTATTAACCATACATGGCTCGATCAAAGTTGGAGGAATTCACCAATATAGTCCAAAATAAAGATGATTTTTAAAAAATCAAAATAATTTTTGTAGTGTTGCTACAATATATCCTATATTTAGAACTTATGTCCCTCTTTTGGAAAGCCAACCATCAGAATGGCAATCTAAACAGGAATGCTTGTGAAGTGCTTTGGGGGATTTTCTCACTCGGGGCTCTGACCCAGAACACTGGGTGAGAAGGAACATTTATCAACCTCTACCTCTCCATGGGAAGACAAATTTAACAGGTGAATCTTTCCACACCTCTGCCAGGGATCTGCAGGCTTTGAAATCAACAGGACAGTGAGGTAAAAGGCTTTTAAAAAAAGCTTTTAGGATTGAAATGGGAAAAGGCAGATGAGCATGCAGGTCCCAGTACCCCATATCCTCCTAACTTGGATGACAATGAGGCCCGACATGGACATGGGCAGCCCAAGCCTGCCTTCCACTTCCAGCCTGGAGCCCTTCCCATACAGGCTGGTAGGGTGGTCAGCCAGCCATGGCTTGGGCCTGGGCCTTCTTGTGCCTCTGCGGTGATACTGGTCACCTGGAAGTCCATCAGCATATGCTAATGTCAAGAGGGAGCACTGGGAGGTGGAGTATTCCAGCTAGTTCCCCCAGGTGGTAGCTACTTTGAGGACTATGGCACCACCCCGGTGAAGGAGTACTTTAAACTTGCCCACAGGCCCATCCCGATGTGGGGTCATTCCCAGGCCAAAAGAGTTCAAAGTTCAGAGAGTCAACTAATATCTACTGGAGGTGTGCTGCTATGATGGCAGCACTGGAGGTCCTGCACTGCACTCTCATGCCATTGCTTGGCACTGGAGTACATGCCCTGGCACAACTTACACTGCTGTTACACTAGTGCCTCCACAGCACTCCCCCACTTTGGGTTGCGCTCTAAATTTACCACTTGGATTAAATAAAAGAACTTTCTGTCTGCTCTAAGCCTATTTTATATCCCTAATAAATGTTGTTGTTGTTAAAAGAACTTATCTAAATTCATTGACATTTTGCATAAAATTGAAAAGAAATTATTTGTGGCTTTGAAAAAACAGAAGAACAAGAAAGAAGATATAAAAAGGGTAAATCTAACTAGTTCTAACTAGAGAGCAAGTGCTACATTTTAAATTGTCTTTATATTGGCCACAGAGGAAAATGGGAGCCCTCCCTTTCCCTTCTCCCCCTGTAATGTGGTTTTGGGGATTGTTGCTTTTTGTTGGCCTTCAAAGTTCTAACAATAAAAAATTATCCTCCCCCTGCAAAAAAAGAAGAAAAAGTTTAAACATGTATGGTTAGATGGATACAAAATTTTGAAGAAATATCTCTCCAACAGTGGAAAACTTTATGGACAAAAGATAGTATATTCAAACATTATAGCCAGTCAAACATTAAGAGAAAAGTGGTAATTGCAATTGGTTCTTGTGGGTTTTGAATCCAGCCGTGAAAGCCTTCAACAATACATAATTGCAATTGTTGTGATCTGATTTCTATTTTTCCTTTTTTCTGTTCGGTTTACATTTATTTTTAAAAGGTTATTTGAAATATATATATACAGAGAGAGAGAGAGAGAGAGAGATGTGTGTTGGGGATGGAAATTCTTAGCAGAATTAGAAGATAAAGCTCCACCACTTCCACATGTATTTCTTCATACATGTGTTCAAAAACCAGAGGCCCACCACTTACTTAGGCCGTTTCCGCATGGGCTTTTAATGGCGGCCTGGGGACAGCAAAAACGCCATCCCCAGGCCGCCATTCGCACAGGGGGCGCAGCTGCTTCGCAGCCGCACCGCCCTCGCGCCTCCCGCCCGGCCCAAAGCCAGCGTTTCCACAGTGTGCTTGGAAGCGCCGGCTTCCAGGCGCTTCCCCCCTCCAACTCCCTCCCTGCACTTACCTTGTCCCCGGCCCTCCGGCATGTCGCCGAGGCTTGGGGACACGCCCCCCTGCCCGGCGACGCTGGAGCAGTCGCACAGGGCCAGGGGGTGTGTCTCCAGGCCTCGGCGACGTGCCAGAGGGCCGGGGACGCGCCAGGTCGGCCGGGCGATGGCGCTCCATGGCGCCGTCGTCCCGGCTCTTTCTGGGACTGTTCATGCGAACGGTCCCAGCGTCGTCGGGTCTGCGCGAAATGCACTGACCCAGCCGCTTCCGCCTCTGTGCGGAAACAGCCATAAAGACCATAAAATCAACAGAGGAATATTCTATTGAAGACCTCTTGCTTGTATTTCTTTGTATACCTAAACTAATTATGATGAAACTCTAACAGTTCCTGAAAAAGGAGTATGTGAAACCTGTATCGTATAAGAACACAAAAGTATATTAAACACAGATGAGCTCTGCTAGAAGGCTTATACCAGATGGGTTAAGAGGTAATACACAAAATAAAAATGGGCAAGGGAGAAGAAGAGGCAGAAACAGAAGTGATGAAAGATTGATCACAGCTAGATTTTTTTAATTCAGTGGCAAAAGAGGTCAACAATAGTGAAAAGTCGTTACCAAAATGTTACTGAAACAAAAATGCTTTACACAGTTTAAAAAACCTTTCTAGTGAAGGTGTCCAAGATATTCATTCTGGCAGGCTATTATAGAGGGTAAGTACAAAGAATGCTGATCTCAGAGGTTAGAGGCACCTCTCAGAAGGTGGACACCTCTACAATAAAATGTTCAGACCTCATTTGGTGATCATATCTTCATTATAAAATCCTGTTCAAATGTATAAGTCCTAGGTTGTAAAGGGCTTTACAAATTAAAACCATCACCTTGAATTTTGCCTAGGTACAGCCAGTGCAACAGTTGCAAAATTAGTGTTATACTGTTAAAGATAAAATGTCTGTGCTACCTTCAAGGGCAGCCCCACACTAAGCATATTACAGTTGTCCAATCGAGCTTACAGAAGTGTGGATCAATGTGGCTAAGGCAGCAGAATCGAGAAGGGGGAGAACTCTCAAATTAGATGAAAATGATGAAAATTATTTCTAGTAATAAAAGCAACAGGATGTTCAAAAAGCAAAGAATTTTTGCTTGATTGGATGGAGTAACTTGATCCTATCCAGCGCAGGTAGATCAGTCCACTCAAGAACATCTGCCTTCCCTGGCCAGCATCACCTCCAACTGTATGAATTCAATTTTAGATTCAACAGGCACAGTGGGAAGGATGTGTCCTTGTCATCGCATAGAGTTCACAAACAAGGCTTACAGCACCAACAGTGATAATTGAAAGAGTAGCGATTTATATGCAAAGATTTTTACTATTTTCCTTTCAGTTTCCTGTGCCTCTGGAAACTATTTGACAGATGGTGCAGCTATATTCAGAATGGAATCTGTGGCGCCGGGGAAGACCCAAGTTTCAAAGACACAAAAGACATCACAAAGCCAAAAAAGGCAACAAGCACTATTCTTCCATTTGGCCTATGTCTTTCTCTGTTGAAAAAAACGCATGCTCCCTTCACACAAATGTTAGCACAAATGCATTTGTCTCAGCATTGCTTTTGTGGATTGTTTTTACTCTGTAGGATGCAGACATTTCACCCGGTACTTTGCCCAGGATACAAACACTCCATCCATGTATGTAGTATGTAGTATGTAGACTTCCTTCCTTCTGGGCATTAGGATATTCTAACAAGTGCTGCTGCCACCAACATACTTGACATTATGTCTGAGAGGTTTGTGGGACCAGTTCCACCATCTTTATCATCATGGTGCTAGTAATCACATCATGTTGTTTGGCACTTACTCTACATGGCTACTGTATATCAATAGGTGATAGAGCTATCAAGGATGCTGTGACAATACCTGTCAGCTTTCCTTTATTTCAATCTCCGCCATGTTACAATAGCACAGAACTGGCATAGCAGCCACTTGGCATAGTGGCATGGTAGGATCAAGCTGTATATGTCTAAAAAGAACCTCTAAAGTACAGCAGTATTTAGAGGCATTAAATATCAATTACAGCAGTTTTACTGAGAGGCAGCCATTGAAACCTAAGTGTAAGCTCCCATTTTCCATGGCAGGCTGCCAGCTATCTTTTCAATTATATTTCCCTCAATAATAAGACTCAAGTTGATTAAACTAAGTTACAGCAGAAATTTTCTAAGCAGAAAAATTATGCACTTTTCTTTACACTACTACATCAAGTGTTTTCTAAGAAATGTTGTTCTTTGAGTAATTAGTTCAGTTGTTCTAATCAAAATAATTCTTTGTGTCTTCTTTGTTCTGGTGCTTTCTAGAGGAACTTGTTCCTAAACATTTCCCCCCAAAATGGTTAATAACATTTTTTTAAAATGACCACAATGTGGCATTGGGAATGTGCATCACGTTACCAGTGATATCACAAGCAATATAAAATTTCACCAGTGGAAGAATAGTAGGCTTATTCCACACATGCAGAATAATGCACTTTCAAACTGCTTTCAGTGCTCTTTGAAGCTGTGCGGAATGGCAAAATCCACTTGCAAACAATTGTGAAAGTGGTTTGAAAACACATTATTTTGCGTGTGCGGAAGGGGCCGTAGTTTCCCAGTGCCAAAATATTTCAGTTGAAATGCTGGACAAAAATTATATACAAAGGTAGGTAGGTGGTATTTTCCACATCAGCGATATTCTGCAGTGCATATGTAAGCATGTCAGAATGAGAATGGAAAGGTTTTTGCCATTTGCTTTCCTGAGAGTCAAGGAAATTCACCCATTATTGTATTTTTGAAAGTGTATTCATTTACTTTATATCCTGCCTTTCTCCCCAGTGGAACCCAAAGCAGTTTACATCATTATCCTCTCCTCCATTTTCCTTCACAACAATCCCATGAGGTATATTAAGCTGAGAGTGACTGACCCAAAGTCACCCAGGTCACCCAGTGAGCTTCTATGGCAAAGAGGATGTGAACCTGGGTTTCCCACATCCTAGTACGACACTTCCAGTACACAGTGCTGGATTTCACCAGACTTGTTAAGCTGGTGAGTCACAGGTTGGGATCAGGGAAGAGAATGCAGATAGACACCTTGAGCATTTATCATTCAGCCAAAATCCCTTACCTAGTCGTGAGGAAAGAGCCAGTGACTTCAGTAAATGAGTAGATGGGATGGTATGTACAGCCGTTTGCAATAAGTGCTACATAGTACTGAAATGCTGAAATGAATGATGTCATTCTCCAGTTTTCCGGGGTCAAAACAACTTCAGTGTGAATTGAGTTAGGCAAACTCAACAAATAATCTCTTAAGGGCAAAAAGTTTAGTTCAAGATTACAAATCAGGGACTTGTACCGGCCCTAGAAAAAGCAAGACATTTCCTTGGAAGCAGAAACATCTGGTCATCATATAGGCTACCACTGCAGTACAGATACAAATCTTGCAAGGTAGACATTTTGGGTGTAATTGTTTTGTTCTTTTCCCCTGCCTTTTCTGCCAGCGAAATGGAAATGTTGATCTTCCCTGAGTCCTTGCCATTGTCTGCCTTGCATCAAATTTCCTCTGAAACTGTAACTTCGGCTTATTTGCTGGAGTTTCATTTCCCTGTAAAACTTACTCTGCAACACTGGAAGGAAATTAAAACACCAGAGTCTCCATTTTTTCCACTTCATCACTTTCCCTTGTTGTAAGAAACACTGATTCAAAAGGAAAAGGGTATTTAGCCAAAGGGAAAATCAATAGCACTCCTCCTGTATCTTAAAAAAATTATAGCTTTCTTTGACTTCTATCAGTTGATTTTGAAAAGAAAGCTGTGGTATATATTTTTAAACCAATTGGCCAACACTTTGTGGATTTCTGGATCCTTAATAACTCTGGAGTAATAAATTAAGACTGCAACCAACCTGTATCTCTAGTCTAGCTTCTAACTACAACCGTTTTTTTTAGCATGTAAGCCCTATTTGTGCAAAACTAAGTAGTATTTTTGCCTGATGAAGGGCTAACTGGCCAAAACAACTTAATTTCAGAAAGCCTTTTGCTTTCTTTTCCTTTTGCTCCGCCAACTGGTCCCAGAATCATCCAGATTCCACCATCCTTGTTTGAACATCTGGACTTTAAATAGACAAAGTTTTCTTTCATATGAACTGTTCATTGTTCCGCAAGATTAATGCCATTAATATTGGCTTTCAACATGACAGATTAGCATCACTGATTAATCAAGGCTATTAGCAGATAAATATCTGTAATTTAATCACTACAGTAATTTCTTTTCTAATAATATGTACAAATGCTAGTGATTAAGTAATTAGCTTACATCTCAGTAGATTAGAATTCCTCTAAATTCCCATCTCACTTTTTCCTTTTCACAATTACGATCTTTAATTACTCCAAGCACTTCCCCCTCTTTAGCTTCCTTTTTTATATCTGTCTTTTATATATCTTTTTTATATATTCTCTTTTATATCTGTCTTCTCAAATCTGTCTTTTTGAATATTATCCCACCGATTCTCTTCCTTTCCCTGCCAATTTTACTACTAAAGGTTAAGGCACGTACCCTTGAAAATCCTGTTTGTAGTCACTGTAATTGTTGCCAGTATAATTTTTTACTTCACAACCCAAATGGGGTGCACAAGGGGTCTGTATAACTTATAGGAAGAACATACGAAAAAAAATACCATTTAAAAATTGTGTGCACTTGATAAAATAAAAACTGAAGTTACTGGAGAAGCCTATCCAAATATGTCTCAAGGATCCCTTTGTTGCTTCTGCACTGTTGGCCAGAGGGCAAAAAAAGCAAGTTCAGTCCCCCTCCCCAATGTATATTCTTCTATTTCCACAGTGATTTGACAGTTATTGTTAATTTCCAAAATGTGACATTAAAGCTGTAGAGGGCAGCCCATGAGAACAATGCAGGACTGGGGGTGGGGCACGAGCATCGAGCAAGGAGAAATTCATAAGGAACAGCAAAAGAATACCAGCAAAATTATTTCCATGTGTTGAACACAGGCAGGGCCCATACTGAATGCTGTGGCAGCCCCCCTCCCCCAATCCCAACTGCTTGACCTGTTGAGGCTGCGGTAGACTACTCCGGGGAACTGCAAGGCTCAGCTCTTTCATGAAGGTCTAATTTTTATTGCCACTATTTTGACTTCAAAGTGCTTCAGGTTGCCAAACACAATTTCACTAGTGGTGGTTTCACATGCAGGGCAAATACTTTAGAAACAATTTCCTTGTTGTGTTGTAAAGTCAATTAAAAATCAGATGGTCCTGCTCTTCTGAAAACTTTCCCTGAAACACAATTAAATGATGCTTGAACCTGGTATACTTTTATAATTCCATTTTAGACTTCCAGTGTGGACGATATCACAAAACTCCATATACTTATAACATGCCAAGTTAGGCATAAAATGAAACTTTCCACAACAGTTTTGTGTCATATTCTTTTAAAAACAAATATTATCTTATGTTTTTTTAAAAGAAGCAATTGCTTATGTTAATGCGAAAAAATAATCTCAAAGAGTTTAAAGTAAAATTATGGATCTTTTTAAAAATGGAATATTATCTACTTTGTAATTGAACATGAAACACTGCTGGTGAATACTAAGACAGCAAATATAAGTATCACAGTGCAAATCTGGTGCGGGAGGAGAGAAAACAACTGAGAAGGTGGCATGACCCCAGTACCAGTATAAATACCACTTGTGTTGGCTTAAGGTACACACAGTCAGTTACACTTGTGTTGGAGAGCCATAGGGCAGCATGAAACTTGGGCACCAGCGTCACTATGATACCAGAACTCTACGGGTGCAGGAACCTTCACCTGTGCCAAAGGGGGTGTTCCTGGTGGCAAGCAGTTGGCTTCCTGAGCCCCTACAGTCTGGTAACACCCCCATCTACTGGTACAGACTTATGCCAGCAAAAAGGTACATGCAACCCATGAAGTTGCATATAGTAGTCCCACAGCAGTTGGGGGAGCATCCTGTTGGCTTGCTGGCTGAGGCACAACTACCATCCCTACCAAAAGAGTTTAGTCTTTTGGCTAAATTCAGAAATGTATGGTTTTTTAAATAGAACAGCTAAATCTCACAATTTGGAAAGCCGAAAGAAATTCAGATTAAAATATATAGATCTGGATATTTGCAAGCAAATTTTAACTGGGAGGGTTTTCCCGAGAACCTTCCAAATTCTTTTCAGCTCTATTTATCACTATTCTGTTGTTGTTCCAGTGGCTATAGTTCTATTATTAACATTTCATAGATAAATGCATTCCACTCAGTGTCCAAGGACCTATGCATGGATCAAGTTTATGGATCTGTTAACACAGCAAGATAGGGAAGGGGATAAAAGCATCAAGCACCAAAGATACACATTTAATGATCCTATTTGAGGCAGAGGAATGGAGAGCCTGACTACATTTTACATTTTTCCTGAATGTGTCCCCAGATTGGGACCATGGCAGGCTGGAAGAAAGGGGCTTTGACTTCTCTCTGAACCATTTTCTCAACTTATTATACTTTTAATTAGTGGTTTCCTCTCACCAGCTTCTTTTTAATTATCTGCTTTTGCCTTGTGTATAATTTTTATGCTGTCTGTGTCCAGCAGTTTGTTTTTAATGGCTTGTTTGTGTACTGTTATGTTATTTTAATAGTAAGCCACCTTGAGCAGAACTCTGAAGAAGATGCACTGAAATATCCTCAGTGAATAAATAAACTGGAAATGGCTCTGGGAAGCCACTGTTTGCCCCTGTCAGGTGCTGCAGGTAAGCAGCTCCATGTGACCATCTCATGTTGGGAAAATGGCAAGGCCGGGACTAAGCCCCTTCTCCCTCTTCATACCCTAGTTCCAATCAAAATTGGGCTCCCATGCACCTGGAATGCACAAACCTCTTAGAATATATCTGTGGTCTAACCCAGCAATGTACCTGGTAAATACATAGCATATACTTAGTACCTGTATATCATTCTCACAACAGGTGATCAACATTGTCAGAGCAAACAGCATCAACCAGTTGTTTAGTGAGAAGAAGAAGAAGAAGAAGAAGAAGAAGAAGAAGAAGAAGAAGAAGAAGAAGAAGAAGAAGAAGAAGAGGAGGAGGAGGAGGAGGAGGAGGAGGAGGAGGAGTTTGGATTTATATCCCCCCTTTCTCTCCTGCAGGAAACTCAAAGGGCCTTACAATCTCCTTGCCCTTCCCCCCTCACAACACACACCCTGTGAGGTAGGTGGGGCTGAGATAGCTCCGAGAAGCTGTGACTAGCCCAAGGTCACCCAGCTGGTGTGTGTGGGAGTGTACAGGCTAATCTGAATTCCCCAGATAAGCCTCCACAGCTCAGGCGGCAGAGCTGGGAATCAAACCCGGTTCCTCCAGATTAGATACACAAGCTCTTAACCTCCTACGCCACTGCTGAGAAGTTTTGTGTAAAAGAGTGGACATACAACAAAGACTGCTGCCCAGGAAAATAAGCACAGTATAGTTTCAATTTTTGCTTTTGATCTAATTCCAGAAATATGAGAGACTAAGTGGATTGCCTGCTTCCCAAATCCCTTTGGTGGATATTTTACCCACTACATTGTTATCTTACCTTTCACCAAGGGACAAACATGGGGTGGTTCTATCCCAAGGTATTCCCTGCAAAAAATCTTATGGCTGCATCTCTGTTACCTGCATGAAAAATACAATGATAGAGCTATGTGCTGGTGGATATGGTGCCATTGGATTACTTCACCTCACATTATTTTTCTCTTCCACATTAAGTTCATGTATCCACTTTCCTCTCTTTGGGCACTTTCGCACATGCGGAATAATGCACTTTCAATCCACTTTCACAATTGTTTGCAAGTGGATTTTGTTATTTCACACAGTAAAATCCAGCTGCAAAGTGCATTGAAAGTGGATTGAAAGTGCCTTCAGTTTCTGCTCCAGAATGAATGACCACTACATGCAGGACAACAGCGTCACATTCCATTCCCATCAAAAGTGTGCCTGACAAGACAGGCCTGCCTGATAACTTAATCAAGTTCTTGATCAAGCAGGATAATTTTATCTACTGGCTCATTATCATGCCCCTCAGATTAACTCAGATAACAAGCATTATCCACCTTTTACTAGCTGTATTATCAAAATGAAATATAAATAACAGAGGCAAAGCTGGAAGCTGCCGAAGCTGTGCCCTCTTTCAGATGACAAGTGTCAGTGGATAAACTGCCAGCCCTACAAGGTCAGGAAACCATGTGGGGCCATGACTAAGAAGGCGAAGCTTGGCAGTGGCAGCTGCCATTGCTTCAACACCCAGTCCACTCGCACCCTTTGCCACATGGCCATACCCTGCAGGGCTTTTTCAGACCCCTCCATGTCAGGGCCTGGTCTACAGCCTCTGCCATGCCTTCCCCTCTTCCTTTTATAGACTGATTGTTGGAACCCAGGGTTTTCTGTCTGTGGATATCCAACGGCTGGTTCTCTGGCAGCTTGGGGCCTATGTTGGCACCTTTTCACTACAGTCCCCCTCCATCACAGCCTGTTCAAAACTTAGTTGCTGGGAGCCTAGAGCCTGGGTCTGCATCCTTCGGTCACACCCCCCCCCCCCAATACACACACCCACAGCTCAATGGCAACTTTGGGTCTTTATCTGCACCTTTAGGGCAGATAGTGTTCACTTCTCAGAATGGGGTATATCTCATTTCACAACATTTGGGATGAGTTGCTTCAGGCATAGCAGCATTAATGGGAATGGGGTTGGGACCTTGCTCTTGTGGCTGCTCAGGCATAGGGACAGATCCAGTTGGCGGGGAGGCTACACCTATATGCCTGCCTCCCTAATTTGGGGACCTTGGGGATGGGGGCTGAAAAGCAGCATTCCCAACTCAGACACTGTTAGCTGGCTCTAACTACCAGGTAATACGGAAACTATGCAGAGCTTGCAATCTGGTGGATGCCAAGTTTACCTTCTATGTTTTTTTCCCTGGAAGTGGGCTGGGGGGAAAACAGGATCATGTTGTGTGATAGGCGGGTCACCCAGTGAGTGCTACTGAAGTTGTAGCCAATTAAAACCTGAGGTCTAATTGTTCCCAACACAAGCTGTGTGTGGTTCATCCTCTTCAATAGCTTGCCTCCCCTTATTGGTTTCTCTCCCGTTATTGGCAATAAAGACAAGAAGAATAGCAAAGAGTTTGCTTTTCTCCTGTCTACACCTCCTAATTGATACCTGCCTCCAACCTTCTATGTTGATCATCATTTTCTGGACCAGAAGGAGATGGAAGCGTTGTAAACCAGAATTGTTAGAATGGAAAAACAACATCTACAAGGCCAGCAATTCATTTTTTAGTTCCTATCTTAAAAGTTCTAATTAATAACTTTGATGTAAAGCAGATTCAGATGTCCATAAAAACCAGAATAAATTTGTTTCCTTTTACTATATAATATAGATGGTTATAAAATGCCATTCAGATGTTCTGTGATTCCTGTCCACAACTGATTACATTATATGCAGCATGTCTGCAATTTTTCTTGTTTCCCTGGCAACAACTGTAAATGCACTAACTCCCTGAACTGCTCCACCCCTCCTGCTGCTGATGTCAGACACAGAAGAAGCACATGAGCCCCTCAACTCAGTATCTGTCAAAAGAACCGGATGTTCTCTTTGATCACATAGTTGCGTGGTCCCACAAAGACCAGTCATTTGGTGATCACAGGCCAGTGCTAATTTAGTCAGCTATCAAAATACCGGTAAGAAAAAAAATGGCTAGCTATTCTTTAGTTTTAGTCAAAGAACTAAGTGCAAGAAGCTTTTTAAGAAATCCTGAAAAAAACCCACAGACTTAGAACTGAAGGAGTACATCTTTGAATCAAGCATTGAAACATCACCCATTGTAAATTTCCAAAAACGGGACATTGTTTAATGATGCATTAATAGATAAAGGAATTCTTGAGGACTTTACCTCGTACAAAGGAATATATATGTCATTATTATGTTAGTATAATATAACTAGAATATGAATATGTTAGCACTTCCTGTGTTTTCCATAAATGTCATGACAAATGCAATCAATGCCGATCCAACAGGAGAGCTGCAGCAAAGTTCTTGCCTGATTTATATCATGGGAACCTGGATTTACATTTCTCTTACTCATAGGTAAGAGAAATGAAGAAGGAGCCTGAACAGCTACCCAGCAAAAGAATCTGTTACAGGCTACAGCCCAGAAAATCCGCAACAGCCAATCCACCACATACTCAACAAAAAAATGAGGGCATTATTTAAACCATAGGCTTGTTCTAAAGACATGATTGGCTTTTTTACTTGCTTTAAAATGCATAAAAATCCATATTGTGTTGTGGCATTCATGTCAATGATATGCATGTCTTTTCAGGAACAAGGCACTGGGCAGCCCAATCCAGATGGTGGGGGTTGAATGCTTTTAGGAAGTGATGGAGGGCTGCGCTGACAGGTTTGCCCCCTCCTCTGGCACAAGGGACACCCCGACCAGTGGAGGAAGCAGAGACGCCATTGGTCGTCTGCTCTCAGCTCCACAGCAGCAAAACCTGGAAGTCCGGGCTGTTGTAGAACACTAATGTCCATTTGGACGGCAGCATGAGGGCCAGCCCGGGCATTCCTTGGGATGGAGCTGACATTAATCAGCTTCCAGCAGCATTCCAGCCTGGGAATGCTGGTCCCCAACCCTTCTGACCTACGCCACAGAAAAGTGTGGCATAAGCCACTGGCATTAATGGGGCGATTCAAGTTATGGGAGGGATTTTAAGTTTTCCTCCCTTCTGACCTGCCCGAATCCCCTTTGGAGGTGGCATAGCTTTCGTTGTGCCACAACTGGCAACCACAGCAGTCACTGCAGGATTCATTAGTCATTCTAAGAAATGATAGGAAGAATGATTATATGACCTGTATTTTTTACTTTCTATGCAGTCAAGCATCCCTTTTCTCCTCATGCAGTGTATACTTCATTTTTCTTTATGCATATATCAAGTATTTTCCCATGTTATGCTAAACAAATGCACAACTCAACATGTAATTTACATCCCATATTTAAGCAGATACTGGTCCATGACTTCATTTGTAAAACCAATATGTGTTGGCTCTTTCCTATGAATTGATATAAGCATGTATGTGCACATACGTATGTGCACACCCATAAGTGTGGGTTGAGCTGCAGGCAGTACATTATGTGGTAACACAGTGACAGCTTACCATAGACTAAATTCAGCAAAGATTCACTTGACCCACATTCTGATCAAAATGTATTGTTCAGTTTGCTTATAATGCTGTCTAAATCAAAAACATACTCTGCAGACAGACGTCATTGAAGGTTTATCAGAAAACTCAGCATCTGCAATATGTTTTTGCAACATCCTTATCATGGGGACTTTGAATTACCAAAGGCACCCAATAACTCATTACCTTTCATAACATAAAAATGGTATCTGTTTATTCTTCATATAACTGCAAGCGGTTTGCAATTACAAGAGGATAGCAACTGGTGCCAGGAAGTACATGCTGTAAAAAGAAAAAAAATGCTTGTCAGAAGACTCATAGATTTTTACTGCTGAATGCCTTTAAGTTTTTTCTTTTAACCAATTGGGATTTAGTACTATCCAACTACTAATATTAAAAATTCTGTCTCATAAAAAGTGGATCTAACAGGCATCAAAGATTTGCATTCCACTGCGATTTAGATGGTAAAAAATGTAAAAGTGAAGCTCTGCATACACCTTCATATTCTCAATAAGATTTTCCATTGTACACTCTTTTATCTTATAACTGCCTCTGCCTGTCAGTGATGTCCGTATTGACACAAAAACACATTTTGACTGCACAATGGTTAAAGTTTTGTTGATTAATTGATTAAACTGATTAGATTACCCACTTCAACTGAAGTTACATTGTGTTATTGCTTTGTGTATGCACATGAAACAGGAAATGTCAAAAACACCCAAGGAAGCACGGCTGAGAATTACCTTGGCTGCCATTGCTGCCTGGGAGCGGGCAGGGAGAGAAGCGAGCTCGGCACCTGTGTCCAGCCCAGCAGGTGGGGCCATTCTGCTGCTGATGCGAGCATGTGATGTAGATGGAGGAGGTGGGGCCGTGGCCTTATAAGGACAAGCTGGGCCTTCCCCTGCCTCTCTTCCGCTCCAGCTACAGTGGCCAGCTACAAGGTCCAACTCTGACAGCAGGCCCAGTGCCCAGCCCACACACACAACTCTGCAAAAAGTGAGGCCAGAGACCCTCCTGGATCTCATCTACCTCACAAATGTAGGGAGCGGGCTTTAGATGGCTATTATATAGGTATCTTTTCCCTCCTGAAGACTGATGGGTTCCATGGGGCTACAGCAAAATCTTCTGCCAAGGTACCCAGAAAGAAGGGGGAAGAGTGCACCTTTGATAACTGGATGCAGGGTTATGGGCAGTATCAAGCTTTAATCTCCGTTGCCTACCTCAACAGAGGTTGGAATCTTGGAGTCCATATGCATGATGTCTTATGGACCCAATTCATAGCAGGAGATGCTGCTGCCATTAATTATGATGAAAGCATTAGGAAAAGTGCATCTCATGATGAAACTGTGCGCTGGGACCTTATCCATTACAGGGTCTGGGTGGTCACCGTTCCCCCATATGCCAAGCCTCAGGGTGACTCCTTAAAATGTTGCTTTCCTATTAAAAGGGGTGGGTCCCGGCTTGTCTGTTGGGAATTTAACCAAGGCAGTGGTACAGATTCAAACATGTTTGTAAGTCATGCTTTGAGCCCCACCCCAGGTTGTCATGTGGGAAGGGGGGTAGCCAGCAGTCCTTTTGAGGACCCCAACCTGCCAACCCAGGGAAGGTACAAGGGATAGGGGGTCAGGCACCTCCACCATCATCTCTTCCTCTTAGTTCTCTAGCTGGGCCAGGCTTGGGGAAGCCAGCTGCCACCCCCATCTGGCTGGCTCTCTGGTGCTCCTGCTACAGGCTTATCCCAACACAGCAGTTGCAAAATACTTGCTAAAGGGCTTTACAGATGACTTTAGGTTCCCCTATGCAGGGGCCCGGGTGGCCACAGATTGCAGCAACTTCAAATCTGCCTGGCACTTGCCCCATGTAGTTGCGTCCAAAACTGAAAAAGAATGCAGGCCTGGCTGGGTTGCTGGTCCTTGCGAATCTGAGGGTCTCCCCACTGGGAGGGTCCCCAAGAAAACTCCTGGGGAGTACCGCCTCATTCATCATCTATCCTACACCAAGGGTTCCTCTGTTAATTATGCCATTGACCCTGACTTATGCTCTGTGAACTATGCATCCCTGAACCACACTATGTCCATCATTTTCTCCTGCAGCCCTGGGGCCATCCTGGCAAAGTGTGACATTCAATCAGCCTTACACTTTCTGCCCATCTATCTGGATGATTTCAGCCTATTAGGCTTTAAGTTTCAGGGTCTACGGTACGTGGATAAAGCTTTGCCCATGGGCTGCTCAATTGCCTGCACTGCCTTCGAGGCATTCAGTTCCTTCCTTGAATGCATGGTAAAAGGGTGCACAGCCAGCTCCCATGTCACACACTACCTGGATGATTTCCTTTTTGTGGGCCCCACAGGGTCTGCCATACAAGGTTGGTTGCTTTCCAGGCCCTTGCCAAAGAATTGGGGGTGCCACTGTCAAGGTAAAAAATGATGGGACCCACCACTCAATTGGTTTACCTGGGTGTTTTGTTAGATGCCATTCAGGGCACTTCTTGCCTGCCAAGGGATAAGTTGGATACTTTATCTTTGCTCCTCTATGATCTCTTGGGCAAGAGAAAATGCATTCTTTGGGAGTTTCAGGTGGTTCTTGGGCACAACTTTGCTGCCAGGGTCATGGCACCTGGGCGAGCATTCTGTGTGTAATTGTCTACCTCAAGGGCCTCCTCCCCTCACCACTTCATCAGATTGGGCAAGGGTTTAAAGTTGGATTTGGCTGTGTGGCTGGAATTCTTCAACTATTACCATGGCGTCTTGCTTTGGCAGATGCCGCTCAACCCTAGGGACTGGGGAGGCCTTCTGGGTGCACTCTCTCACCTCCAGCAGTCTGGGTTTTGGCATGTTTTTTAAGGGGCAGTGGTGCACACACTAAACTTGGCCCAGTGTTATAAATACAGTGGAACCTCGGTTTTCATTGATAATCCGTCCAAAAAAATCGATGAAAACTGAAACTGAGGCAAACCGAGGCAAACTTTTCCATAGGAATCAATGTAAATCCAATTAATCCATTCTAGGCACTCCAAAAAACATAGCCAAAACACATTTTTGTGAATAAGCACAGTGTTTAATGCTGAAAACAGTAACAAACAATAACACTAGGACCAGCTTCAGAACCAGTGGACCAATATTGCACCAGAAAGCTGTCCAAAAAGGTCTGTTTCTGACGCCTCTTTAAGATTTATCCAAAATGGGGCAAGGCATTGTCATTAAACAAGTTGCAGACACGGCCTGCAACAGCTTTGTCCGGGTGATTTTTCTCCATAAACCCCTGCACCTTACTGCAAATCGATGAAAGCCGAAGCAAATTGATGAAAACCGAGACAAAATTTTCACTGAAAAAATCAATGAAAACTGAAACCGATGAAAACTGAAGGCAATGAAAACCACTGTAAATTTGTGCAGGGGTCAAATTTTATCTGAACAATTTATCCACAACATTTTATCCATCCTTAAAAAAGAGGCAGGCTGAATACTGACTATTGACAACCCTCCAGAATGGAAGAAAATATTTTATCAGGGACTGACTTTACGTTCCCTTTTCTTATGACTACCAAACTTGTAATAAAATATCCTAAATTACCTAGGCCAAGAGGCCAAATGCCTAAGTCACACACACACACTTGCTATATAAAACCTAACAATTCATTATCTATTTTCAGCTCCAAAATAAGAATTCCAAACATGTCTTTTACAGCTGTGTTGTTAAATTGATTGAAAGAATTTCACTGATCCTCTACTGGCATACACATACAGATAAATTATGGAATATTTTTGCACTTTTAGATGTTTCTTGTTGAATAATTCTTTCTCAGGTAATCAAGCTGTGGCCCATCACACTGAGCCCACTTCATTTGTGGATCTTGCCAGAACCCAGCTTCAATCATTTCTGATTAGGCAGTTTGTGTTCCTTTATGACATCTTTAGTCTGCAGTGAGGAGAAATATCATTTTAAACAAGACAACTAGTTGTAGGAAATTGATGATGTAAGGTGCTGTCAAATCTTACAGTGCAAATTTAAAGAGGGTTACTCCACTCAAAGCCCATTCTTTAGGATTGCACTGTTAGTCAACTTACGGCAATTCCATACGGTTCTCCAGACAAGAGACATTCAAAAATGATTTGCCACTTACTACCTCTCTCTAACAACTTTGGACTTCCTTAGTGGCCTCTCATCCAAATGCTAACTTGTTAGCTTCTGAGATCTGATGAGATCAGTCTAGCCTGGCCATTCAGGTAATGGCAATAAGAAATTACCCATGAAAAATATTTTACCTTGTTTCCCAGCTTCTGACAAATTACAATGGATGGGGTAACTGTTGGTGGATTTAGTCTCAGGGAGTCTCTCATGTCCCTGCCACCTCGTACAGCTTCTGCCATGTCACTGGGGCCTTAGGATTGGCTGTCTGCCCATTCCTTGGGCTGGATGCCTGTTGGGGGAGACATCTGTCACAGTGCCATTCTTGCCATGGCCTGACTCCATTATTGTTTCCCTGCTGCTTCAGACAGTTCTTGCCTTTCTGTAGCTCCTTGTCTTGGCTGTTGGCATTTGGTAATGCTGTGAGGCAAGGAGACATCTTCCTGTTGCCATTTGCCCAGACTCCTGGAACTTCCATATGCTGTCCCCCTAGTCCACTCCATCAGTGGTGGTAAGTGTGTGGGGTTGAATACCATCCCCGAAAGACTAGCTTGTCATTTGTTTCTTACCCAAATGTTGGTCTTTAAAATCACACATTGCTTTGTTCAAAGTAACTGAAGGATCTTGATCTTGCCCAAGGTCTCTTGGCATGGCAATGTCCCAGGCCCCTTTCAAGCTACCCTTGTAATTTAATTGATTCTTTGGTTGCTGCGAGGAAATGGCTCCTTCCTTCTTCCCCTTCCCCAATTTTTCCTCCCCTTCTGTGAACAGATATCAAAGATTTGGAGGATTTAACAATGCTAGAGGGACATTAGGAAGAGCTACCTGACCTAGGGGCAAAAATACCTTAATCCAGACTGACCCTGAGAGAGAGGTAAGGCCAGAGAACTGTTAACACTCCTGGGAGCAGGGAGGGGAGGTCTCTTCTAGCTGGGCCACTGAAGGAAGCAGAGCATGTTCCTGGGCTCTGGCGAGAGCAGCTATTTTGGAACCTTGTGCATGCTGACCTAGCCTGTGAGGATTGTAAACCTGCTAAGCTTAAGAACCTACCCTATTGTAACAGTGAGTAGGGTACGTTTAGAGAAAGGGATAGAGGAATTGCATTTCTATTTCATTTGTTTTGGAAACCCTTGCTTGATCTGGTGCAGTGCTAAAACATAGTTGTAACCATTCTATTTTTAATAAACACTTTTGAACCTAAGATGTGGGGAACAGTTTTCTGTACCACCTTGGCCTCTGCTGTTGTGAATGCACTATTGGAATAGGAGGGCACCAGGAGGAAGACTGGCAGTTGGCAAGCAGCTGTTCCTCCAGGGCCTCCAATCTGTCCTGTGGAGCCCAGGAGAGGGGTAACAGGAGAAACCAAGGCTAGGCCTCAGAGTTGGAAAGGAGGCTGGAGATCCCTGACCCTTCCCAGTGGGAAGTTCCTCAAACAGTCAGGTGGTGGCAGCAGTTTACCCAGAAAGAGAAAGCAAGCCCTTTCCAGGAAAAGGTGACAACCCCTGGTAGAGGCTTGGGGTGAAATAGGGCCTGATGGGCAAAGCAGGCCTCTTCCGCCACAATTGCTAACAGATTTCTTGTGTCATTTCAGACACAGCCATTTTGGTTCCTGGCTGGTACATTCCTCAAAACCTTTTCGGACAAAGCTGCTTATGTCCTAGTGGCATCCTAGGGCTGACAGATTTTTTTAAAAATGAAAACTACTTTTTCACATTTTCAGTTTTTTCTTGTGTTTCTGAATCACTCCAGTGTGCTGTTTGAACTGTCCAGAACACTTCTCCTCCCCCCTCGCCTTTTTCCATCCAGCGTTCTTTTACAGCATTTTTAACATTCTAAAATTTGTGATCTAGTGCTACAGCAGCAGCATTGAAATGCAACAGCACTATAGCTAAAAAAGAATGCCATGTGGAGAAAGATGAGGAAAAAACAGTGGCACTGTTTGAAATGGCCAAAGCTGCTCATAGATTGATTGAAATGAGCTGTATGAAATGTCACTTTACTTGGATTCAGGCCAACAATGGATGGCATCTGGCTTAGAATGGTATCTAACATATGTAATTTTAATATGAATTTATTTACCAATTGTAGCAAGTGTAATTGATTCTTCTATTTGGAAATTTGGAACAGAGCTTTAAATATTGAAAGCAAATGGAAAGCCTTAAACTTAAATATTATAACATATAAAGTAGTGCTAAATGTATGTTTTATTAATATGATGTACAAGAGCAAAAAGTCAATGTATATCTATTTAACAAGTCTGTTAGTATGAAAGGACTGTCAGATTCATGTACTAGTTCATTTTTTCTCCTTTTTCTTTATTATGCTCTGAATTGTTTAACCAGTTATTATTGTAGACCAATTTAATTTTTTCTTCTTTCTCTTTCTCCTTTTTTTCTGCATTATGTTTCTATTTTGTGGGAAAATAATAACATATATCTTTTTAAAAAATATCGCTGGACTCAGCCAACAGTTTAGACATTTTGAAAACCCAGTGAAGATCACTCTCAAGAGGTGAACTCTATGGCATTACATCTTCACTGAGCTCCCTTCCCAAACTTTTCTCCCCTATATCACCCCCAAATCTCTAGGAATTTCCCAAGCCAGAGTTGGCAACCCTAAATCCAATTTGGACACCATCTGGTTTAAAATGCATTTGCTACTATTTCTCTTCTTGCCCAGTGGCGTACCTAGGCAAACTGGAGCCCTGGGCAAAGCCTGAGTTTGATGCCCCCCATGGGCAGTCACCCTCCCCCACTATGACCAAACAATAATTTTTTTCCACCAGGTCGTTTCAAAGTCACCATCACATTATAGAACATGCCCCAACCCACAAATCTGAACACAGCAATAGGCCATGCCACACAGCAGAAATATTTACAAAAAAATTCAAAATGCTTTCAACATGTTTTATTACTGCTAGGAAAACATTTTATGGTGTTGTATCCAGTCCCCCCAATTGGGGGAAACAGCATCCCTTTCAATGTTATTTTAACTGGGGATCCCAGATTCTCCCTTTAAGGTGGATTTAAAAGGAGAATCTGGGCTCCCTAGTTTAAACAAGTGATGCTGGAATCCACCCCCAAACAGCATCATTTTCAATGGTGTTTAAACTAAGGAGCCCAGATTCTCCATTTAAATCCACCTTAAAGGGAGAATCTGGGTTCCCAGTTTAAACAAAATTGAAAGTGATGCTATTTTGGGGTGGATCCTCCCCCACCCTGAAACAGCATCACTTTCAATGTTTTAACTGGGGACCTCAGATTCTCCCTTTAAATCCATGCCAAAGGGAATGGATTTAATAATAATAATAATAATAATAATAATAATAATAATAATAATAATAATAATAATAATAATAATAATAATAATAATAATAATAATAATAATAATAATAATAATAATAATAATAATAATAATAATAATAATAATAATAATAATAATAATGGCAATAAAGAGGGGCAAGATCACCGAGAGTGATGGGATTGAAATGCCTGATGGCCAACTCATCAAGTGCAACCAAGAGGCAGCTTATAAATACCTGGGTATTTTGCAGCTGGGTAACGTCAAGAATGGGCAAATGAAGACTGTTGTCAGCAGAGAGTACACCCAGAGGGTCAGGAAAATTTTGAAATTAAATTAAATGGCGGGAATACCATCAAGGCCATCAACACCTGGGCCATACCCGTCATCAGGTACACTGCAGGAATCATCAACTGGACACAGGCTGAGTTAGAAGCATTGGATAGAAAAACTCAGAAGCTTATGACAATGCACCATGCCTTACACCCACGCAGTGATACTGATAGATTATACCTTCCCCGGAGATCTGGAGGCAGGGGCTTACTGCAAGTACAGCAAACAGTGGAAGAGGAGAAGCATGCACTGGCCAATTATGTGAAGGAAAGTGAAGAACAGGCATTGATTGAAGTGAAGAACAGACATTTGCTGAAAACCCAGAAAACCAAACAAGAATACAGAAAAAATGTGATTAAAATGAGGACTGAAAGCTGGCACAACAAAGCACTGCATGGCAAATTTCTGGAGAAGATCAAAGACAAGGTGGATAACGAAAAGACCTGGCTGTGGTTAACAACTGGAACTCTGAAAAAGGAAACCGAATCCCTGATTTTAGCCGCCCAATAGCAAGCCATCAGAACAAATTAGATCAAGGCCAAAATCGAAAAATCCTCAGATGATGCAAAATTGCAGCTTGTGCAAAGAAGCTGATGAAACTGTAGATCATGTCCTCAGCTGCTGCAAAAAGATTGCCCAGACTGAGTTCAAACAGAGACACAACTCAGTGGCCAAGATGATCCACTGGAATTTATGCAAGAATTACAACATAAGAACACCTAAGAACTGGTGGGAACATTGTCCAGAAAAAGTAATGGAAAATGAGAAGGTCAAGATCCTATGGGACTTTCAAATTCAAATGGACAAAGTGTTGAAACACAATACACCAGACATCATCATGATCGAGGACAAGAAAGTGAGCATCATCGACATAGCAGTCCCCGGTGACAGCAGGGTCATTGAAAAAGAACACAAGAAGGTCACTAGATACCGTGATTTGAAAATCGAGCTTCAGCGTCTATGGCACAAACCAGCTGAGGTCGTCCCAGTGGTAATTGGCACGCTGGGCGCCATCCCAAAAACACTAGGGCAGCACTTGAAACATCTGCGAATTGACAAAATTAACATCTGTCAAATTCAGAAGGCAGCCCTGCTGGGATCTGCATGAATACTACGCCGATACATTGCAACTTCCTAGACCTCTGGGTGAGGCTCGAATTGTAATGAAGGCCAACAACCAGCTAAAGATCTGGCAGCTGTGAAATCTACAATAACAACAACAATAATAACCTTTATTAGGCATTGAGAGAATAAAAGAAAGAAAGAAAACAAGCAATGGCAGGAAGGGGGTGGATTTAAAAGGAGAATCTGGGGAAATTTTGGGGGTGCCTGCTGTCAGGGGTGCAATTATTAAGATAGTAGCACCAAAATTTCAGAGTATTTTCATGAGCCCCTATTGATGATACCATCCAGGTTTGGTGAAGTTTGGTTCAGGGCGTCCAAAGTTATGGGCCCTCAAAAGTGTAGCTCCCATCTCCTATTAGCTCCCATTGAAAACAATGGGAGATGGGGTACTCCCTTTGGGAGTCCATAACTTTGGACTCCCTAAACCAAACCTCACCAAAACTGGGTGATATCATCAGGAGAGTCTCCTGAAAAATCCCTGAAATTTTGGTGGTGCTAGCCTAAAAACCGCATCACTGCAGCCCAAAAACAGAAAAAACACTGAAAATACCAAAAAAATCCCACAAACGAACCAGCATTTTTGGCGCCCACCACAAGGGGGCGCCCTGGGACACTGCCCAATGGGAGGAACGCCTTCGCTCTTGCCAGTTTACCTGGGTCTATTTTATCCCAGAGTGTCCATTTGCATGGCTGCCCGTTTTTTGAAGAAATCCAATGAACACTGGAAAGAAATACTCCAGCTTGTTTCACACATTACAAGCATATCTGAGCATGTCCAGCAATCTGATTGGCTGTTGTTTTTGAGTGGCAGCTTGAATGAACGTCAGGCAGGGAGACCAGGAGGCTGGGTGGGGAAAATAAACTGGTCCTGGTCCCAATTGGTGTTCGCACTGTAGCAGGCTCTAGCGGGCTCACTGCAACATTTTTTTAAAAAGAACCACCAATTTGGCAGTTTTTGAATGCCCTGGGATGAGGGAAATATTGTGGGACAAACCCACTTTAGGACCGGGAACCATGCAGATTTGTTGTATGGAACAGGGCATTTCTCTTGCTCAACCCAGAATATTTTGACCATGTGGAAATGGCCAACCTGTACTTTTCCAGTAGGTTGGTGCTGCAGCTAATCAAGATACATTAATGACCAACTTTGCAGACCATAGGAGGTCTGCATGAAGCATCCGTCTTGTGTCTTTCTGGGAACTTTTACATTGATAAGAGACCTACCAAGGAATAGGTCCAATTTTGATTAGGTAGGGGCTGCTGTCAAAAATTATGTTCATGTCAAGTGACATCAAGCTATTTCCTCCTAATTTTAGGAAGTAAAAATACTTTCCTTCTGTAGTACATCTCAGTCAAAAGCTATAGAGTATGTAGTGCAGACACAATATGAGAAATCTCTCAAGGTCTCTCAGGAACTGTAATTCTTTTTGGTGCTTGAAATTATTTTTGGATGGACTTGTGTATTTTTGTATTTCAGTGAGAGAACAAAGAATCAGACACAGCCTGAACAGCAACCTCTTTGAAATCATGCTGTAACTGTATACCTCAGCAACACAGTAAAGAGGCTAACTGCCTGCTGGCATCTCACAAAGGATGCTGATAAAATCAGACTGTAACATCATGGTCTGAGAATTCCACCTTCTACCCTTCTGTCTTTTTAAATTTTGTAACTTCCAGGACGATGAAGAGCTCTGGTGAGCTTGAAAGCTTGCACAGTGTTTTGTGCTAATTTGGTTGGCCCTAATAAAAGGTATTATACAGTTTTTGGTCTTGTTTTTGCTGTTCAATATGGCTGTATAATTTTTTTCATTTTGTTCAGTCAGAGTTACCACACATCTTTTTAAGACATAAGTTTAAGATTTTTAAAGTTCACACATAATAAACATGTAAAGAGAAAACGTTGCATTTTTTAAAAAAGCATACGTTAGCAAGCACTCACTGGTGAGCTGTAAAATGCACAGTAAGTAAAGGTGACTGTATCTTTGAATTGTCTAGCTTATATCTTCATTGCGAGGATGTTACATTTTCCAAGAAATCAAAAAGACATATATTTTTGGAGGAGAGGCAGGGTCAATATAACACTTTTTCCAAGTAACAACACATTCTTTGCCATTGTAAATGTTGGATATTTGCCCAGTGATCCGTTTAGTCACTTCTTTATTCTCTTCCATCAAGTGAAGGCTTTTTGAATAGTTAAACAAATCTTCCTTCAGTTCCAATATTGATGCCACAAAAAGGGATATTTCTTTTAAAAAATAACTTGTCTTACTTCATATGTTTTAATTGTTAATGATTGTTTTATACTCTGAAGACTGTGTACCCCTCTCCATTTAAATATGTAACAACTTTGACTGAACATACATAGTGTACATTTAATTTTTAAGAGTAGAGGGTTGGACCCCAAAGATACACTCCACTAAATACATTCCACTAACACACAAGGAGCCCTGTACTGGAACAGGTTCCTTGTTCTAGCACTGTCATTAGTAGCATCGATCTATGCGGTGCAATCAATAATGCGTATCTGCTTTATAGTATTTTCTTTCTTTGACATTGGCAAACAACTGAATGGCTCTCCACCTGCCGTATCTGATCGACCTTTCTCCTGTCCATTATATGCAGACCAGATATTGTGGTGTTGTCTTTGGACTAGAGCTTGGGCTACCATGCAGATGTGTCTGAGAAACATGTTCATGGTGTCTGAATACATGAAGCTGCCTCATACTATATCAGACCACTGGTGTATCAAGTTGATACTGTCTACTATGACCAGCTGCAACTCTCCAGGTTGTCAGATTGAGGTCTTTCACATCAGCTACCACCTGAGCTTTTTAGCTGGAGATTCTGGATATTAAGCCTTCTGTATTCAAGGTAGATATGCTATCATTGAACCACATTTTCACCCCTAAATCTTTAAAATCTCAGCAGGTTCTCCGTGTAGGTTCAAAGATGGGAGGGCCCTTGCTGCCACAGTAAACATAAAGCAGTAGAACAAGTTTCATGGAAAACATTTGACTGACTAGCCATTTTGCTCAGTATTACCACCATGCTTTCCAATCGTGAAAAAAATTAGCAGAAAAGGCATATTGTATTGCCAGGTAGACACAGTTAATAAATATGGAATTGGACTGATGAATACTCAGTTGCCTGAGCCACTTATGAAATTTGCATGCCACTTATTTCTTTGGAGTTCCTTTGCAGTTTCACTCATCAAAATCCTTTTAAACAATAGGATGATGGGGAAATGTTTTTTATAACAGAGAAAAGTTGCCACTATATCAGCTTATTCCTCCTCTCTTTTTCTTTTCCTGTCTATCCTTTGTATTCCCAGAGTTAACATTAATTTACATTCCATGTCCAAGTGTACTTCATATTTCAAATAGATTAGAGCTCAGCTCCTTTGAAGTAGTCATAATGTTTGACAAGTCTCTCTTGCTCCCTGTTTTTTCCTCAGATGAATATAGTGCCCATGGAAGATGGAAGGTTCTCTCTTATTTTACTTAGTGAAGCTTCTAATTTTGATGAAAATGGAAGCTCTCTTACCAAAGTGGGGCAAAAGAGACATTCTAAAAAAAGAATGTTAGCAATGGCTAAGGGAATGCCTTGTTTCATTCCAAATGACCATTCAGCAGCAAGTGTATGGCTCAAATCTGGGGCTATAAAAGTTGAGAAAATACTCAGATAATGTATGTGCATGCCCAGGAACAATTTGAGAGGGCCTTCTTTGTTTACACCCCTTGAAGTATAAAAATTACTAAAATAAGCCATTAAAAAGCAACAAGGCTATTCTTTAAATGCTCTTCATGGTAGATGCAATCCATAAAAACAGCTTTAAAAGACAAAATAAGTCAACTGGGTAAAGAGACACAGTGTGGACTGAGTCTGATAAAAGTGTAAGGAAGGTATTGAGCAAGCCTCAAAGGAAAGATAAGTTCCAAACCTCCACCACCCCCACCCCCCATCTCTGTTGGGGGTTATCACACATCATGCATCAGGTCAAGGCACTGACGTGGCATTAGGGTCTCAAATAGTGGATTGGTCAGTATGGGAGAAGGTGGTTCTCCAAGCATCCAGACCTCAAGACATTTACGTTCTTATAAATAAGAGCTAACACTTTAAATTGTGCCTGAAAACAAACAGCACAGGGGTAATATGATCCCTGTATCCACCCCAGGACAATATCCCACCCACCACATTCTGGATCAGCTGAGGTTTCCAGACAGTTCCATGGGACATGTTTTACAATATTCTAACCTGAATGTGCGCAGTACTCTGTACTCCCATCCCAGACAGCCTTTTCAAAAGAATAAATTATTGATGTTGCTGAAAGCCACCAAGAGATTTGTGATAATCCAAAGTGTCACACTCCCCTTCCATTCTCCTGACAACCACCATGATCAAGACTACTGCCATTCTAAGTCTGTGTCTGAATCCAGATTGAAATGAGTCCAGAAAATCCACCTTGTACGAGACCACATGAAACGGTATAGCATCAGCCTGCTCATGGACCTGCCCAAGAATAGAATGCTGGTCACCAGACAATAGTTATTGGGTTCTGCAGGAGCAGGGATGGTTTCTCTGAGATGGGTAGATCCTTTTGTGTGTCTGTGATTGATGCTTAGCTACCTGATGACATAGATCATTGTATCATCTGGAAGGCAACTTTCCCGATCTTCTTGATACATTTCAGTGGCCATTTGGAAAGGATTCTTTTTGTATTTGGCATTTGGGGATGGTTTCTAAAGAAGGCAAGATGTTGCCTCTGGTGTAATGTCTTCCAATAGCTCTAATGGAATTTAGTGTGTTTCTGTGGGCATTCAGAAAAGACCACTGTATTCCACTGGCAATTTTATATTATTTTGCATGCTCCGGGGCATTTTTCTTATTTGTAAACTTATTCCACCTTCCTTTGCACCAAGGAATTCAATGAGACAAACATAACACTTCCAACAGGTCTCCCACAAGCATACCCCAAATTGGCTTAACATCAGTAAACCTGCGTCTTCAGATAGTACTCAGGGTGTCTTTCTCCATAAATAAACCTTTCGTGTTTTAGCTCCTTCACTTTCCCTGTCCCAAATCTTATTTAGAAAGAACTATCAAGACAGAAGTTATTTACACCAAAAAGTAACCTTCACAGAATCAAACTATTTTAATTTATGTTGTTATTATAATATTTGTAAATATTTAAAAAATATGCAACACCCAAGGCTGGAATAATCAAACCATATAGGATAACTAATGTAATTGCTGGGGAAAATGTATACCACCACATCGCTGTCAAGAGAGAGTGTGGGTGGGGGAGGGGGTAGTATGATGAAGTTACTTATCACACATGCATTTTCAAAAGGAGGGGAGAGACTTTAGCAGCAAATTGAGGCATGTTGTCAACTACAAATGTAAATATTTCATGTCACGTACTGTGGGAATGTCATTAATGTAAAAAAAAACTGACAACAAGGGGCCCTGGAGTCAGCAATGACTGTGGGAGGCACTTCAAGAGTCTGGGAAACAGGCACTGACAACAGTCACTGTAATAATAATAAACTCATTTGAAAGCCATGTAAGAAAGTAAGAAAGTCTGGTGTTCACATTTGAATGTAACAGAGCCAACTGACGCTTTACAGCCTTCACAATCTTCCGCACATGCAGAATAATGCAGAATAATGCACTTTCAAACTGCTTTCAGTGCTCTTTGAAGCTGTGCGGAATAGCAAAATCTACTTGCAAACAGTTGTGAAAGTGGTTTGAAAACGCATTATTTTGCGTGTGCGGAAGGGGCCTTTGTTGTTTCAGGTTATAGAAGCTAACACCTGTGGCATGAGAACAGTATAAATTCCCATTGTCCCCATTTGGATAATGTCCCTGTTCCAATCCTTTTATAAGCTAATGATGCAGCCTTGCTGTCCCAATCAAGGGTCGGGCTTAAGAATTTGTTACTCAAACGTAATGATTACTGTGTATCCGAACGGCTTTTAATTAATCCAACAAAATCCAAAATCCTGGTATTCTCAAACGTTTGTAGTCCCATGAATTGCTCCATTCAGGGCTCAGATATTGAGCAAGTTAGATCATTTAAATAATGAGGGGTTGTTTTCCAGCAGAAGCCTGGCTGATCCAAACATAGGCTCATTCCGCACATGCAGAATAATGCACTTTCAAACTGCTTTCAATGCTCTTTGAAGCTGTGCGGAATGGCAAAACCCACTTGCAAACAGTTGTGAAAGTGATTTGAAAACGCATTATTTAGCGTGTGCGGAAGGGGCCTTAGAAACAAGACTTTGAAGGGTAGTAAAAGTGTTGCTGCTGCTGTTCTGAAGTTTTTTTTATCCTTAATGGCAGCAGGTTTATTTTAGCAGCCCTGAAAGTATTTAACATGAAAGTGGTTCAACATCTAATGTACAGGGTTCCTATATGGATTCATGCATAGAAATCCACACTTGAACGGTTACAATCCAGCTTTTTATATAAACTCTTTGGAGTTCCTTGCTGTGTCCTTCATTGCTGCTCTTTGCCTTGAGGCAGGATGGCACCTTTGGAAACTAGGGCTTGGGCCGCCACCTTCAAATTCTGGGTGCGCCTCTGCTTCCTCCCTGACTTGCATAGTTTGATCCAGCTTGTGATACATGAACGTCAGACTACTGACTGGTGGCTACTAATTGAAGCTAAGATTTTCTCCTTGGGCCTCTCCTTGGACTTACTGCCACTGAGATCTATTATCAATTAAAAATAAATTGAGTATGAATATCAATATCTTTTGAGCAAGGCACAGAGTTCTTGTTCACCTCTGTACTTTGGGATTATTCCCCTGAAGTTATGTGCTACTAATTGTCTGGACCAACTTCTTAATCATAAACTCAGATGAGCATTCACAAAGCAAGATTTGTGAATGCTTTGTGAAAGAATGCTCCTTTCCGTCACCATTACTTCAAGGTGAGTTTTCAAACATCCCTTGTTGTGATCAGCATTGTTCTTTCTGCCCCTCTTAATCTGACTTCCTTAACACATCTTGCTTTTCTGCTCCAAATAGAATAGTTTTAGGCAGTGGCAGGATTCAGCAGGTTTGCACCACTTTGGCAGAACCGGTTGTTAAAATGCCTCTTGCAAACAACCACTTGTTAAATTATTTAAATTCCACCACTGGAGTTGGTTGTTAAATTATTTGAATCCCACCACTGGTTTTAGGTCTTATTTTTCTGCCCTAACCTTGGTTGGATTCTCGGCTCTTTCTACAAATGCAAAAATGATTTATTTATTTTTTGCTTAATAACCCTGAGGTTGAGATAACTGAAGCTGTAGCCAAATTTTTGTTTTGTGTTCTGTATTCGGTCTCCCTGGCTCTTGTTTATACTATTTATACTGTTTACTATTGGATTCACCCTTTTTCCCATTCTTATGCTGTAAATACCTAAGGTCATTGAAATTGAAATTGAATTGCCTGTGGCATGCCCTTTATCTATATCTGTAAATAGTTGAGCAATTCTTTCAGCAAGGGCCCAACTGCCTGATACAGAGACATATAGACAAATTGTATAGGGAGCAATTAGTCAGATATTTAGATTCAGGGTGGAGAGAGATTCAATTACCTATCAAGAGAAGTACTGGATGCTGGAGAATGATTTATCAAGGAGTGATACATGTTGAATGTCCTTCCCTGATGGAACTTGAGACTTCACAATCGATTATGTATGAATGGCAGTCTCTAGGACAAAAATTAGCAAACTGGTGTTTTCCAAACCCAAAGAAATTGCAAGTTGCTTTCTAGTTCCTAGGGTTTTTTTTCTTTTCAGCTTGTATTGCTTTCTTTAATTCAAAGAAGCAGATCAGATTGAAGGACGACCTGACATTTAATCACATAATGCGCCATAACCTAAATTTTGTACAGTGTCTAATACCTTCAAACCACTAGGAGGCTGTCTTCTGCAAGATCTGGTAATGTGGTGCTCAGTCCAAAGGCCTGTGCAACATGTTCTCAACTGGCTGCCCTCATTCAAAAACAAAAGCCAAAAGTGAAACTAGGATATGACAAAACAGCCTTTGTTCCCATACCAACCTCCTGTCTTAAAATTATGGATTTCAGATTTTGGTAAAAGGTTAGGGTTTAGGGTTAAGATACCCTCTTTCTGTGAATATTGGAAAGAAGGAAATGAGAATAATAAATGTAAGATTTGAATGGAGAACTTCCCTGGCCACATGTTTCACCAGCATGCTACACTAGATTCTGGATTTGTGGGTTTTTCATTAACTTAAACTGAAACCTGGAGATTTTTTAAAAATCAGAAAAAGTCCAGAGTCTCTGAGACTTGAACTACAGAAGTTATTTTGTTTGTATATGCTAAGTGCTGTCAAATCACTTCTGATTCATGGTGATCCTGTGAATTAATGACCAAAAATGTTCTATTGTTAACAACCTTGCTCAGGTCTTACAAACTGAGGGCCACTACTTCCTTTATTGACTCAATCCACCTCATGTTGGGTCTTTCTCATATCCTGTTGCCTTCAACTTTTCCTTTTTCATTTGACCATCTTGTTCTCATATCCATGAGAAGGATGTTAGCCTTTGAGAAAGTGACTGGCCCATAGCCTCCTTGGGTATCCCCCTTGTTAGTCACATACTGAGCCATGCTTTGATAATGTCCCTGAACTGAACTCAACTGGATATAATTTTATGCATGTGCCTTTACAGGAGTTTATACTCCAAGGAGAGTGCATTGCAATAATCTGGTCTAGCTGTAACGACATCTACAGCGTCACTGTAACAAAGCATGGATCACCTTGGCTAGATCAGACTTATCCAGGAACAGATTTGAACAAGAACTTCTGAAATCTTAAATTCAACATACAGCATATAAACATCCCAGTTTCATGAATTAAACTGCTCATGTGTGGGGTAAACAGGTTTCTCAAAACTAGTTATTCTCTACCGATCTCTTTTTAAAAAAATATCTAGAACATGCGTCTCGAGTCTGTCTCACTTTCCGTGAGTTACCAATGAAGAGTTGGGGCATGCCACTTAAGCTGAAGGAAGGCTTTTTAGTCTAGAGTGACTTCCTCCAGCCCTAGGTAGCTTACTTCTCAGTAAGTCCAATGACCTTAGATTCAAATTATACATTACAGGAAGATGTGTTGGTAAGAATGATCCATATCTGAATAGCATTGTAACATATGTGATATGCTATGTTTGCATTAGTTTTCTTTCCAGCCAGTGGAATAAGGCAGCCAGTGACTGGAATAGGGCAAGGGTTTGCAAATGACTTAGTTAGTTAGTTAGTTAGTCAGTCAGTCAGTCGGTCGGTCGGTCCGTCGGTCCGTCGGTCGGTCGGTCGGTCCGTCGGTCGGTCGGTTGGTTAGTTGTTAGACAGACCACACTTTTCTGTCCAATGGGAACCTAAAGCACATTATTCTGCTCTCCTACATTTTATCCTCACTAGAACCCTATGAGGTACATTAGACTGAGTGTGTTAATGATCTATGGTCTCCCTAGCAAGCTTCTGTGGTCAAATGGGGATTCACATCTAGGGCCATTTCCGCATGGCCAAATAACAGCGCCCTAGGGACAGGAAAAAACACCATCCTTGGGACGCTGTTCACACAGAAGACACTGCTGCATCGCAGCAGCACCATGCTGGACCTACCCAAGCAGTGCAAAGATGGCGCTTCCAAGCCACATTCCCCGATTGATGTTTTTCAAAAGCAGCATCTTCATGCTGGCGCAGTGTGAATCGCACTTTTGCAGCTTTTGGCCCCTCCGGTGTGTGCGAGGGACTTACCTTGCATTCCTGTGCAGCTCCAGGCGGCTAGAAAGGTACACCCATGCTGCCCTCTGACCCCCAGGAGTCAGAGGGCAGCATGGGCATGTCTGTCCAGCCACCCGGAGGTGCACAGGAAGGCAAGGTAAGTCCCTCGCAGACACCCTGGGCGGCTCCATGCAGAGCTGCCCCTGCGAGCAGCAGCAGCATCGCAACTGCCCGCATGGGATCATGAGAACAGTCCCGACGCTCCACTGGCTCCACCGGCCTCTGGCCTTGCAGCAACGGCCTAGGTCTCCCAGACCATAGTCTGACACTCTAATATCACTCTGACAATCTTTCTCTAATGTGATTTTCTATGCTCACATCAGGAAGGAGAGAGTAGAAGCCGTGAAGCTGTGATGCCTCATAATCATTACATCAAATGTTCTAAGCACTCCCTACCAATTCAGTTTGTGATTAGTCTGGACTAATTAGATTTTTTTCCAGGAGGCTGATAAATGTTCTAAATGTTAAGTCAAATGGCAAGTAAAATCAGATCAATCCTGTGAGCTATATAGCACCTTATCAGAAACTTTGAAGATCATATTGCATACACTGTTACTATATCGAGAAACTTCAGTCTACCCCATAGTCTTCACATGTGAATGGTGTCCTCTCTATCCCACTGCTTTGTAGTATTTACCTCAGTCAGAAATCACAGAGGTCTTTGACACTTCTGTCTCCTTACAAAATGCATCTGGGTAAAATGAACATTATGGGAGGCATTTCTAGATGTCTGCCAGAATTTTAAAGTCTTCCATGAAACCTGCAATCTCCTAATTGACCATACCATTTCTGTGTTGGGAAGGCACAATATTAGATTCATGCCATGCTGCCCTAAAGTCTGGGGTTCTGTAAATTCTAGCTCAAAGTGATAATATCATAATTGGTTATTAGTTCCTACAATCACATTTCAGATCAGGCATGAACTCTGCAGATATTCATAATCTTATCAAAAACCAGTAGGCTTGCTAACCTCCAAGTGGTGGCTGGGGATCTCCTGCTATTGCAACTGATTTCTAGGCAACAGAGATCAGTTCATCCATAGAAAATGGACAGCTAGAAAGTTGGAATCTATGGCATTATACCCATTGAAGTCCCTCCCCTTTCCAAACTCTGGTCTCCTTAGGCTCCATCTCCAAAATCATAAGATATTTCCCAACAAGGAGCTGTCAACCCTAGAAATAAATCAACCCTAGAAGTAAAAACAATTTTTGCTGACTCTTCAGAATCTTGGAAATAATCCAGTGCAATCAATTAATCCCACATAATCTACTTGCATCATATTTTTAAAACCTGAATATCTTACCAGCAAGGGTTATCCTCTACATATCACCTTCATTTTTGCTACTTCCCCCAAAGATGACTTGAGTCTCCTTTCTCTACCAAATTCCTACTATCATCTAGATTCAGAAAGCTGTGTTAACACCAGCCGGAAACCTCAAGTGTGGGGATGGCAGCAGAAAGCTTTTTGTCATTGTTGTTAATCAAGGAGGGCTTGAAATCACTGAGAGAAGTAGAGTCTTTTGAAATCTCCTAGATCAATTGCATTTTTTCCTCCAGCACCATCATTACTGACCCCAACAAATAATGTTTATACAGGCTTTTTGCCAGCTAGAGCAGGATTTCATTGCCAAAGAATTAGGTGAAAAGGAAGATTCTGGAAGATTATACTGATAGTTCTGTATCTAGTAAGTTCATATGGAATTGTGTCATTTTCTGTGCAGCAGCACTAGGAAGCATTCAATGAAGAAAATTCAATAAAAACAAACTTTCTGATAGGATTACCACATCAAATGTGCATATGTTCTACATGATTCTACTTCTTTTTAAAATTGGAAAACATATCTTTCCTTGATGCATCCTGTAGGGCAGGAAGCCAGTTTATGCGATTTTACTATTTCTTGCTTCATAAAGAATTTCATTTAAACTATAGACCTCGTGATAGGTAATTATATGCAGGAAGCAAGACACATATGAATTTTATATTTATGGTCTCCACTGAGGTCACCATTTAAATTCCAGGGGAAAAATAACCCTGCTTTTAGAGATTCCAGTTAGTGTGTCATTTTTATTTTAATTGCATTTCCTCCCCTCTGGTATAACATGATCAGCTAAAAATCAGAACACATGTTTTGTGAAACATATATTCTGAAGCAAACAATAAAATCATGTCATAGGCAGGGCTAGTATCTGAGAAAGTCATAGTTTGTCACTCCTTTGGACTGTCAAACGTTTGACAGTAAAACAAACAACAAACCCAAGTAAACATCTGCTGTTCCTAATTACCTGACTCCACTATGGGAAATGTTCTGTATTATGGGCAAATTTTTGTAAATTTTTATTCAAACAAAATAATTTAGTTTTGAAATGTAAGAGAAATCTTTCATACCCCAGGAACAAAAGTTAGTTGTGCATGTGTCCAGGACTGTAAATAGGGCTGTGCCACAGAGCTCCAAATGATGAAGCCAAGGATAGCTTTAAAATTGCACAGAAGCAGAGGGAGAGGAAGTATTAATGACTAAACCTTCCTGGTTCCTTGGTTCCTGTATAGTGCTTGAAGAAGGCCATGAGTTTCCACTATGGTGAGATACATGAACTGAATACACTTCTGGAACACGTGTAGTTCTGCCCAGCAACGATTTGGGAGTTCCTTCTTCAGCTGATACACAGGAAAAGCCAAAAAAGGAAATGTGACTCACTGATGTCTCATTTCCATCCACTACAGTGTAACCTCTGAAACTGCCAAAAATTGGGCCAATTCGTATGGCCTTTTTTACAAATGCAAACACTTCCTTTGGAACTGACAGGTGATCCTTGTAGTTTATTGCAGTGCCGGCAAGAAAGGCATGATGGTGTGACCTGCTTGTTCCCAGTATGTTAAAAGGAGAAGTATACTATGTCTGAACGTGTAGATTCCATTGGGCAATGTCGAAGCATAGGCCTACCACAATGACTTTGTGGCATGTGAGGTGGAAAAGCCACTATAAGATGCTTTTGGAGGTGGCCTCATGTGTTTAAACTGCAAAATTAACAATTTGGATGCAAAGGCTCCTGTGTGTGAATATAAAGACCTGCCATGCCACATGTGCACAGGGATTTAGGTGATGGGCAGATAATAAGTACACAGATATATAAATACATACATAAACAAGTAAATAAATATAATAAAGATACCTCTTGAAAACAAAGCAAAAATGCATTAGCCAATTACAACCAAGGTAAAATATGCATACAATGAAATAACATTCATAGAAACAACACTGAAAAACAGGACAGAATCACCAGATGAAACAAAAAGTCTTACAATATCTTCACTGGGATTTGAAAGTGATTAATTTGTTTTCATTTTCCCTTAATTTGTTCCATTTAAAGGAGAAATATGGCCAAAAGGAGAAGAATTAACACAGAAGAAATAAATCAAAACAATTGTTTCTAGGTAGTGTTTTATTTACTTTTCAGGTAACTTTAAACATATAACATATGCAGAGACGTTGTTGTGAATAACTGCCAATATCGTGCGCTATTGTGTCAACTGATATTACATGTGTTTCCAGGCTTCTTTATGTCATCCACTTTATAAGGAATCTGCAATTGAAGACTGAGGATGTAAACTGCATTAAGCTCCAGCTTCTCATTTCTCTGGAATCTATAAGATAAATTTAAAATGAGATTAAGATCACATCTTTAGACATTTGGTTCATGTTCATATATTTATCAGCTTCTCATTGAAGGAATCCCTGGTGAATTTTTAATCTTATTTCAGTTCATATTCTTTCAATTTTCAGTTGATGTGAAAGATAGATACTTAAATATGATTTGCAGTTGAATTTAAAGAAGCTGTGTTTTCTTTAGGAAGACTAAACTTAGGTAAATAAACTATTGTATTGAAAATAAGGAACAGAACTTTTTCAGTGAGGGAAAGCTATACCTTTACTTAAATCACAACATGAAGACAAGAAACTAAGCAAAAATTGTTAAAATCCATGTTGTCTAAAACAATCTTTTTCTGAATATGACTTTGTTAATGTAGATGTTGTTTGTTACTCTACACCATGCAGTTGCCTTGCTTTCTGAAATGAGAAGAGGGTGGAAAGAGATCTGAATTCCACAATGGTGAATTGTCAAGAGATAACCATCAGAATAATATTGTAACCTAATGCAGAATCAGGGTGAGTCTTGTGAAATCATATCCACAAACAAAATTGTCTACCATTCTGAAGGCACCACATACTAAATGGTTCAAGGTGAAATTTGAAAGAACTGAGACATATAGCTAAGAATGATATTATATTGTGAAGCAAGAAATTTTCCTAAGAGCCTGACTTAACTGTTCTATTAGTTTATGGCTGTGTCTAATGTGATTCAGAACAATTATGATGCCATTAAAACCCTACCAATGTATTATATACCTGGCTGTGCAGTGACTGCTTACATTGGTGGGATACTAGAAAGCTTTCTGTGGCATTGTGGTTCAAATTTAAAATATGGAATATATAATTCCTTAGGACATGCCAGTATTGATGCCTACTGACTTGATCACCAACAGTGAAACACAGCTTTGAGGTTTTGAATGGGCTTTGATCGGAGAATACAGGAATGAATCCCCCACCCCCCGAGGTTTCTAGTTACATCTGGGAAACACTCTCTGCGTGATTTGAACTAGTAACCACGTGTCTAGTGCACTTATAGGCTGCTTGTCATGCCTTGTAGGCTGCTTTTCTTCATGACCTTCTCTTTTTTCATGATTGTAAATAGGCAGCAAAAGCAAAAGATCTATTTCTGTTTTAGGCTGCATTCAGCATGGGTGGATTCTGCAAAGTGTGATAATAATGGGTTGCAGCCCATTATTTGAATCTGGGTCCAATCTGGGTCCATTTTTTTCCACTGCATGCAGGCTGTTTTCTGTGAAGGAACTGAGTTGATGTCAGGGGAAATAATCTATTTTCTTTCTCCCCCTTCACACGAACCTGCTATTTTAAATTTTTTTTTACAATGCTTACGTAGGTACACAGGTGCAGACATCCTGTATTCACTGCTTTCTAATTGGCTGTTCCTGTTTGGCCTCAGCCCTGCTGCCTGTTCCCACTCTCTGCTAAGGGAATGCTTCCAATTGGTGGAGAATCTATAGCAACCCCAGGAGCCAAAGCAGGACTTCCCCCTCCCATTTCTTCAGTGTAGAAAAAAAGTTTAGGGCATTGAAACCATGATACATGTAAACATGATACATGTAAACATGAACCATGCAACTCCCCCCGCACATACAAAATAATAAAATTTGCCCAGAAAGAGAGCAAAGCAATACGTCCCACCCACATTCAAAGGTATGCATCTGCATAGCTACATATTTTGAGCACCAATTTTTTAAAAAGAGGAAACAAGGCCATTGCTTGCAATCAGTGGCATACCTAGGCAAACTGGAGCCCTGAGCAAAGCCTGAGTTTGATGCCCCCCCCCCCCCATGGGCGGCCACCCTCTCCCACCATGACCAAACAATGATTTTTTTCCACCAGGTCATTTCAAAGTCACCATCACATTATAGAACATGGCCTAACTCACAAATCTGAACACAACAATGGGCCATGCCACACAGCAGAAATAATTTTTTAAAACCCATTTTCAAAATGCTTTCAAAATGTTTTATTACTGCTATGAAAACATTTTATGGTGTTGTATCCAGTCCCCCCAATTGGGGGAAACACCATCACTTTCAATGTTATTTAAACTGTGGACCCCAGATTCTCCCTTTAAGGTAGATTTAAAAGGAGAATCTGGGTTCCCTAGTTTAAACAAGAGATGCTGGAATCCACCCCCAAACAGCATTATTTTCAATGGTGTTTAAACTAAGGAGCCCAGATTCTCCATTTAAATCCACCTTAAAGGGAGAATCTGAGGTCCCCAGCTTTAACAACATTGAAAGTGATGATGTTTTGGGGTGGATTCTCCCCCACCCTGAAACAGCATCACTTTCAATGTTTAAACTCAGATTCTCCCTTTAAATCCATGCCAAAGGGGGTGGATTTAACGATGATGATGACGACAACGACGACGACAACAACAACAACAACAACAACAACCTTTATTGGGCATTGAGAAAATAAAAGAAAACAAGAAAACAAGCATTGGCAGGAAGGGGGAAATTTTGGGGTGCCTGCTGTCAGGGGTGCAATTATTAAGATAGCAGCACCAAAATTTCAGAGTACCTTCTTGAGATCCTACTGATGATACCACCCAGGTTTGGTAAAGTTTGGTTCAGGGGGTCCAATGTTATGGACCCTCAAATGTTTAGCCCCCATCTCCTATTAGCTCCCATTGGAAACAACGTGGGTGGGGGCACTCCCTTTTGTAGTCCATAACTTTGGACTCCCCAAACCAAACCTCACCAAACCTGGGTGATATCATCAGGAGAGTCTCCTGAAAAGTCTCTGGAATTTTGGTGCTGCTAGCCTAAAAACTGCACCCTCTGCTGGCCGAAAACAGAAAAACACTGAAAATACAAAAAAATCCCACAAACGAGCCTGCAGTTTTTTGTGCCCTTCACAAGGGGGCGCCCTGGGCAACTGACCACTTTGCCCAATGGGAGGAACGCCTCTGCTTGCATTGGCTCTGTTTGTTGTGAATTAGTTCCTGTACAAATATGGACAAAATGGCGCTCACAATTGCTCCCATGGGGAGATGTGCTTCGGGGATGTTTGGCAAATGGTGGACTGTGAGCTGCACGAGTGAGCAGCTCAGCAGAAATGAAACGGAAATGAGGTAAGGCAGGAAAACAGGCAGCAGGCAGGAAAAACTAAAGCATTTGGAGCCAGTGTTCGGGTAAAAAGATCACTAATTCAGTGATTTTTTAAAACCCAAGTTGAGGAAAATATAACGGGCCAATCCTGCTTTGTGGGGGGGGACTGTACAAAGTACTTCCCCAAACCGGGTTATTTCCCTTCCTCAGCCCGTTATATTTCTACCATGCAGAATCCACCCTGGTGGGCTACAAGTATTTATACCTGCATTAAGACAATGTTTTCAGTGAAATTCTATATGATTCAAAGCTGCATTAAATATGCCTCTGAACTATGGTGTGCTCTGTGCCTTTTTCCAGTCAGCTGAACTAGGTCTAGATCAGGAGTACTGTCCATTGTAGATTTACCCACCTTGTTGCATTCTTTCTCCTCAGAGGAATGATTTCCCATGCCCCATTTTAAAAATTCTGAAAGGCACCTTACAGTAGCTGTGGCACATGTTTTCACTCCTGATATTTGTGAACATTGACAGAATTTTATTTTCACTTTAACAAGACTTTTAAAAAAACCTGAAGCTCTTACCTGAAAGGTAAGAGCTTGGGGGCAGAATTTCCCTCAACTGGCTGTAATGTATAAATCAGAAGAACAGAAGAATCTGGACACATGACAATCCATACCTTCAAAGAATAAAGGCTGAATCCAATGTATTCATTTAACAGCATTATCACTTATATCATTCAGTCATCAATTTAATGAACAGAGAATCCTATGTGGTACAGCTCCCTGGGATCTGGTCCTGTTGCACCAGTTTACAGTTTTTTGGAATTCCACTTTAAACAACACTGTAACGTGTGATGTTTTATCCTTTAATATTTTATTAAGGATGGTTAAAACAGACAAATCAATGATGATGATTCCTGCCAGTAAAAAGCCTTTGTAGTAGTTTCAGTGTCGAACATGTCTGTACGTACATAAGAACATAAGAACATAAGAACAAGCCAGCTGGATCAGACCAGAGTCCATCTAGTCCAGCTCTCTGCTACTCACAGTGGCCCACCAGGTGCCTTTGGGAGTTCACATGTAGGATGTGAAAGCAATGGCCTTCTGCGGCTGTTGCTCCCGAGCATCTGGACTGTTAAGGCATTTGCAATCTCAGATCAAAGAGGATCAAGATTGGTAGCCATAAATTGACTTCTCCTCCATAAATCTGTCCAAGCCCCTTTTAAAGCTATCCAGGTTAGTGGCCATCACCACCTCCTGTGGCAGCATATTCCAAACACCAATCCAGGATGATACAGTTCTTTTTTAAAAAGGAAGGAAGCAAACATAAATCTGTCCAAACTGGAAGCAAACATAAATCTGTCCAAGCCCCTTTTAAAGCTATCCAGGTTAGTGGCCATCACCACCTCCTGTGGCAGCATATTCCAAACACCAATCACACGTTGCGTGAAGAAGTGTTTCCTTTTATTAGTTCTAATTCTTCCCCCCAGCATTTTCAATGAATGCCCCCTGGTTCTAGTATTGTGAGAAAGAGAGAAAAATTTCTCTCTGTCAACATTTTCTACCCCATGCATAATTTTATAGACTTCCCAATCATTCCCATCCCCCCTCAGACGTCTCCTCTCCAAACTAAAGAGTCCCAAAGCGGCTGCAGCCTCTCCTCATTGGAAAGGTGCTCCAGTCCCTCAATCATCCTTGTTGCTGTCCTTTCTCTGCACTTTTTTCTATCTCTTCCAATATCCTTTTTTTGAGATGTGGTGACCATGAGACTGAACACAGTACTCAAGTGTGGGTCGCATCTCACGGCTTTATATATGGGCATGACAATCTTTGCAGCTTTTATTATCGAATTCCTTTCCTGATTATCCCCAGCATAGAGTTTGCCTTTTTCACAGCTTCGCCATACATTGAGCTGTTGACATTCCCATGGAACTATCAATTAAGACGCCCAAATCCTTTCCTGGTCTGTGACTGATAGCACTGACCCCTGTAGCTGATGTATGTGAAGTTTGGATTTTTTGCCCCTATGTGCCATCACTCACTTGCATTTTGCTACATTGAACTGTGCATTTGCCATTTCTTAGCTCCACTCCACCTAATTTATCAAGGTCAGCTTTGGAGCTCCTCAAGGTAATCCTTTGTTGGTTCTCACCACCCTACATAATTTGGTATCATCTGCAGAACTTGGCACACCACGCTACTCCACCCTACTTCCAGGTCATTTATGAATAGGTTAAAGAGCACTGGTCCCAATACTGGATCCTTGGGGACACCACTCCCACATCTCCATTGTGAGAGAACTTTCCCCATTTTACACCCACTCTTTTGCTTCCCTGTTTCTCAACCAGTTTTTAATCCATAGGAGGACTTCCCCTCTTATTCCCTTCATTGCTGAGTTTTCTCAATAGTCTCTGGTGAGGAACTCTTGTCAAAAGCCTTTTGGAAATCCAAGTAGACAATGTCCACTGGTTCCCCCTTATCCACATGCCTATTTTACATCCTCAAAGAACTCCTAGAAGTAAGTTTGTAAGACAGGATTTGCCTCTGCAAAAGCCATGCTGACTCTTTCTCAGCAGGTCTTGCTTTGTACATGTTTTATAATTCTTATCTTTAATGACAGATTCCTACTAATTTACCAGGAACAGATGTCCAAAACTGACTGGCCTGTAATTTCCAGGGTCCCGCCTAGATCCTTTCTTAAAGATTGGTTGTGACATTGGCCATCTTCCAGTCTTCAGGGATGGAGCCTGATTTCAAGGATAAGTTGCATATTAAAATTGCAGGAACATCAACAATTTCATGCTTGAGCTCTTTTAAGAACTCTTGGGTGAATGCACCGTGGGCCAGAGGATTTGGTAGCATTTCTAGTTTATCAATGGCTGCCAGAACTTCTTCCCTTGTCTACCACTATCTTCGTTAGTTCCTCGGATTCGGCCTCCTCCTAAGAAGCTTGGTTCAGGTGCAGGAATTTTCCTCAATTTCCCCCTCTTGGGTGAAGACAGATGCAAAGAATTCATTCAGCTTTTCTGCAATCTCCCTGTCATCTTTTAGCACACCCTTTGTTCCTTTGTCATCTAACTTGGGCCTACCGCTTTTGCTGGCTTCCTGCTTTTGATGTACTTTGAAGGAGACTGTTTTGTTGCTGGTTTTGATGTTCACAGCCATGCGTTCCTCATAATCCTTTTTTTTTGCACTCCCTTACAGCTAACTTGCTTGCCTCTTTTGCCACCATTTGTGTTCTCTTCTGGTATTCTTTATCAGTTAAGTTGGACTTCCATTTTCTAAAAAAGACATCTTTTTTTTCCCTAATAATTTTCCTCAACGATCCCTTGTTAACTTCATGGTGGCTTTCTTTTGGACTGGGCGCTGCCTTTCCTAACCTGTGGAACTTACATTCCAGTTGAGCTTTTAAGACTGTGTTTTTTAAAGTAACCTCCATGACATCTTGGACATTTTTTTGACTCTCTTGATTTTCCCTTTCAGCTTCCTGCGCACTATCCCCCTCATCTTTGGCAGAAATTTCCCTTTCTGAAGGCTTAATGTAACTACATTAGTAGTTGTCACTTTGTTCGCATGCAGAGTATGCTGAATCTGACAGCGTATTTGGTGGTCGCTGTTCCCTATCGGCTCCAACAACACTCGACTTCCCTTGCACCAGGTCCTGGGTCCCCACATAGAATTAGATCTGGGATCTTTCTCCCCTGGTTGGTTCCACAATAATCTGTTCTAAGCCACAGTGAATTTAGCATATCCAGGAATGTTCTCTCCTTACTATGACCTGAACAATACATTTTTCCAGTTTATGTGGGGATGATTAAAATAAGCCCATTACCACGACATTTTAACTTTTGTTGGCCTCTCTAATTTCTTTTTCCATCTCAGAATCCTCTTGTGCGCTTTGGTCAGGGGGACGATAATATATTCCTAATGTTAAACTATGCTTCACCCCTGGTATTGATATGCACAGTGCTTCTGTAGAGGAATCAGCTCCCCCTGCATTGTCTATTTTATGTGACACTATGCTCTCTTTGATGTAGAGGGCCACCCCACCCCCAATACGCCCTGTCCTATCCTTCCTGTAGAGCCTGTAACCTGGGATAACAGCATCCCACTGGTTCTCCTCATTCCACCATGTCTCTGTGATGCCCACTATATCAATGTCCTCCTTCAAAACTCTGTACTCCAGCTCCCCCATTTTAGGTCGAACGCTTCTACTATTAGCATAGAGACACTTGTATACTCTGTCTCTGTCCCTAACCTGGGATTTATGTGTTTTAATCATCTGCAGGATGATACAGGAATCCTGCCTTTGATACACGGTCTGTAAAGCAACAGCCAGCCATGGATGCTGAAATATCTGATAATTATCTTATCCTTCTTCTGCTAGACTTTTTAAAAAGCAGGCAATAATCCTTCATAGATTAAAAAAGCACTGAGTTAGATTCAGCCACCTTCTCCACTAGTGAAAAAAGGAGTAACAGGTTTTCTTTGACCACCAAAAAAGCTGTGTTGGGAACCATGGGACCTATGGACAAAGGCGTGTCTAAGAAGGCTGGAGCGTGATCAGGTGAGACTGAATGGAAAAGCTGGCTGAGTACACCCCATTCTATATATCTGTTTGTAACCCACCCTCTTAAGCAATGTTTGCTTAATATGGCTTAACAGGAGTTACTAAAAAGCCAATATGGAGACGGATGAGTTGTCAAGCACTGTTAATCTTCAGCAAAGGCATACGCTGCTATGTTGATCTCTTTCATGCCAGTAAGTCCCATTCACTAAATTGGGACTTAATTCTGAGTTGGCCTGTTTAGGATTGCAATGACTTAAAATGACCAGGGTTCATGATTCAAGTTGTTCCTATTGTTGATGGACTATTTGTGCTTCTTCTCCTAAAGCCGCAACTTTTGCTTGTTAACTTACTAATAAGCTAGTGGATTTCTTGAAAAGGGAAAAATGAAAAAGAAAGAATTCCAGTGGGCTTGCTTTGGAAAGAGGTGCTAGATTTAAATATTAAAGACTCGGCAGAATTAAAAGCTACAAAACAACAATATCATCGAATTCAATGGAATCTGTAGAGCATTTTGATATATAATTTATATAAGTAAATTATTTAGTATTTATGCAAATTACCCTATTATGAAGAGCCCCTGTGTTGTGAATGGCACTTCAACCCAGGGACCCATCAACCGCTAATAAAATAAATATTGAAATAAAATATGTTTTTAGTTCAGATTTATGTTTCTAGATGGCATCAAGCTGTAGAGGAAGAGTACTGCAGCACAAAGTTTTGTTTTTACAGGAGTTGGAGGGCTTTATTTCAGAGAACTTAATGAATAGAGCTTCATTTCAAAAAAATTCCCCACTTGAGTTTTCTGTATGGCACATAATATCATGTTTTGGCCAGCTGAACACTGTTCCCATATCACCTCACTTCATTTTGATGTGATATGCACAGGGACAGTGGATAATAGTATAGCGTCCATAATGATAAAACATTCTAGCAAACACTTTTTGCATTGCCAGAAATATGTTGCTGAGTGCCATTGGGCCAATCACATTCTCTCAACCTAAGCTACCACAAGAGGTTGGTGTAGGGTTACCAGGTTGCTCCTGGACACTGGATGGGGATGGGGGGGGGGCAGAGTTGCCAGATCCAGGTTGGTAAATTCCTTGAGATTTGGGGAGGACAAGGATCTCATTCAGTCAAAATGCCATAGAGTCCACCCTTCAAAGCACCCATTTTCTTCAGGGGAACAGATATTTACAGTTTGGAGATAAGGTATAATTCCAGGGAAATCCAGGTTCCACCTGGACTGGAGGCTGGCATCCCTAGTTGTTGTGAGGATAAAATGAGAACTACATAAGGTGGAGAATGATGTAAGCTACTTTAGGAGAAAGGTGAGGTATAAATAAAGGTTTTTTTTTGTTCTGGAACCTGTCAGTTTGATTTAGAAATGGTATTATTAAAAGGGTTCTCTCCTCTAGTGTGATCCTTTCTTCTTCACCCCTCACTCTTCTTCTTCCCCCTCTTTCTCCCCCCACCACACTTACTGCACTAGTAGCAGATACTTCAAACTTGTATCAATAGATTGATTACTGGAGAGCCAATGCATATGCTGGTGAGTCAGAACATAATTTCTTTCCCAGCCCCTGGCTTCCCTTAGTGCTTTGGATGATACTTTGGATGTGGCTGAGACATGGTGCCTCAATAAATCCTAGGGAATGTAGCTTTCAGGATCCCTAATATGAAGATGACCAATCCCCTGAGCACATGTGCACAAAGGCAAATCACCTCACCTCAGACATTTTTAAACAAGCATCCTAGCTATACCCTGTCCAGTATAAAGATGACAGGAGATTTGTGAATTCATCCACCATTTTTGGACCATCTTTGTTCTAGAATGCTCTGCTTGGGTCCTAGTGTCTTGGGAACAGAACAAGGTAGGCAGTAGGACACAACTGAGCATTCTAAAACAAAGATGGTCCAAAAATGGTGGATGAATTCATTAATCTCCTGTCATCTTTATCCTGAACAGGGTATAACTGACTGGAAGCATAGCATGTTGAGCTATGATAGCACTATCAGAACACAGCATAGTAAGTACAAGTGAGAAAGAAAACAAAGGCAAAAGATCACATTCTTCTAATCAAAATGAAATTAATGAAATAATGAAAATGAACATGTACAAATAGAGATAATTAAGATGAGTGGAATTACTGAAACAAAGGGAAAACAATTGTGCATGCTGCTGCTAGACTACCACTGGGTTTGCCAGGAGTGCTGCCATTATACACCATCTGCATGTTCTTGCTTGGCTGTGTATGGCTGGGGGTTGCTTCAATAGTGGGCCCACCCAAAAACCCTGGGACCCAGCAGCTGCCCCACCTCAGGATATGCTGATGCTGCCCTGTGAATCACAAAATAGACATTACAGTTGCCCAGGAAATACTGAACATATACTGAAAAGTATTTTGCAAGGCAAGTTCAAACAAAAGTGTTTAACAGGCCAGCAGAACTCATGGCCTACCAACTCGATGGTACTTGTTCTTTGCAATTCTAGATTGGTAGGATAAACAGGAGGTTTAGTGAGCCTCTGGTGTTCCACAATAGAAAGCTGATGAACTGTATTCAGCATGGTGGATCACAATGCCTGCATGTTTGCTCTACTGGTTTATTCAGAACTCTGCATCTAGGGATTATAGCACAGGAAAGAAAATGTCCTGCCTTTTTCAAAGCAATCTGTTACTTCAAGCCTCTGAAGTCCTCGGCAATCATCTGAAAACTAAAAATATAGGCTTGCATCCAGTGAACTGATAACTGAACAAATTCTTGATGTTGCCTTGTTTTGCATCCCCCCATCTATTCCTGAGGGTCACAGAGAATCAAGATATAGTGTGTGGAAAGTGGGGTGCTTTTGGATTAGTGCACAGGTCTGGTGTAGAATCAGGGGTAGTTGCAGCCAATAAGCAACAAGGGCAGTGGCCTTGGGCTCTGCTTTGGGGAAGCCCCACCCTCTCAATGGAAAGGTGAGAAAGAACAGCAGAAGGATCCTTCTGCCTCACACCTATCCTGCCCAGGGACCAAGTAGCTAAATTCCAGTGTCTGTGGTTTCTGCCCACCTTGCACAGGGTGAAAGCCACCAAGGGATAACAGCCTCTAGGTAGGACCTGGAGATCTCCCAGAATTACAGCTAACCTCCCTGGATAAAAGGGATGCTCTGAAGGGTGGACTCTGTGGCATTCCACTACCTCACTGAGGTCCATAATCACCCCAGGCTCTATCCCCAAATCTCCAGGAATTTCCCAACCTGGATCAAGCAACCCTATCTCTCATGCACTGCTTGTGGGCCAGGGGAAACCTGGAACGTGAAGGTCATTCCTTGCGTGGTCCTTGCGTGGTCCAGCTGGTGATGGAAGCAGTGAATGTGGGGACCTACCCAGGGACTTAGAATCACTAAGGCCACCTCTGCATAGATGCTTACTCAGGGCTGAAGTTCTGCTTACAATAGAGGAATGCAAAAAGGCAACAAAACAAAACCCCAAACCCCTGGCTTTTAAGTTGCAGATTAAAAATTATACAATTCATGGTTCTTGATAAAGCATACTATTAACATGATCTAAGTTCATAAGAACAGTGTTATTCCACTATATGAAGGAAGAGCTAGAAGAGAAAGAGCCATATGTGAATAGTTATCATTTGGAAGACAGGTGCTTAATCAGAGTAGAAGTCCAATAGCATAAGAAAGGATGAAGCAAGAACACTTTTCTTTTGCCCAGAGAGGGAATTCGAGAGCTGGGGTGCATGAGCAAAAATGTTTGCATAAATTGCACCATGCCAAAGCTTGGACAGGAAATTCCTGCTAATATGAACTCACACTGCATGGTATAATGAAAGGGAAATAAATCTTTACAAGTGGACATAAGTATGGAATGGAGATAGACATAAACCGTGTGAGTGATCAAATGCTATCACTGAATGACTAGCAGAACGGATTGCCCTTTGTCACATGCCTAAGGCACTGCAAAAATGAATGGTAGATAGTAGAGGGAAATTCTGTAGGCAGCATAAATTATATTCTCTTGATAATATTTTACTTTTCTTTAGAATATCCAAACAGTATACACAAGAGGGCAAGATATGATTACCAGAATGGAGACATGCAGTGTGCTCCTTGTGGCTAAAATGCAAATTCTCTGACATTGTGTCCAGACTTGTATAAACTGTCACCAGGATCCCCCCCCCAAACCCTCCCTAAACAACTAAGTATGTGCATTCAGCAGAGTTTCAGACTTAAATGTCAGTTCTACACCACATTACACACATATACATAATCAACATGTGCACTCAAAACTTTACTGATCAAAATTTGATCTGAATGCCATAAATACTCCTTATCCAACCAGGATTGTTTCGGATATTGAAGAATGGTCTGAAGTCACCTTATCTGCCAATTATTATGGTGCTTCATTGTTTGATTTTATTTCCCCTGCAAGCAGCAGGTAGTGGAAAGGTCAGCAAGTTACCTGACATAGTGATGCTATTTCACCAAAACATACCAGATTCAGGTCAACTGGATTTCTGAAAACATTACTATTTCCACCCATCATTTTACTAGCTTAAGCTTTCAAAGGTTTTCTGATTCTATAGAAACATGGGTCCATTTGATTTGTTTCATGCTGCTTATATTCACTGATGGAAATGCAAGACTTCATGAGTGGGGTGGAATGTAGGACACAAAGGACAAATATGTGACATTAAAAATCACAGTATTCCAGGAACCAGTGAGTGTACATTTTAATCTTTATAGGGCATTCTGTTGCTGATATTAAAATTACTGTTCTCAAACAATGGACAAAGGAAGAATCCAACATGACATTGTTTTCCCCCTCCCCTCCACTTACTGTCCTGTCCAGCGTCGCTCTGGAGGGCTGCAGAGCCCCACCCACACTGCCCTCCAACCCCTGGAGGTCAGAGGGCAGCATGGGTGGGTCCCTGCAGCCCTCCAGAGTGACGCTGAATGGGACGGTGAGTGGAGGGGGGCGACTGGAGGTGGCTCCATACGGAGCTGCCTCTCTGGCTGAGGGGAAAGTCGGGGCCACTCGCACGCTAGCGTGCGGATGGTCCCCGAACCTCCACCGGCACATTTCCACCTGAGTGCGGAAAGTGTCTATGATTCTATAAACTGCTTATGAAATTCAGTGACCAGTCTGGTTATGGATCTCCTGTTTTTGAAGTAGAAATCCCATTGTGTGAGTGAAAGTTCATAAGCATGAGTGAACTAACTCATTACTTTATAATAAAAAAACAGAACTTCTGAATTAGGGGCATGCGCTGTTTTTTTAATTGGTATTTTTTGGGGGTTGGGTTTAATAGTCATAAATTTTCAAAAAAGCTGAAAAAGTTTAATCCTAATATTGGTTTTTTTGGGTTGCTCAAAATTTTTTGGATTTATTAGATCCTAAAAATTTTTGCTGCCTCCAAGTTCTACATGGAGCTGGGAAGCAGCAGGCAGCTACAAAGAGATGGGGTCCTGGAGGTAGTAGTTGGCAGTGGTTCAGCCTGAATCAAACTGAATTTTTTTCAGCATGATCTGCTTTTCAGATCCCTTTAAACTGCCATCCCCCCCCAAAAGGAACACCCCCCCTTAAATACCATTATGGTATTTTGGGGGTCATTTTTGAGTCCAGCTTTTTACAAATGCACACCCCTCAATACTTTAAATTGGTCCCAACAGAAACAAGCTCTGCTAAGCCCACCAGTTTCTTCTGTTTGCAATTTCCACCTGGCTATTCCTCTATAATTTTTGAAGCATTTCAACTTCTCTGATTCAATAGATGGCTGCTTCTGGTACAAGTATGGACTAATATTATAAGACTGTCAGATGGATGACAAGCCACTATCTGTAGTATTTCAAACAAGGATCAAGATATCTTTATTGTCATGTTTATCTCTGACATTTATTGTGCATGGAAAATTTTGAAATTATCTGATCTGGAAATTAATGCAGCACTTAAAATTAGTCTCTCCATCCTATCTCCTGTCTGGTAACAGAACATATAAGTCTTTGTGTTTTTATATTCTCAATATCACTTTCATTTCTATATAACTAATTTATAGCAAGCAAGTGCATATTTATAATTTTTAAGCAGATTTAGTAGGTGGGTTGTTTGTGTCCATATTGTTATGCAGACAACATCTTCTTCAAGCATGGTATGGTATTGTTACTAGGTATAAAAAGCTGATCACAGAAATTGTAAACATTAATAAAACATACAGCTGTCAGGGGGATTGTATCTAGGTGATTGAGATGCATTCCTAGCTCAATGTAATTACTACAAGATATATGTAACCAGCCTGCTATATGTTACCACTGCCGTTCTGGGGCATTCTTTCCTTGATCTTTACTTTATGGCTTCATACACTGAGTAGATAACTAGACTTTCCCCTAACACTTTGGTCTCATGAGAACCGGGATTGTTTCTGTTATCTTGTGGGGGCAGGATGCCAGGTGCCTCCCTATCTCTATCTGTCACCAACCTTGGCGCCTGAGCTCCAAACTAACTCTTTGTCACATTTCTAGGGAAAATGGGAGGGGGGACTAACTCGGAATAAAGGGGATAGCAAAAGCCAGGTTCACCAGAACTGTGCTTCGATGCCTATTAAATGCTACTGATCAACAACACAGAGTCTGTTTATTGCTTCAAGACTTGAGACCTAACACAGCTTATGTTTGGGATTGCACAGGATGGTGGATGACACAGAAAGTTTTTGAAGTAAAAGTGCATGCTTCCAGAGCAAAACAGCACTGATGTGGAAATACCTCACATGATCAATCCATCCCATATGGTTTCACAACCCGTACTATCACTGATGTAGTATAGGACCAACCACAGCAAGTGGTAAGCATTCTAGTAGCACAGCAACAGGACCCGAGGCAAACAGGAAACCATTTTCTCATATATTGCTAGTCAATTAAAATGTTTGTGTATGTGTGTCATTCACATTTGCTACTATATTCATCTTTTTCTGATGATCAAAATAGCATTTTAATCTAAATGATTTGCAATTGTCCATTGGTTTCCATGTGTTGAAACTGCATCCTGACTGCAACATACTTTTAAACGTAATGGGGAAAAATCACAGATGCCAAAGCCCCAATCTATTGGCAAAGTATCTCAAGCATTCCAAATTTTAAAATCCTGCTAGGAAAGGTGATTAAGCTTATGTTTCAGAAATTTCCTGAAGAAGGAACAGCTTCCTAACTTCCAAAAAGTCCCAAGTTGGCACATGAATGGTATTATTAAAAGGGTTCTCTCCTCTGGTGTGATCTGAAATAGCTTATCAGCATATAGAAGTGATTTGACTTATAAGTTTACTCATTTTTACAAGGATATGTAAAAGATCCAAAGAAAAAAACTGAGAATTTGGTGGAGCACTGAAAGAAGAACTATGATTTTTTTCCTTTTTAGTAATGAATGAAATACTTTTTACTCAGTCAAAATTTGTAGCTTGAATTATTATATGTAAGACAACCCACAAAACTGAATAATGAAAACTCCAATGGAGTGTTGTGTGGTTTTTGGGCTGTTTGGCCGAGTTCTAGTAGCATTTTCTCCTGACGTTTCGCCTGCATCTGTGTCTGGCATGTTCAGATGCAGGTGAAACGTCAGGAGAAAATGCTACTAGAACTCGGCCATACAGCCCAGAAACCACACAACGCTCCAGTGATTCTGGCTGTGAAAGCCTTCAACGATACATAACTCCAATGTATGGTGTACAACAATATTTTCCAATGTATGGTGTACAACATGCTTTTTTAAAAATTTAAGTGTGAATAGTTTTGCTGATTATTAATATGCTATAATGTGTTTACAATGGAACCTTGGTTTTCATCCATAATCTATCCAGGAACCCTCAGCGAAATCCGAAACCGATGAAAACCAAGGCAAACACTGGAAAACAATGGAACTGCATGGGTCGCCGTTTGTTGTCACAAAATTAGCGCTTCAATGAAAACCGAAGCAAATGACGAAAATCCAGACAAAATTTTCAGGGAAAGAATCAATGAAAACTGAAACCAACAAAAACCAACAACAACAAAAACCGAGGTTCCACTGAATTGGTAAGAGTTCAGTGTTTCTAGCATCGTAAAGTTTAACTTGGCATCCAGTTATGCTTGCAGTCCTCAGTATTGTGACTGCATTTTATTTGTTTACTATATTTTATGCTGTTTTTTCTCTTATTTTCCAAAGCATTTTAAAGGAAAACAAGCAAAACAAGCACTTTTTAAAAAGAACTCTAACTATAATACTGTTCCCACTACAGGGCTGCCAAGAACCACCATGGACCCCCAAGTCAAAGATTCCACCTGACAAAACAGTCATCTGGAAACAGCAACCTTGTCAGGAGGCTGCAGCTTAGCAGTGACTCTAGAAGCCATGAGCTGTGCTGACTGGTCTTATCTTGCTCCAGCGATGACTTGGTTGAAAGGTTTTTAGCAGGATACGCAAGTGTTTACCTCCCTGTAGTAAACTTTGCAGAAAGGCACAGAAGTGGAAGCATAACAGCTGCTAAGTACTGTGTTCTGTCTTCCCTGGACCCCAGAGACTGCAGTAGAGAAATGCATTAGATGTAAACTAAATCAATACATATTCTGAATGCAGCATGATGCTGGCTTCAGGGGTCCTCCAACTGATTTGTGCCCTGGGAATTTTGCCCCCAACCCAGTCCTCCCTCACCTGGTGGCCCTGTGCCTGAATTCATTTATTTACATTTACTTTTTATTTAAAATATTTTATGTTGCCTTTCCATCCAAACATGAAAACATTAAAATGGTTGATTGATTAAAAGCACCATTTAAAGTTATATTTCAGGAAAAACACATAAACATATAGCAACAGAACCAGGGAAGAGGCCAATAACCATTATTGGGAATGTGCCAAATGAAGCAAAAAGCTTTTCAGCCTCTGGCATAAGACATGTCTAGAGGAAGACAGATAAATCTACCTGAAGAAGTAGAAAGCTTTGGTGCATACACAGAGAAGGCCCTATTGCTTTCACCATACATCTAGCCTCAGATGTTGAGGATAACCAAAGCAGGCTGTTTGAAGGTGACCAGAGTGAGCAGGTAGTTTTATATGAGAGAAAGCAGTTCTTAAGGTATGTTGGTCTCAGGCTGTTCAGGGCTTTAAAAGTCTATACCAGGGGTAGGGAACCTGCGGCTCTCCAGATGTTCAGGAACTACAATTCCCATCAGCCTCTGTCAGCATGGCCAATAGGGCTGATGGGAATTGTAGTTCCTGAACATCTGGAGAGCCGCAGGTTCCCTACCCCTGGTCTATACCATCACCTTGAAATTGAGCCTGGAAGCAAACTGGAAGCCAGTGGAGATGGCACAAGACTAGAATTATATCATCTTTATGATCCACTCCAATCAGCACTTTAGCCATAGCATTCTATACTAACTGTAGATTCTAGACAGTCTCCAAACGCAGTCCTAAGTAGAATACATTGCAGTAATCTACTCCAAATGTTACCAGGACATGCACCATAGCACAAGATCTTTTCCTCTTAGGAACAGCTGAAACTAGTGAAAGGCACACCTGACCACCACTTCTATTCATCTTACAAAAGTCCCAGAACCAGGAGCAACCCCATACCATAAACCTGCTCCTTTAGGTGGGATGCAACCTCCATCCAAAACAAGAGATAATCTATTTTGTGGGTTAGACTTTCCTCCTACTAGAAGCATTTCCATTTTGTCAGGATTAAGTTTCAGCTTGTTGGCCCTCATTCATTCCAAAACTGCCTCCAGGTTACTTCTTCATGGTTTCCACAACCTCCCTGGGATCTTATGGCAGCACAAGATAGAGCTGAGTGTCATCTGAATATTGATAGCAACTTAACCAAAATCTCTGGATGACCTCTCCCACCAACTTTACATAGATAGTGAAAAGCATGGGCGACAAAATGGAATCTTGGGGAACCCAGCAGGCCAAAGGTAATGGGACCATTTAACAGTTTCCAGCTCTTCAGGAACCTCTATTCTAGGTAGATTTGGAACCTCCACAGAGCAGTGTCTGCTAGTCCCAATCCGAAAAGGTGATCCAGAAGGATACTGTGATCAATGGTATTGAAAGCCTTTGAGAGCTCCATGAGATTTAACAGGGTTGAACTCTCCCTGTCCATCTCTCAGCACCTGTAATTCACTAAGGTGACCAAGACTGTTTCAGTTTGGAGGACAATGGGACTGTTAAACTGGTTTTGTGAAACCCCTGGAAGTACTATCACACTGCTGTAGGAATTGCTGGAATTTTCATGGTAAAACAATAGTAGAACTATAGTGGCATGACATTGCTTCAAGGTTTTTGCATGTGACATAACACAATCTGCCAGAAGGACATGGGTAGTCACATGTCATTGGGCACACACATGCCATATAATTACATGGGGGGTACAGCTCACTGGCTCCTGGGTGCTGTTGCAGGCTATGGGCAGTAGACCTGGGTGCCATCACCAACATGGCACTGAGTTTGGCAAATGGGTCGATCTCTCTCCCTCCCCCGTATCTAGGGGAAATGGAGCCCAGAAAACTGAGATTTTGCCTCAGGCTCCAGTTCCCTAGATACGCCTCTGTAATAACACCTATGGTTATTTTTAATTTTTCTCTGCCATCTGCTAGAATGGTGGTGGGGAATGGGTGCTGGGGGTGGGAAGTCCCCCACCCTCATCAGGTACCTGCAGTTCCTAATTTAGACTCTACATTAGCACTAAAGTGATAGACGGATATATCACCAAGGTACCAGCTTTAGTTGTCGGGATACCTTTCTGTTTGAGTCTGGGGATCTCTTCGGGAGCTTCTAGAAAGCTGTTGGCTGAACATAAAGCCCACAAATAACATGCTCATGATTTATTTTTTTGCTTTGCTTCAGCTATTATGATTTTGGAAAAAATACTTTTCTTGGAGCATTTGGAACAAATTGCACCAAAGGACAGGAACTATCTGACATTGGTGCAGTTCCCCATTTATTGCCAATCTTGTTATTATTCACTGGGACAATTGCTTGCATTGGAAATTTTGCTGAGAATATGCAAAGTGCTGGGGTAGTTTCATATTTCCTGAATGACATACAATGTTTCTTCTGCAGACATAGTCCTAGCCTGAGCACTGGTATGAGCCCAATCTGCAAATATCCACACTCTGGTCATGAATGAATACAGATTTTTAAAAAACTTCTCCGCATGTTTGCAATCAGTTAAACTGAACACAATTTTGCCCATTGGCAAGAGGTCCTGAGATGGTCCAAACTGCAATACTGGGCTTTTTTCATAACTTGGTGACAAAATCATCTATTCCAGCAGGCTCATCATATTGTAAGTGCCAGAAACAGTATCTCTCAAACACAGGATTTCTCTTGGGTTCACTGTAAGATTTGATGGCTGTTAAAACCTCTGCTGAAATCTTATTGTTTTATTGTCATGGTTTGCAAACCCCTCATGCATATTATCGTAAACCTGAACAGATTTTTTTTCATATGCAGTGAAGCAAGACTGCAGTTTTATAATCCTCACTCTTCTTCAGCCTCTGTGACTGCCGGGTACTATTTTAATTTCTGTTCTTTTTGCTTCCAGTTGCCCTGAACAGTTCTCACAACTGTTCCTTAACTGAATAAAGGAATTTTAGGCTGGAATTTTCTTACACAGTGCTAGAGACCCAGAGAAGTAACAGGACCACTTCTAACCAGAGGTGGGATCCAGCAGGTTCTCACCAGTTCCCGAGAGTGGGTTACTAATTATTTGTGTGTGCCGAGAGGGGGTTACTAATTGGGTCTGCTTTTCTGTTACAAATTCCATTAGGTCCAAAAATCATAAAGTCCTGTTGTTTCCTATGTGGCTGGTAGAAAACGGGATAATTCTCACTGTTGGGCTGTTTTAAAAACATGTTTTAGAAATATGGTAAAGTTCCTTGTTTAAGGAAAGTATCCTTCTTTTGATTTCTAGAAACAAAATTAAGTATTTGAAAGTATTAAGTATTTGACAGGCAGTCAATTAGAGGAGAAGTAGTTGTTTCTGTTGGCAGTAGACGATAGGACTTGCTATAATGAGTTTAAATTATGGACAGAAAGATACCAGCTGGAAATTAGGAACTTTTTTTTTACAGTAAGACTTTTTTACAGTAACAGAGAAATTATTAATGCCCCGCCCCCGGAATGCCTGACCACGCCCTCGTCATGCCCCACCCAGCCCCATTGGCGCTACGCCACTGTTTGAATCCCACCACCATGGGAACCTGTTACTAAAATTTTTGCATCCCACCACTGCTTCTAACCTCTCTTGCTTAAAATCAAGAATAGGATACTCATTCAGGTTTCTGATCTTAGGCTGACACAGCAGAGAAAGGTGTGTTCATAACAATATGCTTTATTAGTAAGAAGATACAGAAATGTAATTAACTGGTTTTAGTACCAGGGATCTCATGATGTCTGCAATTATAACAGATAAACAGAACCCCTCACACTAATATGGAGGGGGGGGCAGACTTCCATTGTGTTAGGATTTTACAAGTGCCTGCTTCATCCAGTCAAGTAGGAGTTAACTGTTGAAGTCACATGACTAGAATTACATGAGCTTTTGGAAAGATCTCTCCTTTCTTATTCTAGAAGAAGAGAGAGACACAGGCAGATAGACTGCACGGATACCCAAACTGAGCACTAGTATTTGCTGTTCCTATATATAGGGTAAATTCATTTGTTATCTAGTAAAGTTCTACAAAACAACTCACATGCATTGCTTTCCTATTATTTGGTCTGCTAATTCATTGCAATGCAACACATTGCATGTACAGTAACCAGCATGGTGTAGTGGTTAAGAGTGGTGGACTCTAATCTGAAGAACTGGTTTTGATTTCCCACTCTTCCACATGAGCAGCAGAGTCTTATCTGGTGAACTGGATTTGTTTTCCCTCTCCTACACATGAAGCCTCCTGGGTGACTTGGGGCTTGTCACAGTTCTTTGGAGCTCTCTCAGCCCCACTTGCCTCACAAGGCATCTGTTGAGGGAAGAGGAAGGGAAAAGAGTTTATAAACTTCTTTGAGTCTCCTTACTGGAGAGAAAGGTGGGGCATAAATCCAAACTCCTCTTCTTCTTTTAAACACACCACAATGTATATGTGTCATTATATGTGTTTTATTAATTATTTGTTATGCAATTTCTATATTGCCCTTCCCATTTCAGGCTCAACTGTTGTTGAATAATTTTTATTGTTCTAGCTATATGTCTTGTGTGCACAAATATTGATTAGGGCAGAAAGATAGCATAAAGATGTTTTTAAAAAACCAACCAACTGATCTAATCTAAACAAGTGTCATTAGCCCATACTATGGCCAGCCCTATCACACGTTCATTCATTGAATGAGCCTCTGTGTTAGGGTGGATTCCATAGAATTTAACAACAAACAATTGTGCAAAACACATGACAGCTGAATGCCAATTCACTAACTTTTAAAGACAGGTCAGTCTTAAAAGTTTTCACTTTTGAGTAAACAACTGAGCTAGAAGCAAATCAGCTAGTGCAATAGTAGCAGAGAAATAACATTTCTTTGCCATTGTCATCACCACTTCATTTAAAATGAGTTTCATATGATAGAATAGGCTGCTTTTATTTAGGAAGTATTTTAATACATCTCTTGCATTTCAGAATTTACTCTCTAATGAGAAAACCCAACAGTTATATAGGCTCATGCTTCAGAATTATTTTATATGTAGAGCCATTGGAAACAAATGGAGCAGAGGTCTGCTTTGTTTTACAAAAGCCCATGTTCCAGCTACTAATCAGAGCAGCAATAAAACTAATTAACATGGTAAATGAATGATTAGCATTTGTCCCCTGGGACATTTAATAATTATAGGGAGGTGGAACATAGAGGCCCTACCATATTTTCTATGCAGAATTATTTCTGGCTCAGCCTAAAGCTACTGACTGATTACTACAAAACATTTTATGACATTTCTGCAACGTATCTTTTCCCCCCATTTCCACCCAAATTAGCACCTAGCTTTCTGGCTACAGTTATGCACCAGCTCAGGAATGAATTTCATCCATGCTGTATTTGCATACTTCCAAGATCATTATGTGGAGTTGCTTAGCAGGACAGGTGCAGCTACAGATGAGATAACTGTGTAGCAGGATGCAAGATCTAAGAGTTGATTTACCTCACTTTTAGTCTTCAAGGTTCTTTTTAAAAATATATCAGAGGTACGTCAGAAGGCAGAAATCCTTGGCTCTTAAAGACAAATGTCCTTCTAGTTCTCTAGTTCCTGTTTCAACAACCCCTGAGTGCTTACTAAATGGATTTCAAAATAGTGAATAATCATTATAAAACAGCAATTAGATAATTATGAGGATGCCAGCATCAATACAAATTGTTCATCGTCAGCATGACACAGTATCCATATATTAGCCCAGCTAGTTCTTTAGAATTCATTACCACGTAAGGTTTATTCATGGTGACATTCCAAGTCTCTAGCAAAAAAAATTACTGGCGCTGATTTTTATAATTTTGCATCAGTTTATCCTTGATTTGGCTTAGCTGTGTTTTTGTCTGCAACAATTAGTGCTACATAGGATGACATGCAGATTTCTACAGAATTACTATTTTTTAAATAAAAGCAAAAACCATGTAATATCTTTAATTTAGTCAAACCAAAATAGCACAGTGCATTGTGCAAGCCTGCAGGTTCTCCAAAATTCTTAATCAGAGTGAGAAAGAAAAACACATCTTTCAAGCCCTGATTTAAAAGGTCTCTTTATATGCATCTTGTAGGATACTTATAGACAAGGATGGCTTAACCATCTATTGTGTCTTAGATGACTTCCTTGCCCACACCTCTGCACTGCAAAGAAGCTACTACCACCAGTTCTTCCTTCTCTCCACACTGTGGGAACCTGCTGCTTCTCTCCTTCTCTCCCCAAGCAGTGAGGGGAAGGCACCCTAACTCATGTCACCCTCACTAGGGCTGTGGATGTGGCTATCCATGGTACCATACTTCCCAAGAGGGGGCAGAGTGGAAGGTAAAAAACATCCTGGAAAAAGACCCTACCTATGACCCCACCTTGTATTGCCGTGGCCTGGCAACCATGGGAGATAGGGGAAGGTGGATATTTACATCAGGGGGTTTGGTCATCACTGCTGCATGGTGGTATTACTTCTGGCACAACCCGAAAGTGGCAGCACTGCACCAGGATTCCACTTTCACACTTTCTGCAAAACTCCATAGAAACCATAGAGTTTTGTGGCAAGATGAAGCATAATCTTGGCTCAATGTTGGTGATTCCAGGTCTTTCAAGAAGTGACACAATTGTGCGTGTGACTATGATTGATGTGCCCCCATATGGCTGGCTGGTTTACATTTGCTGTCGGCAGTCAGCAGCCAAAATCGCTGGGAGATTGCCCACCATAAGTAGGCACCTGAGAAGTCTAGTTCTGCCCCCGATGGAGGGAGAAGGAAGAAGAAAGAGGATCTATCCTCCTGATAGAGGGAGGGAAGGAATAGACTCAATGCAGTGTGCCCACTGGGGCTGGGGGTACAGTGTGCCCACTGGGGCTGGGTGTACTATTCACTGACACTATGGGCAGGCAGGGTGGCGATAGTTTTTGGTGCCTTTCCATATCTGGCATTTAAAGCAATAGCCTGGGTTATCCAGTGTCCCACCGCACCTTGTCAATCACAGGACAATTTTCCCTGCTAGGTAAATATTTAATAAATTATAAATATTTAATAAATAAATAAATAAATAAATACATACATACATACATACATACATACATACATACATACATACATACATACATACATACATACATACATGTTGGACCCCACTTCCCTTCCCTGTTTCGGTAAGATTTGGGAAACAAGGAGGAGGGGGAAACAGCCTGATCCTCCATGCGGGCCTGAGCTAGCTGGGCCCTGCATGGAGGATTGGAACTCCTTCCCTGTTTGCAAAGCTGTGTAGGGTTAGGGAAACAAGGTAAGGGAAACAGTTCTATCCTGCGTGCCCTCTCCACCCTCCCAACTAGAGTCCATTTTATTTCATTTTTGAATGGGCTTTACTGCTAGTACACTTGATAAATGGATTACTAAAAGAACATATTTTGATTATACATGGAAAAACACTATTCACAGCAATATGTCTTTAAAGCAAAATGAAAATGTTTTGTGAACAACAGGCCACATCAACTTAATGTTTTGTATTGTTTTGTTTCAACTCAAGAAGTTTTTTTATTTAGTTGTCTCAGGTTCTTCCTTTCTTGGAGTTGGCCTCACAATCAGCTCCTTCAGCAATTCACTCACATATAGGAGCCCCACAGTGCCAAAACGAAAGGAAATGCAAAGCAGAAACTTGCTCCTATAGACTGTTTGTATACATTACAACATTCTTCCCCACTGAGTTTTAACTGAACTCCCAAGTCACAATTCAACAATATACACAATACAACAACACAATACAATCACAATACAATACAATAATAAGCCAAAGGACATTATACTATGTTGTCTTCAGATGAGTAGGAGTAAATCTCTGACATGTAGAACAACACACTGGCAACTCAACAAGTGATTGTGTTTCCAGTGAATCTGTGATAGTGGGAGGCACATGATGATCAGAGTCCTACTAGTTTTGAACAACAGGAGTCACCGCTTCATCCCCCTTCGCAGTGTAAGTGGCCTCACGTCTAGAGAGATGTATAGATGGACTTCCTAAGTCTGAAAAAGACATGGACCATTTGAGTTGATGGCTTCCTCATCTGGTACAATGCTAGGAGTAGCTGGAGACATGATAATATACCTTCTCAACTGATCCATTTCTCCTCATGATCCTTCCATCTTGTAAAGTGACTGAATAAGACACCAGGTCTATAGTTGTTCTTACAGTAGCCATATCCAAAATAAGAATAGTTTGAATTTCTACCCCACCTTTCTCTTCTGTAAGGAATCTCAAGGCAGCTTACAAATTCCTTTTCCCATTCTCTCCCCACAACAGGCATCTTGTGAAGTTGGTGGGACTGAGAGAGATCTGAAGAACTGTGAGTAGCAGTGGTGTACTTGAAGAAAATGGTGGTCTAGGCAAGTAATGAAATTGCATTCCCCCCCAGAATTGCACCCCCCAATTGCACCTCTAAACCTTTAGAATTATTAACTAGTAAAGGAACTTGCATTGCCCTTCACAAGTATTCCAGATAGCTCATATATACTGAAATACATTCTTAATTTTTCAGTGGCAGTTTCACTGGTTGATCGAGTTGTAGGACAAATCTCCACCCATTTCAAATGTGCATTTGCCAATATGAGGAATATCTCACTAAGAACCTGGATAGTCTACATATAATCACCTCCAAGGCTGATCCAGCCAGAGAAGCCACAACAGGTATTTCATTGCTTTCTTGGACACATCACAAGCCTGTACTATGTGCTCAATTTTATGGTCCACTCTTGGACACTACAGGTAATATCTAGTTACGCCTTTCATCTTAGTGATTCCAGGGTAGGCTTGGTATAGGTTTCATAATATGGTCTTCCATACTTTTTTTAGAATCACCACACAGAATTACCTCAGAATTGTCCTGTGATTGGCAAGCCAGGATGGGAGTCAAAACATTGCTGATAGACTCAATGTACCTTCTAATGATAAAAGTTGAGGGCCTCCTATCCAGCACTACTGTAGTCTTTTGTTCAGCAAGAATATATGACTGTTAAACCAGGAGCATAAATAATTTTGGTATTCCATTTTCAATTCCCTCCTGCCTTTATTTAAAGAAATGGGTGGATTTCTCATGCTTTCAACACTTCCTTGCTGTGGTTTTGCAAAGTTAAATAAATTAAATGCCAAAGAATTTGTTAAAAGTCATGCTAATATTTTTTGGCAAAAACAAGTGAATATGTTAACATGCTTTTCACTGTCCTTCACATTTTCCATTTGCACAGTACTTTTATAAATAGACTTTTTGTTTCTGTTTAGCCATCTACAAATTAGCTGACTTTGCACACTTTATGAAAACATAACTCTAAATTCATTGTTTATAGGTATATATTCCTGTTCCCCTTCCCATTTTTTACTACTTAACAGAACATATAGGAAATTAACAATCTGTTACCCAACAACTTGCAATTCATAAATTTGTTTGATTAAAAAATGCTAGACCCTTTAAGAGTTTTTTTCCATCTTCTAATTTACATTTCTGTCTGCCCTGGCAAAGATATTACTTCATTAAGATTTTTTTTCTAAATAACAGAAATTTTAATGACTTCTTTTTATTGATTGTTTCCATATGCAAGTAGTTATCTTTCTCTCAAATGGAAATGAGACCCAAAATTGCAGCAAATGGAGCCAATCCTCTAGGTGCACGTGTTCCCCTTTTGGAGAAAGTGCATATGCCTGATTGAATTAACTTTAACCTTTCTGTCCATTGAACAGACATTGTCTAATGTTGGGGGCTTTTAAACCCATTCTCGTTAAGTTTATTTTGAATTGCTGAGAATGCTCTATCACAATTTTCAGCAAATAAGCTCCAATAATATTAAACACCTGGTAAGCCCAGTTCCCCAAGGGATTCAATGCTGCTGTGTTTGACCTCTGGTCCCTGGCAGCAAAGTTCAGCCTTTGTGATCTACCTCAATTGAGGCAGGAAAGCTGTTCTGAGGGAAAACACCTGTTTGTGAGGCTGACCCCAAGCCAGTGCATGGATGAAAGGAGCCAGCTGGGTAAAATGGGAGCAGACCCCAGGACAGGTGTTTCCTATAGCACCAGGCAGAGAAAATGAAGAGAAAGAAAAAAAATCATCATAGAGGGTTGAGTTAGGTGCTCTCCAGATAGCCACACTGGGATTTGGGTATAGGCAGAGTGTCTCAAGATTCATGTTTAGGAATCGAAGGAACTATTGACATTAATTGTCCAAAGTCTGTAATGGCATACTACATTAGATCAAAGTCTAATGCATTTTAGGGATCAGAGACAAACAGCTGTTTCAGGCATTAAGAGCAAAGTGGCTACAAATCTGCCCTCCATTCCTGGCAATTCGTCCATCCAAGGGGGGCTGGTTTACTAGTTGAGAAAATCAGTGCACCCTTCCTGTTTTGACAGCTTTCAACATTCTGTAACCCAGTTCACTTCAAAAAGTGAGCGAGGTTGTTACAAAATCAAACTCTGCAATTTGAAAAGGAAAAGGGAAGTGCACCTTTTTAACAAAGTTGCTGTTTTTACACGGCATTTATTTTGCGCAAGATGACAAAGAATGACCCTTTCAAATACAGCAGCCTGTGCCTGCATTCAACATTCAGTCCTCAAATATCACATTACTCATTTTTGTCAACAACTTTACCCAACGATAGCATAATGAAAGAAAAATATTTAATCTCACTCTTTATTTATTAAGTGAGTATCATGAAATAAGATGACAGCACTGGAAACCTAACCTGTTTTAAATTCTTCCGTTAATTTCTCTGTATGCTTTCCCCCCTTCCTTTTCTTTTTTTACAAAGGTTGCTTTAGGATGCTGGACTGGAATGTCACTCACTGGCACACTCAAGAGCTGTCAACACACCTCCCTTTGCTGATGAGAGTGCCTTCAGCTGGCCCCAATAAAATCCTTCCATTTCCTACAGTCCTGGGCTCTGGAGTTCTCTAATATTAAATAGCCTATTCAGGTTCATTTAAAAGGAGAAGAGAAAGGCTGCGTGAGGAGGGGGGGGGGTTTGTTTCTGAGCAACAGGAATTCAGCTATGACTTGTCAGAATTCATTTCAGCTGTGACCATTTACAGCCTTCAGATCCAAATTGCTTTCCATCATTTTGGCTGAGGCAGGATTTATATACCTATCCCAGACGTAAAGGTCAGCATAGAATGTATTGTGCAAACACTCTAATTAATGCAGCCAGATTCTTGAAGGGGGTGGGCACAGGAAGAGGGTTATTGGCAAGTACAGTGGCACAAAGCATTTTCCTTCATCTTAAGATCAGTCTTATGTGCCTGATAGACCAACATCTGAAGCTAATCACCGGTGTATTAGCTTTTTTCCAAGAGCAGTATCAAAATACAGTATAATAATGAGACATTTACTTCTGCTCTTGATTTCTTTTAAAAAAAGAAAAGAGAACAATTTGCAATCTGTTTCCAAGATGACGGAGACAGAAGTGCGAAGAACACAACTCCTTTAAGTAACTTCCTCACTTTCTCCTAGTCATACACTGGGAACAACTGACACCGAATTGCATTCACCCTCCTGGAAGTAAATGCAAGTCATCACTTCACATCAGTCTGTTGCTATGATTTCTGCCAGGGCTGATAACAATGTCCTATTGTTGATGAGTTTCTGTCAGACCTCCTTAGCAGTGAGAATGTCAAGGTGTCAAGTGTTTTTAAGACTGGAAGGTAGGAGACAACCCACACCAATTTCAGTTAGAGCCCAGAGGGTTGAATTCCTCCCTTCCCAAAAGTCCTCTCCATACATGGTGACACAGCGTGATCGGAAGCTACAGTCACTGGGAAATAAAAAGACTTTAAAAAAGAGATTATACTACTGCTGAGGGAGGGTAAAGTCCACTATCTTCGCTTGTACTTAAGAACTATTCTGGCATAACAATTGAATTAAATCCAGACAGCAGGACTGAAGCTATTCAGGGTATTTATAGGAAATGGTTCTTAGGAAACAGCTTTTGGATTGTCTATAGTATTCTCACACCAGAGCTTGGCTTATGTTTTTCTTGTACAATGAAGAATGTTTCCCTTTTTACAAATGTGGAAGGGAGCCTGCAAGGAAGATCAGCAAATCTGCTTCTTGACATTCCCATTGGATTGAATGGTACTGTTCTTTTGCTGTTTGCTGTTATACTTTCACTGCAATGAATTGATGCCTTCCACCTCTGAATGCTCCCTATAATGGCTGTGTAGTCATATGTTAATGGAGCATTCATGACATGTGAAATAACAAGAATTGTGAGTCACAAGACGCACACTATAATGTGTTTCTCATAAAGACTGAAAAACTTAATGCTGGTTCATACATGAATATTTACAGTAACCATTAATGACTGAGATGGAAACGTACTCATGTGAATGAGCCTTCCAGCTCAACTATCATAAACAAATCTTTCATGTTTGCTTATCCCCAGTTCATTTTCATTGAGTCTGTTTTGCATTGTGAAACTCCCTAGACCTAAACTACAGAACTTCATAACTGCCAGCCAAAGTGGTATAGAGATTAGTATGTCAGACTAGGTTCTGGGAGACCCATATTCAACCCCTTTGGGCCATCCCATATTTTGCTTTACTGTTCAAATACAACATTAGAACTGATTTGAGGACAGTATTACCAACAGGATTTATGCTCCTTTCTGATAAGTTAAAAATGGCTAAGCTTCTAAATAATTCTAATGCTGAAATCTCAGAAGCTGTTGCTATATTTTTACTCTGTGTACTACAAGTTGTACAATAATGACCTTCTTATTGTACTTGGAATTCTTGACACACACCAGTTTTATGCCTAATAAAGGTTTTGGAATGGAATGGAATGAATGGGCCATCCCATGATTGGCAACCAGAAGGAGCTGGGAAAGTGGAGGTTGGCAAAGCCACGTAATCGGCATGATGCTTTCCCCCTCCTCCTTTCTGTACCCATTGCTCACTTGAACAACCGCAGGGGAAGAGTCAAAGGGCAGAAAACCTAGCAGTTTTAAATCTACCCACAAGATGATAATTCCAGTTGGTTAGCCATGTTAAGCTCTAGCAGCAAGATAAAACAGGAATCCATTCTTTAAGATGTCACTTGAATTTGCCTCTCAGAGTGGCTATTAGTATAACACAAGTAGGGACCTGAGAAACTAGCAGAAGGGAATCCCATCGTCCCCTTGTGGAGGAATCCCATCCCTCCCAACCACTTACCTTAAAGCCCAGAGCAGCCCCAAGTATGATTTAGGTATATGCAGGCAGGGAGAACATGTGGGAATTAGATATGTGTAGGCAAATGGGAAGAACAATGCCAGCCCAAACTCTTAAGAGACAGGATCAAAATCCACAAAAACAAATAAACAAACTGGACTTAACTGTAAAACCCTGGGACATTATCTGGTTTTCCCATAGACTTCTAGGTTCTGGTCAAGATTCTGGCCCTAAGTACCAGAACTTTGCTTTTTATTTCAAGATTTAGCTGTTCAAATGGAAACAAGAGAAGCATGCAAGATTGACTCTGAGGCAGCAGTCTCCCAGGGAAAATTTCCATGACTAGCTAAACAGAGGAAGATTTGACAGATGCTGCCAATGAATGAGAGAAACAGGCTGTGGGAGCAGAGCTGCCATTTCTGGATTTAGAAATTCCTGGATATAGGGGGGTGAGCTTCGGGAGAACAGGGACTTAATGGCAAAGGCTCATTCCGCACACGCAAAATAATGCACTTTCAAGCTGCTTTCACAACTGTTTTTGCCATTCCGCACAGCTTCAAAGAGCCCTGAAAGCAGCTTGAAAGTGCATTATTCTGCGTGTGCGGAATGAACCAAAGAGTCTACCCTCCAAAACAGCCATTTTCTCCAAGGCAACTAGTTTCTTTAATCCATGCATCAGCTGTAATTCCAAGAGATTTCCAAGACCCACCCGAAGGTTGGTATTCTGATGTGGGAAACTACTGCTATGGTGTTTTGCTACACAGATACATTTTTGTAAGCCTAGAAGTGGAGTTGATAGAATAGCCAACCTATAGAATAGCCAACTTGAAAACATTTTGGACATTTAGGACATGGTGACTGCCCGGAGTTTGTTTTTCGCAAAGAAGAAGAGTTGGATTTATATCCTCACCTTTCTCTCCTGTAGGAGACTCAAAGGGGCTTACAAACTCCTTGCCCTTCCCCCCTCACAACAAACACCCTGTGAGGTGGGAGGGGCTGAGAGAGCTCCAAGAAGGTGTGACTAGCCCAAGGTCACCCAGCTGGCGTGTGTGGGAGTGTACAGGCTAATCTGAATTCCCCAGATAAGCCTCCACAACTCAAGCGGCAGAGCTGGGAATCAAACCCGGTTCCTCCAGATTAGAATACACCTGCTCTTAACCACTACGCCACTGCTGCAAAGAAGGGAGTGAACTTGACAGCCAAGCAGCCAAGCATTCCACCCTCAATGGTTGCAATTTCCACCAAGTTTAGACTGTGGCAACAGCTGCAATTCCATGTCCCATCTTGAGGTTGATAAGACTCATTGAGGAAGGACTTGATGTAAGGTGCCAGACCTGGGGCAGGATTAGAGATTTGAGGGATAGAGTTTGAGGAGGAGGGGTTTGGAGAGGGGCAGGACTTCAATGGGGGTATAATACCATAGAATCAACCTTCCAAAGTGGCCATTTTCTCCAGATCTCTGTCACCTGTGGATCAGTTGTAATAGCAGGACATCAGCCACCACCTGGAGATTAGCAACCCTAAACAGATGTCATTTTGGTACGTAACCTTGGAACTGTTACCATAGTATCAGGGAACCTCTCATTGCTGCTTGTCAAGCAGCACCTGCAGACAGAGACGTCATGCTGCAAAGGTGTTAGCCTGGCAAATTTCACCAGTTCTAAATTAACTCTGAAGAAGAATTTTTTTATTTAAAAACATATCATTAAGGGCATTTGCTTTAGTGTTATTTGAATCCTTCAACTGCTTTACATAAAGAGTAAGCAGCTTTCAACACCACCCATTTCCATTAGACATAGCTTCTGGTTTGTGGCATTAGCAGTCTGTTGCAATTGCAAATCTGTTTCTGCTACCGTTCATAGGCAGTTTAAACCTGGCTTCGTCCCAGGGGTGACCTTCTACTTTCCATGTCACTGACTACCATGTCTCTGCTTAGTTTCCTCACCTGTGGTTTAATCATTGTGTTACACTTCAGTATTCTCACAGTGTCTAGCTGAGTACTAATCCCACTTGGGCCTATTACATAAAATTTTATTCACTATTTAGCAAACTGAAAATAGAGGCATTTTACAGTTTGCTGGTGTTAATGAGGATCATGGAGGGGAAAGGCAAAATACATTCAGTTCTCGAAGTAATTTTGTTTTTTTAGTTTCCAAAGCCATTGTCTCACACTTTCCTTGTAAAGCACTCTTTCACATTTTAACAAGAGCTCTTCCACTGTCCTTTGTCTCTAAAGCATGAAGAAACACAGCATCAGAAGCCCTTGACAGTTTTACTTTTTATTTCTGTATCCCAGATTCTGTAAGGAAGCTCACAACAGTCCTATAAAATAGGCCCAGGGGCAGTAAGCTTGCTAACTTTGGATTGGAAAATTCCTGGAGATTTTGGGGTGGTGCCTGGGGAAAATGACCAATGAGGGGACTTTGTGGGGATGATGTTGTCGGGGGTGACCTCCAAAGCAACCATTTCCTCTAAGGGACCTGACTTTTGTAATCTGGAAATAAATTGTAATTATGGTTGCTCTCCAGGCACTACCTGGAGGTTGACAATTCTAAAGGTTACCCAGAAAGCTCCCTAGCTAAGCGTTTGAGCCCAGATCTATTTGTTTCAAAGTTATTCCTGTGTTCACTCACCTGTGTCCACTCACTATTATCTAATCAGATAATTTCCATGGCTGATAAGACTGCATGCTGGGATGCAGCCTGGTAAGAAAAAAATCAATAACAAAGTTGGATATGGACATGTTCATTAGAATAGTTATTAAATAGTTTGCAGCCTATTCTTGTCTGGGGGCAATCTAAGTTTGGTGATGACTGTGATTCTAAATGTGGGCTGGGTAAGTGGATATGCATTCACATCGCAGAGAACTTAGCCTCAGTATTTTTCTGGAAGAACGAGAACTCTAGGGTTCATGAATGAAGAAGCACCAGCCATTTGGGTGAGATCTCATGCAATTGTTGAAGTTCTCCTACCACACCAATCCTCAGGGTCAGGACTGCATAAACAGGTGCCAACCATGTAGGTGTTCAATCCTCAGTGATTTCAAGGATTGCTCTGTCATTCTTTGAGACTAGAGTAAATATGGGAATTACTATAAGTATTCCATGTTAACTACCAGAGCACATAATATACTTCTCCATGAGATATGCACAGGTATGATCCAATACATTTTTTTTCACTGAATGAACTAGCCCTGAGATTCTAGGCAGGGCCAACCCAAAGATTTCTGATGCCCTAGGCCAGTGATGGTGAACCTTTTCGGGACCGAGTGCCCAAATTGGAACCCAAAACCCATTTATTTATTGCAAAGTGCCAACACGGCAATTTAACCTGAATACTGAGGTTTTAGTTTAGAAAAAAAGGTTTGCTCTGAGGTGTGTCTTACTCGGGAGTAGGCTTGGTGGTAGTCGGTGGCTTTGCTTTGAAGCAACCGTGCAACTCTTCCAGCGGGTGAATCACGACCCTAGGAGGGTTTACTGAGAAGCAAGCCCCATTGCCAGCAACCGAGCTTACTCCCAGATAAAGGATCGTGCTTTAGTTCTTCGCATGAAAATCAGTGGGGTTTAACAGTACTTAACAGGGTTACCTACACTGCTTCCCCAAAACTAGGTTTAATGCTAGGTTTAATGCTAATAATCGAGCCCAGCAGCCCAAGCCAGCCTAGATTTGAGGGAGGGCACTCTGTTTGCACGTGCCCACAGAGAGGGCTCGGAGTGCCACCTCTGGCATCCATGCCATAGGTTCGCCACCACGGCCCTAGGCAGTAACCCCCCCCCCATACTGCAGAAAAGCCATCCCATCTGGCACCATGGGGAAGCCACTGTTTGCCCATCTCCCCCCAAGTGTGGCCAGAAGAAGCTGCCCCCCATCCTCCACATCCTTCTTGCAGTGGCAAAGTGGATAGGCTAGCTAAAGTGAGGATATTATGCACTGCCATACCACAGCACATCACAGACCCACAACCTGCCTCCTCAATCCCCCTCCCCATGATAAGGTGAGGCAGAGAGAAGGAGGAAGAGAGATGAAGAGCACAGGGAGGGAGAAAGTACCAGGCCTTCTGAGGCCCACTCCTGTTCTCTAATGAAAGAAAGAAATAACAGGCTCCCAATGGGCCACCTACTGGGACTGGGGGAACCTCCTGAGGACTGCTATTTGCTTCAGCAGACCTACAGGTGGACACTACAGGTGGACAAGCAATAAGACTGGTTGGCACTCCTCCTTGTCCGGTGTCCTAGGCAGCTGCCTTGCTGAACATAACAAAAACAACAACAACAACAACAACAACTTATTACATTTGATGACCCGCTCACGCCCAAAGGGCTCTGAGAGGTGTACATGGGCCACATAGGCCAATAAAATAATAAATTATGAACAACCACTATAATGTTATTAAATCCTTAAAATAACAAGGCATCATCATAAAATCTTAGCTAAAAATTACATTAATATGAATTAATATAATGGATGCTCTGATTTTAAAAGCTGTAAGCAGTGGCTTCAAGATGATTTTCTGTTAGTCCTATCTTTCAGTGTCATTTATGCAGAAAATGAGCTGGTTTCTAACAACAGGTTTATTTACATAACTGTATACAGGTCACTGTGACCAAAATTCAATATCCTTAATCATGGTAGTGAACAAATATGTGAAATTGATGAATGTCTGCCCAATAATGAGTTATTGTAAACCACCTTGAATCATGAAAAAAGGATATAAAAGGTTTAAAATAAATGAATGAATACATCATCATCCTTAACTAGGACTGCAAACCTCCGAGTGGAGGCTGGAGATCCCCCACAATTACAATGAATCTTTGGATGATCAATTCCTTTGAAGAATGTGGCTACTTTGAGGAGTAGATTAAGGTTTTACACACCACTGAGTTTCCTGCCCTTCCTGAATCCTAATGCAGAGTTGGCAACCCTAACCTAAACTCCAAGACATTTAGTGAGCTCCATTCAGCCAAGGTTTTCCTTTGACATTAATCTTGGGAACAATTATGGGAACTTAGAAAGAATATCCAGGTTCTCTCAAGAACTGATCCCAATCATTTGTAAAGGAATTGAAAAGTTTCATTTATGTATTTCCCAACTTCGGCAAATATTGCAGCATCCATCTTAACAACAATGCAGCTTTTTCTTCCCTGACACTGCCAGTAAGAAGTACAGCCTCTTCTTTCAAATATTATATCATCCTCTGTAACTTTTTACCACTAACTCAGTGTGTATCAGGGGATAATCAGTGCAATCCCATCCACAGAAGTGAATCAGGAAAAAGTTGAATGGCAATACTTAGGGATACCAGCTTCCAGATGGGACTGGAGAACAGGGCTGGAGCGAAGGGGAACTGCGCCCTTGGCATGCCCTGCCCATCCCCACACACTCCAGCCACGTCCCTGCACCGGCATGCACCCAGTGCATCACCCCCTCCCCCACTCCCTTGCAAAGGCGTTTCCTCCCACAGTTGCCCAGGGCGCCCCCTTGTGGGGGGCGCAAAAAGCTGCAGGTTCGTTTGTGGGATTTTTTGTATTTTCAGTGTTTTTCTGTTTTTGGCCAGCAAAGGGTGCAGTTTTTAGGCTAGCAGCACCAAAATTTCAGGAATTTTTCAGGAGACTCTCCTGATGATATCACCCAGGTTTGGTGAGGTTTGGTTTAGGGAGTCCAAAGTTATGGACTCTAAAAGGGAGTGCCCTCACCCCCATTGTTTCCAATGGGAGCTAATAGGAGATGGGGGCTACACCTTTGAGGGTCCATAACTTTGGACCCCAGACTCAAGTCATAAACCTAGATAATGTCATCAGTAAGGTCTCTAGAGTAATGTACTCTGAAATTTTGGTGCTGCTATCTTAATAATTGTACCCCTGACAGCAGGCACCCCTAAATTTCCCGATTTTCCTTTTAAATCCACCCCCTTCCTGCCAATGCTTGTTTTCTTTCTTTCTTTTATTCCCTCAATGCCCAACAAAGGTTGCTGCTGCTGCTGCTGCTGCTGTTGTTGTAGTTGTAGTAGTAGTAGTAGTAGTAGTAGTAGTAGTAGTAGTAGTAGTAGTAGTAGTAGTAGTAGTAGTAGCTGTTGTTGTTATTATTATTAAATCCACCCCCTTCGGTATGGATTTAGGGGGAGAATCTGAGGTCCCCAGTTTAAACATTGAAAGTGATGCTGTTTCTGGGTGGGGGAGAATCCACCCCAAAACAGCATCACTTTCAATGTTGTTTAAACTGGGGACCCCAGATTCCCCCTTTAAGGTGGATTTAAATGGAGAATCTGGGCTCCCTAGTTTAAACACTGTTGAAAATAATGTTGTTTGGGGGTGGATTCCAGCATCACTTGTTTAAACTAGGGAACCCAGATTCTCCTTTTAAATCCATCTTAAAGGGAGAATCTGGGGTCCACAGTTTAAATAACATTGAAAGTGATGCTGTTTCTCCCAATTGGGGGGACTGGATACAACACCATAAAATGTTTTCATAGCAGTAATAAAACATTTTGAAAGCATTTTGAAAATGTTTTCAAAAATATTTCTGCTGTGTGGCATGGCCCATTGCTGTGTTCAAATTTGTGGGTTGGGGCATGTTCTATAATGTGATGGTGACTTTGAAACGACCTGGTGGAAAAAATCATTGTTTGGTCACGGTGGGAGAGGGTGGCTGCCCATGGGGGGGGCATCAAACTCAGGTTTTGCCCAGGGCTCCAATTTACCTAGGTATGCCACTGCTCCCTTGGAGCTACACCACTGCTTGAGAATCTCCTGGAATTACAATTCATCTCCAGACTACAGAGATCAGTCTCCCTGGATAAAATGAATGCTTTTGAGGGTGGACTCTGGTATTGTAACCCACTGAGGTCCCTGTCCTCTCCAGGATCCATTCCCAAACCTCCAGGAGCTTCCCAGTCTGGATCTGGCAATGCTACTCCACATCCCGCACCAATGGCCATACTAGATCCAGTGGGTTTACATGGTCCTGAATGTTCCACGTTCATTTTGTAATCCCAGCCCTTAAACATCTTATTGCCACTCTCCTTGTTACATTTTATGACATAGGGACAACCTATAATGTCATCCTGCACCACAAGAGAAGGTTGATATCATTTTCTGCCTCCAAGAAAAAAAATATGCAAAATACGAAAATATCTACAATTCTCTCTATGCTCATGTTTGTTAGTAAGCTAGCACTTTGTAGTTAAAGTGTTTCCATCATTTTAGTCTTGTAGGAATTGCCTATTCTAGTATATATTTTAAGATCATAACATCAGTTCAGGGCAAAAAATAACATGAAACTATTCTTTTGCAGAAGATTATCAATAGCTTGATTTACTGTGCAATCCTGAACAGAGCTGCACTCTTCTCAGTCATGGACTCCAAAGTGTGTAATGCAGTGTTGTTGTGTTAAACTGAAATGTAGCATAGTATTTTTTTTTCTGCAGTGACTGATGTAATTTTATTGGCAATGTTGCTGATACATTCACTTTATTTTAAACTTGGGTAAGGTGCTTTGGTTTATTAAAGGGAAGCAAGAGATTCTTTTCAAAAAATTAATGAATGAGGACATGAATGTGAATTGCTTCAAACATGCGAGCCTGATTAAATGTCACTTTCCCCCCATTTACGGAGTTTTTCTCTGGATGAAATGTCCTACCAAAATAGAAGAAACTTTAAAGAGGAAGTAGTCAAGTAAGGTGTTAGGAACAGTGAAAATTATGGCATACCCTTGGGCCCTGTGTGAGTTTTACAAGCCCATTTACTTCACTATTCAATAAAATAGGGAAATAGACCCACTGGACCTATAACTGGCTGGCTGGACACATTACTTAGTTTTCACTGTAGTAATATTGCTTTAGAAAGGAGGTAAATAGCAAGTGAAGCCAGTTAAACACCACAGGAGCAGAGTCTCTTTACGGCTTCTGCTGCTGAGTTTGATCCATGAATGAAATAAATGGGAAGATGGAGAGGCAGTTTACAGGAAAGCTTGGCAATTCAGTGACAGGATTAGAGCAGCACATTAGAGAGGAAGCTACTTGCAGGAACATACCTGTTAGTGGATCAAACATCTTGGAGGCTTCAAGAATTCAGCATCATTGTACATCACCAGATTTTATAGGCCCATAAATAGTATGGACAACAACATTAATCCAGATATAACTGACAGAAATGACCACTGGAATGAGTAGAAATACTTCAGAAAATTTTAAAAAATGATATGAGAAAAGGTTCAGGGTGTCCATGATGGGGTAAAAGAAGGCTGAATGGAAAGCCATGAGGGAGCAGCAGTTCAATTAGGATCATCAAGAACACTTAGCAATAGAGGAACCAGGTTTCCTGCTACAATGGCAGACCCCCAGCCACTTGTGCAGTAGCAGGAGAAAAAATGGATGGGAAAGTACCTCATTGCAACTCTGATGTCACTTCCAGTGTTTAACTGGAAATGATGTCACATGTTACCATAATACTGCAGCTATTCTCCAGACCTCTGTGATAAAACAGAAGTGATGTCATAAAATCCCATAGTTCCACAACCTGGCCCCACCCCAAACTTTCTGGGGGTTGAAGCCCTCAGCTGCGGATCAGCAACTCTACGTAGCGTAGTGGTAAGGATATCAGTCAAAACCTGAGAAACACTCCAGTCTGCTATGAAGTTTACTGGATGAACTCCAGTCAGTTACATATCCTCTCTCAACCAAACCTACCTCACAGGGTTGTTGTTAGAACAAAATGGAGTGGGAAATAACTTGAGTTCTATATAGGAAAGGCAAGATAGAAATGTATACATAGTTTCCTTTGGTCTTGAGGAAGACCGCCCCCATTAGCCTGCCCATGAACCAAGGCTTGCTTGTGGAAGTTTACTTATGAGTAAGGCAAGCAGTCACATAGCTGCCCCAGGCACACACCATTTGGGTCACTTGGGGGCTTTCCATAGACAGGTATCTTGGGGTACCAGGAAGTATAACAACCCTCTTTCACACAGACAGGGAAAATACAAAATAGATCAGGCTGTATGATTTATTGAGCCAGTTTCTGAAAGAGGGTTTTAAAAAAGAAGTCAGTTATCATGAAAACATACCCACTCTTGAAATCAGTTCTAAGAACCAATACAGGCTACCTATTTCTCAGCTGTATCATTTCACACTGAAAATGGGGAGTCAAATTATTCAGCCTGGAATAGTGGTTAGAATGTTAGGTTAAGACTGGGCATTCCTTGATTGTAATTCCTACTCTGCCATGAAGCCCAATGGGTGTCCTTGGGTCAGTTACCATTTGTCAGCCTAATCTACCTTGCTCATTCTTGCTTATTTTTATTTAGCTTTTTCCCAATCAGCAACTGAACTAACCCTGATTATTCATTTGGTACTTGGAGATGAGACCACCAAGAAAGACTGGAGTTGGATTGTGGAAGAAGGCAATGACAAACCACCTCTACTCATCTCTTGCCTGAAACAGCCTGTGTGTAAATCATTTGCAACTTGACAGCACATTCTTTTCTTTTTCTTTATCAGGACCCAAAATGGCTTATCATGTTGCTCTCCTCTCCTCCACTTTGTTCTCAGAACAACCACCTTATGAGATAGGCAACCAGTGGGAATCAGGGGGTGGGGATACGAGAGTTGATCTCAGGCATCACTCTTCTATAGGAATCACTGGAAACTCTATAGTAAAACCTGCTGCAGACTGGTGTAATTTGTGGCTTTTCCCTGATTGCTATCTTTTCTACATATATGACCATATGAGTGGTAGCAAAAACTAAGGATCACTAAGCTGAGAACCTGCAAGAAGCCCAAAGTTATCCAGTGGGGTTCCATAACAAAGCAGTCTAAACCTGACACCACCATCATGCTGTCTGTTACAGGATTGTTGTAAGGATATGTCACTCTCACCTCCTTGGAGAAGGGTAAAATTTAAAAAAATTTTAATTTACTCTATATACAAAGCAAGCAATTAAGGGGAAACGTTTGAAGCTTTGGGTCCCAATGAGCAGTCTAAACTTGATTGATGCATCAGAATTTTCTACCATGTCACACATTCTGATTCCTGGACCCATTCAGTAGGGCTGAAGGAAGATGAGTTAGTTGTTAGTTGTCCTTTATATTGTCTAGATTCATATCTATTTCATACTCAGGCACACATTTAACTAAAAAATGGAAGGCATTTAAAAAAAAATTAAGTCCCTGAACGTAAACTAAAAAAATGGAAGGTAATGATGAATTTTTTTAAAAAAATTTAAGTCCCTGAACATAGAGAAGTGTTAGGGAAGAGCACAGAGCTACAACTGCCAACCTCCAGGTAAGGCCTAAATATTTCCTGGAATTACCAGAGCTTTAAAGGGTAGATCTTTTCATCCTTTTTGAGTATGCGGAATCCTTTTTACCAACAAAAAATGTCATGAACACCCCCAACTAATTAAAGTTGTTTATCAGTATCTCTTGATTGAGGACATAAAAGGTAAAAGTATTTCCCTGTACAAGAACTGGGTCATTACTGACTCATAAGGTGATGTCACATCACAATTTTTATTAGGAAGACTGTGTTTATGGGATGACCTGCCATTAGCTTTACCACTTTACACCCAGCAAACTGGGTAATTTTACAGACCCTGAAATGATGGGAGGCTTTCTCAACTGTGAAACCGACTTCTGTCTGGATTGAACTCAGGACATGAGAAGAGCTTTTGACTGAAGTATTGCAACTTACAACTCTGTGCCACAGGCTCCTCTAATGATTGAGGACATACAATGGCAAAAAATCAAAAGGTAAATGCTTGAACAACTTCTTGATCTCTTGAGCAACTCTGAGCCCCCCCAGTATTCCTAGCCACTGTTCTATAGCATTGTACCCCACTATCATCCTCTCCTCCCCCAACACCACCATTCTTCAAATCCCCAGTTTCTAAACAGAAGTGATTTGTTGTACTCTGTCACATGATTTCCACTTGCAGTCTGAATTGGTATAGCCCAGTGGTGGCGAACCTATGGCACTCCAGATGTTATGGACTACAAAACCCATCAGCCATGCAATTTGCCATGCTGGCAGGGGCTGATGGGGATTGTAGTCCATAACATCTGGAGTGCCATAGGTTCGCCACCATGGATATAGCCCATATTCAGGATTTAACACCTATGGTAGAATAAGGCCTGAAGCTCACAGGACTAAAGTTCTTAGGGAATTTCTGTAACGCCTACTCCACATGATTAAGCTTAAAATACTGGAGGTATGGGTTGAATAGATCCCTGGAGATTTCTACATAGATGAAGTAGCTGCAGGATTCCCCAACCAATCAAGCTCCGTTGAAATTCATCATGCTTGAAAGAAAGAAAGAAAGAAAGAAAGAAAGAAAGAAAGAAAGAAAGAAAGAAAGAAAGAAAGAAAGAAAGAAAGAAAGAAAGAAAGAAAGAAAGAAAGAAAGAAAGAAAGAAAGAAAGAAAGAAAGAAAGAAAGAAAGAAAGAAAGAAAGAAAGAAAGAAAGAAAGAAAGAAAGAAAGAAAGAAAGAAATTTGCTATGGCAAATCTGGTTTATAATGTTAATTGGTCGTATCATGAAGCAATCACGTGTTTCATGGTGCATGGATGCCCCCAACCCATATTTTCAGCTATAACTGCATATCATTCCCATTACTCAAAAGTTTGCATAGTCTTTACACCAAATGACATTTGTCCAGTGGCAAACCACTTAACCAATTCTTTGTTTCTTCTCTGGGGAAGGCAGGGCAACAACTGTGCCCTTGTTAGAAAATTACCTTTTGCACTATGTCTGAATTTAAAAAAGATTAAAGATCAATTGTTTCATACTAGCACCAAAATGGAAGAGGAAGTTGCACTTGTCTGACATAACAGTACAAAATTGTGTATCAGCTTGCCTGCACACCCATAGAAGTCATCTGTTCTTCATTATCACCCTGAAATATAGTAAAACATAATGCCAGCTATAAGCAGTGAAGATGCTACCATAACTTACTTCTTCAAATGGTGTTTCCAGGCATAAGGCCTTATATGGGAATTCTACAAAAGACTCAGCTCATAGTAAATGAGTTTGCATAATAACTATGATGACAATTAAGAACCCTAAGGTCCATTGTTTCATTGAACCAAATGAGCTTACTAGAAGTTTTTTTAAGAGATAAGGTTCCATAACAGACCTACGGTAGCAGATATGGATAACATGATTAAGTTACTAATGAAATTTTGTTAAAAATAATGAGGCAGAGAGAAATATGGATTCTAAAATAACCTATGGAATAGCCACACAGACCCAGCAATCCAATCAGTCCACATATGCATCATTAAATGAGCATGAAATATTTTGTTGGAAATGGACCTGTTATGGCAATAGAGGCAACAGACATCGCAGGCTGAGTAAACACTTTGCACAAGAAGTATACATACAAAAATAAAGAATTCGGTTCATAAACTGTATTTATCTGGCAGTTTGCATACAATTTAGGAAAGCTAACGCCACAAAAAAAATTCATTAGACCTTAAGATCCAACAAGATCTTGTTATTTGGTTGCAGCAGACGAACACAGCTACCTCTCTGAAAGACTTCTTCAGTCATTTAACTTTGTTCAGTCTGTGTGCTTACTTAAGATTTCAGTGAGGCTACATAGACATGAAGAATAAGGCGCATACAACATTTTATACAGAATCAGAAGTTACCTTTGTACAACGCCACTGAACAAATAGCATAAAGAGTGATTTAAAAATACTCACTATAAGTCCTGTCTGGCCATTGCATTTGGCGGTAGACTGGAAATGGCTGAACCTTTTCATTAATGGCCAACTGTAACCAAATGTGAGGGATCCAAACTAGAAGCCTTTCACCTGCTGGCTGCGCACATGTGCTGAGGATCTGAAATAAGAATGTGACATTTGAACCTTTCTGGAGCAAGAAGTAAATTTTAAACATGTTTTTATGAAGAACAGCAAATACCCTTCCTTGGTGCTCCAACACAGGCTGAAAATATAATGGGAGGAGCACCCTAGAATTACTTGATGGATGCATTGGATGAATTGGCTTCCCAAATAGCATTGTGAAGTCCAAGTGGCAGCTATTATATCAGGATGGAGGGAAGGGGGTAGTTCAATTTAGAGAATAATTTAAAGAAAAAAACAAAGTGGAAAATTGCAAGATTTGAATGTTCCTATGGTACAAATGATTAAAACTGTAAGAAATATATATAGAAAGCACACTATAGATTTAAAAAACATAATGAATACAAAGTCTGACAGTGAACAAGTGGCCGGTATGGTCAAGCATATAAAACAATATGAAATGTTGGCACTTCTTAAAATAATTTTACTTCAATTTTAAGACAATAGTGAGAATCCACCATTTTTGACACAGCTCTCTATCCACTGTTGCTCTTCTTCATTTGCTGAGAACCTATTTCTCCACCATGTTCTTCGTCATTAGCTAGATATGGGAAGCTTTATTCTCCAATGAGTTCCAGCAAGAAGGTAATTTAGAGCATGAGAGTAGGAGGCCATCTACATTTACCTCAGAATGTAGTAATGGCAGTAAAGGAATGGATGCAAAAGAGCGAGAGTTGGCTTGGCTTGGTCTCCTGGAAGTGGATAGAGATGGATGGCTCAGTGCACACTAGTTTGTTTGGATCTGGTCTGTTTTTTGTGTTGTTGCTGCTATGTTGATGAAGGAAGATGAAGTTGGGCTTATGGCAGTCTTCTTACAGTGATAGCAAATGACCTGTTTAGAGGAACTAAGTTTGAAACCAACCAATTTGGTTAATACAGTTTAGGATGAGAAAAGGGACAGTGGAGGTCTCTTGCCTTCAGTCCACAAAAAGGATGTAACTTCTAGGGTTGCCAACCTCAGGGAGCCAAGAATTACAGCTGATCTCCAGAACACAGAGAACTGAAGCAAATGGCTGATTTGGAGGGTAAATATATTATATTCTCCAGGGAAGTTTATCACCACCCCAATCCATACCCACCCAGACTCAACTCTGGGAATTTTCCATTCCAGACTTGGCAACTCGATCCGCTTCTCTGATACTGAAAACAACTTAATTGCATGTTTTAAAAAGATGATACTCTTAGTAACCACTGACCTGTGTTTACACAAAGTTGTCACACCAAGTCTCATTAAAATGAAAAGTCAGTTTCTAAAAATGAACTATATCTCCACATGCTGAACTTATACTTTCCTGGTAAAGTTGACTTTAGGATAAAAAGTTTATGAGAAAGGCTGCATACAATCTGTTAAAAGAATGGGGGGAAATGAAGTTTTGTCACCTTTTAAAATGACATGTACTTTGATCTTAGGCAATAACCAGCATCCACAATAGCAGACTTGGCAGTGAACTGTCCCTTGAATCACATCCCGTGGTAAAGTTCTATACCATGTCAGAATGTGAATGGAAGATTACCATTTTTCATGGAGGTCAAATTTTTATGAAGGTTCTCAGCATATGGATTTAGACTTCTCTGCGGCATGTTATACCTCTATCTACACAGTACCTACGGTTTGTTACCTGTTACCTGCAATACCTAACTTGAAAGTTGACACTGCTCTGTATTGTTTTCAGAGATAACACACATTTTATCAACCATATTTTGAATTAGCCATAATTCTCAGATTTCTTTAGATTCAATAATGATGGTGTATTCCTGCATAAATAACTTTACACTAAACTGGGATTTGGTTGCAAAACAATAAATATCCTAACAAATTATAATGAATATTGAAGAGAACAAATGTTCAAAGACATCGATATTGTAGTAAATATTTATTGCAATGAAATATGAGCAAAAAGTTCCTGATTACATACTTTACTATTCCTGCCATCTATTTTACAAGATGTCAGAAAGATTTTCTAATGAGCAAGGGTGGGGGCATTACAATTCTTTGTGTTCTGGAAAACCAGTGAAAACAAATGTCTAATTATTTTCAATTAAGCATGTATTCTGCTATGGATTAGGTGACACCTGATATCAGCTTTTAATTAGAAATAAATCTTGCACCTCTAGTCTTCTAATTAACTTCTAAAATATTTATGAAGAGTTTAGGAAAACACTTCCTGATGCAATGTTATATTTCCTAAATCATTACAGTACCATAGTTCCTAGTATTAATGAAATGAAAAAAACAATTACATGTTAACTGTGAAACTGCAAAAATATGACATTTCTAATTAAAACTATTAATCCCATCCCTACATAGGAAGTTGCAACCTATGCCATCTCTAGAATATTTTGCTCTTCTCCTGAATCTTCAAAAGATTAACCCAAAAGAGGGAATGATAAACAATATGTTGAAAATTATTCTTCAGACTCTGGCAACTCACCAGAATATGAATTCTTAACAACCACAGTCTTTTCAGTGACCTGTGCTACATGACCCTTATAATGAACAGTGGCTTTTATTTAGATTAGGTAGTAGATATGTGCTATGTACATATTTCAACTAGAGGAAGAAAAAGCAATGAGAATTGATTTTCAACTACCACACATTTTTTAGCGGGCAGGCACATAAATCCAGTCAACAGTTGTCACCACTAAATATGCAGGAAACTATTCCAAGAATTTGTTTTCATCTAGGTTTGTTTTACTGTAAATTTTTGGAGACCAAGAAAAATAAAATAAGTTTGGATACAGTTTAATGTAACATGAATCACTCGGGGGGGGGGGGGAACATACACACACATACACTCTACTAAATAATATGGCTTGATTTTTTTATCATCCAAATATGCATGCTTGAAAAATTCTGCAAATTTAAAAAAGAAGAAAGTTTACTGGCTTATGATAAGGCTGCAAAAGAACAGCTCTTGATTGAAACTATAGTTTTATGTTCATAAACCTACCTATACATGTAAAATGTAGCATTGCTAAAGAAATTCTCTTAATTCTATTTTACTCGATTTCTCCCTGAATCTGTTTCTTTTCTTCTTTTTAGGAATTTTAGTTGATTTCCAATCCATTCCATTTTGATATAAAAAATTCAGAGAGGAAAAGCAGCAAGTTCTGCAAAATTTCTGAATTTCACACTGTAGATGATCACAGGTAGGCAATGTCTTCCCATACTTTCCTATCTTCTTGTCAAGCACCTGCAGTGTATAACTAAACAAATGCAAGGGCTGACATTACAAAGGGGTCCAACATAAATTGAAACCAGAAAGCCTCTTTTCAAAGAGAAAAAAAATACACAGTAAGAGAAAATATCAGCTATATCTAAAAAGTGAATTTCAGACACGGAAATTCTCTTCCCTGACAATGTAAATACAATTATGGTCCCTATTTTCAAAGTACATAAAAATATGTATTGTTGAAGGCTTTCATGGCTGGAATCAATTGGCTGTTGTAGATTTTCCAGGCTGTGTGGTTGTGGTCTAGTAGTTTGTGGTTCTAATGCTTCACCTGCATCAATGGCTGGCAACTTCAGAGGCATGCCACAGTAAGATACCAGACCATGGCCACATATCCCAAAAAATCCATAAGTGCCAGTATATAAAAATAATTTATGAATTGGTTGAATTTCCCAACATGGAGTTGGTAACCCTAACCACAGCCCCTCTCTTGAAAAACTGAACAATCTCTTAGAAGCCTTAACAGTGCCTGGCTTTGTTGTCTGAAAAACAATGAACAATTTATACATGGAAATGTAATCAAAAATGTCCCCTCTTTATTATTTATCTTCACTACTTACTGATGATGTAGGTTGGTGTTGTTCCCATTTACCAGATGTAAACCTGATTCACAAATAGTTCATTGCCAACCAAGAAGTCAGGCTAAAAGTTAAACCCAGCTACATGCCCCATATCTGATCAAAGCCACATTTTAGCCCTATTCACATTAGGGAGAATGTGTGTACAACTAGCATATACATTATATACATCTGTTCGTAATAAAATGCTAGTGCATGTTACTTTACAAATGGAAGCAGAACTCAGTAAATAGATAAAAGTAGAGTTTAAGTTGTACATTCAGCTACACATGGATTAAATATAATTTAAGAATTAAGCACACTTATAGAGAAAAATCAAGTGTACTCAGCAAATATTATATGTCTATTCAGTGTAATATATGTGTAGGGCTCAAGTGTATTTTATATCAGTTTATACATACTGATGGCATTGTTTAGCATTTTCTGAACTACTTCCTTGATGTTCAACCCCTATAAAGAATAACCATGTTGTATTCACACAGAAAACAGAAAAAACTCAGCTAAACAATTAGGATTTTCTAGCTCTCAACTGCTGAAGGAAGTGGGGGTTGTGTTTTTCATCCAGTGTGTCTTTTCCTTGCTGCTTCCACTTATTTCAAGAGTCTACCAATACTACATGCCTAAAAAAAATCAATTATCCAAGAAACAATGAAAAAAATCTTATTGCATGCCTTTAAAAAAAGATGCAAAAGGTTAAGCAGAGCAGCCAGCATCTGCACACTAATGACATGATTGTTATGATAGGTGTTTGCTTTACCCTGGAGTGGTAACATTATAATTCATCTACCTCTCAATGAGCGGCGACAATTAATGCAGTCAATGTGTCCCACGTGTTCCCTGTAGCATTAACAAGGCAGCTCAAGGCCCCTTGGCAGACACTGGGCTGGAAATTGAGATGGCTTCCTATTTGAATGTGATCCTGATTACCTCAGCAGGGCCACCTGCTGCTTTGTGGCTGCTCTCTTTTTTGTGTGTCAGCAGCCTCCATTTGTAATGCCTCAGGGGAGCACAACCTTGAGGGCAAGCCCAGCTGACACCAATCTGGTGGAACACTGGCTTGAACAATCAGGTTGGTACCGGCTGACCAGTTTTTCAGTCAATCCCATCATTTTCTGGAAATCCATTAGAACAATGGGCCTGTTTGTTTTACCACACAAAGCCTTCCTCAGTCATCCACCCGAGCAGCATGTCACGAATTTGACTAACAGAGGAAAAGATGGTGGTCACACCAATCCTTTGGCTCAAGCGATGGTGTTTTCTTCATTAAAATATACACCCAGGCTACAGGGTACAAAAAGCACACTAGCACACCATATATATTACAGAAAGTGCTCTGTTTAATAGTATCTAATAACCTCTGACTGTAAATAAAGTGCATCAACATACAACGCATACATAAACCAAAGACAAACAAAAAGACAAACACACTTGAGCGTTCTTGTAAATTACTAACGAAGCTGTCTGGCAGTGAAACGGGTGAGATCCAGAATTTCCCATCTGCTGTGACTTGCCTGCTTTCACTCCACATATGAGAGCGCTCAAGTATGTTCTGAATTGAGACTATACCCACCAGGACTTTGTTGTGTTCTCAGGCTATAGAGATTTCCCTGTGCTTGCTGGCTGGCTTGAACATGAGTATACTATTTATTTGTTTTATTGTTTGCCTTTGGTTTATGCATGTGTCATATGTTGCTGCACTTTATTTACACTCAGAGATTTTTAGACACTATTAAACAGAGCACTTTCTGTCATATATGTGGTGTGCTAGTTTGCTTTTTGTAGCCTATAGGCTGGGTGTAGTAGGGTTTTTTTCCCATGTATTTTTGTACTTTCCACTACATCCCCCCCTTTTTTTCCATTTTCTTTATTAAAACATATTTTTCTTTCTTGCTACTAGAGATTTCAGTAGATTATAGCAGGCCTGCACTATGTGACCCATCAGACTGAAAGCAGCTCAGGAGCTTAGCAGGGCTTGATGTCTTTCCTCCTTTTGACAGTCCTGGGCAGGCAGGAAGCAAAAACAGCATGTTATACAGGATGAGTGAGTTGTCAATTTACTATAATTAATTAATTAATTAATTCTATGTTGATAAAATTTTCTCCTTTTTTGAATGCCAATAAAGATTTTTGATGGATGGATGGATGGATGGATGGATGGATGGATGGATGGATGGATGGATGGATGGATGGATGGATGGATGGATGGATGGATGGATGGATGGATGGATGGATGGATGGATGGATGGATTGACACTAGCACAGGGGTAGGGAACCTGCGGCTCTCCAGATGTTCAGGAACTACAATTCCCATCAGCCTCTGTCAGCATGGCCAATTGGCCATGCTGGTAGGGGCTGATGGAAATTGTAGTTTGGGGGGGGGTGGGGGGGGGGGGGGGTGGGGGGGGGGGGGGGTGGGGGGGGGGGGGGGTGGGGGGGGGGGGGGGTGGGGGGGGGGGGGGGTGGGGGGGGGGGGGGGTGGGGGGGGGGGGGGGTGGGGGGGGGGGGGGGTGGGGGGGGGGGGGGGTGGGGGGGGGGGGGGGTGGGGGGGGGGGGGGGTGGGGGGGGGGGGGGGTGGGGGGGGGGGGGGGTGGGGGGGGGGGGGGGTGGGGGGGGGGGGGGGTGGGGGGGGGGGGGGGTGGGGGGGGGGGGGGGTGGGGGGGGGGGGGGGTGGGGGGGGGGGGGGGTGGGGGGGGGGGGGGGTGGGGGGGGGGGGGGGTGGGGGGGGGGGGGGGTGGGGGGGGGGGGGGGTGGGGGGGGGGGGGGGTGGGGGGGGGGGGGGGTGGGGGGGGGGGGGGGTGGGGGGGGGGGGGGGTGGGGGGGGGGGGGGGTGGGGGGGGGGGGGGGTGGGGGGGGGGGGGGGTGGGGGGGGGGGGGGGTGGGGGGGGGGGGGGGTGGGGGGGGGGGGGGGTGGGGGGGGGGGGGGGTGGGGGGGGGGGGGGGTGGGGGGGGGGGGGGGTGGGGGGGGGGGGGGGTGGGGGGGGGGGGGGGTGGGGGGGGGGGGGGGTGGGGGGGGGGGGGGGTGGGGGGGGGGGGGGGTGGGGGGGGGGGGGGGTGGGGGGGGGGGGGGGTGGGGGGGGGGGGGGGTGGGGGGGGGGGGGGGTGGGGGGGGGGGGGGGTGGGGGGGGGGGGGGGTGGGGGGGGGGGGGGGTGGGGGGGGGGGGGGGTGGGGGGGGGGGGGGGTGGGGGGGGGGGGGGGTGGGGGGGGGGGGGGGTGGGGGGGGGGGGGGGTGGGGGGGGGGGGGGGTGGGGGGGGGGGGGGGTGGGGGGGGGGGGGGGTGGGGGGGGGGGGGGGTGGGGGGGGGGGGGGGTGGGGGGGGGGGGGGGTGGGGGGGGGGGGGGGTGGGGGGGGGGGGGGGTGGGGGGGGGGGGGGGTGGGGGGGGGGGGGGGTGGGGGGGGGGGGGGGTGGGGGGGGGGGGGGGTGGGGGGGGGGGGGGGTGGGGGGGGGGGGGGGTGGGGGGGGGGGGGGGTGGGGGGGGGGGGGGGTGGGGGGGGGGGGGGGTGGGGGGGGGGGGGGGTGGGGGGGGGGGGGGGTGGGGGGGGGGGGGGGTGGGGGGGGGGGGGGGTGGGGGGGGGGGGGGGTGGGGGGGGGGGGGGGTGGGGGGGGGGGGGGGTGGGGGGGGGGGGGGGTGGGGGGGGGGGGGGGTGGGGGGGGGGGGGGGTGGGGGGGGGGGGGGGTGGGGGGGGGGGGGGGTGGGGGGGGGGGGGGGTGGGGGGGGGGGGGGGTGGGGGGGGGGGGGGGTGGGGGGGGGGGGGGGTGGGGGGGGGGGGGGGTGGGGGGGGGGGGGGGTGGGGGGGGGGGGGGGTGGGGGGGGGGGGGGGTGGGGGGGGGGGGGGGTGGGGGGGGGGGGGGGTGGGGGGGGGGGGGGGTGGGGGGGGGGGGGGGTGGGGGGGGGGGGGGGTGGGGGGGGGGGGGGGTGGGGGGGGGGGGGGGTGGGGGGGGGGGGGGGTGGGGGGGGGGGGGGGTGGGGGGGGGGGGGGGTGGGGGGGGGGGGGGGTGGGGGGGGGGGGGGGTGGGGGGGGGGGGGGGTGGGGGGGGGGGGGGGTGGGGGGGGGGGGGGGTGGGGGGGGGGGGGGGTGGGGGGGGGGGGGGGTGGGGGGGGGGGGGGGTGGGGGGGGGGGGGGGTGGGGGGGGGGGGGGGTGGGGGGGGGGGGGGGTGGGGGGGGGGGGGGGTGGGGGGGGGGGGGGGTGGGGGGGGGGGGGGGTGGGGGGGGGGGGGGGTGGGGGGGGGGGGGGGTGGGGGGGGGGGGGGGTGGGGGGGGGGGGGGGTGGGGGGGGGGGGGGGTGGGGGGGGGGGGGGGTGGGGGGGGGGGGGGGTGGGGGGGGGGGGGGGTGGGGGGGGGGGGGGGTGGGGGGGGGGGGGGGTGGGGGGGGGGGGGGGTGGGGGGGGGGGGGGGTGGGGGGGGGGGGGGGTGGGGGGGGGGGGGGGTGGGGGGGGGGGGGGGTGGGGGGGGGGGGGGGTGGGGGGGGGGGGGGGTGGGGGGGGGGGGGGGTGGGGGGGGGGGGGGGTGGGGGGGGGGGGGGGTGGGGGGGGGGGGGGGTGGGGGGGGGGGGGGGTGGGGGGGGGGGGGGGTGGGGGGGGGGGGGGGTGGGGGGGGGGGGGGGTGGGGGGGGGGGGGGGTGGGGGGGGGGGGGGGTGGGGGGGGGGGGGGGTGGGGGGGGGGGGGGGTGGGGGGGGGGGGGGGTGGGGGGGGGGGGGGGTGGGGGGGGGGGGGGGTGGGGGGGGGGGGGGGTGGGGGGGGGGGGGGGTGGGGGGGGGGGGGGGTGGGGGGGGGGGGGGGTGGGGGGGGGGGGGGGTGGGGGGGGGGGGGGGTGGGGGGGGGGGGGGGTGGGGGGGGGGGGGGGTGGGGGGGGGGGGGGGTGGGGGGGGGGGGGGGTGGGGGGGGGGGGGGGTGGGGGGGGGGGGGGGTGGGGGGGGGGGGGGGTGGGGGGGGGGGGGGGTGGGGGGGGGGGGGGGTGGGGGGGGGGGGGGGTGGGGGGGGGGGGGGGTGGGGGGGGGGGGGGGTGGGGGGGGGGGGGGGTGGGGGGGGGGGGGGGTGGGGGGGGGGGGGGGTGGGGGGGGGGGGGGGTGGGGGGGGGGGGGGGTGGGGGGGGGGGGGGGTGGGGGGGGGGGGGGGTGGGGGGGGGGGGGGGTGGGGGGGGGGGGGGGTGGGGGGGGGGGGGGGTGGGGGGGGGGGGGGGTGGGGGGGGGGGGGGGTGGGGGGGGGGGGGGGTGGGGGGGGGGGGGGGTGGGGGGGGGGGGGGGTGGGGGGGGGGGGGGGTGGGGGGGGGGGGGGGTGGGGGGGGGGGGGGGTGGGGGGGGGGGGGGGTGGGGGGGGGGGGGGGTGGGGGGGGGGGGGGGTGGGGGGGGGGGGGGGTGGGGGGGGGGGGGGGTGGGGGGGGGGGGGGGTGGGGGGGGGGGGGGGTGGGGGGGGGGGGGGGTGGGGGGGGGGGGGGGTGGGGGGGGGGGGGGGTGGGGGGGGGGGGGGGTGGGGGGGGGGGGGGGTGGGGGGGGGGGGGGGTGGGGGGGGGGGGGGGTGGGGGGGGGGGGGGGTGGGGGGGGGGGGGGGTGGGGGGGGGGGGGGGTGGGGGGGGGGGGGGGTGGGGGGGGGGGGGGGTGGGGGGGGGGGGGGGTGGGGGGGGGGGGGGGTGGGGGGGGGGGGGGGTGGGGGGGGGGGGGGGTGGGGGGGGGGGGGGGTGGGGGGGGGGGGGGGTGGGGGGGGGGGGGGGTGGGGGGGGGGGGGGGTGGGGGGGGGGGGGGGTGGGGGGGGGGGGGGGTGGGGGGGGGGGGGGGTGGGGGGGGGGGGGGGTGGGGGGGGGGGGGGGTGGGGGGGGGGGGGGGTGGGGGGGGGGGGGGGTGGGGGGGGGGGGGGGTGGGGGGGGGGGGGGGTGGGGGGGGGGGGGGGTGGGGGGGGGGGGGGGTGGGGGGGGGGGGGGGTGGGGGGGGGGGGGGGTGGGGGGGGGGGGGGGTGGGGGGGGGGGGGGGTGGGGGGGGGGGGGGGTGGGGGGGGGGGGGGGTGGGGGGGGGGGGGGGTGGGGGGGGGGGGGGGTGGGGGGGGGGGGGGGTGGGGGGGGGGGGGGGTGGGGGGGGGGGGGGGTGGGGGGGGGGGGGGGTGGGGGGGGGGGGGGGTGGGGGGGGGGGGGGGTGGGGGGGGGGGGGGGTGGGGGGGGGGGGGGGTGGGGGGGGGGGGGGGTGGGGGGGGGGGGGGGTGGGGGGGGGGGGGGGTGGGGGGGGGGGGGGGTGGGGGGGGGGGGGGGTGGGGGGGGGGGGGGGTGGGGGGGGGGGGGGGTGGGGGGGGGGGGGGGTGGGGGGGGGGGGGGGTGGGGGGGGGGGGGGGTGGGGGGGGGGGGGGGTGGGGGGGGGGGGGGGTGGGGGGGGGGGGGGGTGGGGGGGGGGGGGGGTGGGGGGGGGGGGGGGTGGGGGGGGGGGGGGGTGGGGGGGGGGGGGGGTGGGGGGGGGGGGGGGTGGGGGGGGGGGGGGGTGGGGGGGGGGGGGGGTGGGGGGGGGGGGGGGTGGGGGGGGGGGGGGGTGGGGGGGGGGGGGGGTGGGGGGGGGGGGGGGTGGGGGGGGGGGGGGGTGGGGGGGGGGGGGGGTGGGGGGGGGGGGGGGTGGGGGGGGGGGGGGGTGGGGGGGGGGGGGGGTGGGGGGGGGGGGGGGTGGGGGGGGGGGGGGGTGGGGGGGGGGGGGGGTGGGGGGGGGGGGGGGTGGGGGGGGGGGGGGGTGGGGGGGGGGGGGGGTGGGGGGGGGGGGGGGTGGGGGGGGGGGGGGGTGGGGGGGGGGGGGGGTGGGGGGGGGGGGGGGTGGGGGGGGGGGGGGGTGGGGGGGGGGGGGGGTGGGGGGGGGGGGGGGTGGGGGGGGGGGGGGGTGGGGGGGGGGGGGGGTGGGGGGGGGGGGGGGTGGGGGGGGGGGGGGGTGGGGGGGGGGGGGGGTGGGGGGGGGGGGGGGTGGGGGGGGGGGGGGGTGGGGGGGGGGGGGGGTGGGGGGGGGGGGGGGTGGGGGGGGGGGGGGGTGGGGGGGGGGGGGGGTGGGGGGGGGGGGGGGTGGGGGGGGGGGGGGGTGGGGGGGGGGGGGGGTGGGGGGGGGGGGGGGTGGGGGGGGGGGGGGGTGGGGGGGGGGGGGGGTGGGGGGGGGGGGGGGTGGGGGGGGGGGGGGGTGGGGGGGGGGGGGGGTGGGGGGGGGGGGGGGTGGGGGGGGGGGGGGGTGGGGGGGGGGGGGGGTGGGGGGGGGGTGGGGTGGCGGGGGGGGGGGGCGTGGGGCGGTGGTGGGGTGGGGGGTGGGGGGGGTGGGGGTGGGGGGGGGGGGGGTGGGGGGGGGGGGGGGGGGGGGGGGGGGGGGGTGGGGGGGGGGGGGGGGGGGGTTGTGGGTGTGGGGGTGGGGGGGGGGGGGGGGGGGGGGGGGGGGGGTTCAGGAACTACAATTCCCATCAACCCCTACCAGCATGGCCAATTGGCCATGCTGGTAGGGGTTGATGGGAATTGTAGTTCCTGAACATCTGGAGAGCCGCAGGTTCCCTACCCCTGCTCTAGAGCAAGCAGTAATTGAAAATCATTTATGATGTTTATTTACATTAGTGATTGTTTTCATTGTACCTTAAATCACTGGCTTCTTTTAACTAATAAGATTTTTTAAAGTTTTTTTTTCAAAAATGTGTCATGCCTCTGGTTTCATTTTGTTTTTTTTAATCTATTGCCTCCCTTGGTTGGTTCATATTGGGGTGAAAGAACAAGCTATAAAGAATAATTAATTAATATACTTGAAAATTTGATATCTGTCAGGAAAAAAAACAAATTTGGCTAAGTACAAAAAAGAAAAATGGGAATCACAGTAAATTCCAAAGGAACAGTTCAACCTGAGACTAAAAGCCACTGAGAGATCAGAGAATAAGAATAGAATAATCGAAATGTATTGACAGCAGTCCAAGAAGGAGGACCAGGTAACCATAGCCTTCTGACATAGTACACTAAGGACACCATTTTTTGCTTTCTTGGAAGGTTGCTCTATTAGTTTTTGTGAAATGGAAATCATGTTGAATGTGTGTACATCCTACATAAGAAAGAGCCAGTGTATGTTCACTTTAAAAATAGAACAGGGACCTGTACTTGGATTAATTATACTTTGACCCATATGATCATTGAATGCAACATACAAATCATGTGTTATACAGCCAAAGAAAAATCATGTGCACACTATGCATAGTTATGCATTCACCATAATGTGTAGACAGGGTTTACATATCATAATCAGTGAGATATGAAAAATGTGTTTAAATCAAGGAGTTGGAGAAAAAAGGTAGTGCAATATATGGAGTGTTGGAATCATGCTGGAGCATCCTTTGTTCAAAGTCCTACTCAGTCATGAAGCTCACTGGGTTATCTTGTCCAACTGCTCTCTCACCTTGCTTACTCTGCAGGACTTGTCGGAGGATAGAATTGGATAGAGGATAGAATGACCATGTATGCTGCCTTGTATTCTGGATAAACAGATGGATATGGACAAATGGGATACCAATAAATGAATGAAATTAGAGGTACACAGAACACATTGGTCCAGTTTTCTACCCTTTGGAAGCCTTTGGATGTCCTCTTTAGTTTCTGAGCAGATGCTGCCTACAAGTGGCTTGATAATTATTTACAAAATAATGTTGGTGCTCAGTGCAATATATGATGCACTCAGTTCCATCCTTTGTGCTAGTAGAAATACAAAATAAGCAGATATCTCTGCCGCTGCACTTTCAAATAATTGAAGTTTCTTTACAATTTTTTTACACTTTTCACCCTGTTTGCTGAATTGTAAGCTGTTAAAAATCACTGTTGTGTTTCAAAATCAAAACTACCTGTCTTCACATGAAGAGCAGAGTGATTTCCTTGTATAAATTGTAACATGAAACTCTTAAGAAGATCAAAGGTGTATCTGAAAAAGAGGGTCTATATTACCATTCATCTGTGTTTAAAACTAGCATGTGGTCTTTTCCATTATAGAATCAGCCTCCTGTCAAAGGATTTACTTACCCTGCCTTTTGCATTTATGCTGTAACTGGATGCTGTGAATGAACCGGAGATTACAGTTAACTGTTCGTAACTGCAGCAGATTTCATGATTTAATATACTCCAGCCCTTTCTTCCTTTAATTTCAATGCTATGCTCAAGCTCCTATATATAGAACTGTAGTGTTTGCTTGATGGGGGGAGGTGAGCAAGCAGACATTCAAAGTGACCTGTTTCATTGAAATTGACTCAAAATGATCTGGCCAACTTTGAAGTTCATCCTCGATATACCCCCACTCCCTCAAACTTCAGAGTTATTCAGCTGACAGCCAATAAATAGGTATATGTTTCTGGGAAATATGTGCTATTTTTTAAAGGAAATCTATTGAAAGAGAGAGAGAAAAATGGACGAGTGCTTGTAATTTGTATACCATCTGTTGCCTATTGCAATTGGCACTGGCACAAGAGGGGTTTCCTCCCTCCTTTACATTTTAAGCCATGAAGCAAGCACATAGATCATTTCTACCCTGTACTTTTCCCATCTCATTATTGGAATTTATTCCCATGTTTGTTGTCCATGAAGCACCCCTTCTAATTGTTTCTTACATGTGCTGTAAATCTGTCCACCAATCAGTAAAGACGGTGGAACATGAAACCAAGACCTAGCTATTTCCTCTGCTTGCCCATTGCATCTGCCGGTTTGTAGTGTTGAAATAAAAATGAAACATGTTTGAGCTCTTTCCCTATCATGCTGCAATGTATGGCGTTTTCATTTCACTCAAGGAATTTTTAATATTCAGGCCATACCTCACACATGAAGTCATTTCCCCTCGATATAATTGTAATGGTAATATGCATGGCCTAACAGGCCGTGGCACAGCTGGCTGCTTGCCACAGCTGAGCCTCTGACTCAAAAGACTTTAATTCTGTCATGCCTCATCTGGTTTTATGTACTCTTTTGTAGTTAGTTTACAAATTTATTTGAGGGTTCCCATTGAGATGGTCAAGGCCATTGATGTTACTGTGAAGACATCACACTCAACTAATGAAGGGTACCCAAATACGTGGACTGATAACTTGCTTGCAAAATGATTAGGAAAACTGTTCCAAGCAAATGTTCCTGTGTGGCTAATTCACTGACAGATGGATCTAGAGAAGACTTACCCAGGAGGTTAAGGTAATAGATTCTGCTGGCTGTCTGATATGCACGGTTATGCATGTGTATGTCCCAGGGTAGTCAATCACATAGAAATGTGCAGAGAATTGTAGCCTCTGTGACTAGACCTCTGTTCAAAGAGCTGGAGCTATAGGACCATCATATTCTTAATTAATTTAATGAAATTGTAAACTAATTGTCACTGAGAAAGCAAAGGCATTATGGCCAATGACCCTTACAAGGATCATTTAGGGATAGGTTATTGATTTTTATGCATGATTCTTCACACTTGATGACTGGCAGCTGAATGTTCAACATGGCACCATGTACAAAAAGCATTGCATTCAAAGTAATATGGAGATGACATGAAAATGTTGTAGATTAATGATGACCAATTGGCGCATGTTTCAGTAACCAAGCAATGAGTATTTATGTGATGCAAGCCTTAACAATGCAAGAAGACTTGTTCACGTAACACATGCTCATGACATTTTGTTTTTGAAAATCCCCCTTTTTCCTCACCCAGTATTTTATGAAGAATTGGAAGAAACTATTATTAGAGAATGACAAATTTAAAGCCCCTAGAGTCGTAGTTATCTGGCTTCTGACATATGTCCATGCCAAGGCTTGTATAGTACACAATTAAAAGAAACAGTAATCTTGTATGTTTATATGGAGATTTGTATGTAGTACAACAAAGGATTTGAACTGTATGAACATGGTCCATTTTTCGTGTAGGTTGTTTTTGTATGATGTAACAGTACAAAATAATCTACTTGCACAAAAAACTATATTAGTTTTTATGCACTCTGGAATAATTATATTTCTGCATGAAGAATAAGAAACATTTCAGATCAAACCATACATGTGTCTTTTTACATCAGGCAATCACCTGCATTCCAAACACAAAAACTGATAAAAGGGAGAAGAGAATGGCAGCTGATTTGGATCCCTGCTGAGGAGAATGCTGGGATAGTGTGATATAGTGGTTGAGAGTGGTGGATTCTTAATCTAGAGAACTGGGTTTGATTCCCCACTCCTCCACATGAACAGTGGAGTCTAATCTGGTGAACTGGACTGGTTTCCCAACTCCTACAAATGAAGCCTGCTGGGTGACGTTGGGCTAGTACTTTCAGAACTCTCTCAGCCCCACAAGGTGTCTGCTATGGATAGAGGAAGGGAAAGGAGTTTGCAGGCTGCTTTGAGATTCCTTTCAGGAGAGAAATGTGGGATATCAATCCAAAACTGTTCTACTCTTCACTCTATAAATGAAGTAAATTAATATACAAATAAATGGCATTAAGTTTTGTTGATTTCCTTTATCTCAGCTTCATAAGTAATTTCTTCATGACAACTTAAAAAATATTTCTTTGCTGGTTGAACTTTGTTACAACTCCAGCATGATGCCATCAGTATGCAACAGACATAATTATGACCATCATTAGGCTTTTGGCACTGCTCTGAGTAGACATAGTGGTATCCATGATCATGACAAATATAATTCTATTATTTTTAGCGACTCTGGACACTTCTACAAGTATGCCCACAATACATACATGCTGGGAACCATAGGAAACAATGCTGGTTATATGACTCATTGTGCACTATTGGTAATAGAACCTGGCTTGGTTTTTACACTTGGTTTTTACATTGGATGATCACCCCTACAGTTCATCTTGAGAGAGGTAAACATAGATCTGGGATCCTAATTGTAAATTGTACCACTTTTCTTTACCAATCATTCAGTCTGTCATGGGAACTTTGTTGCTAATAAACCTTACTATTGTTTGAAATGCAACACTGAAGTGTCTGTAGAGAAGAAATATGCTGTGGGGCTTTTTCTGCAGACATTCTCAAAGAGGCATGGGACCAGATCACAGCAAATTTGATCCCTAAAACCATGCCTGGGAATTAGCATGGAATTAACTGAGGTACTGCCTACTGTGAAAGTGCTTTTTCATATATGAGATGTACAACTATATCTTCGTTTGGATGAGACAATTTAATCAACTTACTTTGGCTTGTATCAACCTTCTAAATGCCTTGATTTTCCATGTTTATTTCCATTATTTTAAAAGTAGCATTGTGTGAATTTATGATTCTCATAAGACACCCCTCTGCAGTGGGAAAAATAAGCCTGGAGGCAAATTCTGTAATTCTCCAGACTGTAAAGGCAGAATGATGACGAATTGTCTAAATATGTTCAAATTGTCCAAATGCTGTCATGTATTAGGTATTGTTGAAACCCAGAAAGAATCCTTTAGTAGAAGGTCAGCACACGCTCTTGCTTTGAATACAATTGAGGCAATTACATTCAATTTTATTAAGTTTATAACTCAGAAGAAATGTTGCAGTTCAATTGTCAGTTTATGCTTTAGAATCGCCCGCACTCAATTATGACAACAGTGATTCCTGTTAAAAAAGTAGACAGACTTTTATATGCTCTGTATTTATTTGTAAAAGACACATCACACATGAGAAGAATACCTGTAAGATACTTATGAAACTTCTGTCTAGATTTTAAATGTCAAATTGTGTGGTGAGTACATTTGTAGAGGAGCTGTGGCTCATTGGTAGACCTTCTGCTTCACACACAAAAGGTCCCAGGATCAATCCCTAGCATTTCCAGTTAAAAGGGTCAGGTGGTTGGTGATATGACAGAACTCTACCTGATACCCTGGAGATTGGCTGCCAATCAGAGTAGATAATAATGAGTTCGATAGACCAAGGTTCTAACTCAGTACAAGGCAGTTACATGTGTTTGTTATGTTAGAACAGTACTTGGAAATCGCTTAGGAAACTAAATGCCTGAGATATTTTTAGGGTGTTCATTGGCCTGTTGCTTCTACTGATGACATTTCAGACTCCCTCTCATTCTCTCCTAGTAATCTATTCACATCTCTGTCAGAAAATTATGGATTGAATCAGTGATAGATTTCCATCAAGAGTAGGGACAGTAGTATTTGCAGATTCCACTTTACACCTCTGACTTAGCTCTTCTTCATGCTGTTCCTGGGGGGTCCCTTGATCCCCAGGAACAGCATTTGGGGTGCATTTTGAGTTGGAGCAAGATATGGATATAACAAAGTCCTGTTCCTCAGATGGAAATCCTCTCCATCATCAGAAAACGCTGTTTGATTGAGCCATATTTCTCTCTTCAAGGATTTTATTTTCAAGGCAAAAGATCTGTCCCTTCAGGTCATTCCTTCAGAAAGCAATACAAGGAGGGAAAGACTTAATCTCCCTTATCCTACCATGTCATGGTCCCTATCAGAATCCCTGCATGCCTGTAAATCAACTTCTGAACACAGAACTCCTAGACATACTAGGGAAAGTATATTATATAGTTAGGTCAGTTTAGTGTAGTGGTTAAAAATGAAAAACTGGGTTTGATTCCCCACTCTTCACATGAAGCCTTCTGGGTGATCTTGGGCTAGTGTCAGTTCTGTCAGCCCCTCCTTCCTCACAAGGAACCTATTGTATGTGTGTGGGGTGTGTGTGCGATTGTAAGCTGCTTTAAGACTCCTTATAGAAGAGAAAAGAGGAGCATAAAAACGACCTCTTCTTCTTCTTCTTCTTCTTCTTCTTCTTCTTCTTCTTCTTCTTCTTCTTCTTCTTCTTCTTCTTCGTCGTCGTCGTCGTCGTCTTCGTCTTCGTCTTTCAGAATCAAATTGAAGGTCTCCTCTCAAGCCAATTAAGCAATGTAATGGATATAACTACATTGGTTCTTCTTAAACTTAAGCCAGCCAATCAGAATTTAAACACACTTTTCCCCCATATTGCCAAATGTCATAAATTTGTCAATTTGGGTTAGCTAGAATAACAATATTAAAGAAGAGGACATTTTCAATCTGAGTTTTAATTACTTAACATCTGACTGTACATCCCTACTTGCGACTGCGTATATCAGTTTGTGTTACAGCTGCCCCACAGTATGTATAGTAGCAAGACTAATCTACTACAATGCAACATTATGTTGTTGCTGAAGGTAAAAGATTCCAGAGGGTGTGTCATTTTTCTACTCCTAAGTCAAAAGGTGCGTGCGTGGGGAGGACGGCCTTTGACTTGCTGCTTGAAGTATTTTATAGAGGGTCCCAGTTGCTCCATATTTTTCAATGGAACATCTTTCATTCATCACAAAGTCATACCAAAGAATTCCTATGCATGCATAATATACTACCAGATGGAAGTAGTCATGTGATTCTCAGTCCTGGAAGAAATTCCAGTAACAAAGTCAAATGGCAAATATGTTTGCAAGGCCATTGTAACTCTGTAAAATACACCTTGTGTAATTTTCTGGGACAATTTAAAAACTTCTAACTGGAGTCCTGAAAATAGACCTTTTAGTCGTCCTGTTGAATCCAGTGCAAATAAGTGGCTCATAATCAGTCTTCGGTATTTAGGCAGCAACAGAATTAAGAACAGATGGAACTTATTACAAGAGAATTCAAAACTAAATGGAACTTATTGTGAATGGACGGAAAAACAGAAATCCTCTTAACATGTTTGGGAATTCTTTGATTTTTTTTAGCAAAAGGAATCGTTCACAAGTTAATATAGCAAGGTAAAGATATGTCACTAAAAGAGTGGCTTGGCGTTGGACAATTTGATCTTGTGTTGTAGCTTACTTTTTGGCAGCTGAATGGCCCATTCTCTAAACATGTTTCAGCTGCCAATGTTAAGGCCTTGGTAATTGTTACTTTTAAGAGCGCATTAAAATGCCGTGAAACTGCTCGTCATAACGATCTCTTCACCAGGTACCCTGCAAATACGCAGCTGGAGGTTGTCAAGCACACACCTCCTTAATAGGCTGTACTGTGTGCATACAATTAACACATTAATTTATGGAGTAAAATGATCGGGAGAGACTAAGGCTTCAAAGTCAAGCACTTGCTATTAGCTGTGAGATCAGGTTCCATGCCTAATGGCTGCCAGTCCCACCCACAGATTCTGAAACCATGAAGGGAACAGTCTGTTAGCAAGCTACATGGGCTTGTAATGGCTGTTGTTCTCTCTGTGTCACTGCCTTCTGTGCACATAGTGTGTTTGTTTATTGGATTAAGAAGGGAAAGAGCGGCTGAGATTTACCTTGGCTGCCGTTGCTGCCCAGGAATAGGGCAGGGAGAGAGGCTGAGCTGGCCAGCTGCTGGCGCGAGTGAGTGACATGCCTGGAGGAGGTGGGGACATGGCCTTATATGGGCAGGCCGGGCCATCTGCGCCTCTTCTCATGCGAGTGCCGACAGCTTCTCTTCTCTCTCCCTCGTGTCATCTGGCAGCTGTTTATCAGGCCATGTGGAGCAGCAGAAAATGGCTTTTTAGCTTAGTGCCTTCTATAGCTTAGGAAATTGAAGGAGGCCTGAACTGAGCAAGATAACAGCAGACTTGCAGTAGTGAGTGGTTGGAATTGGTATATTGCACCCAACGGATCACAGAGCAACCTCAAGCGGCACGCGTGGGAAGGCAACAAGGCACCTGATGCAGTAGGGCCAGTGGTAACAGGGATCCCCCCTTTTTCTTTTTGGAGCTCGACCAGGAGGTGCCAGGGAAAAGAGAAAAGAAGCCCTCGGGGGGGGGGGGAGGAGCGCCAATGGCAGGAGGGAAAAGCATGGGTGGTAGGGGCAACCCAGGCAAGTGTCTCTCCAATCTGCAGGCAGCACCAGACGCCTTAAGAGCAGGGGCAAGCAGCAGAACCAAGGGTAGCAGAAGTGCAACTGACCCAGTGAGGGCTGTGCCACACATAGACCGTTTCCACATGGCCACACTGGGGGTTGGGTCGGCGTACATGACGCCGACCCAGCCCCCCAGGACCGTTCGCACGAACGGGCCCGGTAACGAATGTGAAGACGGCGCCGCGGAACGCCGTCGTCCGATCGACCTACCTTCTCTGTGACTGTCCGGCGCGTTGCCAAGGCCAGGGGACATGCCTCCCCTGCCCTGCGCAACCGCTCTGGAGTCACAGGGCAGGGGGGCATGTCCCCAGGCCTCGGCGACACACCGGACAGTCGCAGAGAAGGTAGGTCGATCAGGCAAAGGGGGGGAGGGATGGCGCCTTTAATGCAATGTAAGCCTCTGGAACATCGCACAAATGGAAATGGCAGTGGTGGCTGATGGGGAAGCTGTAGAAAAACTGAGATTCTGTATGTGCAATTATCTTTTTTGCATGGTAGAACATACGCAAACTGCTAAAACATAGGCAAACAGTTTGTTGAACATTTGACTTCATTACAATTTGTACAGCAACGCAAACCAGTGGGTCATCAGGGATCCCATGTTGAGTCATAACGTAAAATTCTCACTGCATCAAGTTACAGCATTTCTACAATCAGCATTTAGTGAATTAAGATCTGGCAACAGTGTGAATGTTTCCATAACCTGGACAGAAAGTGAAATTCCAAAAGCAACATACATACAGCATTATTTCAAATTCCATGCTTTTTGATGAACTAGAAGAAGGAATGTGCTACAGAAGAGTTTCCAAATCTCCCCTCTTCAGGGAGCCCGTTCCACATTCATTTTGTCTGCTATGTAACTGCTGCATATTTGTCATGTATTCTCTTTACATGGCAGATGATTCTGGGAATCAATTTGCAATACATTAAAAATAACATTAGATTGGATATTTAATTATGAAAGTATTGATTTTATGGGTTACTATTGTATATACTCATGTATAAGTCGACCCGTGTATAAGTCGAGGCACCTTATTTTACCACCAAAAACTGAGAAAACTTATTGACTCATATATAAGTCTAGGGTGGTAACTCCAAAGCAGGCGGGGGCAGGGAAGAGCCAGGATGCCTGCTCTTTACTGGATCGTCCCCCCGCCTCCCGGATCTCCAAAGCAGCCCCAGCCCTTGGCTGCTCTGGTGTTTCCTTGCTCGCAAGCAAGGAAACTCCAAAGCAGGCGGGGGCAGGGAAGAGCAAGGGTGCCTGCTCCCAATAGATTGCCCCCCTGCCGCCTCCCAGATCCCCACAGCAGCCCTAGCCCTTGGCTGCTCTGGCATTTCCTTGCTTGCAAGCAAGGAAACGCTAAACAGAGCATTTGCCTGCTTTTGGGGTTTCCTTGCTTGCAAAAAGCAGGCAAATGCTCTGTCTGGCATTTCCTTGCTTGATTTTTAGCATGGGAAAAGTGAACTAAATCTAACTAACCAGGAACAACAAATTTATTCAGCATATATACATATATGCTCCATTAATAGCTGAAATAAAGGGGGAAATAACCTTTTTTGGGCAAGGAAATGGCAGAGCAGGCAGGGGCAGAGAAAAGCTGGGGCCACCCACTTGAGTGCTGGGTGCACGCCTGTGGGGAGCCCAGCAGGCTCCTGCCCACCGCCGCCCATCCGATGCAAGTCAGTTGCTAAGCTCGCTCACTCACTCAGCCATCTTTTTCCTTTCCCACAGGCTCTGCAGGTTCGGTTCAGGGAAGCTGCCACTCTGGGCAGCCTGTCTCTATCTTTCTAAAAAGTGCAATGCTCCGAAGATTGCTTAAACTTAAGCAATCTTTGGAGCATTGCCCTTTTAAGAAAGATACAGACAGGCTGCCCGGAACAGCAGCTTCCCTGAAACTGAGCCTGTAGAGCCTGTGGGGAAGGAAAAAGATGGCTGAGTGAGTGAAGGGAACGACAGGCGGCGGTGGCGGCTGCCAGTGGCTCGTGTATAAGTCGAGGAGGGCATTTTCAGCACAAAAAATGTGCTGAAAAACTCGACTAATCCGCGAGTATATACAGTAATAAGAATCAACTATTTAGAAGCTGTTCCCCCAAACCCTGTAAGATAATATACAATATCTCTTCAATTATACATAGTATTCATTGCTACTTAAGATCAGAAGCTCTATAATCAACCATTTCTTATATCCAATAAGATATAGTAGCAGTCCCAAACCTTTTTCATCCAACAGTAACCTTTGGACGTTTTACATGGTAGTCACACAGCCAGAAAATGCTGCCATGGGAGGCAGAGCCAACCACAAAACTGCTGCCATGGGAGATGGAACCAACCGCAAAATGCCAGGGAGTGAGGTTATACATAACTCTAATAGCTGATCTTCAATATTTCAGGCAGAAGAACTGTTCGATTTCACAAAACACTCCTGAAATTAAGGGAATAATGAACATTTATCACCTAGAATGGGTGTGTTTGGGTTGGGGTATTTTTGGCAAAGTAAGGGGTATTTTTGTTGGGGTTGGGGTATTTTTGGCAAAGAGGGTGGGGGAAGGCTAACTCTAGCAAACAGCTATTCGAGCCTGACACCCCAGCCGTTAGCAGGCCACAAAGGGCAGGCACCCCTGTGACCCAGTACCTCTCTGTCCTCCCCAGTAGGGATTGGGGTTGTTGCCAGGGTCAACCAGGGGTGCTGACCGGCTGCTGAACGATGTGCTCCTCTTGTTTGCCCAGTTTCTTCTATGATAATAATAAAAAGGGCTGCGGCCCATTTTAATTCCAAGATGTGTCTTGTGGTTATTCACCAAACAAAACCTCTGCACATCTGGGCGCAAATAAGCATTTATCCCTACAAACTGCTATTATGAGAGGAGGATGTCAAGATTGTCCCTTTCAACTCTTCTCTTTGCAATTTCTTTGAAAGTATTGGCAGTCCTAGTGAGAGATGAAACTTTAATAAAAATAATTAATGTAGTTTGTCTCAATATAAAATTAATCTATATTATAACATTGTTAGTTTTCTAACAGATAAAATATGAAAAAAATGAAATCTCTTATACAATATAGCAAAGTCTCAGGATATAAACCAAACATAAATAAAACTGTTTAAATTGAACTGAATGTAAAAGTGAACATTTGATTTTTAGCATGGGAAAAGTGAACTAAATCTAGCTAACCAGGAACAACAAATTTATTCAGCCCAGATACATATATGCTCCATTAATAGCTGAAATAAAGGGGGAAATAACCTTTTTTGGGGATGGGTGATTATGATAAAACTGATGGTTCTCCCGAGATAAATTTCTTTTGTTGCAATTTCCCAGTGAAGAATTCTAATAAAATCTGAAATGATGGGAAACAATTGCTAAATATGAAACAATAAGGATCTAGGATTTGTCAGTGCAAAATGTATGATAAAAAGTTGAACAGTGATTTAGTAGTACCCAATTTTATAATACTCAGTCTAATAATCGAAATGCCTTACTGAGTTGGATGAAAGAGCAGATAACAGGTAATGAAGAAAAGTTGCTGGTACATTTTGAACAGAAGTGCAACATAAGGTACATACTCCAAACTCTCTCCTCTGGAATCGAGTACTAAACAAGATTCCTTTCAGAGAAGTATGTCGACAATTACTCATCTTCTCATTAGGAGCTCATGAAAAGCTGCCAAAGAATTCCAGTTTCCCAGGACACAGCTGTTCTACAATTCTTACTCAGGTAAATATCACAGGAGACATCACAGGAGACAACTCTAACAGAATTTCCCCCACTAATTTTTGGTCTATTTGTTTAGCTTGTTGAGCTTTCAATAGGGAGACCAAAAATTAAAGGTGGTAACTGGCTGTATGGCAGCTGACACTATGTAAAGGATAATTATTATACCATTCTTTCCCAGCATTTCTTTCACTTAAAAAGTGAGAGGATGAAAAAGTGGGATTTTCTGGACTGAAAAATCTCAGAATTTTCATTGATTTACATATAATTTGTAACTGCATTTGGTCTGCCACATCTGAACCAGAAAAGGGTATACTGCTTTCAAGCTTACTGTTTTGTCAATTTTTTTTCAAACGTGAGAATAAGTATGTGTATTCTGCATGGAATTTGGGAGAAAAGTGAGTGCTTTCTGACTAGCTGAAAATATCTGCCATAAACCCCGTTCTTGTGGACCTTCAGGCACTGAGGCACTGGCACTATTACTTTAGAATTTGAATTGTGCCTTTTAATTTGGAAAATATGACTACAGCAGAAAGGCTTCAATTTCCCCAGCAGCTTTGATCTATCAGCTTGAAGGATTTGGCTACACAATGAACATGGATGATGGTATCTCTTCATATGGATCTGTAAGATGCAGTTATACTGCTAGGTAAAAGTGCTGCATTCTCTCACAAAAATCCAGGTGTTTCTTTGCCCCAGATTCTGGAAAGTGGCTGCCAGTCAAACCAGCAATAAACCTCCCTAATTTCCCCCCCTAAAATATATGAAAAGAGTGGTTGGCTTCCTCAAGGGTGCAGCTACAGAAGATGTTGGAGATCCATAATCAGATCACCATCTCTTCACATTTCTATTAATGTCATTTAACAGGTCAAAGATGGAGAATTTGGATCAGGGTGCTGGGGAGGTGGTTCACTGCAATTATTTAGTTTGTGCCAATAGTACTTTACACACATTCATAATGCAATCCTGAGAACCCTTTCCTGGGAGTAATGTCCATTGAATAAACCTGAAATATGCTGTAAAATGCTGAATAGATCTGTTTAGGATTGCTCTCAATCAGCAAAAAAAAAACATTCTGAGGTAGCATATGAACACTCAGACCAGTTCATAAAACAATCTTGAAAGCTACCTGCATTCTGCAAGCCAGATGTATCCAAAATGTAGAAATATTCAGAGACTGATACAGATTTCCCTGAGGAATCATAGAAATTGACAAAGGAAAGAAAATTTAGCTGACATTTTATTTCAAGACATTGGTCCAATGGATTAAATGCTTACTGGCTTATTCCTCTCCCATCAGTACACCACTAGATTCTAGAGACCCTACCTTTTGACTGAGGCTTTTAGTTAACTTGGGAGTATCCCTCAGAAACCTTAGAATAAACTGTAGGCATGACTCTCTCATTTCTCCTTCTCGTACCCTCTCTAGGAAGATTGGGGATGAACAGAGTTCTAGCTTCAAGAGGATCTAGCAAGGAGTTTTTTGTTGTTTTGATGCAATGTTTAAAGGCCACATTTTGAATTGTCAGCATGAGTTCTTTATATTTCCTCATATTTCATCTGAAGATTTATTTCCATATATCTGTCTTCCATATTCTGTAGAAAGATCTGTAGACTTTTCTGGACTGGGTATCCTACAGAGAGCCAGTTGAGTAGCATATAGATAGAGCTTTTTCAGAAATTAGAAGTGCTCTTTCAGTATGTTTGGCCCTTTCTATGTTGTCTTACAGAATGGTAAGCATTTCTGATCAGCCACACAATGTAATAATGGCATGGGTTTGTGCCACCTTTGGTCTACAGCAGACACATAATGGGGGGAAATGGCGCCCGGTGACAACACCTGCCCCGGGCCTCCCCCTGTGCTCAGGGGTGTGGTGGGGCTTAGGGATGGGGCAGATATGATGGGCACCACAGCGGCAAGCCGATTCCTGGGCTGGTCTGCTGCTGCGGTGCCTCTGAGTCCCCCTGCCTCCGAGTCCCCCTAGCCTCCCTGAAGGCTGCTTCCTGCCCTCCCCAGGCCCTCGGATGGCCGCCGTGGCAGCAGGCTGGCTCCTGGCAGCAGGCCAGCTCTGTCTTTAGGTGCCTCTCTCTTCCAAACCACATCAGCACGGGGGAGGAGGGGGTTGGGTGCAATTTTGCAGGGGGGGCACCATTGCACCCAGGTCATTTGACCCCCCCATCCCCGTTGAAGACACGCCACTGGTCTATAGCCCAGTTCATACATTCATTCCCCACACTTGTAATTTGATGGCTAGTGGCTAAATCTGTAAACTGGAAGAAAGTACTGTCTTTGAATATGAGGAGACAGAATGTTTCCAGTGTGGCTTTGTAGCTGCAATGGGGCATTTGCACTGAAAACACTATTTGACAGTATGGTCATAATGTTAAGCATATTGAGGTTCATTTCTGAGAAATGTCCCCGTAGGAGATGCCATTACTCTGAAGGCAGCCAACCCTTGCTTTCCACCCAAGCCTTCTCACTTTTTCTGCCAGCCTGATAATGCAAACATTGCTGGGCAACCCTTGAAAAACAATCAGTACAGTCACAATGACTTCAGCAGACACGCTAGAACAAGAGCCAGCAGAAAATGACTTTAATGGGAATATGTTGCAAAGCAGCTGTTGGAGTGTGGTAACAAGATGCTGAATAAATGGCAGCTACATAACTTCCCCTTAATCAGATTGGAGCAATCAGCTTGAAAAATTTTCCCATATGTTGAAGAGTGGAGCTCGCGCCTAGGGTTATGGCAAGGACACAGGCCACATGAAGGTTACAGAGTCTGGCTACAATTAAACACTCACGGCAGAAATTGTGATGATGCTTCAGGGAGCTATTGCACTTTAGTCATTCGTAATTGCTTATTCGGAAATTACTCACTCCACAATTACTCAGGGCCCTTTTCCACGGTTTACTGCATATGTTCTCAGAGAAGGAAAATATTATCTTTCCAGTGGGTATCATTGGATGAATTTGTTTATAACTATTAATACTGCTTAATATAATGGGATTGTTCATTAATAAAGTCATTCAGGATGTCAGGGCTAGAATCCAAACACATAGGAAATTTCCTGTGATGCCAGATGCCCTAACTGTTGTCCTTTTTCGTTTTCTACCCAGAGCACATCCTTGTTTTCACTTAATGCACTATGCTGAAGAAGTGGGCAAAACTGCCCATTGGTAACTGTTGTGCTTCTGCACTGATTCACATTACTTATACTCTCCTGCACGGTATATCACTTCACATTCAGTGAAGAATTAAGAGCAGATGAAATTACTTAGGCCCTGTCTGTACCTTACATTATCCTCATATCTTTCTCAGACTTTTGATGAGACATGTCTTGTGAGTTCATTGCTCAGAACTCAGATCCATAGAAACCAGAGAAAATGGGCTCAAGCCTTCCCCTACTGCCATTTTTCTGACCTGAAATGGCCCTGCAGAACCACTATTTTTCCAGTGTAGAAACCTACATTTCTAATGGTTACATATACTTTTATCCCTTGAGGCCCCTTCTCCCAATCTGCCACTGGCCCTGATCTGAATTCCCCATGCACAAAGGAAATGTGTTCTGATCATGGAAGTCACAAGGCACATCTAATTGAAAGTCCTTATAGCAGACCTGGGGCGGATACAAGGATAATGCAACACATAATTAGGCTCTCAGAGAATTGTCATTGTGCAAACTTTGAAAACATTATGCCATTTTAATGATGCACTGAACAAAGCAATTGCCTCATATGCCCAAATATGTTACAAAACCCACAACTTAATTCTGTCCTATTTATTGGGAAGTAGTTAACTGCACTTAGATTAGCAGATTTAATCTTCCTAAATCCTCTGTGCCTTGAGAATATATTATTTTGGACCAAACAGTTTTGGGTGATTTGAAGTGATTTTGGACACAGTGGAACAACTACATGAAGTGTTCTGTGCCTTCTATTCATTCAATTGTCTAATTCGGATATTGCAACTGCTACTTGTAATGTATTCTTCAAATACATTTATCCTAAGATTTGAATAGATCTTGCATCTCACATGGTCAATCAATTAGAGTTCAGTGTAGCTTACATCTCTCATAGTCAGAGTCTAGAGTTCAATATTATTACCAAAATATGATAATTACTTCCATGTGATTAGTACTGTATATAGCATTGGTGGTATTGGAATGGAGGAATTTTGTGATGCAATGTGATCATGTGTCCAGAGATAGGACCATTGCCAGTCCCACCCTCAAGAAATAGGCTAGTTGTACAGGGCCCTGCACCAAAGCTATCAACAACTCTGGAGGCACTGAGGGTTGGGGCTGTGTTGGAGCCTTGCCTCACTTCAAGACCACATGATCATCTTCACAAGTAGGAGCCAGACACATCCCCCACCACTATCTTGTGACGGCATCAGCCTGCAGTGCAATGCAGGTTATAAGGAGACTCTCCAAAGGTTGGCCAGATCTACCTTGAGTTAGTCAACTCGGTTTTACTTGAGAAGAGCCACAAAAAAAATATCCTGGCTGAGTCAGAACACAGCTCAATGGGAAGGGGAAGGGGGATAGGAAGGCTCCACCCCTGGGACAAAGGATTGGTGCAGGCACAGCCAGAACTTTGGGAGGGGTGCAAAAGAAGGGCTCGTGACTGGTCTGGAGAGGGAAAAAGGAGCCACTGAGCATTGAGAAAAGGCTGAGAGATCTTAGCGCAGTGATGGTGAACCTTTTCAGGACCGAGTGCCCAAATTGCAACCCAAAACCCATTTATTTATTGCAAAGTGCCAACACGGCAATTTAACCTGAATACTGAGGTTTTAGTTTAGAAAAAAAAGGTTTGCTCCGAGGTGTGTGTTACTCGGGAGTAGGCTTGGTGGTAGTCAGTGGCTTTGCTTTGAAGCAACCGTGCAACTCTTCCAGCGGGTGAATCACGACCCTAGGAGGGTTTACTGAGAAGCAAACCCCATTGCCAGCAACTGAGCTTACTCCCAGGTAAAGGATCATGCTTTAGTTCTTCGCATGAAAATCAGTGGGGTTTAACAGCGCTTAACAGGGTTACCTACACTGCTTCCCCAAAACTAGGTCTTAGGTTTAATGCTAATAATCGAGCCCAGTGGCCCAGGCCAGCCTAGATGTGGGGGAGGACACTCGGTTCGCTTGTGCCCACAGAGAGGGCTCGGAGTGCCACCTCTGGCATCCATGCCATAGCTTCGCCAGCACTGTCTTAGCGTATTTGGGGAGAGACAGAGGTGCTGTAACCATCCGTTTCCTCCCCCATTTCTGAGGCCTGGGGAGGTCTAGATGAATGAAATGTCACAACTTAGGCAGAGGAGCACAGGAACCATACCAGCTGAGAAGGCATTCACATCATGCTAGCACTACCAGTTTCCAGAATGTGTATCACAGGATTGCTTCCCACAAGATTCCTTCATTAAAACATTGACCATAAATCATGGGAGCCAGCAACCAAGCTGCCCTGCTACAGTATCAATCAGATCTAGAGCAATGTAGCAACTAGAACTAATTCTAAAAAGTCTGTTTAGGGGTTTTCAATCTGTGTTTATGTACCAGACACTAGAAAGGTATGTGAAAGAAATCCTAGAGACTGGTTTTAAGGATCTGGGGAATGGTGTAGTTCTTCAGCCTGAGTTGGGCTGGGACCATGGCACATGTGGAAGAGGGTATTGCACCTTCCTCCCTGAGTGATTTTTCCAATCTGATCAAGTTCTGAGAGCTCCACTATTTGTCCTGGAGTAAATTTAATAGGTCCATCTTGAATAGCTCTCACAGGGATTGTTTCAAGTCAGGAAAACAGTGTATGGTGGAAAGTTTAAGCCTTCTCACACTAGGTACCATAGTCAAGATTATAGTCAAGTAGGTTTCACATATACTGGTAGGTTTCACATATACTGGAGGAGGGGGAGGGGGAGGAGGAGGAAGAAGAAGAAGAAGAAGAAGAAGAAGAAGAAGAAGAAGAAGAAGAAGAAGAAGAAGAAGAAGAAGAAGAAGAAGAAGAAGAAGAAGAAGAAGAAGAAGAAGAAGAAGAAGAAGAAGAAGAAGAAGAAGAAGAAGAAGAAGAAGAAGAAGAAGAGGAGGAGGAGGAGGAGGAGGAGGAGTTTGGATTTATACCCCACTTTTCTCTCCTGTAAGGAGACTCAAGGTGGCTTACAAGATCCTTTTCCTTCCTCTCCCCACAACAGACACCTTGTGAGGTAGGCGGGGCTGAGAATTTCGAAGAACTATGATTAGCCCAAGGTCACCCAGCAGGAATGTAGGAGTGCAGAAACACATCTGGTTCACAAGATAACCCTCCACCACTCAAGTGGAGGATTGGGGAATCAAACCCAGTTCTCCAGATTAGAATCCACCTTCTCTTAACCACTACACCACTGGTTCTCCTAGCTCTCATAAAGATTGTTTTACGTCAGGAAAATAGTAAAAGGTGGAAAGTTTAAGCCTTCTCTCACTAAGTAGCATAGTCAAGATCAGAATTGGGCATGCACTTAAGAGGTAGACTCCCAGAACACATCTATCTGGCTTACTCAGGAATGTGCTTTATGAAGGTAATCCTTTATAAGAAAAGAAATAGAAGATAATATCTGATAACAGGCAATTTCTTGAGAAGGGCACAGTTCCAGTCCTAGAAAGTGTGGTTATCTATAGGGGTCAAAAGTATAATAGAACTGAAGTAAAAAATATAGTAGAACTGAAGGAACTGGGGAAATGTAGAGATTCAAGAAATAAGAAGGGTATTTAGTTCTGCAGACAAATGTAGATATGACAGGAGCGAAACCTGTTTACTGCCTTCTCCCACAAGCCTACGCCAACCACTGGGTTTTGGAATATTGAAATTTATTTAAAACATTTATAACCCACCTAATTTTAATCATGAGGCAATCCACAACTGTAATTAGAGTTGCAATGTTATTAGCAACTAGCGGGGCCCAGCCACGCGTTGCTGTGGCTTATTGTGGTGAAATGGGAAAGGAACAGTAGCAGCAAATCAATTGCAGAGTCCAGCAGTACGTGCTCATGCAAACATGCAGCCTGATACTGTGCGATGTCATTGATGTGTGTGCCCGCATTCCTTTGGGGGGGGGGGAATGGAAAGGCACCCCTTCCACACATCTAGGCTGGCTGGTCATGATCCTTTACCTGGGAGTAAGTTTAGTTGGTGGCAATGGGTGTCGCTTCTGAGGAAACCCTCTGAGGGGTGCAACACAGCCATTCAAAGTATGTCATGGTTGCTATACCGAGCTTACTCCTGAGTAATGCGTGCCTGGTTTTCTTAACTGTAACCGCAGTATTCAGGGAATCTAGGGTGCCTGGCCCCTCCCTCCCGTCCCTTGCATATTGCCCCTCACTCTCTTCCTTATCTCACTTCTCTTCCCTTGCATGCCACCCCTCCCCCTCCCTCCCTCCCCTTTCCCTCCGCTAGGGTGGGTGGCTCATATCAAGACGCTGGGTCCCCTGGCTCCCCTCCCTTGCATGCCACCCCTTTTCAGAAATGAAATAATACATTGTATTGGTTAGAGCCCCAGATGAAAACTGTAAAATGCCTTAGAATTAATGTTAATACACAATCTAATAACTATCACAAAATGTTGTCTCCCTGGGCAATTTGTAAAAATTATATATAAAACTTTGTAAGAACTAAATTTAAATAAGCAGTGGTAAATAATATTAGAAAAATAAAACAAATCCTACTTGAACATTCTAATCCAACAAATGTCTAGTCCATTATAAGCATTTTTTCTTCATGCTGTCCACATCAATGCAACAGCGATATCTCATGCTTTTAATCCTGGCCTCATACTACTATGGTTTTAAAATTCTATTGCTCTCATCCTGGTACTTAATAACATCATGCAGCTGGTTCACACATGCATGTTCTTGACTGAATGAATGCAACATTGCTTGGTTGCTCTCATGTTTCAATGAACATATCAAATACCACAGGAAAATGTTTAATTCATCATGTCAATGCAATGCAGCAAGTCTCGTTCCCAATGTTTAGAATACTTCAGCCCTGCCCTGATGAACTACTGGTAGTTTAAACATCAAAATTTCACCACAGAAAGCCTGATGGTGATCAGCTGAGTAACCTGGTTAGTGATCATATACCCAAGGTAATATTACTCATCAACAAGTGAATAAAGGTCAGAGACGTATACCCCTTGTTTATCTATGTTTCCCTGTGATTTTCCTAATATTGCAGCAACTCCTGCAACTCCAGTTTCAGTGCTGGAATTGCAGATTTTTTTCCTGAGCTTGCTGCACTGTTAGATTGGAAAGAATTAAGATGATATTCACTTGTCTTACCTCAGGAAGGTCTCATGATACAGGATTGTTAATTCCCTAGAAAAAGTAATGCTGAATGTCTAATTCTCTGTTCCATATAAAGATTATAGTACAGTCAATTGAGATTCAGTGGTCAAGAAAATTGTATGCCTCCACATTAGAAAATAGTCCTAAACAAATATGAGAATGTATTGTCAAAGGCTTTCACAGCCAGAATCACTGGGGTGTTGTGTGTTTTCAGAGCATCCTCTGAAGTTGCCAGCCACAGATACAGGTGAAATGTCAGGAGAAAATGCTACTAGAACACAGCCATACAGCCCAGAAAACACACAGCACCCCAAATATGAGACTGTTTTGTGCATTATTGAATGTTGTGCTTTGATACAAGAGCATTTATAGTTCATTGAACAACTATCACTAATACTTGCCTGTCTCAAACTGCATCATACTTTTTCTTGGCAAAATGGCTGATTACGAGGGAGTGGACATGTGTACTTCTGGAGAGAAATCTCCTTGATGTTATTTGAAATTCTGTCACAAAGGGCAGACAATTCGAAGTCAGACCATCTGGCAGCTGCTCATGGCTGGCAAACAGGATCTGGACAAGGGAGGCTTACAACCTGCATGCAGCCCATTGCTCTTGGGAAGCCAGCACTAGCAGGGACACTTGGCTCACTGTGGGTGGATGGGCAGGCACCATTGAAATGGCATGCATGGAAGGCCATTGGGAAGTAAAGGCATGTAACTGAGTTAGGTGCCAACATCAGATAATTAAATTGAATGCCAAAATGTATTTTTACTTTCAAACGCGGGGGGGGGGGGGGCGGCACAGGGGGAAGCTGGGTTACCTAAGCACTAGGACCCAGGAGGAGCTTTCTACAACAATGAAAAGATCCAGCATGGGTCAGAGGAACATGCAATCCTACTACTATCTTTATGTAGAACAGAGAATAGTGTTTTGACTGGTGGGAGAAAACAAGGTGGATAAATTATGTCTCAGATGTGGCAATGTCCCCTCCTGTCACTGTGCCTGCAATGATGTAAGAATTTCCCCAATTTCTATGACTTTTACAGGTTATCACTAAAAAGGGATAACACTGTGTCAGTGATAGTTCCCTCTCCATGCTCTGTCACCCCTCAAGGATGTGGCAACAGGTCCTCCTATAAACTCTCTAAGTATCACACTGAAGTTTTTCTACAGAATTCATTACATGGCACAGATTTATGAATATAGAGGAAACTTAAGTGCATCATCTGAAGAAGTCCATGTTCGATTATGCTATGTAAATTAATGTAGCCCTGCTGCACTGTAGCTCTGTGCCAGGAAAAAGATGGCATTAATGTTAGCAGCAGTAGTCATCATATTTCAAAAATAGCTATATTTTCATATGTTAGACTTGAAGACTTTTTCCCTCTTAGATGTTGTGTTAGACATAAAACATTAATTCCAATCGCTCCAGTTTCTAAGAAGCAGCCATTGAAATTGCTGCCTTTTTTTTACATCAGTGAGAAATTTAAGGCCCGAGATTTTAACACTTCTATGGTGTTTTTATTATGTTAGTGCATCCTGTTTGTTTATTTCATGTACTGAGCTATATTTCCCCTGATATCCTCTTCAGATGTCAGATTAGTTATACGTTGTACTACTGCAGCTGGGAAGGAAATATTAAGAATTAGAATCCCCCAATGAACAAAACTGGTTTTATCTACATTTCAAGATCAAGGGCATCTAACAGAAATAAAGGTCAGGTCTTTTGAGCTTCTGAAAATTTTTAGATTGTGTTATTTTAAAACTTCATGCAAAATAAAATAATTTTCTAAAAACCTGTTAACAATTAACGGAACACTTGCAAAGAGGTGCTTCTGTTTTCTTTTTAAAAAAATGTGTGTCTTCCCTGCCTTTACCGGGACCGTTCGTATGGACGGTCCCGGGGGGGGTGTTGGCATCATATACGCTGACACCCCCCTCCCCAGCGTGGCCGTGCGGAAGCGGCCAGAATGATATTAGGACAGAGGATGGCTGGTACTTGTGGAAAGGAATCCCTTTCGTGGGAGCTGTCCCTGGTTCTGCTGAGTGTGATCCTTCTTCCTACTCCACTTTGTTATCTGGATTCTGGTAGAACCTCTTTCATTGTTCATTACTAGACAGAGGCTTGGAATGAAGAGGGGGAGAAATTATTTCATTTCACTAAATAAACTCCTTAGATCTTTTGTTCAACGAATGACTCATATTTTACATGCAGCCCAGTGTTATTTCTGATAAACAGGTAAAATGCAAGTGCACCTGACACACCCTAGCACCCTTCTCACAGTGTGGGTACAGACTTTCCTGACTTTAGTGAGACTGAGCTGCATTTTAGGTAGCATGTGAGGGGTTTGGTTTATCTGTTCAACACAAGTAATTCCAGGAAGATAAAGAGAGCCTTTTTATTTTGAACAAAAGCAAAGATTTATTGAACACAAACATGGAAATCAGGCAGAAGTAAACTATATACAATCTTTGGTTTCTGTCACAGGCACAGCATTTAATCAAGCTTTTTAAATTTCTCAGTTTCTTAGATGTTCTGTTTCTTATGAAGTTGCAGTTTTGACTTGAGTTACTCTTAGATGTTACTGACTTAATGGTTTCAAAAAGACTCTGATTTCTAATAGGCTGGTAACTTTCTCACAGTTCACACAGTCTCTCCTCTGTTAGACACCCACTCTACAGAAATATCCCAGAAATACACCAGTCAGGGAACCCTCCTATGAGTGTAATTCACTTCCTAACTGGCTTAGGAATTCTTCTTCTATCTTTCCAAAGATATATTCTTTTCACCTTTTATATATGGTCACTGTGGAAAGTCTCTCACTATTCCACTTCAGCCTTGACCACTAAATAAATTTCCAGTTCTCTTGTCTGTGTATTTTCTGCTCTCAGAATAGGCTGACACACAGTATATTTCAGGTCAGATTCACTCTGCGCCTTGCACTCTGTGACTATGTTCCTTTGGCTGCACTACCAAACCTTATTTATTTGTGCATTCTTTCACAACATCATTGATACATGGGGGAAAATGCTGGAGAGATTAACTGGACAGAGTTCATTAGCATGTGACTAACATGTTTTGGTGAGGATATTCCCTTCTCTTTAATACGTTATAGCCTGCAGTCAAAACTTGTGGGATAACAGTATACCCATAAGAAGTGGTGACTGCATGCAAACTGATTGCCACTCAAAGTGTGGATTGCCTCTGACTAACAAAAGGAACTTCTTCACATTATACATACATAATTATTTATAGAATTCACTACCACAGGATGGGTGATGGCCAAGTTCACTTAAAAAAACAATTAGGCAAATGGATAGAAGATAAGTTTATCACTGGCTGTTAGCCATGATGGGGAGGGGGGAGGAACTTCCATTTTCAAATTACCAGATACAGTGATTTACAGATGCTTGGAGCAAACAGAAAATGGGTGATCACCACTGTACCTTGCTTATTCCCTTTCTAAATGAACCAGGCTGGCCAGGAGACTTGTGTGAGGAAAAAGAGGGAAGGGGGGTTTCCCCTCTGGTTGATTTAGCAAGGCATTTTGTATATTAGAAAATTTCCTTGAAATAAAATTAGCAATAAACAATATTTCAATATATTTTCTTAAGAATTAAAGCAGATTTTTAAATGCCTTAAGATTGGAAGCACTGTGTACTGGAGACATAAGCACCTGCACACAATGTATCTTCCCTGCGACCTTCCGGCACGTTGCCCAGGCCAGGGGACATGCCCCTCTGCCCTGCACAACCTCTCTGGTGTTGCAGGGCAGGGGGGGCGTGTCCCCAGGCCCGGGCGATGCGCTGGAAGGTCGCAGAGAACGTCTATCAGGAAAGGGGGGGTTGGCGCCTTCCAGCCGCTGCCGTTCGCATGGCAGCAGCTGGAAGCCGCCATTTTCCAAATATCTCGCTCAGGGAGCGAGGTGGGAAATGGTGGCTTCGCACCACTGGGGGGAGCAAGGGCAGTGTGGCTGCGATGCAGCTGTGGCCCCCATGTGAACAGCTCCATAGGGGGGGGGCATTTTTGCTGTCCCTAGGGCGCTGTAAAAGGCCTGTGTGGAAAGGGCCCTAGTTAGATGTATTGTCTGTCCCAAGTGTTGTCTTCTCTCTGAAGAGAGAACAATTTGAAAGGGGTGTGCCCTTGTCTGGGGTTTTGCACTTTGTCAGCATTTAGGAGTTTTATGATTGCCCGCTGGTGCCTTTCTTTCCCACTTTTCAAAAACAAAATAAAAGTAACCATAATGATTAATAAAACCGTTTCAAGTGGCCAAGAAAGCTGAAGAGCAGATTAGCAGCTACTTAGTTAAAAGTCCAGGCATATAAAACATTTGTAACTAGGAGCTTTAATATTTAACCAGAAAACTGCCAAGTGGGTATTGCTTGATCATGACACAGTCACAGAAAAGACTCCTTCTCTAGTGCTAACTTGCCTATTTGTGAAATTGGGGGCAAGAACCGCTAAACAAAGTTGTAAACATTTGGCAGATTCATAGGTAGTCTTTTAGGAACAGGTACTCTTTTAGGCACTTGCTCCCATCATTTAGAGCTTTATTTGTCAACAGTTTGAATTGTGCCCAGAAACAAAAACAAACCTAATGGAGAGGTTTTTAACACTAGCAAAATAGGTTCTAAACATTTGGGCCCTTTCTGCACGAGCAAAATACAGTGACCCAGGGACGGCAAAAACGCTGTCCCTGGTCTGCTGTTTGCACAGGAGGCACTGCTGCATTGCAGCAGCGCTGTCCTGGCCGCCCGGGAGGGGCGTGAAGGCGCTGCTTTTAATCTCGCTCAACAAGCGCAGTTTTTGCAAAGCACCGTCTTCCCGTCAGCATCGTGTGAACAGCACCAGCAGGAAGACGCTGCTTTCCCCCTCCTCTCCACTCACTGTCCCATCCAACGTCACTCTGGAGGGCTGCAGAGATCCGCCCATGCTGCCTTCTGACCCCTGGAGGGGTGAGTGGAGGGGGGCGACTGGAGGCAGCTCCATACGGAGCCATTTCTCTGGCTGAGGGGAAAGTCAGGGCTGCTCACACGCTAGCATGCAAACGGTCCCCGAGCCTCCACCGGCATAATTCATGCTGGTGGAGGTGCGTTTCCGCGCGTGTGCGGAGTCACAGCCAATAATATTGGTGCCACATTCCAAAACAGATGAAGTTACTGAATGGTCTTCAAAAACAGCCCCAGAGTAAGGATAACTGAGGTGTGACTACTTTTGTTAGCCTTCCTTCTTCTCACAACTGCCTGTCCCATTAACATGGAACCCTGGATATGAGCAACATATTCCAGTAAATTGCACCATACTATTAAGTTGCACACCAACTCCAGCACATTGTGCCACTGATACCACTTATTTCACAGCTCCCATAAACTCCAAACCTGATCAATAAGATTGTGCGGACACCATAAAAAGCAGACTGAACACACCTTCCTGATCAGAAAGACTGATCACCCACCTACAGTGCCTCTATGTTGTCTAGATGGAATTTCAGTGTATTGGCCTCATCCAACCTGCTGCTGAGTCCAAACTCCTGTCTCTTTGTGGTATATTTTCTATACATGGCTCCATCACAAATATGAGATATCATTTGATATGCATCATAAACCAAGCTTCAGAATGTTTTCACATAAACTAGGCTTCAGTTCCTCCAGAGTAAACTGTTTATTTGATTGATTGTGATGACCAATTCTATTCCAGTTTTACAGAACAGGTCCACTCAGCCTCAGGTATAAGTAAATTGGCCAACAGTTGTATGCAAACTTCCCCTTATTTTAAATATCTGGTCTTTCTCTTCAGCACAGAGCAATATTTACTTCAAAGCATTTACACCAGAGACGTTGATGATAGACTTTGGCGAAGCTGCTGATTTCAGCAAACACACTGAAGGTCTTTGGTTCTAAGTGCTAAATATATTAATGATTATTCAATATTTATATACACATACCACATACAATATATATACTGGTGGGTATAGCCTTGAGTGATGGTATGAAATTGGAATATTCCAAGGTTGTTATGGGATTCTGCTTCAATCAATATTGTCTTTTATAGGTAAGCATTTCCTAATATTTTATCACTGCAAGAATGAAATCAAGTGTGAAATCCTACTTTGCCTAAGGCCTTACTTAGCTACCAAATACTGGGTTGAATTTTACCAGACATCTAAGTAAACAACCTTCTTCCACGGGAAGAGCCTCTTCTTCAAGAATACTCTACACTTAACTGAATTGAGTTGTAGGGGTCACTTGGGTAATAGTAGGGTGCAATGTCACACACTTGGAATATCCAGGGTTCCATGTTAATGGGATAGGCAGTTGTGGGAAGAAGGAGAACTAACCATTAGTAAGGGAGTCCAGTGTCTTCTTTTTGAGTGAATGCAAGACAAGGATGAATACCACACAGTGTGTGGTGCTTGTGCAAACAAGAAATTACAAATTACAACAAGTACTGCCAACGTAATAGGAAACATTGAAAACAGTAGGAAAAGAAGCCGACCGAACATGACATGGATTGATTCAATAAACAAAACCATGGCTTTCAGTTTGCAATACCTGAGCAAGGCTGTTAATGTAGGTTGTTTTGGAGGTGATTAATTCATAGAATCTCCATAAGTCAGAAGCAATTTCATGGCATATCACATTCACACACTACAAAAATAGGGCATACATTTAAGCATGTTAGAAAATGTAAAAATAGCATTTTGTAACTAAGTACTGACTTAAGTTCCTGATGGTCAAACCCCAGCAGTCATAACCAAAATGCTTAGTAGTTACCAGAGTTTATTTTTCTCAGTAAACACCTATATCTGATGGTTGCTTTCAAAAGAAAGTCTTTGGTACTCTTCTCTTTAATAAAAGCAACACATATGGGATTGTTCAGTACAAGAAGAACAGGAGAGATCAGAGAAAAGAAACCTTCCCACTGATCTACTCTTTCAAAGAAAGGTGTTCATGGTGAGAGTTTTTTCTTTTACTTTTCTGTTAGGTTACCCATTGCAATCTTATAGGTCTGTTCATTTAATTTTATTAATGTATGTCCAGCGGGGAAGCAGTATGGTATGTGGCCCAGTGTCATCAAAACTTGGAAGCTAAGCCGATCAGTACTTGGAAAGGAGATCATCAGAGAAGGCTCTGCTTCTCATCTGCCTTGAAAGCCCCTCAATGGGGTTGCTACGTCTGCTGCAACATAATGGCACTCTATACACACATGCATATATGTGTGTGGGTGCAATCACATGAATTCAAAAATATACTTTCTTAGGGAAAAAAATCCATGAATTCAATCATGTTTAGAGTAGTTAGGTTAAGGATTAGTAAAGTACAAGTGAGATCCAGGAAGGACTTGTGAAGGGCATCCATTCTTTCCTCCTTCACTATTGTCTCTTTCTTTTCCCCAAAGCCCCTACAGCCTCTCCCCTTTTTCTGCTTCCTTCTCTCCTTCCCACCAAACAACAAAATTACCTTTATCTGCAAGCAGACAGGCCTAGTTAAGTTGTGCAAGTTGGCTTATATCGAGTTACCTAGAGGTTGTAGCCAGACCTAAGGTTGCCATCCTCCAGGAGAGACCGGGGGACCTACCAGAATTACAACTGAACTTCACTTTCCCTGAACCCTGCCCTCATCAGACTTCACCACAAAAATTTCCCAACTTTATCCAGGCCTGGGTCCAATACAACCTCCCTCAAAAATAGGTCTGAAAGGGTCCGGTCCTCTTCCCCTGTCATTTATTGGAGTCTGTGGTTGCCTAGCAAAGGCAACTGAAGCTACAGGCACTCTTTTTATCATTTTGGGTTTTTTTAAATGTTGTCAGTATTATTAATTTAGATTTCAGATTTTTTCCTGCAAACTTGGGACGTTGTTCAGGTTTGTAGAAAGATCTGTCTTGCTCCTTCCTAAGTCTAATCACCGGCTTTAAGTATCCAAAATTTTGACTGACTTTGATATTAGAATATAAGATGATGGTTATCTACCTGATAGCTAACTGTATGTTTTAGTTTGGCATTATTCATCTTTCAATGAAGACTAGTAATATTTATGGTATTTGGGATAATATCATTAACCAATTGTTTGAGCTTATTTTAACATATGCCAAGTTGATTACAAATCTCTTTAATCATGGATGTCATATTCCTTCTTCATTAGAAAAAGATGATAAATACAGTTCATTCATCTTCTGATCTGAAGCTTATATTAGGTTTTAGGTTAACATTCCTTGTTCCACCTGGGAATGAATTCCCATTGTTGAATCATAAAGAAGTCTTTAAAAATCAGCCATGGGGATTTTAAAAAGACATTTTGACCCCAGATTGTAAGAATATATGGATTGTTATACACCTCTCTGTGGGTCTGTTTGATCGCTTATTATTTATAGATTAAAGAACATTGTTGCTAATTAATACTGTTCTATTTGTTGATGTATATATGCCTGCTTTGATGTTTTTTGATCCTGTTATTTTGGGGATTTCACTTACTACTTTTTTAATGGTTTGGGGATTTTAGAACCTGTACTTTGAAACACTTTTTTTTAACATTGAGCTATTCTGTTCCTTTCACAACCATGCAATGCCTTGATACACTGTTGGCTCTTATGAAGTGGGTCAATCCTAATTAATTTTGAAGAGTACAGCAACACAATCACTTTTTGTTCAACTTTAAGTAACTAGCTGCAAAAAAAAGTAAAACTGTGAATATCAGGTTTACCAAGAATGAATTCCAGATCTAACATGTTTAAACAAACTGATCATGGATCCCTTTCCAGTTTAGACATGCATTCTGATCCAGACATTCTTCACTAATGTCTGATTTCTTGTGCAAATGCAAGGTGCTAGCCCACTAACTTGGATGGATGGGGAAAATGGGACAACCCTACAAACATGTAGAGACACATATATGGAATTGAATATTTCACTAAAATGGTCAGTATTATAATCAATCACACAACCCTTTCAGAAATTTGACACTGGATCAAGTTGAAATGCACCACTCTTAAGAGTTCATGGATCCAGAATATAAACAAAACAAAACAAAAAACATTGCTTAAAGCTACTGCTATGCTATGTAGAATACCTCAAGTTTGTTTTGTTTCTTTTACACCAGTGGCATTAATATGTACAATAAATATCCTTTACTATTTTAGCATACAGGATCAAGGCCATTAGAAGCGTGATGCCACCAGTGGTGGGATCCAAAAATTTTAGTAACAGGTTCCCATGGTGGTGGGATTCAAACAGTGGCGTAGCACCAATGGGGCTGGGCGGGGCACGACGGGGGCGTGGCCGGGCATTCCAGGGGTGGGGCATTAATAATTTCTCTGTTACTGTAAAAAACTCTTACTGTAAAAAAAAGTTCCTAATTTCCAGCTGGTATCTTTCTGCCCATAATTTAAACTCATTATAGCAAGTCCTATCGTCTACTGCCAACAGGAACAACTACTTCTCCTCTAATTGACTGCCCGTCAAATACTTAATACTTTCAAATACTTAATTTTGTTTCTAGAAATCAAAAGAAGGATACTTTCCTTAAACAAGGAACTTTACCATATTTCTAAAACATGTTTTTAAAACAGCCCAACAGGGAGAATGATCCAGTTTTCTACCTTTGCTAACCAGCCACATAGGAAACAACAGGACTTTATGATTTTTGGACCTAGTGGAATTTCTAATGGAAAAGCAGACCCAATTAGTAACCCCCTCTCAGCACACACAAATAATTAGTAACCCACTCTCAGGAACTGGTGAGAACCTGCTGGATTCCACCTCTGGATGCCACTCAGTTAGCCTACTGGCCTCATTAAGGGTCAAACTATATATTATATGCAAAAGAGTATAATGGTGACTATACAGCCTTTTGGTTTAGTATGAATGAACACTTTGATAAGGAGCAAATAGAGAAATGGAGGATAGGAAGGTGGAAGGAAGGAAGTTGTTGTAAGAGAGAAATGTTGACCAGGAAAATGGATAATCACGATCTTTCCTTCACCACTTGTGATCCTATGATACAGCTCACAAGTATGGTGTGATATTGTAGTGGAAAAGATAGCCTTGGTATGTTTTGTGTACCAGATCATCAATAAGAACTGTTTCTTCAGTACATAGTGCTCTCTATCACCACCACACTGGACAAGAATACATATGTCTCCCATCACTAATAGCATGTTATCATAATAGTGAATGTACCAGTATAGCTCTAATACAGATATTTTAACTGTTCAGTAGCTTCTGGATTATTATTTTTATGTTACTTCACTGCATTCCGATAAAATATTTTCATACCAAGAAAAATGTCTTTAAATTATAGCATACCTGTACCCAAGCAGAGGAGGTGATGGAATTATGATCCTTTAGAATAACTTGAGGGAAGAATAGTACAGGTGATTCCCAGAAGCAATCATTCCCTGTGTTTTATTGTTTCAGATCTAAAGCACTAACATTATCCCATTGAGCTAAACAAAGAAAATTCCTTCTCGCTGTTGTTATGTTTGAAGCCACTAGTGCAAAGTAGATACTTCCATGTTGAGGGGGAAAGACCACTGGCAAACTGACAGCTCAATGTGTGATCTGACTATGCCAAAAAGTATTGCATTCCAAATTATATATAAGTTCTGATAGTGGGCTAGCTCTGCTCTACTTTTGCCTATGTGTGTATCCCCATCATTCTGGGGAACCCATAAGAGACTTGGGCATGGGGGGGGGGGATTCAAGTATGGGCAGGTGGATGGCTCACACCCCCTGGTGGCTAGGAGAGTGCCAAATAGAGGCTGGCACCCACATGGGTTCCCAGGCACTTGCCACCTCAGTGGATTCCCTCCAAGCAGGTATGCTGGGGGTGAGGGTGTGGGGTTGGCAGGTGTGCCACCTTTGGTGCTGGTCCAGTCCTGTGCTGTGCCTTTGCTCCTATGACCTGTTGTAGTCATTAAACAAGCTGTGGCCAGCAATTTACCATCAGACCTGTTTATATGCATTGTCATTGGGTAGAATGTATTCCCTGCCTACTCCACCGCAAGTGGCAAACAAATAAAATTGACTGTTATGCTGTTGTTACATTTAAAGCCACTAGTGCAAAGTAGGTCATCCCAGGCTGAGGAAAGAAGACCACTGGCAAACTGACAGTTCAATGTGTGATTTGACTATACAAAAAGTATTGCATTCTGTGATATGTAAGTTCTGACAATGTGCTAGCTCTGTTCTACCTTATTCAGATAATCAATTCAAAATTTGAAGATCAGTTCCTGAATATGAATAAAATTACATAGCATGCTTAATTTGGATAGATGGAACTTTGTGTTCTATTCATAAATAGTCTTAAATACACTGGGTCATGCCCCTGGACATATTGGGAGAGACCATGGCTCAAGTGGCAGGGTATCTGATTTGTGTGCAGAAGGTCCCAAGTTGATTTTTTGGCTTCTCCAGTTAAATAGATCAGGGAAAACCCCTGGAGAGAAGTTGGCAGTCTAAGTAAGCTGCTTGGTCATGATAGATAGACCAAAGGGGTGATAAGCCAGTTTCATGTATATTCACAGGGCCTCCTTCAGTGTCATCCATATCCCATCAAGTGTTCATTATATTCTCAAATTGTTATGATCATAGGGCCATTCTATTCTGTACTGTTGGTCCTTACTGTATTCCTACAGTTGTTTGTAATCATTTAAGCAGAACAAAACAAAAACATCTGGTCACTCAGTGTTAACTTATGTATCTTCCATATTCCAAGTCCCAAGACTAATAAAAATGATAACGAAAGTTATCAGACAGTCCTTTATCCTGCTCCTACTGTTCTTGTCCTGATCCCACTCCCTCATTCTGTTGCATGTGTCTCTGCATGTTCATGTGTCCAACATTTTGTATGTAAGGTAAGCCACATGGCAATATTATTCACAATAACTGTGTTCCGTTAATGGAAAATACAGATAAAGATGTGAGTTCCTCCCCAAATTGAAGACTATCTACAACATGAGCAACTTTATATATTGCTATAATCCACCACATGGATGTAGTTTGCATTAGCAACCAAGTTGTCTGCATAACATACAGAGCAGGCACTGACAGCACAACCAGATTATCTAGTTTGGGAACTCGTTTATGACCCTCCTGCATAAAGGCCTAGAAAACTAGGTGGATTGTCTCTATCTATCCTTCAGTCTCTAGGGGAATGTTGCATTTTCCCGGGTTCTACATCTTTTCATTACACTCTTTAACCTGCATTTTGCTAATTCACTGTGATCACTTTGAGTATAATTGCATCCACTGTTGACAGGTCTTTTTCTTCAACAGAGAGGTGCTATATGCCTGTCAAACAGCAAAGTATATTGTCTGTTTTTATAAAATTCTGTATTCTTTCCCTAAGCATTTCAAATCTGTGTTCATCGCCAGTCTATTTTTATTTACGTAAAGATCCTGACAGCAGATTTTTATAACTGAAAAGAATGGATATTGGTACAGGGGTTTATTTCCCAGAAAACCTTTGACATCTGATTGAAGATAATTTGTTTAGACAATTAGTTATAGTCTGAGTTTTAGTTTTCCATGAACTCTGGGATTCTAAATATACTATTACTCCATCAGTAATTGTCATGGTTTCACATATGTAAGTGTGTGAATTCATCTTTCTCTTGGTTTCCCATCCAAAACTGCCCCCAGCGGTATATGTTGTCAACAAAATTATTTTTCAAATGCAAATTGTCATGTACACATATAAAATTCCTTCTCACAAGCTGCAATCATGATCTTCATGCTAATGGGCCAATCCAGATGGGGCCCAAATCATCTTGTGGAGGTGGGTGTGGGCCTGTGCCGGCAGATTTGCCCTCCCTGGGCATTTACCCCAGTGGAGGGAGAAACATGTCAGCAGATGGCTACTGTGGCCCTCTGGGTCATGCTGGAGGCATTCCCAAGAGCAGAGTCAACATTAGTCTATTTCCACCCCATGTTTGCAGGCAGGCGGCTTGGACTTATGCTACCCTTTTATGTAGCATAAGTTCATTGATCCCAACTGATGCCTTTCCAGCAGCGGGAAGGTTTTGGCCATCACCACCTCCTGTGGCAGCATAGTCCAAACACCAATCTCACGTTGCGTGAAGAAGTGTTTCCTTTTATTAGTCCTAATTCTTCCCCCCAGCATTTCTACAATGCAGAATGCCCTCCTCCTGGTTTCTAGTATTGACAGGGCAGAAAGAGAGTAAAAAATTTCTCTCTGTCAAGCATTTTCTACCCATGCATGATACCTTTTGTAGAGCTTCCAATCTTATCCCAATTCCTCAGCCAGTACTTCTCCTCTCCAAACTAAAAGAGTCCCAAAGCTGCAGCCTCTCCCTCATAGGAAGGTGGCTTCAGTCTCCCCTCAAAGCTCATCCTTGTTGTCTTGCTTCTCTGCACTCCTCTCTTTTTTCTATCTCCTTCCAATATCCTTTTTGAGATGCGGCGACTCAGAACTGGACATCAGTACTCCTGTAAGTCGCGAGTCAGCTACCACTGTGTTTTATATATAAGGGCATGACAATCTTTGCAGTAGTTTTATTATCCAATTCCTTTCCTAATGGCCAGTCCCCTTAGCATAGAGCTCTTAGTTTTGCCTTCCTTTTTACAGCTGCCATGCATTGAGTTGGCATTCCCATGGAACTATCAACTAAAGGCAGCCTAAATCCTCTCTTTCCTGGTCTCTGTAGACTGATAGCACTGACTCCCCTGCTTAAAGCGTGTTTAATGTGAAGTTCGTTTGGATTTTTTGCCCCTATGTTGAATCACACTTTACATTTTGCTTACATTGAGACTGCATTTAGCCATATTTCTGGGCCCACTCATTTCCTAATTTATCAAAGGTCAGCTTGGAGCTCTTCGCAATCCTTTGTGGTTCTCACCAATTCCTACATAATTCCTTGGTAATTTCATCTGCAAACTTGGTCACCACGCTACCCACCACCTACTTCCAGGTCATTTATGAATAGGTTAAAGAGCACTGGTCCCCAAAAGCGGATCCTTGGGGGACAATTCACTCCGACTATCTCTCTCCATTGGCTTGAGAACTCTCCCATTTTACACACTCCACTCTTTTGTTTCCTGTTTCCTCAACCAGTTTTTAATCCTATAGGAGGGATTCTTACTTCCTTGGCCTTATTCCTTCATTGCTGAGTTTTTCCTCTAAATGAAGTCTCTGGTGAGGAACTTTGTCAAAGCACTTTGGAAATCCAAGGTAGACAATGTCCACCTTTAAGTTCACCCCTGTCCCACATGCCTGTTTTACACCTCTCAAAGAACTCCCCTAAAGTAAGTTTGTAAGACCCAGGATTTTGTTTCCTCTGCAAAGCCACATGTGCTGGGACTCTTTCTCAGCGGAGTCTTGCTTCTTTCATACATGCTTTATAATTTTATCTTTTAATGATATAGATTCTACTTAATTTACCAGGAACAGATGTCAAACTGAGCTGGCCTTGTAATTTCCCCGGTCCCCCCTAGATCGCTTTTCTCTTGTAAAGATTGAGGTGTGAGGCATTTGGCCCATCTCTCCAGTCTTCAGGGGATGGAGCCTGATTTCCAGGAAGATAAGTTGCATATTAAAAGTGAGAAGATCAACAGGCCAATTTCATGCTTGAGCTCTTTAAGAACCTCTTGGGTGAATGCAATCTGGGCCTATGGGATTTGGTAACATACTTAGTTTATCAATGGCTGCCCAGGAACTTCTTCCTTGTACTACCACTATCTTCGCTAGATTCCTTGGATTCCTAGCCTCCTAAGAAGCTTTGGTTCAGAGTGCAGGAATGTTCCTCCACCTCCTCTTAGGGTGAAGACAAGATGCAAAAGAAATTCATTCAGCTTCTCCTGCAATCTCCCTGCCATCTTTTAGAAGCACACCCTTTGTTCGCGCTTTGTCATCTAACTTGGGCCTACCTGCTTCCCCTTTGCTGGCCTTCCCTTGCTTTTTTGATGTACTTGAAGCGAACTGTTTGTTGCTGGTCTTGCATGTTCTACGCAGTTACATGCGTTCCTCATAATCCTTTTTTGCCTCCTTACAGCTAACTTGGCTTCTCTTTTTGCCACCATTTTGTGTTCCCTCTCATATTCTTCATCAGTCAACCAATAGCTGGACTTCCATTTTCTAAAAGACATTTTCTTTTTTTCTGATAATTTCCTCCAACCTCTCTTGTTAACCATGAATTTGGCTTTCTTTTGGACTGGGTGCTGCCTTTTCTAACCTGTGGAACTACACATTTCCAGCTGAGCTTTTATTACTGTGTTTTTAAATAACTCCTCCAAGCATACTGGACAGTTTTGACTCTCTTGATTTTTCCCTTTTCGGGCTTCCTGCGCTAAGACTATCCCTCATCTCTTGAGAAATTTCCCTTTCTGAAGGCCCGAATGCTTAACTTCACATTAGTAGTTGCCACTTGTTCGATGCATGCTGAGATACCTGAGATCTGACAACAGCATTGTGAGCTCTCACTGGTATTTCTCCTATCGGCTCAACAACACTGGACTTCCTCGCACCAGGTCCTAGGTCCCCACACAGAATTAAGGATCTAGGATTCACCTCTCCCCTGGTTGGTTCCCACAACCATCTGCTCCTAAGCCACAGTCATTTAGCAAGTATATCCCAGGAATGCTCTCTCCTTACTATATGACCTTGAACATGCATTTTTTCCCCCGGCTTTTTTTATATAGGGATAGTATAAAATCACCCATTACCACTACATTTTTTGTTCTTTGTTGGCCTCCTCTAATTTATCTTTTTTCCATCCTTCAGAATCCTCTTGTTGCACTTTCTCGGTCTGGGGGGGGCGATAATACTTATTCCTAATATTAAACTGTCCTTTCACACCTGAGTATTGATATCCACAGTGATTCTGTAGGGGAACCAGCTCCCCTTTGCCATTGTCTATTTTTGACACTTGTGATACTATGCTCTCTTTGATGTAAGAACAGCTCCACCTCCCAATGCGCCCTGTGCACTATCCTTCCTATAGAGCCTGTAGCCTTGGTATAACAGCATATCCCACTGTGGTTCTCCTCATTCCCACCATGTCTCTGTAATGCCCACTTCATTTTATCAAAGTCCTCCTTCAAAACTCTGTACTCTAGCTCCCCCCATTTTAAGGTCAAATGCTTCTACTATCATAGCATAGAGACACCTGTATACTCCTGTCCTCTGTTCCTTACACCTGGGATTTATGTGCTTTACCCTCAAGTCTTTTAGCAGACCACTATCCCTTGTCAAGCATGCTACGGTATTGCTATGTTCCTACAAGGCTTGTATGTGGTTGATTTAGAAAAACCTCCTCTCTCTGTCTGCATCCCCATAGATACTTCGTATTATTCCAGGGATCAAAGTCACCTCAGCTCCTGTCGAAGAGCTTTCCCCCAGTACGATCCAGTTTCCAAAAAAGCTGTTCTGCCACCTTTTTTAATGTTGAGCGCCAGCAGCCTGGTTCCTCTTTGGTTAGATGAAGCCACGTCCCCGCTTCTGTACAGGCCTGCCTTGTCCCCAAAAAGGTTCCCAGTTCCCTCGGGACAAAATCTCTGAAACCACCTCTGCTCTTACACTCACCTTCTCCATCCACGCATTTAAGGGACCCTGTATCTCCGGCTTGCCTAGCTCACTCCTCGCGGCGTGGAGCGGGTTTGGCATTTCTGAGAATGCTACCTTGGAGGTCCCTGGACTTCAACCTGTTTCCTAGCAGCTCTAAATTTAAGCGCTTCCAAGAACTACTCCCTCCTGCTAAGCATTCTCCCAATGCTCGATTTAGCGGTGCCAATATGGGACTGGCTACAACTGCTTGACTTCCACCCCAGCAATGTCCTCAAAAGCCTATCTTAGGACGAAGCGTGACATCCGCCCAACCTTCGCCAAGTAGCATTCAGGCAGGCGAAAGAGCTCACCCATGCGATCATCACACCTCTCTACAAGCCCAACTCTCTGTTAATATCATTTTCCTAATGATCGAGATTCACCCACTCTCAAGCAAGGAGCCCCCCACCTTTCCCCTGAGGGGTATCCTCAGTCGCGTAGAGAGGATAGCTGATCACCAGTTAAGGAAGGGATCCCATCTTAAGGGAGCATCTTCCCCCACCTCAGACTGGCACCCTCCATCCCCGAGACCTCTCATTCTCCATGACATCGCCAGGAAGAGATGTCACTCTTGGGAAGATGGGACCCGGCTGTTAAGTCCTAAAAGCCTCTGTCCTGTCACCCTCTCCTGCCTCATTTCTAGCTTCTCCAGGGTCACCTGCCACTCCTTGGCTTCTGTGGGAGAGAGCTGCTGCCGTTCCTTGAAGTGCCAAAGGGAAAGCTCATTGCAGCGAGGGCACACCCACGATACTTCCATCCCTGAGAGTGGCAGATAGTGCATACATGTGACACTAATTCAGTGCAAAACACTGGAAAGCCCCCCTCAAGCTTGGCTGGCTTTCTGCCTCTCATGTCTCACGATTTGTTTAGATATTTAAATTATTAAGCTTTTTTTAGTCAGCAGTGCCCCCCCTTGGAGCTATCTGCTTGCGCATTACTATCCTGTCAAATATGGGGTTCCTTATTAATTTAAAAAAAACAAAAAAAAAATGCTAAAATTAAGAATTGCGCTGCTGGTTCAGAGACTGAACTAAAGCTCCTACTCTCTCAGGACAAAAAGCCCAGCCCCCCTACCTCTTACAGGGACAAAGGAAGGAACAAAGAGATGAACTCCTGAGCTAACCCTTGTTAAAGCCCCTAATTCTCCTTTCCAGCATTCAGCAGCCTTACAAAGGAGAAAAAAGAGATAACCCTGTTAAAATACACTTGTTTTAAAAGCTGTGGCGGCTTTGAGAGAAAAGCCACTCCAAAATGAACACCAGCGGAGTGGTCACTTCCTGCTTCTTCCTTTCCTGGGAAGCAAGTCTTCTTCCCCTGTTCTCTGCTAGCATTTCCTCTCTGCTGGTTCCAGAGACTGAACTAAAGCCCCACCTCTCAGGACAAAAGCCCCACCTCTTAGGACAAAGAGGAACAAGAGATGAACTCTGTTAACCCCTGTTAAGCCCCACCTTCCAGATTCCCTGAACACCCCAGGCACTGCCTATCCTGAATTTCAGTTGCTGCAGGATTCTGAACATTTCATAGTAAATGAAATGATTGTTTGTTAAGTCAGATTAAAATCTATTAGCATGCATAGCCAATCTATTAGCATGCATAGACAACTAAATTTAAGCTGGAAGGAGTGAGAAAGACATCTATAGGGATTTTAGTTAGTAGAATGGAAGACCTGTGGTCTTGATTTATTGAGCATTACCTAAATCAGGAAAGTGTAAGTGTGATTTCTTCTCCCTTTCCTTCTATCTATACATTGATTGTGAAAAATCAGGTATAGTCCAATTTCAGTTATCAAAATTATCTTCTAAACCCAGGGAATATGGGGACCCTTAGAACATCTACTGCATGTTGTTCCTTAAAACTGACCAATCACTGGACAAACCCTTGGAGTGGGCAAAGGTGGAACAAAATGATCTGAGATAGAATGGTGAGAATAGGTGATCAAGGAGCATAACTACTGCAGGGATTCATATTGGGACAAGTATTTCTTGAGAATTGTCATTCCCTGATTGTGAAGGAATTTAATAGTAACAACCAGTACCTTAATTTGAACCAGGAAACAAATAAGCAAGCAAAAGAGAATTTTCAGAACAAAGGCTCCAAGTGGCAAGCCTCCATCCAGCGGCATAGCGCAAAGGGGACAGGGGGTGTTTACGTGATGCACCAGGTGCATGCCAGTGCGGAGGTGTGGTGGTGGGGTTCCAGGGCATGGTGAGGGTATGGCAGGGGCACAGGGTGCACACGTGCCCTGGGCACAGTTCCCCCTGGTTCCGGCCATGCCTCTATCAAAAGATAGATGGATATATTTTACACTGATTGAAACCTTCAGGTCATTTTTTTTATGGCAGCTCCAAATACAGCTTCTTATAACTCTAAATGTCCACTCTAAATGTTAAGGTAGCTAGGTCAAAGGAGCAAACAGTCTAGGATTGAGAATATTTAAAAAATTGATAAAATTCAGGTTCAGGTTTTTCTGGCTTTAAAATTATTGAAAAATCTGAAAAACCTTAATATCTGATTCAGGAAACTAAAAAATATTTGGGTTCCCCCCCACCCCAAATAAAAAAAAATTCCAGGTCCTTTTAACCCTATGGGGATTTTTTTTTGGTGTGTTTTGGTTTTAACCCTGCAGGGGATGCATTTTTCAAGACAGTGGCATCAAACTTGCAGGATGGCTTTGGGAGACTCTCTTGAAGAAATCAACTAGGTTTAGTGAGGTTTGGTTCAGGGGATTCACAGTCTATGTGTGGGAAAATGTCCCAGCATAGCAATACGTGTGTGAAGAAAAAAAAGGTCACTTTCCCCCAACCATTGACTTACATGGGGTGTACTGTTTTGCTTCACTTGCACTGTGCTGGAGATTTTATTGGGGGCTTTGGTGGTACTGTCTTTTTGTGTGGGGGCACCAAATTTGCTACACAGCTGCTGATGACTACCTTCACAGGAATCAACCAACTTTGCTGAAGTTTGGGTGGGGGTCCTATTCTATGGGCACCAAATTTTCCTTCATTTGCTTGCCCATATCATGGGACAACCCCCCCCCACACACACACCTCAACAAACTTCCGTGGTTCCTCTGAGAAGAGTCAGCAGCAGCTTTGCAACAAATTCGGTGCCCTTATGCAAAACAACAGCCCCACCAGAGCTCCCCAATGAAATCTTCAGCTTGATGCCAGCTGAGCATAACAGCAATCCCTGCCCCCCCCATTTCAAATGGAGGGTAAAATAGTATTTTTTTTTCTCCAGGAGAACAGCAGAGGCATGCCCTCCCTTCCCAATCCCTCCCACAGAATCAATTCAACACCTAACATCACAACAACCAAACCACTCTATAAAAAACATTTTGCAAACCCAGAACCTTTGCTCTTATTTGAATCTGCAAATATCCTATTAAGTAGGAAACTGAAACCCTACAGAGCTTATTTATATGAAACTCTAACAAACCCTATCAAACCCTTTATAACTAGCCTTTAATTAAATCTAACAATCGGGAAACTGTGGTTCAAATATAGAGAATCCAGAAATATTACCACAGCAATCCTACTCCACCTTTTTCAGTAGACTTCCCCCCCCCCCAAACCCCTATAAACTAGTTTGGGAGACCCACAGGCCCACCCAGCCCACAAGAACACCAGCTAGAGAACCAAACAAAACCCAGCAAATACAGAACCAGTAGGAAGGAAAACCACAAAAGAGTATGGGATACAAAATTCAAATAGTAAAACTTTAATATCAGGCAATTAAAAATCTGCAAGCAAACACCCCAAAACCAGTAAACACAAAAACACAAAGGTAGGAATTCAACCACAGGAAACGTTAATAAAAATAAATCTTCAAACAGCAGCAAACGCAGTCAAAACAAGAATAGCAGCAACAGCAAATGTAAAAACACCAATTTGGTCAAGAATTGGGGTGGGGAGGGTGTTAACTAGAAAGTTAAAAATTCTCCTCATAAACCTTAACACAACACCAGCAATCTTAAATCAGAAGTACAGAACTTTTTTTTAAAAAAAAACCTACAATAACAGTCAATTATATAACTGTTGGAGAAGGGGAGGAACAAACAAAAACAAGCCGTTCCCCCCCCCCCCCTTTAAGGTACCTTTTACATAAACAGGTCAAAAAACTAGGCCTAAATGCATGCTTAGCCTGGGCCTTAGGCCCTGGGCTCTTGGCCTTTGGGCTTAAGCTCAGGCTCCCCCCACAGCACCCCTCCCACCTCCAAGCCCAATTAGAAACAAGTTAAACAGAAATTAAAAGTTAAAAAGTCAATTAAAAAATTAAATTGGGCCAGTCAGTCAAACGCTTCGGTGTCATCTTCTCCAGGCAGGACTGGTGGCATCTTATGAAGACAGGTTTTCTAAAGACCAGACAGAGGGAGGTGATGTTCAAAAGAGCTAAATGGAAATATTGAACTATCACTCAACTTCATGGGCTGGTCCTGGCCAGCCAGAATGGGCTGGCCAGTTCTAGCACTCTGTAATTGTTACTGTTTGGCCCAGGCACCAAAACTCCAAAATGTTGAAAGTATCTCAAGGAATAAAAAGTTCTAATAACCTTCCCTGATTATCCAAAAAGCACTCTTTGCATGCTGAGGCCCAGTGGGCCAATGGTAGCTTTCTTTTCCCTTCCTTGCTCTCTGCAAAGGTTCGAAAACTCTCCTTGCTGAAATGCATGGCTGGGAGAGTATCTCCATTGGCTGGGAGAGTATCTCCAAAGAGCTTTGCCATTTGTTGCCCTGGAAACCAACTCACAGGGCATGCAGGGCAGACTTCCAGAGCAGGAAGAAGACTACAGCCAGCCCTGCTTCAATAATGTTGGAGGAGTGGGCTTTAAGCCACTTTCCAGATCCCACCTGAAAGCCCAGAGGAGACATTCAGCAAAGTTAAGGCCCACTCCGCACAGACCAAAAACAGTGCACCAGGCACAGTAAAAACACCATTCTTGGGGAGCACTTTACACAGCGGCTGTCTCCACAATGAAGCAGTGTCGTGTTTTCCCCCCACCCCCAACGGGCGGGGAAATGCTGTTTTTCAAACATGCTCAATTAGCAAGGTTTTTTAAAAACAGCAGTGTGCACCAGGTTGGCGGTACCGCTTTTAGGCGCCTCCTGTTTTTTAAACACCTAACTAATCTCCCTGTTGGGGGGAGGGGATTCTCCAGTTGGAAAAAACAGTCAAGCTGGTTTAAAGGGATTCCAAGAGGTGATTCACTGTGGAAGAGTCACTTTAAACTTTAAATGGACAAAACATGATAACCCAAATAGCAGTTTAGGTAATCATGTTTTTAAAATATTTGGCTCTGGGGTTTTTACACAGCTTAATAGTCAAGGCCGAATCAAATCCAAGAAAGCCGCATAGGGCTTTTGGGGGTTTGCTTTGGGCCCAAATACCAAGCTGTGCCAAAAAAACCCCCAAACCAAATACTTTTAAAATATGATAACCTGAATAGGTATTTTGGAGAGGTTTTTTTTTCAGATTCAGTTTTACTGAATCACCAAGCGTAAAAGAGACAATTACCTTGTTCAACAAAGTATAAGTTCTGATTTTGAAATCCCTGCCTACTATGCATGCAATTGCCTCTTTCATTTGCAAATTATAATCTTAAAATAGGTTGCCTTAACATTTCATCCTTTTCAGAACAATAACCTATTTTCAGACCCATTAAAGCAACCTTCTTGTTGCTTTAATTTTCATTACCTTCCTGCTCACATTTTTAGTCCTTGTATAATTTGTAGAATTCTCAGAATGGCTTAAATTAAAATCTTCCACATTCTAATGTTTTTAGTAAGGAGAAATTGCAAAGACTTTCTAGGCTAAACCTTGTAACTAATAAAACATCAAAGGAAGATGATGAAAGAGATACAAAGATAGTTTATGTAAATGCTACCAAGTGATCACAGGCTATCTGAGGAATTTAGTATGGTAAAGATTTGAAAATGCCAACTGAGATTTATAAGAAGCAAATTACTCAAAATTTTCTTCTCGTATTATCTACAGAGTTTTAACATATGGCTGCTACTTACAATGGAAGACCAGTGAATGTTTGGGGATTAATTAATATAGGACTAATTATCTATATAAACTATATGAGAGCAGCCTCTTTAGAACACAGATATAGCTATATCTGTAAAATTCGCAGTCTCTTCTATACAGTCTATTTTCATCATGATGGCATTTTGCTGAATACCCAGCAGCTAGCTGACCAATTAGCTCAAACTCTAGCCAAAGTAGTCCTGTCTCAGAATGTAGATGAAACTGAAACAAATGGCTGTTCGTTCTTGCTGTCCTTCCACTTTTTCCTGTTGTGGTGTGAATAATAAACACAAATACTATTTAAAGAACAACAACACCAATACAGAGTTGTTCTACTCTGGGTTTAGTCACTATTTGTACCATGTTTGTCCATGCTGTTTGTCCTCCCGTGTTTGTCTATGCTATAAAGATGGAATGCTAAGTAACAAAAAACATTAAGTAGAAGAGAACAAATTGTACACGGTGTTAACTATATGCCTCTAAAAATGTTCAGCCAACTACCACATCTTCATCTTTTTCATGCAAGAGCAAACAGGCCTTACCCTCCATTAATTTAAACCAAATTAATTTCCAGCAGGTATCATATTTTTATCTTTATTTTTCATATTTAAACTTCTTTTCTTCTTCCCCATGTGGACAGAACAATTTACATCACCATTCCTCCTCCTCTAGTCTGTCCTCACAACAACCCTGTGAAGTAGGTTAGTCAGGGAGACAAGAGTGACTGACCCAAGGTCCACCCAGCATGCTTCTATCTCAGAGTAGAGTCTGAACCAGCTCTTAGTCCAATGCTCTACCCACTGCACATTCTGTCTCATATTGCTCTTGGTATTACTTTCCCAAAAGTTCACATTAAGTGTCCATTATCATTTTTGTACTATTCTGTCCAACTCCAGTCTAAAATAATGTTTAAACTTGGAAGCTAAAGGAACAATTGCTTTAGAAATAACTTTTTAAAATATTATTGCTGAAAATACATTCGTTTTATTGTTTGATTCAATGTATAAGACTCCCTTCTCCACTAGGACTCAGGGGCCCCTTCCACACATGCAGAATAATGCACTTTCAATCCATTTTCACAATTGTTTGAAAGTGGTTTTTCCTATTCCATATAGTAAAATCCATCCACAAAGTGCATTGAAAGTGGATTGAAAGTGCACTGCTGCAGATGGTGAGACCTTTCTTCGCTCAAATAAAGACACAACAACGACAGGCTGGAAAAGGAATGGGCCGCAGCCCAGTTTATTAATATATATTAATCAATAACATGATCAAAACTTCAACTATATACAAATGAAGCTGGGCGGCAAACAGGTCGCACATCAAGCATCCCAATCTCCATGGGGAACTGTCGGGAAGGGAAGCCCCAGAGATATCACTCCAGCTTCAAGCCTGGGAGAACCTGCCGGAAGGCCCGTTTTCTCCCCAGATGTGCGACTCCCGTTGTCAAACCCGCCACGAGCTGCCCCTCTTGCAGCTCCCGCCCAAGCTTCTCAAGCCTGAGCCTGTCTGGTCCTCACCAATCGGAGGAGGGTGTAGCGCACAGACTGCAGCCAAAGGTCCAAGCCCCACCGGGACAGGTGGACACCATCCGGCTCGTACAGATCCTTGTTGTCCTGTGAAATCTCTGCATGGTCCGCCACCGCTCCCCCGAGGGAGAGCACCACCTTGGCGGCCGCCTTGTTTACCTTCCGATGAGCCATGTCCACAGCCATGGGGTCCATAGCCCCCCTCCAATGCACCCGCTGGAGGAGATCGGACCACACCAGAGTCATGCCTGGCCGGTGCTTCGCCAAGCTCCGTAGCGTGGTGGCCACTGCCCATCTTAGTTCAAGGCCCGACCTGGTCTGGAGATCCTCCTCCCCTAGGTGGACGACTAAAATGTCCGGAGTGGCCAGTTGGAAAATGTATTCAATAAGCTTGCACTCAAGCTCGTCCCACAACATGTTCCCTTGCCCCAACCAGGTGATTCTCACGTGAGCCACGAGTCCAAGATGCTGGCCCCATTCAGATGAGCAGGCGTAGTCCCCGGCTTGATTGATGATGCTGTGCCCCACGACCCACACCTGTCGGAAAACAGTCTGCGGTGTCCCTGGAGGCACTGTGAAGGGAATTAACAGGATAAGTGAGGGTGGATGTAGGCCCGAAATGCGTCTGAGCGCCACCTGCCCAAGGTGCGAATTTCATCGTGGGCCCTGCCCTCCTGTGCAGCAGTTGTGGCGGCCCCTATCCTGAAGGAGTGCAGGCCAAACTCGGCAGCTGGCAACCCGGCCCAGGCCAGGCATGCCCTCAGCACCGCCAGCATCTGAAACCTGGTGAGGGGGGACCCATCCTCATGCACCAGGAGCATCCCACCTTGCCTTGGCCTGTGGCGGAGCCAAGTGGTTAGCGAGGCAAGGGGCAGGTCACATCACCCAGCAACACCGGCATCGTGACCCAGGCACTGTGGCCCTCCTGATCGGTTTTGGAATGGGCAAGCCATGCATAGACCATATCTCCGGACAAAACCAGGTGCTGCCTCTGTAGCACAGTATTTGATAGCCGGTCCCTAGTGGGGGCCACCAGCTCCCCCGGCCTGAAAGCCCCGTGATGCGCCAGGTGGAAAGCGGCTGCAAAGAGCAAGCGCTCATAGCGGGAAGCGCACACCTGCCGCAGCTCCCCTGTGACTGCCTGTAGCACCTCCCTAGTGATGGGGTGCCTTAAGTCCCTTTGGCTGGGGCCCGCCCGCCGCCAGCCTGCCAAAAGCCGGCGGACGACAAATGCTTTTGTCACATCCGGGAAACCGGAGATCCTGCAGTAAAATGCAATCCCAGCCAGCTGGACCCCCATGGATCATGGGTGCATCCCTCGCCCATGGAGGTGGACTAGGTACTCAAGTAGGAGGCCTGTGTCCACCCCACTGTGGACCGAGCGCCCTGTCGTCACTGCATTGCTCTGGAAGTCTCGCACGGCTCTGTCGTACTGCCTACACATGGGCGGTGCGAACGAATTCAAAACACCTGTGATGACGGTTCGCTGCCAAGGTTCCACAGGGACGCCGGCACTGTCACCGGGAACAGCTCTGCCCCGGGGGCCAGGCGCCTGAAGCGATCCACCTGCTGGCAAGATAAGGCATCAGCGATCTCATTCTGCAAACCTGGAACGAAAGCAGCTTTAAAGGAAATGTTATAAGTCAAGCAGGTAAGGACAAGATCGCGGACCAGTCGCATAACCCGTGCAGATTTGCTAGATTGCCTGTTCACCACACGCACAACAGCCTGGTTATCACACCAGAAGAGCACCCTCTTGTTCAGCCAGCAGTCGTGCCAGATGTGCACCGCCACCAAGATGGGAAACAGTTCAAGAAAGGTGAGGTCCCTGGTGATCCCCAGTGCATGGCAAGATGGAGGCCAAAGGCCCTGTGCCCAATGACCCTGGAAGTATACACCGAAACAGAAGGCCCCTGAGGCATCAGAGTGCACCTGTAGCTCCAGGCCAGGTTCTACAGATGTCTGCCACAAGGAGTTGCCATTAAAGCCATGGAGAAAGGATCGCCAAACCTTCAGGTCCTCTTTCAGTCCCCTCGTAACCCTAACGTGATGGTCGGGGGAGCTGCAGCCAGACAATGACCTCGCCAGCCGGGAGCAGAACGCCCTGCCTGGTGCCACCACCCTGCAGGCGAAATTAAGGTGACCCAGTAAGGACTGAACCAGACGCACCCTGCATTTCCGTAGGGGCATGATGGACTGGATTAGGTTGGCTAGAGCGATCAGCTTGTCCCTAGGGAGTGAGGAAGTGCCGTGGACTGTGTCCAGCTGTATGCCCAGGTAGCTGAGGGCGGATGTGGGGCCCTCTGTTTTGTTGGGAGCCAAAGGGACCCCTATTTCGGCTGCCAATGTCTGAAAGGCCCCCAGGGCGACCTCGCACTCCCTGGTGCCCTGCCTGCCAATGAACAGGAAATCGTCCAAGTAGTGTGTCACTAACCCGGAGGGCACCCTTTGCCTGAAGGCCCATTCAAGAAAAGTGCTAAAGGCCTCGAATGCGGCACAGGCTATGGAGCATCCCATGGGCATTGCCTTATCCACATACCATCGCCCGTGGAAGTGGATGCCCAGCAGCTCAAAATCTAGAGGGGAAATGGGCAGGAGCCGGAAGGCGGACTGGATGTCGCATTTTGCTAGCAATGCGCCTGGGCCAGCTTGCCTGATAAGGCTGATGGCCTCGTCTAGGGTGGCATACCGCACTGTGCATACCTCAGGGTCTATGAAATCGTTTACTGAGTCGCCCGGGGATGGGAGAGGTGTTGTATCAGGCGAAACTCCCCTGGGGCCTTTTTTGGCACCACGCCAATGGGGAGACCCTGAGGTTGGGTAGTGGAGGCTGGCTATAGGGACCGGCGATTCGACCGGCCCTCACTTCCTTATCCAGCTTGTCTGCCACCACGTCAGGGTGATCCAGAACCGATTTCAAATTGTTCGCCTGGTAGGCCTTCCTGCACCCCTGGTAAGGGATTCTGAAACCCGCTGCAAAGCCATCTCCCAAAAGGCGTGCTGCACGCTTGTCAGGATAATGCCGCAGCCAGTCTAGCAGCACCCCCAGCCGGACGGGTGTGGGGGCCAAGGTCTGCAGCAAGGCTGGAGTTTCAATGCTTCTGGGAGGCGGCAGCGCTGCCCTGGCCGCCGGCATCCTTCTGAGAGGGCCCGGCGCCAGGGAACCGGGCCTGCCGAAAGGGAGGGCAGCCAACTGGCTTTGTGCAGCCCACCCTGCTATGGTTTCCAGAACAATTGGAGCAAACGTGCTCGTACTTGCATTTGGGTCGCTGGCAAGCACCTCTATTGAATTCCCAGCAAGTCCCTTTTGCCACCCCCCATCCCTGATAGCTTCTGGGAGGCCTCTTGGTGGCAGGGAGTTCCAAGGCCCCTTTCATGGCCGACTGGACCACAACCATCCACATTTGGTCGTGGATGAGGTCCCAGCGAAAGCGGCTTTTATGGGAAGCGTTCTTGCGGATAGCCTCGTCATAGGCTATGGCCGCGGGTTCGCCGGCCAAGGACCGCGCCCGCAGCACATGCGCCATATGGGCCGTCAAGTGCCAGGCCCGCAGGGGGTAAGCGGCCGCTATCAGGGCCAAGTATTCAGTAAAGCCCTGCAACCAGTTGTTAAAGGTCCGCTCAGCCGCTGCCGGGTCCTTCCTTTTCTTATCGGCCTTGCCCCCGGACAAGCCATGTTCCCCCTCCCGCCTCAGGCATCTGAATACATCCACGTAATACCCATCGAGAGCCCGCTCCCGGAGCTTCCTGGGGAGATGTGACCTGGGAGGGTTCCCATTGTCGTCGGGGACCGAGCCAGTAGATGGTGCCTCCAACCCCCGAAGGCGCCTGCGTTTTGTTAGCCGGGGGGAGAGCGGGCACCTTCTCCCCCTGAAACCAGAACTCCCCGCTAGCCTGCATTTCATCATCCTCGGTCGACTCACCCGATGAAGAAGAGCTGGGCGATCGCCTAGAGGACCAGGAGTGTCGCGACGACCGCTTCTTCCTCCGGCCCTCCCGCTCGGAGGGGCCCACGGACGCGTCAACCGACGTGGACGTGCTCACGGGAGGAATTAACTGGAGTTCCTCTGCCGGCCCGCCCGCCGGGCCCACTCTCTCTGCGCCAGCGGCCGCCGGCGCGGGTGGCTCTGGGTCCCCTGATCTGCAGGGGGTCCCGAGGCTCCCGGACGACCCTCCGAGGGCTTGGGAGAGATGAAGCAGCGTGTCCGCTAAGTTCCGAACAAGGGTGGGATCGGGAGCTGGATCACCGGCAGGCACGGAGGAGGCGGAAGCCGAGCCAGAGCCCTGCGGTGCCATGGGGGTCACTTCCACAGATGAGGAGGGCTGCTCCGCCGGGCCTGCCAACCTGCCCCTGCCTATAGGGGATAAGCCTAAGGCCGCGGCGGCAGCCGCCTGCGCAGCAGCGCCGATCCGCCCGACTACGGGGCCCTCCCCCACTGCCCCGGGTCCCATCTGGGCTCGGACCCTGTTAAGGAGGGCCTGGGCCCTGCCCGAAGGTGGCAGCTCCTCCTGGGAGGACTCCTTACTCTTCGCCCGCTTTGGACCCATTGCGCCAAAACTGAGACCTGGCCTGCGGCCGAGGGTGAAGGTAGGAAAGAGTGGTGGAGAGGAAGGGAACGAAAAGAAAGTAAGGCACAAGAAAAGTCAGACCAAGAAAGAGAAGCTGAGAAGAGGTAAGAAGTAGACCAAGTAAGCAGGAGAATGGCGGTGACCAGGTTCCTTCCAGGCCTTACGCTCGACTCAGTTCTGCACATCACGCCTTTCTGAGTCTCGCCGCCGGGAAGGGCGAGGTCTGGGTGAGGCGTTCTTATATACCCTTGGCTCCTCCCGCCTTTACCGGCTGGGAGCCAATCAATGCACCCCGTTTCTGCAGCATGCCGCCAAGCCATGCTTGCAACTTATTTTTGCTCCTTGGCTCACCCCGGCAGCAATGGCTGCCCCCGGTTATTCGGTTGCAGCTTTTTTATTCTGCATGTGCGGAAGAGGCCACGGTTAAAACTTCAGTTTATGTGATTACAGTTGGACTATCAGTGTGTAATTCCCAAGTGCACAGCTTTGATTGACTTTTTGTTAGGAAAATGTTACTTCAGAGTCGTGGAGTGTGTTTTCCCCTTTCTGCCCTTTTTCGGGGTCCACAATTATTTTGTAGCTGACATCCTGAAAATATTTACTCTAAAACTTTCCAGCTAGCTTAAATGGTTTATTTGAAGAGCAGTGGCTCACAGATGGTACTGCCTTTGTCTTTGCTTTTTTAAAAAACAAAATCATAGGAAAATTCTGTAAAAGTATTCCACTACAGAGGTTAGGCTTATCAACCCTTCAAAAGCCTCCTTGGTAAAGATGGAATTGAAAAATAGTCTTGATTTTAAAATGAGAAACATCTCCCTGGCTGTCTTTTACCTTACCTTTCAACAGCCCACTTTACTGCTGAGGCAGCAACTGGAAATAAATATTACAAACTGGCCTCTTTTGCTGGAGAAGAGGATAAAGAAGACTGGAAGTGGAGGTGTGGTAAATTTTAATATGGCAAATATTCCAGCAGAAGTAAAGCTGTCTGGTGAGGCAGTGGTCAGAGAGGAAACGACAATGTCATATAGAAATCATCTCAATGCTGTGTGCTTTTTGTGTCTATGAAGCATCTCTCTTGTGCTAGAGCCTTTTTTTTTTTTAAAAAAGGTGAGTGACTGAACATGTACAACCAGGAGAAATAGAGTCTCATCTACTCAGTCTGGATAGTAGGTCTGTCCTTCCTACTCACACTCTCTCTGTCAGCATTACCAGACTGCCAGCAGTTGAATCCTTGCATTGTAGATGACAAACTGAGCTGCACAGTAATATCTTTACATCTTTGCCAGGACGGGTTATTACCAAGTTTTCTAACTTCTGCTATAAATAAAGCCTTGTCATCTAAGCATTCAATTTAAATACCTCTCAGTTTTATTTCTGAACGCTAGAAGTTAATAATAAATATCATCTTTGTTTTCTAATTTTTTACGGAGTTGATTTAAATGCTCTTGACAGTTCCAATCCAATCCCCCCCATCCAAGCTGACAAGCTTGACAAGCATCTCTGCATACAAGCTCTCAATTATGCATAATCCAATGTTTTCTAGGGTTTTAATTGAATCACTAGTCTCAAACTTGTTATTTTTAATTTACAACATTTGATTTCTGACACTGGCCCTCTATGTCATAAATTATGCAAGGAAGAGCCTTAGTTGTGTGGGTGATTTAAAAAAAAACTAATTAGGCCTGATTAAAAAAAAAGAAAACAGAGATCTCTTAAATATGTGCATGTTACCATGTAACAGAGGTTTATTTCACTGGAACTGCGTGGCTGAGTTTCTACCCCCTCCTCTCTAAGAGATTATGTTCAGTTCAGTACAATTTGATTGATTTTGACAGAAATGAAAGAAAATGTAGGATTTTTTTCTTGCTGCATATATACCAGAAATTGCATTACATGGCTCGTTGATGTGAATTTCTCCCACAGCTCATTGAATGTAATTTTGTTAAGTGGGCAGGAAAATGAATGTGAAGAAAACTGAATAGACTCCAACATTTTCCTTGGCGCTAGCAGCTGAGCTCAAACACAGTATCTATAGATATAAATATATATATATACATTCAGGAGAGGTACAATTATGGAGGGATTAACCTTTTAGGCCCCCTCTAATGACAGCTTGAAGGAAAATATGCACAACTTAAGGAAAAGACGTACTCCAGTTCGGAAACAACTGAGCAAGAACTAGAAATGAAGCTCAAGAGGAAAGGGCAACAGTTGTTTCCCTCCAACTGAACTCATAAAGTAAAAAAACCTCTTGCCTCATGAAGCCACATGACAGCCTAAACCAGCTGTTTGAAGTATACTAAATCAAAATGAGGACTTTCTTCCATTTTAAAAACCGCCTCTTGGGGCAGTTTGCAAACTGAAGAGAACAAAAACTGTTCTCCAATTTAGTTTATCTGGCATGTGATAAAATCAGCATGGCTTTGCAATCCAACACAGCATCAAGATTCTAATTTAAAACATTTACCACAATCCTTTATCACTTTTCTAGTTATATAAGGTCATTAGCCTACACAGCATTTCACTGCATAGGTCTGAGGGTCTATTTACATAAACAAGAAGACAATAAGGCAGGAATCAAGTGATCGAATGGGCCACACCTCTGCAGACTGAAGATGGAAGATGACATTGGACATTTCAAACATTCCTCCCTAGAGATCAGATGATCACACCAACCCCATATTCCTCCCTAGAGATCAAATGATCACACCAACCCCATATTTATGTACCTTACACTTAATGCCTCAGATATCTGTCATCTTAGTTCTAATGTATTCATAGCTAAGACCAATTGGTCTAAGACCCATTGACTTTATACAGAAAAAAGTTACAGCATGAGGCCAGGTGAGGACAAGATTCACAGCAAAGTAAAACCACCTGCTCTCCAATTAAAATTAAAATTAAAAGACAACAATAAAAAGGAAGCATCTGTTAAAAGCATCTGCTCTACTTAAGCTTTTCTAATACTTCAAAGTTACCAGAAATATAGACCTTCGTGAAAAATAATCAAAGGTGGTCTCAAACAAATAATGTGAAAGTGGATTGAAAGTGCATTATTCTGAGGCCTCTTTTCTTAGTTCTGTTAACACCATATAGTGGTTTGGCATAGTGTTTCCATTACTCTTTTGCTCTAGTGAATTAAGATTATGTTTTAGTAAACAAAGATCTTTCTCCTAAATATCTCAAACAGTATTCAAAGATCTCAGCCAGGGTACTTTGGTGCATGTGTGCTAAAACCAGAAACTCATGACTGGACTACAGACATTTAGCTAGCCAGGAAAGAGGAGGTGTAAAGTAGCATGCAAAAACACAGAGGCTCATTCCACACATGCAGAATAATGCACTTTCAAACTGCTTTCAGTGCTCTTTGAAGCTGTGCGGAATGGCAAAATCCACTTGCAAACAGTTGTGAAAGTGATTTGAAAGTGCATTATTCTGCATGTGTGGAATGAGCATTTAGCTGCACTGCAAGCTCATGAGAGAAGGAAGGCAGACATATACAGCACTTTTGAAGAAGATACCAATCCATTCCACCTCTCCACCAATGCTTCCTCACTACTATCCTAGAGAATGAAGTCTGAGGCTAGACTGGAATGGAGAAGTGATTCTGAAAGGTTTCAGAGAAGCAGGTAGTCTAGTGTAACAGGTTTTTTCCAACTATATGGAAAGTATTTGTATGCATACCATATCTTGTTGCCATGTGTGGGAGTGGCATTGGGGCCACCCACAGTTTGAGTACCTGGTGTGGTTTTGTTGGCCTAGAGGTCTGATGTGGTTGCACTGCTGAACTGTGTCTGAGTTATGATGTTGTGGTTTGGTGCTTTGTTGGTGGGAGTTAGGGCAGCAAATATGCCCTCTGTTTTGGGGTTGTAGTGTTATGTATTGTTTTGGTTCTGTTAGGATTTGTGATGTGTTGGTGGTTGAGTGGTTAGCTGTTTGGTGAATTAGTTTTTTCTTGAGTGGCTCAATTGTGATGTTAACTGTAGATGTGTGGGTATGGGAGGCAACAGGAAGGAACAGTATGACTCCTCCCGCCCCCCAAAAATCTCCAGCACGATGCAATTGGAGCAGAACATCAAGCCCCAGGTAAATGTATGATGGGAAAAAAATTACCTCCCCCCACCCCCACACACACAGATTCTTGCTGAAGCCTCATACATTTTCCTGTTTGAATTGACTGGATTCCATTGTAGCCTATGGGGAATTTCTGGGAGTGTCCCTTGGAGGGCATTTTCCAAGGTAGAGACTTTCCTGATAACAGCACCAAGGTTTGGTGAAGTTTGGTTCAGAGGGGTCCACTTCTATAGATCCCTAAAGGAGTTGCCCTCATCTTCCATGAGAAACAATGGGAAACAATGGAAGATGGGAGCTCCCTTTTTGGGGACCCATAGAATTGGTCCCCCTAAAATAAAACTTCACCAAACTTGGCTGCTCTTATCAGGAGAGTGTCCTGAAGCCACCCTGCAAGTTTGGTGTCTCTTCTTTGAAAAATGTCCTCCCCTACAGACAGAACCCCACCCCCACCCCAAATTCCCATAGGCTCAAATAGAGCCAAATTTTTTCAGGTTTTTTTTTCAAAATGAGGGTATTCTTTTTTCAGCTTTACTGATAATTTTAAAACTGAACCAATTCAAACCAAAATTTTACTGTTTTTTTTCTGTTTTGCTCAAGCCTAAGGATGATACTGAAGCGAAGACAGTTGTCATAGCCTAACTCCACTCATGATTAGCTGGTTTTGATCCATCATGGGTGAATGAGCTGTACGAACCATGATGGTGGAGCTGATTGATTACTATTATATTCACATTCATCTTGAGTAAAAGTGACAAACTCACATGGTCTGGCAGAACACAGCAGAATAGTTGCCCATAATTGTTAATTAAACAACTCCATCTGCATTCAACATCAGATCCTCAATATGACATCACAAAGGAAAAGAGGAACAGCTCTTGCAATTGGGGCAAATTCTTTTTTCCCAAACATTGCGAGAATAGCTATGAGTACCCCAGTTCAACATTATACACACATATTATACACACATATATTTGTCTTGCTGCTGGTATGAATATAATTTTAGGATAGCAGAAGTTTAGCTCTTTGAAGTGGGCAATAAGATCCCAAGCTAAATGCACAGAAGGAAATCTGGCACTTTTAATCTGAGTTTGATTCCTTACTCCACCTGAGTGGCAGAATCTTATCTGGTGAACCAGATATGTTTCCACACTCCTACATTCCTGCTGGGTGACCTTGAATTAGTCACAGTTCTTCAGAACTCTCTCAGGCCCACCTACCTCACAAGGTGTCTGTTGTGGGGAGAGGAAGGGAAAGGCGCTTGTAGGCCACCTTGAGTCTCCTTACAGCAGAGAAAAATGGGATAAAATCCAAACACCCCCACCACCACCACCACTACCACTACCACCACCACCTCTTCTTCTTCTTCTTCTTCTTCTTCTTCTTCTTCTTCTTCTTCTTCTTCTTCTTCTTCTTCTTCTTCTTCTTCTTCTTCTTCTTCTTCTTCTTCTTCTTCTTCTTCTTCTTCTTCTTCATCATCTTCTTCTTCTTCTTCTTCTTCTTCTTCTTCTTCTTCTTCTTCTTCTTCTTTTGAAATGGGATGAACCCAGTCCTCAGAAAGAAAATATTATTGTTTAAAGATGACATTGTATGGAAACTTCGCCAGCAACTGTATTTTTCTTCTTTTTATTCGTATACTTCAATTTTCACATTTATATATTGTTTCCCAATATGTTTTATAAAATATATCTATGCTTTTAAAAATCCCTGATCTGTGAGTGTTAGGCAGAGATGTCTTAGATCAAATCTATTTATGATTTTTAGCCTTTTTGATCATGACTCTATAGGAGGAAGAGTCAGGGGTGTACCATCCTAGGGACATGGGGACACCCAAGTCCCCAGGTGCCCATCTTTTGGTCATGTGGGGGGGCACATACACCCCAGCCAAAAGCCACCAAGCCCTCCCGCCTCCCTGCAGGCTGACTTTTGAAAGCTGAAGCTTTTGAAAGCTGGAATTTGAAAGCACGAAGGCCCCCGAGTCCCACCCCAGCCTCCGTGGTTTCAAAAGCCCTGGTTTTCACAAGTCAGTCTGCACATAGGTGGGGGGCATGGCCCCATTCCCAAGCCCCATCTCCCCAGCCTCCCTGGCTAACACAGAGGCTGGGAGAGGGACTCAGGTAGGGCAATGCCCCCGAGCACTGGGGGACACGAGGGGGCACCCAGAGAAGGAATTGTATCCCCATATTAGATTGTTTGCAGATTGATAGAAACAATGGATTGATAGACAATAGAGTTGTCTTATATGCCTCTGCGGGGGAGTGAAAATGAACAGCTGAGTCAGAGAGAAAAAAAGGCAGGAGGAAAAGGCAATCCTCTGAACCAGAAGTAGCCCATGGTCCATGCAATGCACAATTTGTTATCTTCACAGAATTATACAAGTCACTTTCCTGTTCATTTTGTGTTCATAGTTTAAAATTTCCAACAAAATTTGATTAAACTATGTTTCCCACTTTTGTGTTCCAGTCACTAAACAAGTAACAGCACATCTTGTTTTGGTGTGTGATCAATTTCTTTCTGGGCACTTGCATTAAGTCTTTCATTTCTTCCTCTTTAGCATTCATAGATGGGACATAAACTTGAATTGTGGTGATGCTGATAGGCTTTTCTTGAAGTCTGATTTTTATTATTTGGTCAAACTTTGCACGATAACCCCTGACTGCCTGTGCTACATCATGTTTCGCTATTGGAACAACTCCCTTTCTTTTGTGCTTGTCATTCCCCAGAAAAACCACTTTGTACTTTTCTGACTGAAAATGTCCCAAGCCAGTCCATGTAGTTCACTCATTCCCAGGGTTAAAGTATTTAATCATTTCATTTCTCCTGAGATGTTTTGAAAAATGAGAATTTTTTTAAAATTAATCTTGTGTTACATTGGGACCCCAAAATGGTGGGAAGAGAGAGCATCTGGGTGGCCGGGAGTATAAGAGTATGTAATAGCTGTATCCCACAGGTGTCAAACTCGCGGCCCTCCAGATGTTATGGACTACAGTTCCCATCATGCTGTATCCCATAGGCCTGAGATACAAGCATTTCAACAGCATTTCAGAAGCTCACTGTTCAAACAGTATAAAAAAGCAGTAATGGCTACTATGATGGCAAATAACAACAACTTGGATTAATCATCTCTTTTGCCCTAAGAAGGCTATCGATTTCCTAGTCCTTCCTAGAAGGCAAAGTGTGGTCTTTAATAGAAGTGCTGCTGAACACATTGGGATAACTCTATGGAGGCCTATATGCTCAGCTAACCCTCATGTTTCATACCCTAAACTTGATTGTGGGAACATTACAAACTCTAAACTGTAGTTTCAGAACATCTATTTAATACAACTAAATATTTAAAAAACAAAGCCACAAAACACAGAGCATCTGCTGAAAATAGCAGGTGTGTCTACTCTAGTTCCCCATTCAACTTTTTTGTGTGTCCTCAGGTCATTATACTAAGCATTTCCCCAGTGCACTCCTGATCCATAGTGTTGGCATTGCTAGCCAAGAGAGATGTGCTTAGTGCATTGATGTCAAAATGCAAGCTAAGTTGAATTGCAAATTTGAGATGAGAAGGTCATGGTACTGTTGTTTTCAGAGCCAGACATGCATAGTTCTGACTATAAAACAAAGAATAATAATTGCAAAACCTAGGTATACATAGCCCACAAAACTAACAATGGATATATAATAGGCTCCTTAGGTACTCATCATTATTACTGCTTGAAGAAAATCTGAAAATACCTCTTTTTACCAAAGGCCTTTAAAAAAACGCAGTCAAAATCAATAATTATGAGGTATCTATGATGAGAAACAGGTCTGTAGTGGCAATATTCTGTGAATCAGCATTTTTTTTCCTTGGAATAAAACTTCCCCATCTCCAGAACATGTTAGTTCTGTAAATATGTCATGCGTAATCAGCAAATTGTTAGACACTAGAATACAGGCAAGTACAGTTTTGATACAAAACCCTTCATAAAGGTGCTGCAACTTCGACACCAAAGATGTATGGTTTCTGCAAACATGCAAGATGAAATTTTATACCAAAAAAAGTCACTGCTATTCCTTGAAGGCATCTCAGCAAGGATTAGAATATACATATTTCATGCAAAAATCAGACATAAAACCCAAAAATGGCCCTTATTTATGAGTGGGGAAATTCAAAACCTGAAGCTCAATCTTTACTTAATGCCACAACCATGAAAATGCAATGATCTACAGAAATTCACACATTCGTCTCTGGGGGCATTGTTACAGGCTCATAAAAAGTCAAATTGCTATTTCGCGAGCTTGCAAATAATTTATACCGATCATTTGTCTTATAGTGCTAGCGTTTGCTTGCTGCTTGGCCAACTACCCACCAATGTATGCTGTAGCAATCATGTTCTTGAAACAATCATAAGAACTGGAGACTGAATAACCTGACAGTAACTAAAGGAACCAAACCTAATTTACCATGCAATAAATCTAATCTGGTACCTCACAATAATTTTTTTTAAAAAAATCAAAACATATTAGCAACTTATTTTTCCAGTTTTTTTTTCTTTCCAAGTTGTGATCAGAAATCTACCCTCCCCTCCCATTTTACAGTCTTCTGGTTAGATTTTGCAAAATTTCTTCTAGATCGTGAAATGGGAAGGGGTGGCTAGATTTGAGTGTTTACATGCTTACAAGGCATTTTCAAGATTTCCTGCACTTTTGTTGCACATAACTTTTTGTAATTCTATAATTCCATCCTCATTAATTGATTCGTATTCGTGATAACACTCTAACAAAGTACAATATTAAGATAATAACTGTACAATCCTAAATAACATTATACCCTTTCATGTCTATGGTTGTTCAATAAGGTTAGAAGGTTTAGCATCCAATTGGTGGGGCTCCCAGATGCTGTGTCACAGCTGTGCTGGCCTGCCACTCCCAAAGAAACTTCTCAGCTAAAATGCAAACAAGGCTTCCTGCTGGTGGAAAGCCCCCATTGGCCTTAACAGACTTATGCCACCAAAAAGCTGCTATAACTCCAAAGCCCTGGCCACCATCACAATGGGGGCAATGGCTGAGAGGAAGCTGACTAGTGTTGCCTCCTTTCTTGGCTATGTCTCTGTACAATGCCTGCTATTCCTCCGGTGGCAGCAGGGACACAGGGAGGCTGGCATTTAGTGCCATGTCCCATCACCAGGGAAGGCTGTGGTGGCCACATGCGGGTGGTCACCTTTCCGCTGGGGTCTGGCAAATCCATCAACATGGCCCCATCCCCGCTCCCCCCACTTTGAATGTGGTGACTAAAATTATTTTCATAAGGGCTTCTTCTCTGGCATTCTGTGTACATCAATATAAGATATATCAATATACATCTATCTGAGAAAAATAAAGCTTTTAGGGTAAAATTCTTGGTGCACATCTGGAAAAAATTATTCTGCCCTCCATCTATTTTTATATCTTATATTTTCACACAAACAAAGATGTGAATTACTTTATTTTTAAAATGTACTGATTGTGATAGCCTATGGCTAATGCAATAAAACCATATTCAGCTTCTATAATGTAAAAATTAAAATAGAGAGAAGCCCATAAGTTGTTCTGATTGTAGACTCGTAGAATCTATAACATAAATGTTCTTCATGGGTGCCTATTTATACAAAGGTTAGAATCATGCTATTGGGTTGGATCCAGTGATCTGTCAGTGGAAGACACTGGTGGAAATGAAACCTCCCTGTATTCTGTTCCCCTCAGCAGTCCTTTTCAACCCCAGAAAAGTTTATTCCAAGATTGTGCATTCTGCATGGACTAATGGCCATATGGGTCTGGAAGTCCTACTGGGGAGCATAAAAGAACAGAAATGAAATTCAGCATGGCTCTGTTGATGGAAGAAGTAGAAGATGATTTCACTCCCTTTCCACAATAGTTTCCTGAAATGCATGTCAGTTCACATGGGTTCTTTGCCCACAGGAATAAACTCTCTCAGGTCAGAAAGTTGGGGAGGGAAATGTAGGAAAAATCCACCATCCTTCTATTTGCAGATCACACCATCCAACCCATTGCTTTTCCACTGAAAAGCAATTTGGCCTTAGATTTATGTCATCAAGACTATGACAGAAGATCACATACTTTCCACGATCATAGAAACTGAATCTCTTTGGACTGGATATATATCTGAATCAGGCCCAAGTCTAACACTTCCCTTCCTAGGTCATCCAGATTCTCTTGTTTGCTAAAGCTTTTATTGCAAAACATTTTAACCAATTTTGAGAAAAAAACTGTGATTTTGAGAAAAACTTATTACTTTATTTACAGCTCAAGGGTATAATTAAATATAACCACATTGTAATGAGATTTAATCATAAGTACTGCAATAATCATTATGCTAAATACTCCAGGTTAGGGTCCCAATTAAATTGGAGTCCATTCCAGGTTTAATAATCAGGGAACTTTCTCCCATGTGGAAATTTGTCCCATCATGCTTCCCTTGTTAGGCTCATTTAAAACTAACCTCAGTTCAAAACATACTGGCAACAAAATTAAGCAGAGACTGTATCCCAAGCTATAGTGTGACACAATATGCCAGAAAGCTGCCACAAGGTTCAAGCATAATTTCTTCATGCCCAATAAAAAACTTATAATGTGGTTTCTCCATCCCACTAATCCTATCCATCCATTCCCATGAGTTAAGTATAGAAGATATGGTTTATTTCTGATGTAACAGAAACTGTTCGAGCAACAGGCTTCAGACCTGGTCTGGACCCTCACAGAAGGTAAAAAGGAACCCATCTCCCTATCTGCACTCCAACACTTGGCCCTCATCCTAACCCATCTTAGAGTATACTGACCATGTTACCATTTTGTTCATTCTATATGTCAGTGTTGGCTCAAATCTGATAATGACATGGACATAATCTTTGCCTGGTTATTTTTCTTTGACATTTCATGATTAATATGTCTCCTGTTTGAGCCTAGCTGGGGAGATTTTGCAATTATGTGTTTTGTATGAATGTCTGTGGGTAACCACACTACTCTTAAGTACTGTATTTCTTCAGATAAATTTGTATTTATCACAAAGAAGCCTTACAAACGCTTGTAGAAATTGATCTTCTCTCACCTTTCCCTTCCCACAGAAAGTTCCAATGAAAAAGTGTTATCAGGAATACTTATGGACAAAAACCCATATGAGTGCTTATGGACAAAAAGTTGCAATTGTATGTATGAGGAAGTCCTCTTCTCATTGAAGCTGGCCTCATTCCACCCACCCACCCTCCACCACTGAATGGCTTTTCATGGATCAGAGCAGAATCAGGATTGGGTTGTTTCCTAAGCACTTTTGAATGTAAATTTATTTATTTATTTATTTATTTATTTATTTATTTATTTATTTATTTATTTATTTACTTACTTACTTACTTACTTACTTACTTACTTACTTACTTACTTACTTACTTACTTATTTATTTATTCATTACAACAATACATTACAACAATACATAATAACATTAAACACATCAGGCTAAAAACAACATTTTACACATAAAAACTAAGGTAATTTAAAACAATTTACAAATCTATAACCATAAAACACAGCAGCAGCAATAACATATGGTGCCCGATCCCAAGGCTGGGAGGGGACAGTACTGATTAGATAGTATATCAGGCGTGCCAATGATGGCACGCAACACAAAGGCATCCTAGAGGGGGAATCCGTGGCTGGCCTCACCAAAGGCCCGGTGGAACAGAACTGTTTTACAGGCCCTGCGGAATTCACCAAGATCCCACAGGGCCCGCACCTCTGATGGAAGAGTGTTCCACCAGGCAGGGGCCAGGGCCATAAAAGCCCTGGCCCGGGTAGACGCCAGCCGCATCATGGAGGGGCCAGGGGCTACCAGTAAATTTGCCTCTGCCGACTGCAGAAGCCTACCTGGGACATATGGGGTGAGATGGTCACGAAGGTATGAGGGTCCCAAGCCGCGAAGGGCCTTAAAGGTCAACACCAACACCTTAAAGGTGACCCGGAATTCCACTGGAAGCCAGTGTAGGCGGCGCAGCATGGGGGTGATATGCTCTCTAAATGAGCCACCCACCAGCAGCCGTGCCACCGCATTCTGGACCAGTTTCAATTTCCGGATCAACCGTAAGGGAAGGCCTGCATAGAGTGAGTTACAATAGTCCAGCCTGGAGGTGACCATTGCGTGGATCACAGTGGCCAGGTCAGCCTGGGAGAGATAGGGGGCCAGCCGTCAGACCTAACGAAGATGGTAAAAAGTGACCTGGGTGACATGGGCCACCTGATTCTCCATGGAAAGGGAGGAATCAAGGCAGACCCCCAGGCTGCAGGCCAGGGAGGTAGGGGTTAAAGACACCCCCTCCAATACCAGCGGCTGAAAATCCCCGTGTCCCCCACCCTGGCCCAGCCAAAGGACCTCTGTCTTCGATGGATTTAGTTTTAACCTGCTCTGCTTCAACCAACCACCAACCGCCTCCAAACAATGCTGCAGAGCTGCAGGAGGGGAGAGAGATTGGAAATTGAGAGGGGGAGAGATTGGAACATCTGCTGGCAGAACTTCAGCACAAAGGCATCACTATCATTAAAAACTGGAAGTGAGTCATAGATGTTGCAGCATTTGAAATAAAACTCCATAGTAAAACTCTATAGTTTTTGTACATCCTGAAACATCCTGTGATGTCACTTTCATTTTTTACCACTTCTAGGTGGTGTTTGCACCAGTGTGATGCCATTAATCCAGTCCCTGGCAACCCTTGTTTAGGAAGGAGGCATGGAGGATCTACTTTGAAAAACACTGTTTTTCATAGTTCACCATCCCAATGACAGGAATTTTAAATCATGAGTGCTCAAAACTGAATTTCAGAACAGACCAAAGTGAGCCTGGGACATACAGTTGCCACTCTTTTAGTATCAGATTAAGAAAAGTGTTAAGTCCAATCTAATAATATAGCAACTCACAATTCAATTTTTTTCTTTCCGTTTCTCCTATTTATTTCAAATTCCCACAGTCATGTAAGTAGCAGAAACGATGGTCTTGTTGATTTGTCTCAGTTCCACTCTTTGCCCTTCTCTTTTTGATATAGAAGAGAAAATTGCTGCTAATCAAATATGCTCATATTTCCTCTTTGTTACTCAAATAGTGGCTGCTACTGCTGAAAACAATTTATTTTCACAGACCTTTCCATCACAAAATATTATAAAGGAGCAAACTTTGAAACACCATTCTATGAAAAGAAAAATGAAGATTTGTATTTATGATGTGGGATACTGATCTTAATAATTTTCAGAATTTCCTAGGTGACATTAGATTCATTATTCTGGTACGTCTGAAAATGTAGCAGTATCTTTACACACATGAGCGCACAAAATATTTTTATTACAAGTTCCAGACAGTATCCCTTGCTCATTTGATACAGTCAAAATAACAACATATTGTGGAAACTTAAAAATGAATGGCCTGTTCCACTGAAATGGATGGGGTTAGAAGGGTACAGTTCCACTTAGGGTTCTTACTGTGGCATAAGCTTTAAGCAGTTGCAAAATGGCAGCTTTATAGTTTGCAGCATTATGATGCAAAAACTTTCAGTCTCAGAATTTGTGCTGCAGTTATCTGCAGCACTCAAAAATATACTAAGCTCCTAATTAAACTGGGCAGGACAATGTTGACAGGGTCCTGTGGTAGGAAGAAAGAATTATGGCAATAGGAATTTATGTGCCTTGTCGCTTCCAGCCATAGACAAAGTTTTAGGTATACGATTAGGTTATGAACGATCTGAATTTTGCTCACTGAACTGAGCAGTGATAAGATAATTAAACTGCAGACATTTCTAAGCAAGAGAGCACTTCTGTGAAGAAGTTTCCTTACAGTCTCCCTAGCTACACTGGCAATCAAACCTGTGAATTGACACTGGGGAAAGAAATATGGTGCCACCTCTTGCCTCATGAATCCCTGTTAGGGTTATTAACGTCAAAGTGGAGCCTGAAACTCTCCTGGAATTATAATTCATTTCAGACTACAGAAATTAGTTGCTCTGAAAAAAATGGCAGCTTCAGAGGGCACACTCTAGGCATCACATCCCCACAAAGCTTCCTTCCTTCCCCTAACTGCACACTCCCCAGGCACTACCCACAAATCTCTAGGAATTTCTGAAGCTACAGTAGGGAATCTTAATCACCATTTTGTTTTGTACACTGCTGTAGTGCCTTGCGGTACCAGTTCTTGTAGTGAGTGAACAACTATTACAAACACACTTGAAAACTGATTTCTATGGCCCCTGTTCCCCAACACTGTGTAACACCTCCTCAGTATCTGCTCCCTAGTCGATAATCATTGCTGCATCTTTGTTTATGCTACATTAGCATTGCTTTTCCCCTCACTTGCTTGACTAAAGGTACTTACTGAGGAGGAAAAAGAAATCAATATGTGTTCCTGCAACGCATATGCATAAAGCATTAGACGTTCGCAGTGCACGTTTTATTTTTCCCCTTCCTTTATATATCATTGTAATTCTGATTGCCTAACATTTACGGTTTAAAATCTGAAGTCTTCTGGAACTGATACAGTCTTTAAATAAGATCTGAAAGTAGGTAAAAACAATATTGAAAGTCACTGCTATCCCTACACCTCATTTAAATAAAATACTATTTCTGATGTCAGTGCAGCTGCAGCTTTAAATTAAATGGTGTTTTACAAGCCATAACTCAACCATAAACTGAGAACTTAAAACAGACCTAACTAGGGGTGGTTGCATTTAAGTGTCTGATATATGATTTCTTTAAAAAAATCAAAATAATAAATAAGTGAACACAGCAGTCTCTAGAATTGCAGAGAACGTTGGTGCCCATGAGCCTGAGAACCCCGTCATCAAAAATATACATCACGGACTGAACTCTGCAGCTGCAGGGACCGTAGCACATGTTTTACATGCAAAAGGTTTCGGGATCAATCTCTAGCATCTAAGGATTTCATGTATCAGGCAGCAAAAAGATGATAGCTGAGGCTTTGAAAAACTACTACTACTCAGTTTAGGACATCAAGGACCAGAAAAAACAGTCTCCATTTTTCTAGGAGCTGACCTGGTGGGCAGATGATCGTCATACTGCTATTTCACCATGCCCTTAGGATGAGGCATATTTGAGTGCCTGTTTGGTGGTGTGGCAGGAAATTATTATTATTAACTTTATTTTATAATCTGCCTTTCTCGCTTGGACTCCAGGTAGATTACAAACATGATGAAAAATATTGAGTCACTCAGCAAGCAAACTGCAAAACATGATGAAAACATTTGACCCTAACTGCAAAGATTCCTAGTAAAAACAGAATAATGATGACCAGTTTAGAGGCATAGGACAGGCTATTCAAGCAATCAGAGAGCACAGAACAATGAAACAATTCAGACTGACCGCAAAGGTTCTCACAAAATTAAATAATGCTAAATAACAGATAAGAACTAGAAAACAACACAAGCAAAAAAAAACCCTGCTAAGGCAATAAAACAACATAAGTAACATGTCACTTATTTAAAAATTGAATATAATAGCAAGAGTCTTAATAAAACAAAATAATGCAATGGGGTTAGGAACTGAAGTTAATTCCAGGATTCAGAAACTAACGGATTAGCTAAAGCAGATTTAGTTTGCATCTGTCTGATCTTGGACATAGTTGGCTCTATACAAAGAGATGCCAAAGCCAGCAAGAAGACTTGCCACTGCTTGCTTCAAAAAAGGCATTGGATTTTTTTTTCTTTTCACTTTCATCATATACTTGTTTCAACCTTCTTTGGTGCTGGGATTTAACATTCAAGGAAACCTTCAAAAAGGGCACTTTCGTAAAGAAGTGGTCAAGTGACATACTAGTTGTCTATATGCCACATTCTATGCATGGTCTTCTAAGGTTTACCCCCAGGAGATACTACAACTTGTTTTCTGGCACAAACTGGGAAGCATTATGCCTTGGTACAATTATTGTACAGTTATCCAAAAGATGGTAGTTATCCAAAAGATGGTAGAGAGTTGCATTTCACTCTCTAAGTATGCTTACCATAATCTAAGCAACATGTTAACAGTTTCTACTGCGATCAGTCAGATCTCCAGCAAGGGAGAGAATGTATAGCATGGATAAAAAGAGAGGGAGCAGGTTCTTTCCTGTACTGTTGTTGTTGACCTAATACATTTTGCTGTGAGGAGAGTTCCAGCTGCATGTTCCCCTTCCATATTAGTGTCTGTAACTTTGAAGTATGGGGAAATGGACTTCCTTCTCCTTCTTCAAATATTCTAGGTGGGTTGTGAGCTGCTTTCCTCAGGTTGTCATTTTTTGTCAAGGAAACAGGAGGGAGGAGAAGTGAGGAGAAAGCAAGCAAACTGAACATCTTTACATTAGGCTACATGTGAGGAGCAACTGCTATGCCTGTGATTATTGCTGCCTGAAATGAGAAGGTTACGTTAACAAGTAAACTGGCAGCTGTGCTGATTACCGGCACTTTCTAGAGATGAGTTGGCTTATGTACTGCTGTGAGAGAAAGAGGAAGATTTAGGAAGAGGGGAATGGAGTGAGAGAACAAGAAACGGTGTAGCGTAAGCATGAAGATGAGTCACACATTCATGCAAGAACTGAGAACAAACACGGAAAATCTGAGACAGGGATACCAAACAGATAATCTGACAGCATGGTTGACAGTATAATACAGTATAATGAGCAGAAATAGATGGGAAGCATAGGAATATGGCAACCTGGGAGCCCAGTATGGTCCTTGGAAGGTTTCTGGGTGAACCAAAAACTAACAGAACTAGGAAGGCACTAAGACCCAACTGAAGCATTCTGAAACAAAGTCTGTTCAGCAAGTCAGGGATGCAGTTACAGTTGTAGTTAGTTCTTTTTGTTGAAAAGGGTATACCAGAGAACAGAAAGCTTTTCACACACATCCGTTCACCTGCTCTGATTCCACAAAACTTTCCCTCACTCCCCTCTAACTTCTATTGATTCTCTCAGAGCCCTCCTCAGTTCAAGCCCACCAATCAATGGAATTCTTCTATTAACTCCTTGGGCTCTGCATTCCACCTGCCTGTATGAATAAAAATGGTGGAATTCATCACTGTGGCACTTTAAACACACACAGGAAATCCTTAAGTTAAGCAAAGAGGAATTAGGATGTGGGGAAAGATGGCATGGCTCAATTTGTAGCCATGGTCTTCATGGCTTTAAAACATCTCTTCAATGTAAGGCTCAGTAAGGGATATGTGCAGTTATAGTTCAAAGGTACACTGAGCATGAGCAAAGGATTTTTCCTGACTACTGCTATGTCCTAGGTCTGCTGGAAGAAAAAAGGCTTCTCGTGAGCAGAAACCAGGAATCAGATTACAGCTGAACTGGGTCACAGCAACCAGGACCCTCCCAGGTCTTTGTCAGGTTCTTTGTCAGGTACTTGTGCAAAAAAAGTTGATTTCAGAAGCAGTTAAAACATCAATTGCCATGGCCAGGATTGAGGCTTAAATAGGTAGTTCTAGAAAAAGCAGCCTGATCCTTTCCATGTGTTTGATGGTTTGATAGAAGCAGTTACTTAGGCTCTCATTCAGCAAGGAACCATAGATGCAGGGACAGTTGTCAGCATCGGCTGTAAAATCACTGATCTTTCTCTTCTAGGCCCCCTCCTTGCAGGCCTGCCTTCTAGGTTTGTCTTTTGCCAATCAGGGCAGAACAACCTCTACCCCTACCCCAATTCCTGTCTTTGTGCTAGGAAGTAATGGGGATGGGAGGAGCCAGAGCAGCATCCCACAATGTCATGACATTATTTCTGGCCATAAAACCACAGACAACACTACTGTGTTGCCAGACACTCTAGGAGTCACCTAAAGCACTGGCAGGCATACAAGGGGGAAGCCCAGCTTAGGAAGAGTGCTCAGTTTACAACCTGTAACAAGCAGTGCTGCTGCCTCTGCATCCATAGCTCCTGGCTGAGCATCACGTCTCTTGAAAACAGTCTCCCAGGTCGAGGGGCGGGCTCAGGTGAATGGCTGGCAGCCCTACTACTCCATCTCCAGCAATCTTTGCATTATGTCCAGCAGGTTGTTTGTTCAAGTCCTGGCACTGCTTAGTCAAAGATGGCTGACTGGAGCTGGAAGTTGGGTACACTTACAAGTACTGATGGGCTACCTGTCAATGTCCCTAATGGGGTAAATATTAATTCCCTGGAATCATTTCATGTTGTAAAAGGGTCCTGGGAAGGCTTTACATTTGCCATGGTCCTGATTGGATTTGGGTTCAAAACACCTGGGAACTGATTTCCAACCATGGACTCTCAGCACAAATCTGGTACACAAGACCTGTGGCAGAAACAGGGACAATAAATCCTGAAATTAAACCACTGTAAAACTGCCAGGTTTGGGATGTATGCTACTGGTAGTTAGTGGGAGTAGGTTTTCTAGACAAGTACTGTGAGAACTGAAATGTTGGATTAAATCAAACATTTGATTGATCCTGAGGTTATTTTTATGTTCTTAAGTTCCTAATTGTCTCCTAGAAAACACCGGTCCCTGGGCAGCTGTTCGCACAGGCAGCGCTGCTGCAACACAGCAGCACCGTCCTGTGCAGCCCCGAGCGGCGTGAAGGTGCCGCTTTCCACCTCTCTTCCCAAGGGAGGTTTTTGGAAAGCAGTGCCTTCCCATCGGCGCAGTGCGAACCGCACCGTGCCAAAGGCACCACTTTCCCGTCCTCGCCCCACTCACCTCGTCCTCCAGCGTCAGTCTGGAGGGCTGCTGAGACCCGCCCACGCTGCCCTCCGACCCCTGGAGATCAGAGGGCAGCATGGGCGGGTTCCTGCAGCCCTCCAGACCAACGCTGGAGGATGAGGTGAATGGGTGGGGATGCAGAAGAGGCGGCTACGCACGGAGCCGCCTCTTCTGCGCTGGCCTCTGCGGGGGCTGCTCACACACTCCCTTGCGAATGGCCCCCTCCCCTCTACCAGCATAATTCCTGCCGGTGGAGGAGCGTCCTTTCCGCTGTGCGGACAGGTAGAAGGGAAGTTCTCTGGACAAATGATGTAAGCAGATACAAGCCCTAGTATTTTTTTTAATGAAGCACTTAGAAATATCCAATTACATACTAAATTATGCCCTTCCCTTCCTCATTGACAAGTAGTTATAAATTGTCTGGTTCTTGATTCACCAACTCAGTTTATCTTCTGTTCTCTACTCCCTGGCTAGAGCATATTTGGTGTAGCTTCTTTGTCTGGCCTTAGGGCTACTTCTGGAAGTTGAAAGTTTTTCCTCAGAAAATGAAAGGAAAAATCACCCACTTTTGAGGATGCAGGACATAATTACCCCTATTGTTATATTACATGTGATTACATGCTTTCTTATATTTTGCCATAAAATAAGACACAGAAACTGACACCCAGCATGCTAATATCTCAAAGGCCTTGTCAGTGCTGCTTTATTGCCTGCTCCTTTTTGACAATTGCCCATTAACATAAGCAAACACAAAGACTGAAGTGAGTGAGGAGATGATTTCTGATTGCTTAGTAATATTTTCAGAAATTTCAAGCACTCTCCTGCCCCCTCCCCCCATTTTTTCTCTTTTGCTTTAAATACTGTTTAGGAAACCGAATGTGAACATACTGGATAATTCACATACTGTACTCCTCGTTTGCTTCACAGCTGCAGCCTTATCACATTATCCTTTATAAACTTGGCTCCAAGTCCAGAGGGACTCTGGACTGCTTAATATTCAGTTAATTTCTGTTTTGATTGGAAAGGGGGGAAAGCAAACCATTCGCAAATGGATTCATCATTTCAAACCACATCACAGGCTTTATTGAAATGCCATCTGCAACGTTCTGCAGTCAGCCTCATCGCAGAACGTAGGGACTTATCTTAATTATGGTTGGTTGTAATACTGTACTTATATTAATAATGTTCTTATGTTAAAGAGAATTTTTTGACCTTTTGGAGTGCAGAAATCAATAAGAAGTTGATAAAGCCAAGTTCATTGCTGCCTAAAGTAAAGCAAGCCTGATTTGTTTACTTACCTAAGCCTTCATCTGTCAGGGCCATTCGGAGATGATTTATAGACCTCTACCCAATGAAATCATTTAAAGTAGATTAGATTCAGGGAACAATCACCTCTAATATGACAAGCTGATGGAGGCTGACAGGTAACCAAGTTGCTCTCAATGGCAAACAAGTTCCTGAAATTCTGATTAAATTAAAATATTAATGGTACCACTGGGAAAATAAGATTGAATCATGTAAGAAGAATTCAACATTAGAACCAAAATGCAAATACAAAGCAGTTTTGTGTGTGAAGGAAGCCAGCTGAGGTACCAAGGGAAGTTACCTCCAGTAAACTGGAGAGCAGGAAGTGAATTCAAATGAAAAACCTCATGTCAGGGCTTCACCTTCACCTTCCTGAGATCTCTGAGAGAACAAGGCCTAACAGGCTCTGGGGTTAGTGTGAACACTTTTGAGAGGTTACATATTTATTTGGACTTGCAGCCTGGCACTAATGAACAACATGTGGTTTCCTGGGGTGAGAGAGTTATCATTTGAAGCATTGTTTCCTTTTCCTTTTCATAGTTGCGTAGCTTATGCTTTCAGTCCTGTAGGCTAAACGACACTGACTGCACTGTAATTGCTGTATAACTAAGCTTATTTAGGCTGTCTGCTTCAGAACCAGCACTAAATGTGATGTTCACAGTAATTAAATGTGCTATTATTCGCACATGCATTAAAGGATAGCAGTTCCTAAAATTAAAATCTTCACACCATGGACACCAGCATTGTGACCATCATGGGTAGCTGGCAGAATATAAGAACACTTGTCATAGTGACCAATGGCAGACCTCACATGAAGAAAAATGGCCTATTCTGCATAAATCAAATGTCTTCAGGACATTAAAAAAAGCATTTGGGGTGGAATTCCGCAAGGTTTTTGAAAGATGTTTTGGAAGATGTTTTATTTTTTGTTCAAAACAGACTTTTCTGAAATCGCTAAACTAGCAACTTTTTTCCTGAAATCGCTTTGAAAATATACTACACCAATCTACTAAACTAAAATTAATATTCGTAAATTCTTACCTGCAACCTTGTCAAGACCGAGCAGAACTAGTAGCAAAATGGGCAGAATACAGTAGATTTCATGAAGAACTTGAATGCACTTACCAGTCCTATTCAATTATTCTCATGGGAGACTTTAATGCTAGGATAGAAGAGAATGATGCAATGCTATCTCAGGCCACAAATAACATAATGTATAGTTGTCACTCTAACACTGGCTTTTTTAATCAAACTTCCATCGACACGTTATTAATAAAGCTGGCCTACTACTGGCAGAATTATGCCATACTTTCAATAAAGTTATTCTTAATGGAAATCATCCAAATGACCAACCAGGATCTTTTACATACACCTTCCCACATGGTACAAGTATAATTGATTATGCAATAGTACCTTATTCTATGTTGCAAACTATTATCTGTCGAACAGAGAGTGACCACTTACCTCTTTTTACTAAAATTAATTATATATCAGAAATTCCATCAAATCATCCAAGTGAACCAAGTAGCAGCACTAATTCCATCCAACCACCAATTAGATGGTCCATACAAATGGAGCTCCAACTTAAAAAAATCTCTTGTAGATGAACCCACCAAAAAGCTACTTTCTACCATCAAAAGTTCTGTTATCACCAATAGAAACCATACAGTACTTTGAAGATCTTATCATCATATAATACAAGGAAGCTCTACCAAGAGAAGAAAAACTTTCTCGCCATGCTTGATCTTAAAAAGCAAAAATGGTACCAACGAAACTGGGACAAGCTAATAAATGCCACCAAAGAAAAAAATCCCAGAAATTTCTGGCAACTAATTTCGCACTCATTTAAACCAAATTTGCATCATGTGTCTTCTCAAATCAAAGTTGAGACCTAGAGGGAATATTACGAATACATTTTCCATGATACAGCCATAAATCATATGTTGGTAGATAACCCAGTTTCAATAAACACCCTTGATTGGCCACCAGTCAACGCAGATGAACTACAAGCACTAATCATGCATCTCAAACCCAGAAAACTGCCAGGACCAGATGGGTTCTTCCCAGAGATTTTCCTTAAACATGCAGATTTTGGGACACGGATTCTTGCTACACTGTTTACAAAAATTAACTCTTCTAGCTGCATTCCAAAACAATGGCTCCAGTCAACAATTGTTCCTATTCTGAAAAAAGGAGTTCCAAATTACCTATAAACTACAGACCAATAAGTCTTTTGTCAGGACCTGTGAAATTATACACTGCTTAGCTACAGAAGAAATTATTAGAATGGAGCAAAAAATTAATGGGGCCTGAGCAAATTGGATTTTCAAAGGGTCACTCAACATATGACCACTGCACTGTATTATATCATTTTGCTGAGAAATATAGCAGACACAGAGGAAACAGCTTGTATGTTGCGTTTCTCAACCTGAAGAGCACTTTTGACTCTTATCCAGATAACTTTTGTGGCACAAATTGTTAACTTTGGGAATAGAGGATCACCTGTTATCCCTTATTTGCCAACTTTATACCGACACTACATGTTGCATTTGAATAAACACCAGGGGACAATTTACTCCTCCAAATTGTGATAAATAAAGGTGTGAAGCAAGGATGCATTATAGCTCCCAGTCTTTTCAACTCATTTTGAAACAACCTAGCACCTTTTTTAGCACCTTTTTTACAGAAAACAGACGGTCACTGCCCAATGATTAAAAATACTCTGGTGCCGTTACTGTTAAACGCGGATGACGCAGTGCTATTATCTAGAACAAAAACTGGTCTCAATCAATTACTCCAGACTTTTGCAGTTTACTGTGAACAAAATCGGCTAACAACAAATTTTAAGAAAACCAAGATAATGGTTTTCACCAAGATCTGGAAACCACAAACCTGGAAGCTCAACAGGAACTGAATTGAGCAGGTGAAAAATTTCCAATATCTAGGAATTCTTTTCCAACATAATCTAAACTGGAACAACTGGGCCAATTATGCAGTTAACATGGCTAAATCAATTATGCAGTTAACATGGCTAAATCAATCATAGCAGCAATGAAGTGATTTTATTGGAAATCTCCAGGATAGAGCCAAATAACAGCCCAGAGCCAGAGGTTACAGACTCTTATTTTATTTTTTATTTTTATTTTTTCGTCTTTATATACCGCCTTCCCTCAATGGCTATTCAGGTCGGTTTATGTCTCAACATATCAATCATATAATTAAAACTCAGTTAAAAAACAATCATCAAAGTGCCCATAATTAAAAAAGAACCACATATAATTATGGTACCAAGACAGGCTTCTAAAACTCCCACCCCTCCCCCTTTCACATGCCCTCTTAATTTCAATGTAGCAGAAAAACTTCATATTTTAATGGAAGATCAATTAACTAATATTGTTTTAAATACAAATTTTATCTTATTTTATGTCATTTAAGAGATTATTGCAATTTATTGTTTTTCTTATGCCATTAAAGGTTTTTGAAATTTGATTTGATTTGAACTCTTCCTGCTGGTTGTGTGAAGAGCACAAAAAGTTTTATTTTTCCCACCCAACTTGTTACAGCTCTCACTTTCGGTTTGTGAGCAGCTCATGGCCACCATTTTCTGCTGCTTCGTGCTTCTCTGTGCTGCCCACCATTTGCTGAAAGCTCCCACAGATGTTTGCTCTGCTTGCAGCTCATCTGCCCCCCATTTCCATTTTAAAAGTACATGAATAAAGTTAGTTCTCACTGCCAATTCTGTGCCCATGTCGTTTTTCTTTTGTTGTTGTTGTTTTCAATGAGAAGTCTTCAAAGCTACAAAGACATGATATAAGAGTCATATCGAGTCTTCATAGCTTTCAGACGCCTCATTGAAAACAAAGAAAAAGGTGGTTGGATGAGCTGCAAGAAGAGCAAATGTCCAATTTCCCGGCCTCACTGTCCATCCTCCTGCCCCCTGCCCCCTTTCCTCCCTCCTAGATGTGCTCATTTTAGATTGTTGAAAAGGCTTCACTTTTCAAAAATTTGCTCAAAGGAAGCTATAACTGCTATATCATTAGCTATATCACTCGTAGAATCTTGTGGAGGTTTCAAGATGACAACAGATTTCAAGTTCTCTAAGAGGAAATGGTTGCCTTGGAGGGTAGACCCCATGTCATTACCACTTGCTGAGGTCCTGCCCCCTCCCCAAACTTCCTACACTCCTCCCCCTCCCCAATTTCTAAGAATCTCTTGCCCTGGAGTGGCAACTCTGCTGAAGCACATCTGCCTTCTATCTGCCTTCAGTAACAATTTCTTCTGAAACTGGTGTATGAATATGAAAAATGAGAAATAGTAGCAATGTTTGTAAACATTCAAAAAACTGCATTTCCTCTTTCTCACGTGTTGGAGAAACTAGACTCTGTGTGTGTGTGTGTGTGTGTGTGTGTGTGTGTGTGTGTGTGTGTGTGTGTGTGTGTGTGCGTGTGTGTGTGTGTGTGTGTTAAACAAACTTGGCCTTCATGAGAAAAAAGCACAAACACTGAAAGAAGTCGCAATGCAAACAGCACTGTCTGTATCAGCAAAAGCTCTTTTTTCAACTCTGGCAAGGAGTACCTGGACCCATGCCCATGACTCTCTCTGAATAAAGATTATGCAAAAATCAATTTGATCTGGGGAAAAACTGTACCAGAACCATTCAGTGAGATCTACTTCTGGCCTTACAGCGTGCTTAACTGTGTGTGTGTGTGTCTGTGGTGTGTGTGGGCTAAAGGTGATTACTTCAGAGTGAAACTGAAGGCCCAAATGGTGCTAAGCAATAGGAAAATGAGAATAGTATTTCTAACAAGAGCAATTTATCAGAAAGACAGGTGGCCTGGAGGTTGAAAGCTCTGTAACATTCACTGCACTACTTGCTGTAAATTTGCAGGCATTTAAATGTAATTTTAGAAGCAAATGCAGGGGCACTTTCACTTCTCGTCCTTTTCAATACTTGGGTAAAGTAGTTGAGCAGACTGCTGGCATATACATTACTCTAATGAGCAAATTCCTCAGTGCTTTTCTTTTCTCGATTGTGAGTCAAAGTACTGAAAACATATATACGAAAGATTCTCTAGCCAGGTCAGTACAATATTGCTGAAACGAATTATGCCTTCAAAGCATACTGTTGGGCTCCAAGGATTTTTACTCTTCAAATTCTGAATGAAATTATATTCTAAATGAGATGCTTCTTGACATAAACTGCAGGATCCTTGAAGTTTCTTCTAATCTCCCCCAACACTTTTAATAATGATAATATTCTTGAGAGAATTAGGTTAAAATATACTTTTGTGAAATGCTTCCTACCTATATATTGGTCTGCTGGGCATTAGAGCAAATGAGACAGCCTGATTTTTTTCACCTCTGATTCCACTTCTACATTACATCTCAAATCAAAAGGTAGACTGATATAGCTAATTTATGTAGTAGCTTTCAAGCAACTGTATTTTTAAATATTCTAGATCATTCCATGGTGACAGATATTCCTTTTATCACCCTTGTACCCTCCCCCCAAAAGGCTGTCATCTATAGATTATTTTGGTCACTCATCATCCAGAAAGGGTGCCATAACACTTTATTGCGGTGTACCCCAGGGGGCATTATTATCCCCGCTGTTATTTAACATCTACTGCTTCTGGAAGCTTCCTCTGTTTATGCAGGTAAAATGTAGGGCCTTTCCCCTAATTCTACCTTTTAAGCCCTCGGGCCACATTTTGGAGGAGAGTAGCGCTGGGTCCCCTGGCACTCTCTCCATGAGAGGGCGGCGACAGCTTGTCAAGTCGCCTCTAATGCTGCCGCTGTCACAATTCCCCATTCCCCTCAGCATGAGGGCATCCCTCGGCATGCTCTTTGCAAAGGGCTTCTTTTGATGAGCTCTTAACACAGAGCACGGGTTGTGGGGACGCCTTCGGCGCTGCCAAGACACTCAGGGATGCCGCCAAGACTGACTGGAATTGCGCGCAGCGCATTTACAGCTTAATCAAAGGCGACAAAGTGGGGAAAGGCCTGTATATTCACGGTTCCTTTCCCATCCCATTGTGGGATCTTTGAGCAGAGTAACAGTCTAACCTGGATTCCCAGTCCATTCGAACCTCTGGGTAGTTTTGGACTTTTGAAGCTGCAACTGATCACTACTGCAGAATAGTGGGCACTACTTGGCACTGCTGCCATGGAAGCCAAGATCAACCACAAGGATAATGACTCCTGGGATTTTGTGATAATCTCCTGCTCCAGTGAGGTGGAGGAAAAAGTGGACAACCTATTTGCTTTGGGCAAGAACTTCTTTGGATACCAGGAGACCTATTGGGCAGTGCATCTCTACATTCATAGCAATGCATAGCATAGCAATACAGTAGATCTCTACATTCACAGCAATGAAACTCCTGTCATAGCCTACAAAAGAAGGCACCGTTCTTCATGAGGCTATGGCCCAGTTGTGTGGTGCCAGTTGCCAGGTAAGGCTCAGTTGCACAGTGGGGAATCTGCAGGAACTTTGCAAAGAGTACCCATATTTCCATCTCAGTTTTCCCCACACTATTTCCTCTTTCTCTCCACTAACAAACATGCATATCCTTAACCTTCTCTGCTTCCTTTTTTTCCACACAGTCTTCAATGGGTGGCTGTAGTTAAGCATTAGCTGTAGTTAAGCATTAGCTAGTAGTTAGGCCTGAGTCACTCAAGTTGCATGGTACAATGTTGCCCAGTAATGCTTGCCATTCTGGCCCCAATGAGTCTTCCTTTGAACCAAAACAGCCTTGGAAAGGGACTTTCCCTGCCTTTCTCCCTGCCTTTTACAGACTTCCCCAGACTTATTGTTCTGGGGGACTTCAACGTCCATGTCGACGCCGCCTCATGTACGGCCGCCGCGGACCTAGTGTCATCCATGGCGACGCTAGGCCTCTCCTTAATTAACTCTGGCCCCACCCATGAGGCTGGGCACACGCTGGATTTGGTCTTCGGGTCAGGGATGAACCTGGTCGTATCCTCTATTGATAGAGTGCCATGGTCCGACCACTATGCTTTGAAGGTCCGGGTGGACTTGCCGCAACACCCCGGTCCAGGTAGCGACGCGGGCTTCGATTTTATGACAGCCGGAGACTTCTTATGGGATCCACTTTGGTTTCCTGGAATGCTCTTCGGGACTCCTCTGAACCCGCCTGGCACACCTCGGGATGAGCAGGTGGAGGGACTGGAATGCCCGCCTCTCTTGATGCCATCGACATGCTAAGTTGTTCTCGGCGTCTCTTTCACGCTTTCGGCAGCTCGACGCTTCCATGGTATACGGAGGGAGCTAAGGCACTAGATGAAGCGGGGTCTTTAGACGCTCTAGAGCGAAAGTGTGGGAGGAAATCTCACGACGAAGCTGCGCCGAACATCTTATAGGGACGCTTATTCGGTGGCGAAAAGCTCTTACTGGTGATGGCGACGTAATGGCTGGAAGTGAAGAGGGTTTTCTTCTCCTCCTCCCTCAAGGCCCTCAGCTAGCGTTCTCAGCCCGGCTCAACTGTTCGTCAGAGTATTTCCGGTCACTGACCTCCCTGTCACGAGAGGTCATCAAATTCTCAATTGGATATTAGCTGTGAGGCATTTATGAGCTTTTTTTTGGCGGATAAGGTTAGCAAGCGTCGTCTCGGCCATGACCTTCCATCCACGTTGGCTATACAATTAGTGAACTGGAGACTCCCTTGTCAGCTCTTCTGGCCCTTGTTTGGCCCAGTTTTCCCTGCTCTGTGAAGCCTAGCTGTAGACAGGGACCTTCAGGCTGCTGTTAGACCTACTACCTGTCCTTCTGGATCCGCGTCTCGCCTTGGTTTGTGAAAGCCTGCTAAGCTGGAGCTACTGACCACCTAATCTGTTGAGTATCATCAATAACTCCCTTTGAGCAAGGAGTTTTCCCAGATGGGTTGAAGGAGGCAGTGGTCCACCCACTCTTAAAAGCACCATCATTAGATCCTGGGATCTGGCCACTTACTGCCCCCCGCTTTCAAATCTTTCGCTTCTGGGAAGGTAATTGAGAGAGTAAAGTGCTGGAGCAGCTTCAAGGTTTCCTGGATGACACATTGGCTTTTGACCCTCTTCCATGTCCGGCTCTCGCGTGCTAGGCATGGGATGGAGACGGTCCTCGTCACCGTCACAGATACGCTCCGCATACAGCTTGACCAAGGCGGATCGGCGCTGCTGGTATTGTTAGATCTTACCGCAGCGTTTGATGTGGTCGACCATGACCTTTTGACCCACCGCCTGGCTGCCTCTGGAGTGTGGGGCACCGTCCTTCAGTGGATTGCCTCGTTTCTCCGGGGTCGGAATCAGCAAGTGAGGTGCGGGGATGAGGCCTCCCGGAAGTGCCCGCTTTATTGCGGTGTACCCCAGGGGGCATTATTATCCCCGCTGTTATTTAACATCTACATGCGACCCCTTGCTCAGCTGGTACGGAGTTTTGGGCTGTCTTGCCATCAGTATGCGGATGACACTCAGCTCATTCTGTTGATGGAGGGGGGAACAGCCACCGCCCCTGCAGCTCTACAGCATTGTTTGGAGGCAGTCGCTGGTTGGTTGCGACAGAGCAGGTTAAAACTGAATCCATCGAAGACGGAGATCCTCTGGCTAGGCCGTGAGGGGGAGAGAGGGATGTTTCAGCCGCCGGTGTGGGAGGGGGTCATATTGGCACCGACCCCCTCCGTACGCAACCTGGGGGTCCACCTGGATTCGTCTCTATCAATGGAGACCCAGGTGGCCCATATAACCCGGGGTTGCTTTCTTCCATCTTCGCCAGGCCCGGCGGCTGGCTCCCTTCCTCTCCCAGACCGACCTGGCCACAGTGATCCATGCAACGGTCATCTCCAGATTAGACTATTGTAACTCGCTCTACGCGGGCCTTCCCTTGCGTCTGATTCGGAGGTTAAAACTGGTCCAAAATGCAGCTGCGCGTCTGCTTACAGGCAGTGCCACCTGGGATCATATCCAGCCTGTGCTGCACCAGCTGCATTGGCTTCCAGTAGAGTTCCGAATCATCTTCAAGGTGTTGGTGTTGACCTTTAAGGCCTTACGCGGCCTGGGACCTTCGTATCTTCGGGACCGCATCACCCCACATGTCCCTATACGGCCTCTTCGCTCTGCAGAGGCCAATCTACTGGTGGTCCCTGGCCCCTCGATGATACGGCTGGCCTCCACACGGGCCAGGGCCTTTACAGCTCTGGCCCCAGCCTGGTGGAACGCTCTCCCACCAGCTGTCCGGGCCCTGCGGGACCTCACTGAATTCCGCAGGGCCTGTAAGACGGAGTTGTTCCGCCGGGCTTTTGGAGGATCCAGCCGTTGATGGTGCCCCCCCCCTTCATGGCCTTTACATCTGTGCCTCTTCCATCTAGGGTTTGCTGATCTTCCCTCCTGAAAGAGGGTTTGGAAATGGATTTGCCGGACGCCAATGCAAGTTAATTTTAGTCTTTATATTTAGTCTTCATTTTGTTGCTGCTTTTAATGGTTTTAATTATTCTTACTTGTATATGTGCATTGTACTGTACACTGCCCAGAGCCCTACGGGGATGGGGCAGTATAATAAATTGAAAAAATAAATAAATAAATAAATAAATAAACCTATCAGGGGTAGGGAACCTGCGGCTCTCCAGATGTTCAGGAACTACAATTCCCATCAGCCTCTGTCAGCATGGCCAATTGGCCATGCTGGTAGGGGCTGATGGGAATTGTAGTTCCTGAACATCTGGAGAGCCGCAGGTTCCCTACCCCTGACCCTAACTTATTGAGGCTGCCTAGCAGTAGCCACTGAAGACACTAGTTTCTTAAAGCTGCAGGCACTCCTTTTATCGTATTGTCGAAGGCTTTCACGGCGAATATTGTTAATTGGTTGTGGTTTCAGAATTTTAGCATTTTCTCCTGACTTCTGTGGCTGGCATCTTCAGAGGATCATAATGATCATAAATCCTCTGAAGATGCCAGCCACAGATGCAGGCGAAACGTCAGGAGAGAATGCTGCTAGAACACGGCCATACAGCCCGGAAACCACACAGCACCCAACTCCTTTTATCATTTGGGTTTTTTTAACCTTCCAGATTTTTTTAAAAGACTTCAGAGTTTTCTTCAAATCTGGGGTGTTTTTCAGGTTTGTGGAAAGATCTGTCTCATCCAGATTTGGCTGACTTCGCTGTTAGAATATAGATCACTAGAAGTGATCATAAGAAGGTATTGACTGTCTTGTCTCTGAGAAAAGGAAACCCCCTCTGGAGGCTTGTGCAGGCAAATGAAGGGTAGATTTCGTATATCTTCTGAATAGACTAGAATGTGAATTGAACCCAGAGTAACCTGAAGTGTGGGCTAGGATTCTGCCTGGAAGAAATGGATGCCTGGATGGTTGTAATATTTGGCTCCCTGCATAGTATGCAAAAAAGACCAACCAGTGGTGAGAGATGAGAGAGGTCTGTGCTGTACCAAAGTCAAATCATGGTTGAAATGAAAACAATCTATCTGTAAATCTGACCTATTCCCAAATTAATTTTAGACTGTTTGGCGACTTATTTTTGGACTTCCTTGTTCCTTTGAATGTTTGCCACAAGTAATGTTTATTTATCAGCACATCAAGTCTGAGGGTAATGCCATAATGCCAGTGGTCAAATTCAAATACCTTTTTCATGAGAATAAATTAAATACCTCACATCTGATCTCTTGCCCTTAATTATATGCATTTCAAAGGACTCAAAATGCATTGCAAGGATGATTACATTTCCACTGGAACAGAACAAAAAAATTGTCACCAAAACATATTAAAAAGGTAAGATCTTCCATTTAGTGCCCAAAGTGAAGGGTAAAGTTTAGGCTTGTTTCAAACTGCGGTGGCTTTAATGAAAATTATAAAGTGCACTTTGCTTCCAGCACATTTTACTATATTAAAAAACAGGGAAATAAAAAAATTAGTGTTATTAATGTCTGCTTTTGAAAAGTATATCTACAGAATGTTTGCTTCCCATATATTAGAGAACTTTTAAATTGGTATACTGTTGGGAAGTTTAATAAATTGGCTGTGTGCTTTTGTTTCCTTAACATCATTTCCCAAATATTCTAAATAAAATTGATGAGATTCTCTAACTTCAGTGGGAGGTGGTCATGGTCTTTTTTAAATGGTCTTCGATTCTGTAAATCAAAATCAGAATAATTTGCAAACATCATGAACAGGACTCTATTAGAAAAAGAAATTAAACCTCCAGAATCAAAATGTGGTACACTGATAACATAAGCAAGATTATATGAAATGTTATTAACATGACTAAAGACATGGAAAATTTTAATAGGGGTGCAGGATTTGTTATGTTGGACCCATAGATTAGTCAGCTAAAGCTTTCATTTTGCATTAAAATTCCTCCACAATCAAAGAAACTCAGACTGGACCTTCCCAATCAAAACAACAACATTGTACAGTTTTGCAGGACTGCACAGCTTCAGAATATATAAAGCATCAATATCTGAATGTTCTCCTATGTTTTTAAAACTCCTGCTAACTATTAACATGCAGGGGGAAAGCATAGGTGTACACCTATGGTTCCACATGTGGTACCCACCAAATGTTTCAGTTGCACAGGCATACATACATATTGCAGGTTGTTGCTCATAGGGAAGGCCTGAGATCAAGGCCTAGCCTGTACATGCAATAGAATGGGGCAGTAGAATCCTAAGGTGGCAAATGGAAATGGGCCTCAGGAGGGTGTGTGTCATTTTAATGCTCCTTTTCATGCTCCCTAAAACTCAAATGGCTTCCTGCAAATGAAAGTCAAACAAAACAGAGAGGTAACTGGACTAGAGCATTCTCCTAGAATCCCTGATTTGCTACTTACAGATAATTTTTTTTTACATGAGACCACAAGGACATGATTTCTTAATTACTTGGAGGGGGCACAGAGCTGAACACAGCCCAAGCCCATACTTGGTAATCTATATTAAATTATTTCAATATGAAATTATTTAACATTTTCAAAAGCAAATGCCTTGAACAATTAATCATGTCATTTTTAAAATATAATTTTTCTACTTGTAATTGCCTGAATCTCAAAGAAAGAGGTCTCTGAAAGAGGAGAGGAAAGATGGCAGGAACTTAATCACTTAGACAATGTGAGTAAACCAGTGGTAACCCACAAGAAAATTTCAGGGAGGGGGCATTCCTTTGTTTCCATCCCTTTCCTCCTACTTTCTGCTTCTCAATCTTTCTCTATTTCTCTGTTTGTCCCCTGACAAAGCTCCCATATACATCATCACCATTCTTGACAGGTTGCCAGAGCTGCTCTAAAGTGGGCCCATCAAGGCTTCTTCCCCTCCCCCCTGACACTGCCATTATCAGCAGTGCACCTAGAGCAACTCCAGGGGGCCCACTGAGCCTTGCCCCACATTGCCAAAGCAGCCACCGGACTCCTGGGTGCCACAGTAGCAGCAGCTTCATTTTTGCAACATTTCAGATTTTTCTGCAAACACAGGGATTCCTCAGTTTTGCAGAAAAATCTGTTTTTTGAATAAGCATGGCCCCAATACTAGATTTAGATATCTGCAGATAGGGGAAACAGCTGGGAAATGACATATAGATATTTCATTGGTGTATGAAATAAAAAACTTCCTCTCCCTGTCTCTTTTCCTCACAATCATCATGTGAAGTAGGTTAGGCCAAGACTAGTATTTGACTGGCCCAAGGTAACAAGTTGTGCTTCAGTGCTAAGGGGAAATTGGAACTCTTGCCTGCCCAACCTAGGGTCAACAACTACACCACTCATATAATTGATAATCATTACAAATCTTCTCGTTAATCTGAGAATGCAAAGTAAATACTGGCTTCTCAGAAAATATGGAAGACTGGTTGATGTAGGTTTCAGAACAGCAGTATCACCTCATTTTCCATATTTGGGGAATCAGCTTGATCTTCGTCCCTCCCCATGTACACGCAGAGACACACAGAGGCCTCCCCTCCCAAAGGCTAAAGACAGAAATATTCCAATTTCTTCAATTTCCTGTTCTCAAAATCAGCTCCCAGGATACTAAAATCCTTAACTTCCACCATTTGGGCCACAGACCTTCCACATCAAATACCTACCTCCCAATATTTGGGGGAAAGACAGAAATGTCTAAACACATAAAAATTCCCATCTTTGCACTTTCTTTTTCTCTAATGCACATCCCAGGATACTAAAATCAACTTCTACATTTTGGGCTACAGTCTTCTGCTCACATACTGTAACACACAACTTCCACTGTTTAGGCAGCAGGCTTTTTAACCCCTCTCCCAGACACACCAGTCTGAATTTAAAATGAAACTGATTTTTTTTTTCAATTCAAAGGAGGACTTAGTAGAATAACCGTGCCACCTTTGGGGACCCACTTTTTGTCCTGTTACATCTTCTCCCTTTCACATACATGCTTAGACACACATAGATTCTCTAACTAGGATTCAAATCAGGATACAAATCCAGAACCCCACCCAATCTGGGGTCGAATCCCCACTACTGTCTTAGCCCAGTTTAGAACACAAACTAACCAGGTTTGAGGGACGACCTCCCCATTGCTTGCATGGCAGATTCCATTTCTGGCGCTCGTTCTCCCCGTTAATCTGTGTTCTGGCAGGACCTGGTTGCAAGTGGCATAGACCCCATTAACACGGTTCAGAGCTGATCCGAGGGGAGGGATGAGGGTTGAAACCCTGACTCGTTTCCCACCCTGGAGTGTGGCATGGAATTCTGGCAACCAATCAGCGCTGCGATGCGCATGCAGCCTTTCCTTGGTTTCGTTTCCACTTTTGCAATCGGCCAGCAGAAGGGGATGCAAACATTAAACAGTCAAACACGTAACTTTGAATAGTTTATGGTTTACATAGGTAACGATTAACTGCACAGTTAAACAGTTAAACAGTCAGACATTAAACTTTTACATGCTGGTTTTTTTTATCACACCCCTAAAATGTACATTTCCACAGTGGGAAAAGGGCCCATCCCATCAAGGCACACCAGCCAATCAGGGGAGACTGGCGAAGCGAGCTCGCCTGGTAGTGGGGATTGCTAAGAGTTCTGCAACCAGGTGTGTCTGCTGTGTGCTCGCTGAGGTAGGGGGGGAGAAACTCCGATGAAGAGGACACAGTTTCACAACAAACAGGTTTGAATCTGCGTGCAAATTTCAAGTGGGGATTCGGCCTGGGAGAATTAAGCTCAATGTCAGGGGGAAAATCTCTTCCCACTTCCATTGGCTAGCTTGGATAACTGACACAGTTGGCAATTGGGCAGTGGAGCAGAATGTGTGATTTAAGGATCGTTATTTGGAGAGTGTACAGTTTACCAGTAACCAGTGAAACAACCCTCTGAAACACAATTTACCATTTACAACTGAGCTGGATAGAATATGTTATCTGTTTTGAAGATCCACAGGTTTAGAATAGGGGCTTTAAGCAGAACTTCCCAGGGTGCAGAGGAAAATAATAAGGAAAGGCAGCTGCAGAGGGACTTTCCTGTGTTGCAAGGAAATGTCCAAAGTTCCAGAGCCTCTCCACAAGTGAAGATAAGGCTGCATAGCTTTGGCTGGAAAACAGTGATAGTTAGAAGGGCCAGAACAAAAGAATAACAAAAAAAGTAATGTCTGGGAATCTTTGTGTGTTTGGGATAATCTATGGAGTTCCTGGTTCTGACTGAGCTGGGAAGAAGGCTTTCAAGAAATGTGATAAAAGGTGATTGCAACCAGACAGGGTGGACAAAAGGGCTGGCAAGCTGGTAGGCCCTAGGAGACATCAGGCAAAGTTAGTAAAAAGTAATCAAGCTCACTTGGTGGCTTGGTAGTATTTAGATTTTGCATTTTCTAATGAAGGAGGTGCATGGCTTTGGAAGCCCTTGTGGCAATGGGTAGGCATGTGAATGCCTCATCAGTGAATCAGTCTTCTGTCTTCTGTCCAAGGTTTTGGTCACTCATTAGCATAGCCTAAGGGGAGCCTTGAGCTCATCACCTCCAAAGCAAAGCATTGCTAGCTCCTAAGTTGGGTTGCTTCACAGACAGTTTTATCCTCTGAAGGTCCCCTTCTCACCTTATCTTTACACAAATTAAGAAGCCCTGCACCTCCTATGAACTTGCTAAGTTGCTACAACAATTAATTTCACGTGAGAATCTGACAGCCTGAGCAGTTTCATGAAGCTCTCTGGCAGCCTAGGAATTCCTGGTGAGGGCATAAGTCCTGCTGCCCCTTCCCAAGTTTACATCCATGTGGGAGACAATTCACAATCTTCCCCTTTTATACCCCCAGATTCTATCACCTCATTCTTTTTTTAACTGTAGACCTGCCTAGTAAACAAGCTGATGCTTTATGCAGAGGGTATCTCAATGTGCTTTGGCTCTAGCCAGCATACTATTCCTCAGCTATGTCTAAGGGCCAGCTCAGATATTTTATTGGGCTAGATTTTTACAGATGAAAGAGCCTTATTCACAAGAACAATGTGATATGTGAGCCAATAACTCACAGTCTCGGGTGTTTGTTTTGAAGTGTCAGATGTTACTGAAGTTACCATATATCAGTTTGCAGCCTGCAGCCCAAACTGTTTCCAGGCATTTTGAGTCGAGGAGTGACTTCCAAGTCTTCAAAATCCTACCCTCAAAGGGCACGTGAAGAATGAGACTTTACAGAAAGTGTCCCTGTGACCTATCCCATGACTTCAAAAACATGTGAACATTTGAAGAGCAATCTGTTTTATGACTTTTTCACAGGCACCTGTGGAGTCCATTAATTTTAGGTATATATTTCTTTACAACTGATTGGCCCCACCTTTCTACCAAAAGGGGATCACAGAGATTTATAGCATGATGTAGCACCAATGGCTAGAACTAAAATAAAAAATCATTTCATCTTAGTTCTGTCATCTCTGGGTTGGGAAATTTTAGGAGGTACTGGGAGGAGATGCATGGGAAGGCAGGGTTTGATGAGGAGAGGGACTCCAGCAAGATATAGTCCCCTCCAAATCAGCCATTTTCTTCAGGTAAATTGATCTTTGTTGTCTAGAGATAAGATGAAATTCTGGGAGATCTCCAGGCCTCACCTGAAGGTTGGAACCCTATTTCCTCTAGCCATTGTTAAAACTCTCCTACAGCTCGGTTACTATCCTGAGATGCATCATCGTTGGCTATTGTGCTATTGTTGCACTGCAGCAGTAATTTGCAACTGGATTTTCCTGTGTTAACATTGAAATCAAGTCGCAAACTATTGCTGAGGTACAACAACATCTACCAGGGTGTGGATGCAGCTCAGGAAAGTAACAGAGCCAACTTATGGGAATATGCTCTATTGACTAGACCTGAGTAGGATTCTAAGCTGACCTACTAAGGATGATATTGAAGTCTCTTACTGATTTTTTGTAACGAGAGTGTTTCACAGGAGAGATATAATATACCATTAAAGACCCCAAACTTTGTCAAGATCATTCTAACAACCATAAAGGCAAAGACATCAAAGTTTCACTGCTGCAAAGACCAGAGTTGTCACATGGAGCAGGGTTGGGAAACACCTGGCAATTGGGGGGATGGAGCTTGGTAAGGGCTGGGTTTGGGGAGGGAAAGGAGCTTGGCAGGGTGTAATGCCATACAGCCATTTTCTTCTGGTGAATTGAACTCTGTTGGCTGGAGTTCAGTTTTAATTCTGGAAAAACTCAAGGGCCCACCTCGAGGCTGGCAACCTTAACTGGGAAGAATGTTCTTCAAATCTTTAAAGCCTGCTGGGTGACCTTGGGCTAGTCCAATTCTCTCTGAACTCTTGCAGCTCCACTTACCTCACAAGATGCCTGTTGTGGAGAGAGGAAGGGAAAGGAGTTTGTAAGCTGCTTTGAGACTACTTAGAAGAGAGAAAGGTGGATTATACATCCAAACTCTTCTTCTTCCTCCTCTATTGTATAGTTATTTTAACATGATCCCTTAAAGCAAAACCCTTTGCTTTATTTTCACTTTTCATGTTGATTATTGATTGTGGCTGGTTGTGACCAGTAGGGCTTAGACCAGGCTATGCCTCTGTTTCAATAAAGATCTGAAATGTTTTGATACCAGGAGCTGTGAAATTATTGCATTGGGGATAAGGATCAGACTACAGTGCTTGGCAATGCTATGTCAGAATCTGATGAAGTGGGTGATCTGACTATGATGAGAGACTGAAACATTTTTTAAAAAGCAAAGAAGACTGAAGATGCAGACTAGTGAAGATCTGTCTTTTTAGCTGTTTGTGGTAAAAAAAAACCTATGCCATCCTTTAAAAAGTTGTTGGCACCTAAAAGGTCATGTGAAACACTTTTGGAAAAAAAAGTGCACTCTGGTATTAAGCAGTAGCACTGTCCCTTAATTTTTTTAAAAAAAAAATCTGCTGTCAAGTCACAGCTAACTTGACAGGTGGTTCTGTAGGAGTATTCATCCCTTCTTAACCTTGTTTATTTCATTCCTCCCATCTCTGCTATTTTGACATACTTATCTTTAACTTTCTGACCCTTTGAAACTTTCTATTCTTTGACACCCCCCAACCACCAATGCTGTTCAGCTGCCCTGAGATTGCTCCTTCTGCCACTGCCAGCATGCCACAACTCCAGACACAGAGATAGAGGCTTGGGGTTGGCTCAACTGCCTTAGTCTCATTCCTATGCAACCAGCCAACCAGAAATTCATCATGCACTAGTCTGCAGCTGCATGCCAGAAAGCCACCCCTGTGATTGTTGTGCTTTTTCTCGCACTGCATGCCACCTACCACCCCATACCTCTTGCCATTCTCAAATCAAACAACCAAGTTTGTGAATAGGGTTGCCAGATCTGCCACAGGAGTGCCCCCAGCCTCCTCCTTCCATTTGGTAGGCCAGCAGGAAAGGACAAAAAAATTGTTGAGTCAACAGCATGACTTCTTTTTTAAGTCAAAGCCAGAAATGACTTCACACTATTCTAGGATTCAGTGGGAACTGCTTCCACTGAGTGCTACATTACTTCTGGGTTCTCCCTGGAAATGATGCCATGTTATCAATACAATGGTTTCCCCGTGTCTTTGTCCCCTCAGTGATGCTGGGTATCAGGTGCTGGCTGGAAAACTTAGCAGGTAAATAGCTGAGGCTCAGGGCTGGATACTTTCAGTGGGCCCCCTCCCTGCCACTATCTAGCCCACCTCACTAGTTTGTTGCTGGAGAAGGGGAGAATGTTGTATGTATCCCTGAATGTTAGAGTATTGTTCAGAATGGGTTGGGTGGGAACAAAGGGGCTGGGAGGTTTCCTCTCCTTGACTTTTTCCCAGAGTCACTAACATCACTCTGAGGATAAGAACCATAAGTGTGAAGGACCATCTCCTCTTATGGAAACTCACTCCCCACCCCACCCCTCCCCTCCCACCCCCATTATGACTTGCTACTGCTTGCTGTTCCCCTTCTGGGAAGATATAAGTGCCTTCTCAGTTGTAATGCCACTGTTGAGGAATGGCTTATCAGAGATAGTAGGGAGAATGCCTTTACAGTGGTCTTTTTGAAATAAGTACAAGGTTGTGCTATTTGGTAAGGCTTACACTTATTTTGGGGAGAGAGCGGGAGGTAATAGGAGAAATGTTACAGGTAGGCTGGATTCATGAAACTTATTTCACCCAACCATATCAAGCCAGAATCAGTTCTCCAGGGCACAAATGTCTGAGAATCAAAGCTTTCAGAGTGTTCCAAGAGGCATGTTTTCATAGGTCTGTTTTACTGTTGATTTAAATCCATCTCATGTGTCTAGTAAGCTTTTAATATTTCATTCTGCTAGCAAACTCAAGAAATAATATTGCAGCAACAATGGATTCCCATAATATGACTTATGAACATGTTGTTACCCTAGTTTGGGTAACTGTTCTTGCTACACTTTGCTTAATAGACCTTATATTTTATGTTTTCAATGAACAACACATACAGGGTTGAGCCAAAGGCTTAATCACTCTTAATACAATAAAGCAGCACTTTAAAATATTATTAACCTCATCTGTCTAGATTTGGAACTAATAGACCATTGTGTGTGCATTGTCTTTATCCCTGCCAGTTATGTACATATTTATTAATCCACTCTTCCAGAGGAAAAAAATTTCTAAAGGAAAACCAACAGTAACCTTCAAGTAAGCGGGCACAGGTTAGAAGGGCACTAATTAAATGTCAGACTTGACAGATTAAAATTATGAAATTTAAAATCACTATGGAGCTCTTTGTCATTGTCAAATTAGGAATCAGTGTGATGAGGAGAAGAGAAGTGAATGGTTTAATGGATTGAATGGGAATGTGGCTTAGCAGCAAGCTTTTCTGGAATTCAGATCAGCGGGTAGTTCAGATCAAAGGCTGCTCATTCAATTTCACATTCAAAAAGAGTGGTAGCTTACCTGCATCAGCAATCAATGTGTGTATATGCACCTTTTTCTTAAAAAAAAAGACAGAAAAATATAATACATGTTTGGAGGTAAAATAATATTGCTTTTGTCCACTGATGGAATGGTAATCATAATATCGCTCCTTCAGTATTCTAGGAATTTGATATTATGTTTTTGAAATGTTGTTTCAATATATTTGCCATTTATGTTTTTAAAAATAATCACACACACACACACACATTTCATTTTAAAGTGAAAATCTGTCTAGCCAAAACCTAGTTACTCCCTCCATGTAAGTGAGAACTAGGTAGCAGTTGTAGATATAACTTTTCATACCTATAACCTGCTCCATCAAAAAAATACAATGCAAATTTGACAGTCTTTGTTGTAGAGACAAGAGGTTCACAAGCACTTGATTCAATTATAAACCTGATCGTAATGTGAAGAAGATCCAGGGTTCAGAACCAAATGGCCAGCGTTTGGTTCCAGGAGGCAATGTGTTGGGCACAGTGACAGAGATGGAAAGGTGGAAATTCACTGGCCAATTGGCCCTTTGGAGGGTAGGGTATTTATAGGGCGAAGAACCATCTCTGGGAGGTGTTAGGACAGCCTTTGGGAGGTGCCAGGACAACCTAAGTGAGGTGTCCGGATGGATTGTTTGAGAAACAATAGAGTGCATTGTAAGATGGTCAGGAGAAGTTAGTTACAGAAGGGAGTATCTAGGTTAAGATAATCAGGTGAGGCAATGTCATCAGAGGTCTTCGTGGCTGGAAATGAGTATCTATTCAGCAGAGCTATTGTATTTTGTTGAGGACACATTATTCCTTGGTTGTGGAGCAAACATTTGCTGCCATGGCAAGCAAGCTGAGAACATGAGAACCGAATGAAAAAAAATCCTGGAAGTTTCTTGTAGGTAGACCTGGCTATTGCCAGAGAATGGGGTCTGCAACGCCAGCATCACTCTTTAGGCTGGCATGTGGGCAGAGATACCTGTGAGTAAGCACTCCTGTGAGTAAGCACTTCTCCCACTATGCCAGGACAGCATGGTAACTGCAGTAGAGGATGCCTTGACTTCACTAGATTCAGAAAGGTCTATAATGCGTTTTGTGGAGGGTAAACTGTTAATGCAGATGTGATTAAGTGCATTTTCAATATTATTAACTGAATAGTTGTTTGTTTCCTTGCATGTTGATGTCACAGTGGGATTAGAACATCCCTTACAACTATTTGTTCAGTCACTGCTTAAAGAACGCCAGTGAAAAGGAGCTCACCACCTCTCTAGGTAGCCGATTTCACTGTTGCACAACTCTTACTATAAAAGGTTTTTCTAATATCTAACCAGTGTTTTTCCACCCATAATTTAAACCCATTATTGCAAGTCCTATCGTCTGCCACCAGCAGGAACAGCTCCCTGCCTTCCTCTCAGTGACAGCCCTTCAAATACTTAATTGAGAGCAATCATGCCCCCCTTCAACCTTTTCTTCTCCAGTCTAAACATTTCCAAGCTTCTCAGCCTTTTCTCATAGGGCTTGGTCTCCAGGCCCCTGATAATCCTTGTTGCTCTCCTCTGCACCTGCTCCATTCTGCCCACATCCTTTTTGAAGTGAGGCCTCCAGAACTGCACACAATGCTCCCAAGTGTGGCCTGACCAATGTGATTTATGGTGAGACTATGACATCTTGCGATTTGGATGTTATGCCTCTGCAGATAAACCCCAAGATCACATTAGCATTGTTGTTGCTGCATCACATTGGCTATTTAATTTATGGTCCACCCTTACCCCTAGATCTTGTTCATACACATTGTTACTCAGAAGGATATCCTCCATGGAGTGTGCATGTCCCTGTTTTTGTTACTCAGATATAGAAATCAGCACTTATCCCTGGTGAATCATTTATTATTATTATTATTTATTTATTATTAGTTATATATACTGCCCTCCCCCTGAGGGCTCAGGGCGGTTCACAACAGGTTAAAACAAACATTAAAACATAATTTAAATATCAACTATATAAAAACAGAACCCATTTTAAAATGTGGATGGCGTCTGACTACTCCCCTTGTGCCCACGGGAGGCCAGATGACATGGTAGATGTTTTTTTTTTTAACCAGGCTGGCCAAACGCCTGGCGGAGAGTAATCTTTAGATACATACAAAGGCAGACTTTAAGCAGTCTGTTTGTGTCTGCTAAGTGCTGTGAAGTCACTTCCAATTCTTAATGACCCTACGAATCAGTGTCCTCCAAAATGTCCTACCATTAACAGCCTTGCTCAGCTCTTGCAAACTGAGGGCAGTGGCTTCCTTTACAGAGTTGCTTCCTAAATTGGGGTGGGGGGTGGGGATCCAAAGGTTGAATGGCAAAGAAAATGGATATTTGTATAACTACCCATTAGCTGAGTGACTAGCAATGTAATAAGTTCATCTGGGACAGGTGGCTCAACCTTAGATACAGAGTTCCTTATGCCTCTGTGCTGGGCAAACACTCACTGTGACTGAGCAGGACAGAACCAACCCCTTACCTTTCTTTCGAAACTGAATAGCAACTCCAGTGCCCCCCTCCCCGAGCTCTTGTAATAATAACCACAGGATTCACAAGGCTATGGATCCCTGCTGTAGTTGATAAGAGAAAGCATGCCAACTATTTATTTGGATCCAGTTATACTAGTACAAATACAATGTAAATGTTGAATTTTTAAAGTATATAATTTCTTTACTTGTGCAAGAGTCACCACAAACACATATAAACAAAGGACAAGAACAATCTCATGGATTTCCCATGAAAATGAAGGATTTTCTGGTGTTTTTGGAGTGTATTCAGATGTCAAGGAACTTTGGACTTTGCAATTGCATGGTTCTGTGGATCTAGCAACTGCTTTCTTCATGTTAGGTCCTGTGATTGATTTATTAGCTTATTTCCTCTTTTCATAAAATTACCAGAGCATGATTACATATCATTTTCATGTGTTATGTTTCTGATATTTATGGAATTATTACTATTGTAGATTTCCCAGCTGCCAGATCTTTAACTGGTTGTTGGTCATCATTACAATTTGAGCCTCACCCAGAGGCCTAGGAAGTTGTAATGTATCGGCGTAGTATTCGTGCGGATCCCAGCAGGGCTACCTTCTGAATTTGACCAATGTTAATTTTGTCAATTCGAAGATGTTTCAAGTGCTGCCCTAGTGTTTTAGGGATGGTGCCCAGAGTGCCGATTACCACTGGGACGACCTCAGCTGGTTTATGCCATAGACGCTGAAGCTCGATTTTCAAATCATGGTATCTAGTGACCTTCTCATGTTCTTTTTCAATGACCCTGCTGTCACTGGGGACTGCTATGCCGATGATGCTCACTTTCTTGTCCTCGATCACGGTGATGTCTGGTGTATTGTGTTTCAACACTTTGTCCGTTTGGATTTGAATGTCCCACAGGATCTTGACCTTCTCATTTTCCATTACTTTCTCTGGACTATGTTCCCACCAGTCCTTAGCTGTTCTTATGATATTGTTGTTGTTGTTGTTGTTGTTGTTACACATAACAGCACAGCACAAGTGTCTGGAATTCATCTCTGAATATCGAGTCCTTCCCAAGGATGACGATGATGACGATGATGACGATGATGACGATGATGATTTATTAGATTTAATAAATCGCCCACCCCTGAAGGGCTCTGGGCTGGGTACAGCAGAACAATAGGTAGACAATAATATACAATAAATAATTAATTAAAATTCATAACTTAAACTCTATAAAACACAGTAGCAGCATTAAATATCTAGTAAATAATAATGGTGGTGGTGCCATTAGTAGCCTCTCTGCCATTCTTATATCCATTTAGGATGTGTGTTTAATTATTTATGTTTTGTAGACTGTGCCAATGACTTCAAGAGGACAGCTACTGGTTTGGGCAGATGCCTTAAGTTTGGGCAGATGCCTTAAGCTTCCATATTTCACCAAGTATCATAAATAAAAGCAGTTGGGAGGTACATAGTCAGGTTGCCTAAAAGGTTGTGCACAACTTGGCCAGTTTTTTTTCTGTCTCCACTTATCAACAAACAAGCTAGCAAAAAAGTCCTTTAATATGGGACTTTGATGTAGAACAGTTGTGCCCAAAATGTATTTCTCAGTTGGGTGACACTTTTTATGCATGTCTATCAGGTTTTGCAGTTCCCTACACTTATTCCAAGGGTCACATCACTGAATTATAGGTGCAAGGATGACCCACTGAATTCATCTCATCTTTTCCCCTTTCTATATCTTGCCTGAAAAGTCTGGATCATAATGGTAGCAGAGGTGATGCTTTAAAGAAATGTGCATACTAGTAGTAACTGTGGGCTTGGAAGACCTGTCTGCTCATCATGCGGCCCTGAGATCATGTGGAATCCCCACAGCTTCCCATTAACACCATTTCCCAAGATCTTGTGTGGAAAATATGAGAGAGAGAAAGCAATTGTATTTGACAGATGTCTTGTCAGACTGCATGTGCCTATCTTCACAGTCAAGTGTCATTTCAGATTAAATATAAAACATTATTTATTAAGATATGTCAGTTAATTGACAGATTTTTGTTTGCTACAGTATGATTTATTCCATAAACCTTTGAAAAATGAAATCCTGAAAAAAAACTTTTCTGGGAGTAAGACCTATTGATTAAATAGGACTTACATCCAAACAAACCTGTTCAGGATTGGTCCCAAAGTGTCCAAAAGTTACTGTTTTCACATGCAAAGTTTTGTTCTTTTGGAGTAGGTTTTTTTTAAAAAATTAAACATGTTAATTACTTTTCAGCAGCACCCTGTCAGAGGCACATATTTCAGGCACTACCAACTGTGTGTTTCATTCAATATCTAGGGAGTTTTATGGTTTCCGCATGACTTAAGGATGTGTTGGTGACATGGTTTGGCCTGGTAGTAGTACCATGACTTGCATTCAGGAAGTTTTTGTTCTCTTTTTACAACTAATTTTGATGAAGTGGTCGTGGGTGTCAACTATGAGATGAGTTGTGTTTCTTGCAGTCCCTACGAGGAAAGCATCTAAACCTAACATTCTCTAGTTAGAAAATTTTATCCAGTACTGCAGATATATGATCCCACTCGCTGTATTCCAGCCAAGACAGCTCTGGACATGTGTGCATCATATGGGTTAGTTGGCAGCAGACATGTTTTTAGATTTTTTTTTCTGCTTCTTCAAATCTTAGGTGAGAAATGGGAGCACATCCATTTGAATGTTGTTAGATGATATTCTGGACAGGTTAGCTGTTGCTAATAATGAACACAGTCTAGTTCTTCCACAAATAGCCTGAAGAGGACAGGAGCACTGCTGCACCTTGGGGCCCACTGCTATTTATGCAGGATAATCTGTGTAAGCAACAAGCCTTTTTCAAGAAACATTGATTTGATGGGACATTTTCTGGAAGCTGAAATGAAGCTGGAAAAATACCAGTGGCAGCAAGATCAAAGTGTAGTAGCCATTCAGACCCAACAATTCAGCTCTGGTCTGTCCCAGGACTACAAGAAGAAGGATTGGCAATTGGGAAATTCCTGAAGATTTGGAGTGGGACCTGGGGAGGGAAGGCTGATCAGCAGGAATGTGATGTCATAAAATCAACCCTCAAATTTGGGTCCAACCTCCAGGTGGTGGCTGGTGATCTCCTGGATTACAACTGATCTCCAAGAAACAGAGATCAGTTCACTTAGAGGAAAGGAGTGCTTTGAAAGGTGAACTGAACTCTATGGCATTATACTCCACTGAAGTTTCTCTCCTCCCCAAACTCTTCCCTCCTCAGCTCCACTCCAAAAATATCCTGGTATTTCCCAACCTGGAGATGGCAACCCTACCTCTAATGCTGCAATTTTCTCTAGAGGAGCTGATGTCTGCAGTCCAAAGATCAGTTGTAATTCCAAAGGAACTCCAGGCCCCATCTGAAGGTTGGTAATCCAAGATATAGTGCAGAAGGTTTTTGACTCTGCCATGCTTCTAAAGCTGTCTTGAGAAGTTTGCCATCAAGGCCTAGAAAATCTTAGACCTCTTACGTCCTGTTTCAGAACATGTGGTAATTAGGGCATTATCTGTATGGTAATCATAACATGATCCAGTCCTAAGGTAATAACCAGAAAGCTATCAATTCTTCTGTTGCTTTATGGTATTAGTGTGCTGAGAAATTTGTAGGCTGTGTCATAGGGCCTACCCCACCTTCTTCCAGTTTTACTATAGAATCCCCAGCAATTCCTAGAGCTTTCCAATTTCATTTCCAGGAAGCTCTAGGAATCGTCAGGAACTCTATGCTAAGAGCTATGGGAAAAGTTCAGTTTTTCTCTTGGGATACTCCCCCCCGCCCCCCCGCTGATCCCACAACACTCCTGCTGTGTCTTGTGAAGAGAAAGCAAACATACTGCTTTTATATCTCACATATTACTCCTAAAGTCAGAATGTATCAAATGTGTTCAAGTGGTTTTAATTGGCTGTAATTAGTAGTAGATAAATAACTTTTTCAGTAGTTCTTTATAGCACTTTAACACAAAGTATTGTAATCATACCACATCTAATCATGAGTCTTAGCCTATTCAGGACGTATGTTTGACAGAGTTATCTGCATGTAAGATTTTAAAGCCATATATTAATGAATTCATTTGTCAAATATTATTTCTATATTTTGACTTATTTATTTATTAATTCATTTTCGATTTCGAATACCTTTAATGGTATATAAATAGTTTAAGATTAACTTAGCAAGATAATAACAGCCTTTACAACTTTACAACTTCTGCCGAGTTAAAATAACACCATTTAAAAATTTAGCCACTGCTTCCAACAGCTCGTAGTTGTGGCTGTTTAAAAGATATATAACCTTCTGTTTATCTGTAATGCCTTCACTTCCATGCAGAAAGGGGATTATGTGCTTCTTCCTACCTATCTCATAAAAAGGACAATTCAACAGCATATGAGATACTGTTTCCACAGAACCCATGCCACTAACGTGGCATTTCCCCTTCTTTCTTTATGTGGGATTCCAAGGCTGCATCCAAGGCATTAAAAGGGAAGAAGGCAGGGCATTGAGCACCTAGGGCTAAGGGTGATTGCCTCTCACGCCACTGGGCTCCTCAACCAGGAGAGATAAAGGTACTGGGCTACAATTAATCTATCCACAGGTATTCCCAGAGTAGATCGGGGAACAGGTTTTATTAGCTTCCCAGCATCTGGTTGAAACTCTCTGTCAAAAGTCTCCTTTCCTTGGATAGCCCCATAGACCTTTCTGCCCGCTCATAGGGCATTAGCAGGTCCCTCCAAGGAAATGCCCAACTCATTAAGTTTGGTTTCTGATTTTAACCCACCACTGGGTTGTGTGTGGAGGATGGAGCTGCCCTGGGATGTAAGTAGTCCAGTTCCATCTCGATTAAAACAAAATCCTGGCCCAAAACTTGAATGTACGGCACCAGGCCAGAGTTTCCAGCCGATGTTGGCTCAGTTTGTTTTCTAAGCACAGTGGGCTGCATAAGGAATAGAATGGGGCAATCCAAGGATTTTTTATACAGAAAAGTACGACTGGACCCTTTTCTAACCTCTCTGCTCCATGCCCCCCTATCCAGATGGGGATCCCATAAAGGGATTTGTTGACTCCACTTTGGCATTAAATGCTTCCTCTAACGCTGCCAGAAAGGGATGTATCCTCAGCCTTTCCCATAGAGTATGAAAGCGTGATAATGGCTTTCGAGTTACTTAATTTAGCTGGGCATGGAGATGGCCCGGATTCCTATGTGGTAGTGTCCAGGGAGGCCCTAAGTGATGGTAGGTAAGCCCTAGGTATTTATATGACTGCACCTGCTCGAAACTACTGTGGCCTATCCGCCAATTGGTGGCTTTCCATTTAGGGTAAATACCACAATTTTGGATTTATCTAAGTTAAGTTGCAAATCGTTGAGTGTGAAGTATTCTATACAACACTCTAAAGCTCTCCTTAGTTCTACTCGTGAGCGCGAAAGTACAACTGCGTCATCAGCAAACAGAAGCAGGGGTATGGAAGCTAGATCGTTAATAAAGAGCTTAAAGAGTGTAGGAGCCAATGCGCAACCTTGTTTCACCCCTTTAGTAACTTGAATATTTATTAATTTATTATTCTATTTATTTATTAATTTATTATTCTAGCTGTATCCAGAGACTGAGTCAAGGCACGTGCAATAATAGTCTGCACACAGCATTCCACTGGAAGACAGTAGTTGAAAACGTGGGTATTTACCACGGAGTCCATTTTGGATTTGGGTGGATTAATCCCACAATACTGCTTCCCTTCATTCATAGGCAGATTCCTCATGGGCCAAAAACAGCGGTGTGAAAATAGTGTAAACCCTTTTACATAATTTTAAATCATTTCACACCATTTTCACACCATTTTCACACCGCTGTTTTTGGCCCATGCGGAATCTGCCATAGTTTTCCAGAGAGTTGTCGTGGAAATTTTCTTTGTGGGAGGCTATATGTGCACAGAGCATTTCTGTACCTATAGCATGCTCAGGGGCTTTACATTGAATTGTGGCAGCATTTGGAACTGTTGATGGTGCTTTGCTCACCTACCTTGAATAATATGCGTGTATTTCTCCATGATATGGACAATTCAGATATGTTTGTTAGCACCACCATAGCTATGTTTATTCATTGCAATAGGAATTAGAAGCAATATTTGTATTTTTGTATATATGTTATATGGTATCCCTTTATTGTACTGCACTTAAAATTAATAAATTTCACCGTCTATGTGTTAGTGCTGGTTCTTTAAGTAACCAGGAATATGGGTGATCGGTTTGTGTTTTTGGTTCATACATTGCACTCCAACTGGTTTTTGTTATACTATTAATACTGCTATTTGCATGATCCCAAACATCTTACAGATCTTGAGTGGTAATTACTCTTTCTGCATGCCCTGGCATAGTATCACACTGTACAGGTTTTCACAAAACAGCAATAAGAATGTGTATTAAAGAGTTAATAAACCTAGCCACATCTTATTCCTGATTATAGGAAGAAAAGAAAGGGGAAGATTTTTCTCCTTCCTTTGCATAGAATTAATTTCTATCCCTTTTTGTTTGTTATGACCATCATGGTTCAAAGCTCTCTACAAAAACAAGGTCCCACTTTATTATAGGACAGTGAGGTTCAGCACACAGCTTGCAATAAAGAAATTAGCAAAACCAGAAGCTCCAATTCTATGGAAACACTCAAAAACGAAGAGGATTTAAAGTGACAAGATCCAATTAAATTTAATTACCCAAGCTGTATTTTCATTTTAACTGACACTTTTTATTAAGGAGCCACATGCACGAAAGCTAGAAACCTGGGCCAAATTGCATCCCACTAATACACTTATCTTATGCAAAATTCTGAGTATCTAATTTTCTACAATGAAATTAGAGACATGGGGTTTGTAAGAGGTCTGCTTTGTCTGTTACCATAAAATGCTGTTTGCAACACACCCACACTACTTTATTACCTACCCATTGCACAAAATGCTCAACAGCACTAATAGTTGGGGAGGGACCTTAAAATAACATATACAGTCGTAAATGGAGAAAGAAACCTAGGCTAACATTAATATGTGTCAGTGTAGCAGCACAGATGCCTATATGGGTGCTCTGGAGCCTACAAAGAGTTCATTTGAACTCTAACACTAGTGTGGTGTAGTGGTTAACATCAGCATACCTGGGTTTGGTTCCTTGCTCCTCCACATGAGTGATGGATTCTAACGTGAAGAACCAAATTTGTTTCCCCACTCCTCCACATGTACCCTTCTGGATGACCCTGGTCTAGTCACAGTTCTGTCAGAACTTTCTCAGTGCCACCCATCTCACAAGACACCAGCTGTGGGAGGGGAGAGGAAGGGAAGATAATTGAAACTTGATAGAGAAGCAAGGTATAAAAATCAACTCTTCTTCTCAGCTATATAATCCAAAAATGTTATTGCCTCTGAACATAGATAATCAGCTTTGTAATCTTATTTCTAAAGTGTGTAGTACTGTGTGGAAAATAATGGTCAAATATTTGGGTATAACTTTGCCAGTTACTATTTTATTTATTTATTTATTTATTTATTTATTTATTTATTTATTTATTTATTTATTGTTTAGATTTGTAGACCACCCCATCCCCAAGGGGCTCTGGGCGGTGCACAACAACATCAACATATATACAGTTTATAATAAAATAAACAATTATGACATGTACTAAAATCCATTAAAACCATTAAAACAGTGGTCAATACAATAATAACAGGAGTCCCATAACCCAATTTATTAAAAAGCCTCCCCCAAAGGAGGGAACGGCTGGATTCCTCCTTAGGAGGGTAGATGTAAACAAAAAGAATGGTAAAAGTAAGTTAGTAAAGGGGGGGCACCCTACTCAGCGACTGGACACTCCAAAGGCCCGGCGGAACAACTCAGTCTTGCAGGCCCTGCGGAATTCACTAAGGTCCCACAGGGTCCAGACAGCTGGAGGAAGAGTGTTTAATACAGTTATACAGTTTAATTACATCCCAGTGATCAAAAGAATAAGAATAGCTATCAGAATGGTGGGGAAATATTAAATGGTCACAGATTGGAATCAGTTAAGATTACACTCCTACTTAAACCTGGTCCCAGATCACTTTTTCATTTTACATGTTTCGTCTTGGTCATGGCAGACATCCACTGTCAGCATTTTGCTTTGGGGGCATTATACATGTACACACGCACACACACATAAAGAGTTTTGGTTTAACTCATTCATAAAATCATATTGAATATTAATATTTCTTCAGAGTAAAGAAAAATCTCAACCAGTTCCCATGAAGAAAGTGGGTGCGTTTGAGAGTGAATTCTATGGTAATCTGCCCTTCTGAGGTCCCTCTCCAAACACTACCTTCTTCAAGGTCCATCCCAAATGTCCAGGAATCCCCCAGCCCAGAGTTGACAACTCTATTGCACATCAATATTTCTTCTGAGTAAAGAAAAATCTCAGTCAGTTCTCACAGAGAAAATGCCTACTTTGGAGGATGAATCTATGGCAATATACCCTTCACATCAGTAAAATCATATAACACACCAACATTTCTTGAAAAAAGACAAATCTGCCATGCAAACCCTTCCAATAGCTATTGAAATTCCTAATTTGTATTAATTTGTATTAATTTGTATTAATATAAATTGAAGAAATAAATAAAATAAATAAAAAATAATTTGCCTTATCTGTTTTCAATCTATCTGTGCTCTTGATAAAAAGCATATCATGTGACAGTGAGTGTCAGCAGAACAGTTTGCTTTTTGCTCAGTCTGAAACTGTGTGTTAATTTCGCTGTGAAATAATGTTGCTGTTGTTGTTAAGAGCAGGAAAACAATGTCATGGAAATCCAGTGTGGTCTTGCTGGCTTAGGCTGAGTGAGATCAATTCTTTGCTCACCATGGTCTCAATAGGTGGCCTTGGATAAGTCACTAGTTCTTAAAATAAGCTTGTTACCCTCATGAATAAGGTCTCAAGTTTATATAACCCTTTCTCCCCCCTCAGTCTTCTGTTATTTCTGAAACTTGTAATATTTTTCTTTCACCTTTAAATCCTTCTGAGATGGGAATAGTTTTAAGCCCCTTAAACAACCAAGAATGATTGCTCCCTCTTCTCCGCCAGTGAAAGAATTTTGTGATATGATCAAACAGTTCAGGCACAATAAACCTCAAGTTGGGTGGCAAGCCAGGAAAGGCAAGCTAATGTACAAACCATGTATTTTTTCTCTCTTAATTTTGTACCTTTTGATTATATGGGCAGAAATTAGAAAATAATATCTTCCTCTACTAGCATATTTTGAAATAGGAAAATCAAATCTGCAGGCTAGCAATTAGTCTAGCTGGGTACTGAAGTTTTTGTTTTTAATTATGAAGTGCTTCTGCTCACAACAATGCACAATGAATTGCTTGAAAGCAATCCTGCCTTGATCTTTTGGGCTTACAAAATGCAGTTTGCCTGCCAATGATTCAACTGCCCCTATATGCACAGACAGACAGACAGACAGACAGACAGACAGACAGACATTTTTCATACAGTTGCAATATAAATGATGTGACATATATTATATGATGATACCTCCATCTACCGTGTTTCCCCGAATATAAGACAGTGTCTTATATTAATTTTTGCTCCCAAAGATGTGCTATGTCTTATTTTCAGGGGATGTCTTATTTTTCCTGTGTTCTGTTTGTTGGGCATGCTTCCAAACAAAAACTTTGCTATGTCTTACTTTCGGGGGATGCCTTATATTTCGCACTACAGCAAAACCTCTACTATGCCTTATTTTTCGGGGATGTCTTATATTAGGGGAAACAGGGTAATATTACTAATAATAAAAATGTCAACAAAAAATTAACATTAAACTCTGCTTCCACTTACTTTCACCAACTTTCTTCAATCGTATACAAATCTTCCCTCCATCTGCTGCATGGCTAGACCAAACTCAAACAGTGGTGTCAATTCAAGGGTCACAAAGGTCAGCAGTGACACCAGATTTAAGTGTTATTTGGTCTGATGCTATGACAAGATGGATATAGCATGCCCTGACTAAAGTGATGTATGTTAAATTTGTTGCAAATTACTGGCCTGATGGATCTATTGATGACCCATTGCAGCTGTCAGGATGTCTCTATCAGTGTCTCACTTTCACTCTGCCTCATGCTCAGCCACCATCCCCCTCTGCCATCAAGTGCTTTTACAAGCATCTCAGGAAGGAGTACGAAAGGGACAGAGCAGTGGCACATGAATGTGCACTGACAACACTGGAGAGGTGAGGTGGTTTTTAAAAGTCTATTCTCAGATACAAGAGAGCATTATAGAGGTTTGTGGGCAGCCATTTTGTGATTGCTATACATAATGCTATCATGAAATTATCATTTCTTTTAGATATTTTAAAAACTACTCTTAAAGTCACAAGTAGTAAATGGAAAATATTTTTAATTCATAGGTGTCATCATCAATTTTTTGAGAGTCAACATAGTGTCAGTCTTTCATAGGACTGAATAAAAAGTAAATTACTGTTAAGGTATGACATGGGTTAACCACTTCATTTTAAACCATGTGATGAAAATTGTCGGTCTCTGATATCCATGTCTGTGCCCTTCTTTCACCACAAGGAGGCGCATTTATACAGAAAAAATCACAGAGGTTTCATGATTAGAATGTTCTGGAAAAATGAATAACAAGTTTAGAATGTAGTACACTAAGAGCCTCTAAAACCTCACTCTTTAGGGCAAGCAACTAAAGCTTCTTCCTTTATACTGGTGTAAGGTATAACATTCAGAAATATTTGCTAAAGTATTCATGGATAAAAAGGAAACCTCTCACCGTTGCAGAGTTAATAAATTATGTTTTATAACATTAACAGCATTATATGCAACTTTATTTCTTATTGAATCACAACTGATTTTTCCAACAGATCAGAAGGCTCATCTTATGCAACAGCAAAATTATAAATTCAATACAAATTGCTTTAAGTGTAGTTGTCATGTTCTACGAGCATGTATTAGTATATTTTGTTGTCATGTTCTACGAGCATGTATTAGTATATTCTCATCAACTTATACTGGGAATACTTATAAGAGATTTCAGTCTAGATCTCCTAGCTACACACAATGTTTTATTATAGTGTGTCCTCTAGAACTCCCTTATAAGGATCTCAGGCATGTGAGTGCCACTTCTACAAATTGTTGAACGTTACCCTTCTCTGATACTCTTGATACTCTGCAAAGGCACCCATCAACAAACTCAAAGGCCTTTTCCATCTCAATAGCTGAGCAAAGCATTCCACATTAGAAGGCAACAGAACCAATACAGCCACCAATGAGCTTAAAAGCAAAGCATTCTAAGACCATCGACAAATCCATAGAGGTCTATGGTCATAGCTAGTGATGTATCAGTTTGGTCAATTGCCAAATGATAACTGCATCTGCAGACATAGTAAATCTCATTTACCTTATTGCTGAGTCTACATGCTTAGGGTGAGTTCCAGTTTCATTCATTGGTCATTTGGCGCTTTCTCAATTTTTCATTTCTTCAGCACCCATCCATACGGGAAACTAACCAAGGTTATTTAACACAGATTTTTGTGTGTATTACTGAGTAAACCAACACAATCCTCATAAGAATAGTACTTTTGAAAACCTTTGGTGAATGCTTTCTCTGATGACATAAACCATGGTTATATTATATCCAACACAGTAATTACAATGATGTATAATATATATGAAAAAAATCCTATGACAGAAAAAAATACCCAATGTAATGATATGAGCCAGTAAAGAGTTAGAACACTAGACATGACTATTATTACCTGTGAATTTTGCCATTAACTAATCTCTGGCTGTCACAGTCATATCCTCAAATGCATGCAAAGATGCTCACATGCACCCATTTTCAAAGGTTTCAGCATGTGGCACCAAGACAGACAACTCCAGAGACTTTTTCCAACCCATTCCTAGCTTCTAGCCAGCATACCCCAATAATTTATTGTACCTCGTTTCTCATACAAGTGGGTTCTGGAAGGTATCTTATACTGTACTATGCAACTGTTCCATCTGACCCACTAATGTGTAGTCCAACTGACAGTGGATCTGCAACATCTCTTCCTAGCTGTGCTACTTGAGATCTTATTCATTAGAAATTACAGGGATTGGATTTGTAATTTCCCCGCCCCTCAGTCTGTAGAGAAACAGGGAGCAGAAGCAATTTCCTTGCTGTCTCTGGAGTCCTATTTATTAGGCAAAATAAAATTCAGGGCAAGCATCCTGAATTTGCCCACACCTCCAGTAGGCTCACCTAAATTGGGTACCTGGACTTGCCAGTTCTAACAATCTTTTATCCTTGATGTCAAAACATTAAGACTCCCCTGCTAATTCATAGCAAGTAAGACAATTCAGACCGGTATTAATTCCAAATCAAAGTTTTCTATATGGGAAAGACCTTAAAGCAGGCTAACTTTGCATTAACCAACCACAGATATAATTGTATTCTGTGCGGTGTTGGTTGGTTGTGTGGTTGGTTTTCAGTAATTCAAGAGATATCATTAACATTCCCTTGAGTAAATCAGATGAAATCTTTACATCATCATTAATCTCCCAGAGTGTTCCAATGAAATGAAAGGATCCCCACCCCAAGTAAACTCCTGCTTCTCTGCTGCCTGACTGAACCAGTTAAAATCGAAACTACGAGGGGATTTTAGTAATCTTAATGTCAGCAGGATCTTTTACTTTAGTGATAGTGAACTATTATTATACAACTGCCCAAGCAGTTATTTGCTCTCACACACACACACTCACACACACACACACACATTTTTTCTCCCTGCCCATCCATCTGGTCTCCTTCATGTGCAGCAACTTCTCCCTGGATAGTGGGTATAGTTAGTATTTTCATTTGCTGCCTAAGTAGCAAATTACCCTGTAAACAGCCCACAAGAGCTGTTCTGTAATTGAATTGTAACTGTTGACTTTGGACATTTGGTATATTTGCTGCAAGAAGTAAATTTTCAAAACTTCATCTTGATGCAGTCAGACAAAATGAAAGGTAATATTCTTTATCTGCTGCAGATGAACTGCTTTCATATGAGCTTAAATAAGATTTAGAGTTATTCCATCCTTCAGCCAGCCACAATTGAAAGTGATCAGGATCAATATTGCTGCCCTGCATGCAGCCTAGCACTGTGCATTACAATAGAGGGAGATGGGTGTATTAAAAAAAATTTCCTGTGTCAAATTAATTTCCGTGTTATCCCCAAATTCAATTAGATGGGAACCCCATGTAACTAAAAAAGTGTCCAACATCCCTTAGTGACAAATTACGGTGCTTAGTGTGCATATCATGGCGAAGTGTTGAGCCTTGCTAATCTTCTCACTAATTCTCAATTACCGTAAAATGAAGCCATAAATCACACAGACAAGGAATCGATGGGAATGTTGTTTTCAGGGTGATTGGCAGCCTCCCCAAAGGTTTCCTGTAAGTTGGTTTAAGGTTACCATTCACTAAGGGGGGAGGGAGCGGCTCGTCTTGCTCAATCTCTATGATATAGGCCCATTGGGCCTTTGGGGGAAAGTGTGGAGGGACAGCACCAATTTCTGCCCATCAGACATCCAATTTTTCTCCTTTTCATACCTGCTGTAGTAAATGAGAAACAAATTAAATTTCACCCCACTATCTCCACAGAAACCATTTAAATTTTTCATGGAAACTAAATTGTCCCTAGACAAATAGCCCCCTGATTCTATGAAAATATAGTGGAGCGCAGGGGGGACAGAAATAAATTTGTGTCACTCTGGATATGCCATTCTCTTTAATGTCATTCACTGCCGACCAATAAATGAGTCCCTCCTGGAACACAATGGTGAAGCCTTGCACTCGGGTAGATTTGCATTGTTCCCCCACTCTGGAGCAGTCTAATATTCTCCCTGTTATTAATTTGCAGCCTGGGTTTTACATTCATGAGGCCAAGATTGAAATGTAAATGAGGCACAAAATAAGTAGTCAGCAGTAGCCCTGGTCGAGCTGCCTGTGTCATAGACTCATGGACTTACATGAAAATAGTTATCACTCAGAGAGATTAGCAGCTCAGAACATCAATCACAGGTGCAAGGAAACAATGAATAAAATCGCCCAGACATGAGGAAGGAAATTACAAGAGCTTTAAAGTGGAAAGGGAATATGTAATAGTGCTACCTGTTGTCAAAGCACTAAAATGGCTGTAATAAAACAAGCCCTACACCTTCTTTCTCTCTCTCCCTCTCTCTCTCTGCGCCTCTCGCCCTCCCCCTATCTTCCTCTACTTGATCATTCATATTTAAATTGTTCAATTTTTGTCATCTCTATTTATCATCTAAATGAGCTACAGTTCCCTAGCTTGGAGGTATATGAGTCTTCAGGTTGTGCCACAGGAATTTCAGGATCCTGTATGTAACAGATGGGGAACAAATGGATCTTTCAGTGATTTTGTAAATAAGAAGAGCTACACCCTGCAATTTGAAGAAACTGGTCACCAGGGCCCATGGAATCAGCTACAGAGTTCGAGAGCTTTATTAATTCCAGTACATGGAACAGACAATAAGACTGTTGTCAAGGAACTGCGTATGTGCACATACACATCTCTTCACAACAATTGGAAAAGCGTAATATTTATTTTATTTGTTGAAAAACTTGTATCTAGCCATCCTTTCCATTCTGTCAGATCTCCAAGCTTACAACAAGCTTAAAATCAATAACCATTCACTGTGTATAATACCTAAAATTATAAATCAATTAAGGTATATTTCAAGATATAAAAGTGTTGGTTCCAATGTATCAAAACATTAGCAAACATCATAAACACAAAATAACTTCTGCAAATAATAATAATAATAATAATAATAATAATAATAATAATAATAATAATAATAATAATAAAGCATCTTACAGACTAAAGGCCAATAAAAAGCCAGTGGGATTCATACTATGGCACTACTACCAAGAGTGCCTTAAGTGCTAAAAATATGACAAACACTCTACAAACTACAAACTATTGACCGAAGCATGATTCCTTCAGCATCACCTTCTGCTACCTATCCCATATGAAAGAATGGAGCCACTCTCAAATATCTAGTTAAACCAGGTGACCATACTCAATGGTATCAAAAAGCTCCTGAAATATCCAGATGAACCATCAGGGGTGTGGTTGTATCCATTTAAGGTGGTTGTACCCATTTCAAGGACAAGACATGACAAGTGATTTCCACTAGTTCTCTCTTCGTTCAGTAGACCTCAACTTTCCCTTCATGCTTTTCCTGGGGGCTTCCCCCCAGGCCTGAATTTAGGGAAGCATTTTTGATTGCAACGAGAGGGGTTGTGAAGAAATGTCTTCTCTCTGTAGAAACTGCTACTAGATCCAAACACTGCACTCCACATCCCCACCCCACCCCCTCCCCAACCATCTCCTAGTATAGATCATCCACCAAAGTGGCCAAAGCGATCTTTATTCCAAAATTGTTATCCTAAATAGACAGAAAGGTAGTCTATAAAAATGGATGTTAGAAAGCCTGAATGTCATCTAGATTACTATCTGTAGAAAATGTTACATCCAGCTTAGAAAGATTTACTTTGCCTACAAGAAGTCTAGCAATATGATTCCACCCAGGAGATCAAGGGCTCTTCTAATCATATACATATATATCACAATTTGGAACATTGTCTACTTACCTTTTCTTGACACATTCCCATCTTCTACACATAAGCATCCATGCAGTTTCACCCACTACATTCACCATTTTTTCACCCTGTGATTCTCCACATGCAGCAGTATCTCATGCACCATAATACATCTTTGAAAAATCCTGAGCCAACTGTTGACTAAAATATATACAATTCTTTCTACTTCCCATGCCTCCTTAGTATTCTGCCCCTCCTACCTATCTATGAATAACACTACTTATTTACTTAGAAAACTTCTTTGCTGCTCTCTAGAGAACTTACGTGAGGCAGCTTACAAAGCAAATAGAACAATATACAGTTTCAGAGTGTAGCTGCGTTGGTCTGCAGCATAACAGCTAGATTTGAGTTCTGTAGTACCTTAGAGACACAATCTGATAAAGGGAGCTTATAGCTCAAAAATCTTCACAATCTCTGAGATACTACTGCACTCCAATCTAGCTGAAACAATATACCAAACATCAAAAAGCTATTAATAATAAATTAAAACCCCAGCATTAGAAACCCTGTCACAGCATAAAAACAACATAAAAATTTGAGTATGTTGAGTTGAGTACAGCATAAAATGAGCCTCATGAAAGGGATTTTCAGGCTGAAGCAGACTATTAAAATGATGTTAAAAGATCAACCCCTATTACAATGATGTTAAAAGATCAATCCCTTAATTAAAAGTAACTCCTTAATTAAAAGTGCCCTTCCTTTGGAAACCTTGCATCTCCTTTTTCTCACTTGACTTTCTACCTCTTCTCAGTCACCAGATTTCCATTGTGCCTAGGTCCTGTGGGATAATGTAGTTCCAGAGATAAGCAGAAGATTTACATCTGCACATAGAAGCTGAACTGCAAACATTTTATACCCCACCCCACTTCTTGTTTGAGCAACTGAAAAGTTCAACTCAGCCACTGACACTGGAATAGTCACTACAAGTACAATACAATATAGATGGTTCATGTTTATTCTGTTTGGAGAATATATTTTATAAAGCTGCCCTGAGAAAATCCCTTTACACCCCAAGAAACTTGTTACAAGTAATATGTGTTGATAATTTTAAGTATATCTGCTGTCAATTTTCCACTAATAAACCCTATTGTATGTGAATGCTGAAAGTGGACCAGTTTAGTATCTATAAAAATCAAGGACGTAGGTAAGGGTTTTTTTTTTCTTGGGTTCAAAAAACCCCATTACATGTCCGAAGCTCTGCCCCCCGTTTGTGGTTTTTAAAAATATTTTTTAGTGTTTTTTGGTTTTTGGCCTGCAGGGGGTGCAATTTTTATCCTAGCAGCACCAAGATTTCAGGGATGTTTTGGGAGAGTCTCTTAATGATACCACCCAGTTTTTGTGAAGTTTGGCTTAGGGGAACCAAAGTTATGGACTCCCAAAAGGGGTGCCCCATCCCCCATTGTTTCCAATGGGAGCTAATAGAAGATGGGGACTATACCTTTGAGGGTCCATAACTTTGGACTCCCTGAACCAACTTCACCAAACCTGGGTGGTATCATTAGGAGAGTCTCCTAAAGATACCCTGAAAGTTTGGTGCTGCTAGCTTAACAATTGCACCCCTGACAGCAGGCACCCCCCCAAGTTTCCCCAGATTCTCCTTTTAAATCCACCCCCTTCGACATGGATTTAAAGGGAGAATCTGAAGTCCCCAGTTTAAACATTGAAAGTGATGCTGCTTCAGGGTGGGGGAGAATCTACCCCAAAACAGCACTATTTTCAATGTTGTTTCAACTGGGGACCCCAGATTCTTCCTTTAAGGTGGATTTAAAAGCAGAATTTGGGCTTTTTAGTTGAAACATCATTGAAAGTAATGCTGTTTGGGGGTGGATTCCAGCATCACAGAGGCCGCCCATGGGGGGGGGGGTGCGCAAAACTCAGATTTTGCACCATTTTTCCAAGCTACACTTCTGCCCAGAAGGGAGGGCAGAAGGGGCTGCTGGCTGCCAGCTGGGAGCCCAGCTGGTAGGGGGGAGGGGGGGAGGGGAGTCTGCCATCCCCAGCCTTGGAGAGCTGCTTTTATAAGTACTGAGGCCGGGGCGGGGCTTGGGGAGGTGTGGCCATGCCCCCAGAGGTGGGTGGGGCGTGGCCCCCCCAACCCCCCATAAAAAAATCTATACCTACATCCCTGATAAAAAGGCAGTATTCTGTGGTTATTCCCCTTCCTTCCCACAACTTCAAAGAGAATTGGCTGAGGAGTCTTTGTCTCTGGGAATATTCATCATTATTACCCACTGCCCTGTTTGCAACCGGGTAGGCATTGCCCATTAGCTGGCTTTTTGCTTGCATCTCAGGGGAGGCAATGTTTTGTGGGTTCTCTATCACCTGTGTATGCTTTAATTTTTAATATAATCTTTAATTTTTATCTTTAATTTATCAATAGATTAATATATCAATCTATCAATCTATTGATATATCGGTATATTAATCTATTGATAAATTAAAGATAAAAATCTATTGATAGATCAATCAATTGGCATGAAAAAGGTGAACTATTAAAGAAAAGTCTTTAATACAGTGTCTGTAGACTTTGCCCAAACACTGATTGTATTTTATGGTGGGAAATGAGGGGAGATTAACGGCAGCACTCAAAGTGCAAAACCTCAAAAGGACAATGTGAACTACCATTTGCTAAGCTCCCCAGGTTCATGATCGACTGTCTCCTGAAGTGCTGTAAACCCAAATATCAAGATCGACAGCCTTTCCTGGTTGTGGTCTGGAATCACTGATTCCTTGTAAATAAGACTACAAGGCTGGATATGTCCCAGTTTGTTGATCAAATGCAGAGGCAAATTGGGTTTTGGACTGATTGACCAGTCATATTATTTTTACATTTTTTAGCATTAGTATCGATTTATCAATGTACTGATATGATTTTTTAAAAATCTAAAGGTCTAAAGATATGCAGGAGGAGGGAGGTCATGGGCAATAGAAATGATACAGCATGACAAGAAGCAGGAAGTCATCAACAGGGAGGAGGGTGAGGGGGAAATGTGCAAAGCAGCATGAGGGAGTGGGGGGGTAAGACTAGGTGGGCTGGCTGCAGGTAGAGGGAAGAGGTCTGTGGTAAAGTTGTGCCCACTGGCAAATCTGTTCCACTCTGTCAGAGAAGCAAAATAAAAATTGTACTATATGTGGATTTGTTTGTTGCAGAGAGAGTGGAAAGTGAAAGTGGAGCTAGAGGAAATACATCTGTACAAGAGATCTTGCCACAGTGGACATGTGCCTCCACTAAGCAGCAAACATTTTGTGCAAAATGGGTCATTGCTTAACAAATCTTAAGTTTCTCAGTCAGAATTCTATGGAGTTAAAGGGCAAATATGACACGATATAAACCTTTCTCTGTGTTCAGTTGGAAAGCTGCAGGAAGAGATCTACATTTTTCAGATAACAGAACATAGGTAGGAGGGGACAACACACCAGTTTGGGAACCGACAAGGGCCAGGCTTGGAGTAGCCAGAGCTCCTGCAGGTTGAACAACAGGCAGATGAAGACTCAGAGCCTAAAGTGCCTATAGAAGCAGGCCATGCATCCAGCCCTACTCCAGCTGAAGAAACTCATGCCCCGAACTCACCTGAGCCCAGAGACCAACAGAGGCAATGACACAGGGAACTTTTGCAAATTAAATGGAGAAGTGTGTGCCTGCTATATAAAAAAAAGCATCTTCTGCAGCAGGGGGAAGCAGAATCTTAGTAAATACAAACCAAAACCAAACGTTACACACTAATGCTGCACAGTGGCTCAATTGTATTAAGAACTGTCATACTATCGTATCTGTGTACATATTTTATTTGTTTTGACAAAGATGCATATTAACAAATTATTAACAAAGATGCATATATAACAATAGTGCTATTAAATATAAATAATAATTTAATTTAAAATAATTTAATTTAATATATAATTTAAAATAGATTGTCCAATCTTCCAACAATGGATTGATGACAGTATTGTCATTAATCAGTTTTGTTATGCAGAGATCTCCTGGATGACCAATGCATGAATATGTAGTGCTTGTATAATATCGTGCTTGTCCCTTCTTCAGTGCATCATTCCTCCAATACTAGAATGGTCAAGTGAAGTTTTATCTCATCCTTCTTTGACTATTTCCCACAATTTTTTAGTGAATTCCAACAAGCATGTGAGAACATAAGCACTGAAGAAGGGCTTTGAAAAGGCAAAATGAACATATATTGCTTCTGCTTGGATTCATTCCCAGAACTGAGGTTGATAGCTCCTTAACTGGTGAGACCAATCATTGATGACGAGGCATACCAAACAGAGGAAGTGGATAGCACGTCACAATCCCTGAACATGCAAACACCCCTTCACATGTTAAGAGATCTAATTGGGCCCAGCAAAAAAGATCCGGCGATGTAAGCCATTGCTGTCTCAAACATCACGTTTTAAAATAGATTTACTTTGAAACACTGTTGGCTTCAGATTCACCTCTATACTTGCCCAGTGTTTCATTATTCAAAGTCTGGTTCCTGCTTACTTAAGTAGTTAGCTTTCAAAGTAGGGACTCCTCTTCTTCTGCTATTAAGCACCTACAATTCCTAATAAACATAATTATGGATATTGATCAATGTCAGTTCATTAGGACTCACTAGCGAGAAGCCCTAGTACTAGACAAGTGCATGGCTCAAACTGGCACTAGTAGGGCATTCACTGTCCAGCTCAAGTCTCACCTTAGCTGTGAACTCATCTGACATCTTGGAGAGTCACCATATGCCTACCATCCCTACTCCTGCAATAGGAGAATAAAGGGTCCGGCCTACTGATGCGGGTCATCAGTAGTGGCAAACATAGTGAACAGTTTTTATTGTAGCTAAATGTTTGTCAGTTTTGCAATTTTAAAGCATGGACAGGATAACATGAAGCAAAAGCATTTGGACAATTACGTTTGTGTAGAAACCCGAGAAACCCCTCTCTCTGGAGATTACACTGAAGTCCACAACCAAGGAGACAAAAGAATGCCTGCCACAGAAAGTAATCAAGTCTTCAAAGTAAACGTCAGTCTTTTCCTGGATATCTTGACTCCTTTAATAGACAATTAGTTTAAACCTCTAACTATTTCCACACAGATGAAAATGAACCCGATGATTGAAAACAACGTCAGATAATAATTCTGAAGGGTGAGAATTTTTGCTAACATAATATAACTTGAAACATTTAACATACATTAAAATGGATTTAAACCAACTTTGCATATAATAGTGTCTTGATTATGGGCATTTTTCAGATTCTTGTCAACTTCTTGCTGTAGCTCAACTCGGTGAACATGAGGAAAGCACAGAAGTCAAGCACAAGCACACTGCAGACTTCTGCATGACAAGAATGTTTTCCTTTTGCTTTCTCTGTAGGATGATATTGAAAGAGGTATAGGATTCGAACCCTATTTTAATAGTAGCCATCTGTGTATTTGTGTCCCTTTTGTTCATTTGCTTTCCCATATTTTTCCATTGAATTGTGATTGATAAACATGCATCCTATTGCATGCTTTTGGTTAAAAATTCATTTTTTACTCCTCTTAATGGAACTATTAATATCTTAGAGCCTTTCTACTGAGTGATTGCCTTGCTAAAATAAAATTATTATTTTGACTGGCAATTTAACTTGCATTTCTCATCCAGTGTCCTTTTTTGATTAGAAGAATACAAAGAGAGAATCCCAAGACAGCAGCCAAGAAAGATCGGCAAAAACTTATTGCAGGCATTAGAGCAGAGAGCGTTAAATCCATTCAATTTAGGAGTTTTGAGATAATGCTATAGGTGAGGTGTGGGCAGACTGCCCCCGGTCCCCTCCCCTCCTCCCCCTGTTCTCTGTTTATTATGTGGCGCATTTAGGGGGGGACCTTTTGGGGTTCCCCGAGGGGGGTTGGTTTTAGTTCTCGGATACTGACTGTATCATTGTTATTTGTTTTAATAGGGAGGCAGGGCTAGTATTATATTTGTACTGGTTTTTTAACTTTTCCCTGTCTGCATATATCTATTTGTACACCACCCTGAGCCCTCCGGAGGAGGGTGGTATAAAAAACTAATAATAAACAAACAAAGAAACTTCAGCAATTTCTCAAAAAAGAAAAAGAAGAAGCTTCTCATACTGTTATCTGGGAACACTTTCATGGGAATAAGTCCCACTAAATAGACCTTATTAGAATTCTGAGTTAGGGGTTGAGGTTCCCTTGTTCACATATGCCATTTTTTTCAGAGGTGTATCCAGAGAAAATGGAACCCGGGGCAACACCTACCCAAGTGCCCGCCGGCCCGCCCCCCCGGTCCTGCAGCAAGCTCCCAGCCTGCCGCCCTGGCCTACTGCCCCAGAGGAGGAGCAGCCAGGCTGTGATTTTGCACTCCCTCCCCATGTGACCTAATGAGTGATGCCCAAGTCAATTGACCCCCCATGTCCCTCTGGCAGATATGCCGTTGCCATTTCTGGAGGAAGAGGAGGGTGGGTGGGTGGAGTGTTTAGAGTATCAGACAAGGATCTGGGAGACCCCGTTTTGAATCCCCACTCTGTTAGGTAAGCATGATGGCGGTGTGTGGGCCTACCTCTTTCTTCCAACCTAGCTTACCTCATGGGGTAGTTGAGAGAATTAAATGGAGAAGAGAAGAATGAGGTAAGCTGCGTTGGGATCCTACTGGGGGAATGGCAGAGCATAAATGATGCCAATGAAGTAAACAAATACTTTTTTGAAAGACCAGAACATACTACTGCCTCACCCATCACTTGACATTCTTGGGAAAGGAAGGCAAGCACATTCAGAAGCCAATCTATGCTTTCATGTGCCTGCTGTGCAACTGAGAAATTTAACTGCCCATAGAATATAGACTGTCCTGTGTACCTGACATTTGAGAGTGAGGATCGCCTGAGTGATATAATTCTCAGGAATTGCATACTAGTTAGGAAAATCATGGGAGTTACATTCAGAAATGTGTTTCCTATTGAAACCAGTAGAAATCATTATGAATTTGATTTCATAATACAACTAAATTTGCTGTCAATATTAAATAAACCCATTCAAGTTATTAAAAAGTTGAAAGATATCATGTGAATTTTTTTTCTCCAGCATACTCCTACAGACCAGAGGCTATGCTTGGGTTAGGGGGACAAGTATGAAGGAGCTGAACAAGTAAGTACGGTAAGTCGAGGGTGGGAAATGCAGCAGCTACTGATAAATTTCAAAAATAAAAATAGATACCAATAAAATTACATTAATTGAGGCATCAGTAGGTTAAATGTTTTTGAATATTTATTTCAAAGAAAAACAGTAAACTAGCTCTGTAAGTGGAAAAGAGGGTCAACAAAAACAATATGGTATCAACAATATCCTTAAAAGTACAAAAACCTTAACTCAATCAGCAACCAAGCTAAAACACAAGAGTTAAAATCCTTCAAAACTGGATTTTTGGTCAGCAGAGGAATGTTTATGTTAGCAGTACCAACATTTCAGAGTATCTTTAGGAGACCCTCCTGATAATACCATCCAGGTTTGGTGAAGTTTGGTTCAGGCGGTCCAAAGTTATGGACCCTCAAAAGGGTAGCCCCATCTACTATTAGCTTCCATTGGAAACCATGGGGGATGGGAGCACCCACTTTGGATCCCCTGAACCAAACATCACCAAACCTGGGTGGTATCAGCAAGAGATTATCCTGATGATACCATCCAGGTTTAGTGAAGTTTGGTTCAAGGGGTGCAAAGTTAGGGACCCTCAAAATGTAGCCCCATCGACTATTAGCTCCCATTGGAAACAATGGGGGATGGGGGCACCCCTTTGGGGGCCCATAACTTTGGACCCCCTAAACCAAACTTGGGTGGCATCATCAGGAGAGTCTCTTGAAAAAATCCGTGAAATTTTGGTGCCACTAGCCTAAAAACGGCGCCCCTTGGCAGCCAACAAAGTAAAAACCCTAAAATATATTTTAAAATACACCTCACTCACGTATAAGTCAAGGGGGGCTTTTTCAGCACAAAAAATGTGCTGAAAAAGTCGACTTACATGCAAGTATATACGGTATGTATAAAACAGGCCTTCACAATTACTAATGGAGGTAGTAAGTGAAATGGTATTGCGTGGCTGATTTGAACAACCTGGATCCATTTTTTGTGTGTGTGCATCAGCTACAAACATCAAGCAATTTCTCTAACTGCACACAATATTTCTGACTCTTATGGCAAAATTCTGACTTTCCTAAAAACATTCTGTCAATCTGCTCATAATGCTTCTACTGACTATCCCTATCGGTAAAAGAAAACAAGTTGTTGAAGGCTTTCACAGTCAGAATCAGCCGGCTGTTGTGGTTTTTCTGGGCTGTGTGGCCATGGTCTGCTAATTTTTGCTCCTATTGTTTCACCCACATCTATGGCTGGCATCTTCATAGGCCTGTCACTGTGCTTCAGAAAGAAACACATCTCACTGTGACATGCCTCTGAAGATGCTAGCCAAAGATGAGGGTGAAACAACAGGAGCAAAAACTATCAGACTACAGCCCAGAAAACCCACAACAGCCAGTACAAGAAAATGTTTCCTACTTGTTATTTGGAAACCTTGAGCTTGAATTGTAATTACCTAGAATCAAGGCAAGGACTGAAATATAGCAAGGACTGCAGAACAGTAAACTGTGTTGCTCAACCAGAGACAGACATTAGAGCTCCTAGTATGTATACCAGGGTTGGCCAATCCAGAGGCTGCACAATATATCAGCTGAACAAGCTGACAGTCCCAGATCCTCCTGGCTTTCCTCTCCCCGCAGTCACTGGACCCACATGTAATAATAAGCTCATAGATAGCCAGGCTGCAGCAGGGAGGGAAAAGATGCAAAAATCACTCTCTCCTGGGTCTTATATGAGTTAAACCCTGCTGATGGGAGAAAAAGCAGTGATTCTACCCTCTTCCCACTTCCCACTGTAGCCTCCCAGTCCGAAACCCTCATAGTTGTTATTTTTCATAGGCTCCCAAATTCTTGAAATAAACTCTTCCAAGGGCAGAAATGGCTGCTGGCGGATGTATTCCCAGACCTCACACAGCCCTTGCACTGAATGCAGCCTGATGTCTTCTAACCAGAGGTGGGGGGCAGTCTATTTTCTTCGGTGCTAAAGGACTTGGACCTGACTATACTCCATCCCAGGTGGTTCACCGTGTTATTTCAGGCCATGAGATTACTTTGCAGGCCACAGAGGCTGTGACCCAAGACTGGAAGGATTGTTAACATTACGTACATGAAGCACTTTGAACACTTGAAATTTGTAATACAAATGCTAAGCATTTTGATTATGCTTAATAGCCAGTCTTGAAGCAGTTAACTGGAATGTCTCAAAAGTGTCCCATTTTTATATTCATTGATTTTAAACTATGAGGGTTAATGAATGGGTGGTTATATGACACCATGAATCATTTAATGGAAAAATGCCACAAAGTACAAGGTAGAATATTCAATGTTTCTTTAATATGAGAAAATTGGGTGCTCTGGCCAAATTGTCTCTCAAGACTAAGGCTCAAATGAAACAGCAAGAAACATTATCATGCTTGTACTATTGTGTGTTAGAAAAAGGAAGAAATCCACTCTTCCTCACAATGAGGCTGTTGCCCTTTTGTTACATATTCATTTGGTGGAACACAATAAAATTACTTTCAGTAGCAATGAGATATCTGAAAATTGGTTCAATTTAACCTCACTGGAGTGTTTCTGCTGTTGGTTACCAAGAATAATGCACATAATCAATAATCTTTTTAAAAAACTTTACAAAAAGAAAAATATAATGCAAAAGGAAGAATTTAAATGTTCTTTACTTTAAAGCATATGCATATTAGCAAAGGGAAATGAGTGCAATGCATGGTGGAACAATGCATGGTGGAACATATCACATTATATGTTTATTTAAAAACATAAGTGTTTTATTATTACTATTACTATTACTATTACTATTACTATTACTATTACTATTACTGTTACTATTACTGTTACTATTACTATTATTATTATTATTATTATTATTATTATTATTATTATTATTATTATTATTATTAACAAAATTTAAATGCTGTCTTTCTGCCCTTGGGTGTTTTCTGCACACTTTAAAACACTTTGAGACTGGAAATAAAACGATTCCTCAGTGGAGTTCCACACTGTTTTTACCCCAAAACGTTTTATTTGCAGACTCAAAACATCTTAAATGAAAGCCCTTTTAAAATGATTCTTTTGTTTGTAACATTTTCAAAAAGGCTTCATTTGCCTGTGTGTCCCTTTAAGACATTTCCCAAGTGCCTCTGCCTTCACTTTCTCATTGTGCCATTTTCTCAGCTCACTTCTTGCCCCTGACCTGTTTTCTGTTAGGTTTCTTCATTGGAGCGAGGGGGGTAATCATTGAAGGATGGACTGCAGAAGGTGCAGAGAATTGCAGCACTCTGTTGTGAAGCATACAAGCAATGTTCTCAAACCAAAAGGGAGGGGAAAAAAGAAGAAATAAAAAATGGTGGCCAGGAATTGTTTGGAGGGGATGCAGTGCAGATATACACTGTGGTAAAGGGGGACAAAAACATTTTACGTTTTCAGAATTTGTGTGGAAAGGGCCAAGGGCTGCCGAGGCAGCTAACAATTTAAAACATGTGTGATAAAATTATATTATAAAACCATGCACATCAGCCCTCCTCTTGCATGTTTTTAAAAAGTGTTAAAATACATTCAGAACTGTTAAAATGCATACAAACATTTAAACATTGATTAAGAGGGTGGAATGATACAGGAAAAGCCAAACAAAACAAAGGAGTCTTCACCCTCTGGAGGAAGATGGCAACAGAAGAGGACAAATGGATCTCCCTGGGGACAGAGTCCTAGAGCTTTGGTTCCATGACTGAGAAGGCCCTTTCTTGGGTTGCCACCCACCTAATCTCACTAGGTGTCAGCTGTTAAAGCTGGGCTTCTGAAGATGACCATAATGGTTGAGCAGCTTCATAAGAGATGAAACGTTGCTTAAGGTACATTAGTCCCAAACCATATAGGACTTTGAAAGTCAAATTCAATGCCTTGAGTAATGCCTGGAAACAAACTGGAAGGCAGTGTGGGTAGGCCAAGACCTGAGTGATATGGTCCCTATGAGCTATTTCAGTTAACATCCTGTCTGCAGCATTCCATATCAGTTGAGGCTTCTGAACACTTTTCCAGATAGAGTGCACTTCTCCTCGTAGAGTGCACTGCAGTAATCTAATCTAGATGTAATCAGATAATGCACTACTGTGGTGAGATCTTTTCTGGCTAGGCAAGACCACAGCTGGCTAACCAGTTGAAGTTGGAAAAAGGCCCTCTTGGCCACAACTGCCACCTTATTCAGCAGCAGGCCTGGGTCAAGAGCACTCTAGACTACAGACCTGTTTCTTCAAGGGGTGTTTGTCCCCATTCAGAATGGATGACATCTTAAAGCACTTATTAGCAGTGGCGTACCTAGGCAAATCTGAGCCCTGGGCAAAACCTGAGTCTGGTGCCCCCCCCCCCCACAGATAAGACCTTCAGCCTGGAAGGGCAAAAAGCCTTCAGGCTGCTGCCGGTGCTCCTGCTGTTTTCCTTGGACTTCGAACAAATGGGGGGGGAGGGGTGCCGGTGGAACAGGTTTCCATCCCCTCCGAGCCGCTTGGGGATTACGTCAAGTAAGTTGGAGAGGAGGATCCTCCTGGAAATGAAAACTTACCAACCCCCCCCACCCCTGCTTTGAAGCTCGCTCATAGCCGCTTCTCCTTCCTCTCCTTCCATTAAGCGAACGGATTCAGGTTTCAGCCGCTGTTTGCCAGGGCTTTATCGCCAGTTTCCGATGCGCCATTCAGCCGCGAAGCAAGAGCGCCGGTCCTTCCACCTCTCCCGCACTCGGGCTGAGCGCCACCGGGCGTCGGGCTGCCTGAACGACAGCCTTCGGTGGGGACAAGCTCACCGCTGGGGCCTCCCAGCCCGGCAGGCAGCAGCCCTTGCTGCGCGCTGGTGAGCATCGGAGCTGGGCAGAAGGTGATAAAGCCCTGGCGAAAAGGCAGTGGCTGGAGCCTGTATCCCTTTCAAAACAGAGCAGGGGGGAGGGAGGGAGGAGGGGAGGAGCCGGAAAGTGCAGAGATGAGCTTTGAAGCAGGGGTTTACGGGGGTTTTTTGGTAAGTTTTCATTTCCAGGAGGATCCTCCTCTCCAACTTACTTGACGCAATCCCCAAGCGGCTCAGAGGGGGTGGAAACCTGTTCCACCAGCACCCCTCCCCCCCGAGTTTGTTCAAAGTCCAAGGAAAACAGCAGGAGCACCGGCAGCAGCCTGAAGGCTTTTTGCCCTTCCAGAACTGTGTGTGGGATTCCTCGAAGTCTGCCTCCTCCCTCGTCTCCGCGACTCAGCTGCGCGCACTTCCTCAATGGCCAGTCTGCTGGCTGCCAGCACAGACAGCCCGGGGACAAGCTCACCAGCCGGGGCACCCAGCGGAGTGCAGCAGAGTACCCTCACCGCTCACTTGGAGGGGAGAGTGGTAGTCTGGTTCCCGGCGTTCCTTCAGCTTGTGGGCGGCGCCAGCAGGCAGAACCAGGCAGGGGAAGTGTAACTCAGCCTGCAGGCTGCTCGGCCGGCCAGAGTGGGTGGGGCCGCTCAGACATTTTGTCGCCCATCACGTGACGCACAATTTCTACGCCCAAGGCAGCTGCCCCTTCTGCCCAATGGGTGGTCCGCCTCTGCTTATTAGGCCTTCCACCCACCAGCAGCGCTTCTGTCTTGTTGAGATTAAGCTTCAGTTCATTAGCCCACATCCAACCCAAAATTGCCTGCAGGCACTGGGTCCCTGGGATCATTTGGAAGTGCAAGACATAGCTAAGTGTTGTCCACATATTGGTGACAGCCCAGTTGAAACCCCTGGATGACCTCAGCCTGTGGTCTCATGAAAATATTAGAGAGTATGGGGGACAAGGTGGAACCTTGAAGAACCCCATAGGTCAAAGACCAAGGTGTTGAACAGCAGTCCCCCAACACCTCCTTGTGAACTTATCCTAGAACCACCACAGAATAGTGCTTCCCAATCCTAGTTCAAGTAGGCAGTCCAGAAAAATACCATGATCAATTGAAAGTCACGGAGCTCTCTAGTGCATTCCCTCTTTCTACTCCCAGCAAAGTAATCCAGCAGGGTGTCCAAGTCTGTTTCAGTTCCATAACCAGGCTTAAACTCAGATTGAAAGGGGTCTAAATAAATGCACCTCATCCAGAGTGCATTTCCTGTGTACCCAGCACCATTCTTTGTGTTCCCCTAAATCCCAAGCATCTTTCACAGGACACAGGTGCTTACACTAGAAGGGCAGGATGGGAAAGTCATGTTCTGCAGGTGGAGCTCCACTTGCAGGTCATCAGATCCAACCTATAATAAGGTCATGAACTTGTGATCCCACGTGCAATAGGCTTACCCAATTTTTCAAAACTACAACTCGGCCTTGAGTTCTTAGGGTGCACTTTTTTGACATCACCTTGTGTCTGAAATCTGGCTTCTTGTAGCTCGAACATTTTAACCATTTGCCTTTCTAAGATAAAGAACGATTGAGAAATCCTGAGCTAATGGTGCTTCAGATCATGTCAGTTAGACTGTTACGCTCAACAAAATTAGAAATCTAGGCTGGCAACCAGTAGAGGCTCTTGAAAGGTGGCATGTGGACCACAATGGTATGTGAATCTCTAATCCTCAAGCAGACTGTACTGGCTTAGATAAGAGGAAAATACTATGTCACAGTTTTTCCTCTCCTGGATGTGGAGGACAAAATCAAGCGCAAGGGGTTATCAAGGGATTTTAAAGACCTCCAGCAAAGTAGAATGTTGACGAGGGAGCAGCCACAATGCAATCTATATTCTGGGCAGGAGACTTCGGCTCCCTTACCCGCCTGCTTTCTACCATTTCCCATTGTCTTTCCTCTTAGTGTCTGAGAATATCTTTTTAATTGCTTATCAAATGGATAGTTATTGTATCATAAAATCTTCAAAGCAATCTCCCAGTCCTGCTCAGTTGAAGAGCTGAACTTTTAGACGATGATAGATCACAATGGATTATGCTAATCAGCCTGTTAATAGCTCTCACAGTGTTAACTCAGAGCATTAAAACAAACTGGTCTTTACAACAGCTTGGGAAATGTTTTATAAGACATGTGAGCTATGAGCAGCCATGACAGGGCTAGTAAATAATAGTGGGAGCTGGGGAGACTAAACAAATACTTCGTTAAATTATTGATGCATTAATCAAAAATACAGTTGTTAACCAATATCATTAGTTCAGTGCTAATTGTTTTATGGATTTGCGATGTATGACTTATCTGCATTCAGAGTGAACCTTACTCCTTTCTCTCAGCATGTGTTACCTTTGCATTTTATAAGTGCTCCTTTTATCACCAAACTGAAATTTTATTTCCAGGATTTATTTTAAGATTGATGTTTTAGATGCAGTTCACTCTTTTGTGTTCAACTATGTATACACTGAAAAACATTTCAGTGTATAAAACTATAATAATTCGGGGTTCGTTTTATTGTACATGAATCAGAAATAACATGGTTTCTTTCAAGTAATCAAGACTTGATTTTCTAGAATTTTGAAAAATAGAGATACTTGAATTGATAACAACAAATGCAATTTGCCCAGAAATACCGATGTAGATAACATTATTTTAATTTGTGATCCTAACATGAAAATTCATTTCAGAACTATTTCATGCCCATTTACGTAACACAGTTACCTGATATTTTAATAGTATATACTGCAGAGATTTTTTTTCCAAAGAACATCAAGGAATTATGGTCACATTTCTAAACAGTGTATGAAATAGCCTTTTCTCTCTAATGTCACATAAGCACACAGGCAGCAAATCAGTCTGGTGTTGCATTTTCATACTTTCTTTGGAAAAAATAAGTACATGAATGTGGTCAGAAAACAGTTGCAGGCAGTATCCTTATCATAAGTAAATCTAAAACATTTATGGAAAAAGCTGACAGGATTTTTCAGATACATACCTCAGATTTGCTTCTGTCTGTTCCCACATATCAAAAGATTTGGTCCTCTTTTCTCTAGACTACCGGTACTTATTTACACACAATTAAAAACAAGCGTTTTTTTAAAACTAATGTATTTGAAAAAGTCAAAATCATCCGATACACGAATGCATAGAGGATACCACTTTTCTGTCTTTCTGAAACTGCTAAACCCACAGCTGAAATCTTCTATAGTATATAAATAACGTGGTCATTTTCCCTCTCACGATAAACAGGATAGAGAAGTAATCAGAAGAACCTGCACAATCTCTTGCTACTGAAGACTTTGCAGTTTAAGCAAGCCTATGATTAATTTCACTGCTGTCTTATTTCAGTCTTGGAAGTTTTCTGTTGTGCTATTTGACATGAATTTAATTGACTGTTTACCGTATATAATTGTATTGTACTTTGTAAACCATCTGATCATCTATTGCAGATAGAAGAGCAATTTCAGGTTTGAAGAGGGCAATAGTCTCAGCAATACCTGTTACTGAGTGCTTTTGTAGTATAAAATTAGGGGTGCTGATTTTTTTCTGAGGAGCACATTGACTTCTTTGGCACTGTACTCAGATGCCTGATCCATTTTACTCCCATCCATGTTGCAGTATTGCAAAGTCAACCAGGTTGTACTTCAAGCACTGGAATACACTGAGGTAAAGTTCAGGAGGAGATAGAATTTTAGCTCCTCTCACCCATGTATTTTAATGATGTAAATATGATGTAGTGGTTAAAGTGCTATACTGGAATCTGGGGACCCAGGTTCAGATTCCCACTCTGCTATGAAAGCTCACCAGTTAACCTTGGGCCAGCCACCTCAGCATACATTGCTTCAGCTTCATAGAATTGCTGTGAGGATAAAATGGAGGCGAGAACAATATAAACTGATTTGGTGAGAACAGCAGAATATAATGCCTATCTCAGATGTGAGGGCGATCTGGCTGCGACATCTGTCACCCCATTGATCGCCAGGGTTGATTTGGCTGATCTGGCTGGCTAGGCGGGTGTCCCCTACCTCCCTCACCACTCCAACACCTATCTGAGAAACGAATGTGTTTAAAATAAATGTGTTAATCTACTTGATGATCCCTGGAAAGAGAAAAAAAATCACAGCAAACCATACCTTTCTAGTCTTGCTGGGCAAAATACCATATTCCTGTTTGCCTGAAATTTGGAAGAAGGCTCCCCTGGATAAGGGTTACAACCCCTGGGAATTCCATCCCAAATTTATAAAAAATTATCTCACTGGGGGTGATGAAAAAATAGGGGGAAATCCCATGTAGAAAAAAAAGAATCCAACAAGGATAAATATAAAAATACAAATAAATATATTAATGCAGAATTTTTTAAAAAAATCATTCCAGCCAGTTATACTTAATGCTGTACAGATCTCCACAGAGGTCTTTGCTAGTATGTGCTGCCTAAGATCCTTTAAATGGAAGATGCCAGAGGTTGAACCTGCAACTTTCTGCCTGTGATGCACATGAGCTAATTCTGAACTCTGGTTCCCTGGAAGATGAGAGTTGCACAGAAATTATAAAAATATAACAGCAGAAGGAAGCCTTATATCTTGAGGGATAAAAATAGCAAATAAATGGTACCTTGTAGTGGCACAATGATTTAAAAGAGCTTGCAGGATTGATTTTTTTATTATTATTTTAAAAAGGCTCCAAAAATGAACTAAGCTATCACTTTCTATTACAGTCTGGCGATGGAGTCTGTGATGTCTCTGGGAACTCAGTCTAAATAAGGCCCTCTCTTCTCGTCTCTTTCACATTATGAATAAAAACATGAAATTAGTTTTATGTCAGAAGAACAACCCTTAAGACACTTGTAACTTATAATTATAATTTCTAAGCTGTTTGGCTTGTCAGTATCAAGGAATTCACAGCTTAAGACTTCCAGGGCTTTATAGGCTGTGACATGCTGCGCTGGCTCTGAAAATTAACTATGAATTGCTCATCTGCATCCTGATTTATTAACTACAATGAAAAACAGAAAGTTAGCAATGTACTGTACATTCATTGGGAGCTAGCATAGAGGAAGCACTTAGTTATGCTCAACAGCAAGTTGGTTGCTCAATGAATGATCCCCTCACCCCCCCACCCCCCGCTTTCTTTTTGGAAAGGAAAAAGAAATATAACTGGAAGTATGTCAGCATCACTGGGGAGCATTTTTCAGCATTCAGTTTAAAATTGTAACTGGTTGGCAATGATTTCAGAACTATTATTCATTTTTCAGGGCAAAAGTGAGGAAATGTTATATGCACTTCAAAGGTTTTTTTAAAAAAATTACGTCATCTGCTTTAGCTTTCTAGGATGGTAACTTTTTTATTCAAGACCATTTATAACTTGCTGCTTCAAAAAAATGACAGTCACAATTAATTTTTTTTAAAACCAACTCATGCATAAAAACATCATATCCAGACCCACCTCAGCATATACAAGATTTGCAACCCACATAGTGCTCAGATACATAACTAGGGTTGTCTGCCAACAGCTGGTAGCCAAAAGGAGACTGGGGAGTGGGAACATAGGAGATGCCATCACATCAACTGCGTGACAGCATCTATGGGCTCTAGGATTTAGAAGTTTCACTGAATCCTAGAGCAACATGGCATCACTTCTGATTTTGTCCCAGAAATGACAGTGACATCAAAGTAGCAGTGATTTTAGCTGTATTTTTCTCCTGCTACTTACTGGGCAGCAGAGTGGTGACAGCTGTCATTTGGAAATCCCCCACAACAGTGAGAAACCTAGAAATCCTATACCTAGCTGAAATGTCCCAGTAGCCATCTATGAAAGTGTCAAATGAATAACAAAAGGTCTGCTGGAACAGCCACATTTTGTATGGCTTCATAAATGCTAAGAAAGTCAGGATTGTCAGATTTCTTTAGGAATGCTCTTCCATAAATGCAGTGCAGTCACAGAAAACACCTCATCTCTCACATAAGTTCTCTCCTTACTAATTGATGAGAGGCAGGTATGTACAAGACAATAATACTGCCCCACTATTACTCCTACTGTGTTCTATTGCAAGAATGAAGAATGCCCTCATCTTGTATTTGGCAAATCTGAATGGTGAGGACACAAAGCAAACTGAATACAGTGGTATCTCCATAATTCTTGGAGTCTTTTCCTGTAATGGTCCGACAAAACCTTAGCTGGAATATTTTCTGCAAGCAATGTCATGTATACTGGGGTGGAGAGGATGGGGCAAGAATCTTGTGTCAAGAGATCCGCATGATATAGATTTTAAACTGTCAGACAGGAATTGCAGAGGCTTGGATTCAAGTCTTCCCTCAGCCATGTAGCTCACTGGATGACTTCAGGTCAGTCAACTATCACATTTAACCTATCACATTGGAATAAAATGAAGAAAGGCTTCATGCACTGAAAGAAGGGGAGAATAAAAATGTGTGAGATTTTTTTTTCAAAAAAAATCAGGTGTATTAATGCCATTGCTGCAAGGAGGATGAGAGGCTAACATATCTACAAGATGGACACTATCATAAAGACATCTGGGCCCCGTGCAACTGGGTAATGAAACCACAGTCTGAAAAGGTATTGGGTTACTATAAGAATAAATAATAGAGCCAAAGGACTATTATAAGAGAGGAGCAGGGGGATATGCAGCAATCAATCCAACTTTTCATCTCATGATCAATATATAAATAACAAGCTTTCTTTGAAGCAAAAGTTTTGATAGTTTATAGTGTTTTCTGTTTAAATGCTTTCCCCTGCTTCCGCTCTCAGTTCTCATTTCTAATGAGTGCACATGTAGATAATTCTTCATGCATGGGGGAAAAAATTGACATTTTCTATTATCTTGCAGTATGTTAGTAATGCCTTCAGTACTGCCATACCTCATGCATGTATCTTTCTCTCTCTGAGCACACACACAAGCATACTCCCTCCAGAGAAACAGATGTTTGATTTAACTCATGTAAAAGACAAAAATTGAGTTACGGCTCCAGAGTGCAAGATCTGCAATGTTTGCTACAGTTTATTAATGTTAACCAAATAAAAATGACATTAGTGAAAAAGATCTACATGAGACTTCAGAACTCCCAAGATCAGGCCAGATGGTCACTTCTAACTGATCTAATCTTGTAAACTCTGTTGAGAGACAAGCTATTGATTGAATTTCTGACTTTAAATGCAGGCCCCGTATCTACACATGTCCAAACTGATATCAGTTCTTTGAAATCCAATACAGAGGTGTAGATTGGGAGATGATGTTAGTTGCTCCCTATTAAAAATGTCAATCCCATCTGTTCTCTACGATTTTAAGATGGTATGTGTGGATTGTAAATAGATAAGTATCAAACTGAGATGTTTCATTTGAAGATTTGTTTGAGATGAAGAACGAGGGGAAATCTAAAACTGTGCTGCAAGAGATAGGAACAAGAGATAGGTGGATGGAAAGGTAAAAGAACATATACCTGAAAAAAATCAAACTTTTTTTTTAAAAAAGAGGTCATCTATGGTAAATAGTTCAATGAATCTTCTGTATTATGAAATAAGAGACTCCTACTAGTAAAGTCCAGATCAATTAAAATCAATAGTTTTTCTATTGACTTAAATGGTACTTGGTTGATACTGTGATTAAGGTGGATTGTGATCTTCCAAAATAAAAGAGAAGCCTTAGATGTGTCCTTGAAAATAAAAGACATCTGGCAGTGGATCAAAATTCACATCAAACAATAGGCAAATGCTGCAGTACAGAATAACAGAGATATCAGACTTCCTTTAAAAAAATATTGCTATTGAAACTCTCTGTGGAGCTCCAGGATCTGATGATTAAAATGTAAAGGTATTATTATCTTGCCATGCACATGGTTCATCTCCGGATACTCTTGTGACCCCCTGAACATCTGCCATACTGCCACATTCTGATGACATTCCCCTGAAGTTCAGTTTCAAATGGCAGATGACAGCACCATCAAAGCAGCTATTCTGAGACCTGATATTCCTGAAGGACCACCAAGAATTTTGGTAAATATGGCTGCTTTCTAGCAACACATGGGCAAATGGCTGGTAGAAAATAAACACCCTTTTGGTGTGTGTCTAGTAAAATAGACAATTTTCTAAAGTCTGGAGGGAAGTGGGGGAAATAGAGAGGCTTTTTAAGAATAGCCAATTTGCTACCAAACAGCTGTTGCTGTTTAAATTTCATCAACAAAGGAAAGGGGCCATATGGACCAGTGCTATTTCAGGAAATAGATAATGAAGAGGACCAGGAACAGTGAAAATCATACTAAAAAGGAGATGGGTCCATTGTAATGTAAAACTTTGAGAACTCAAAATTTAACTACCTCAGAACATGTAGAGGTTGATAAATGTTATTCTAACAGTACCAGTGCCAGCAGTGGTAATAAAGGCATGCAGAATAGTTTTGTTCCTGTTTAACTACACTGGCTTCCTCCCCCACAAAGAATTATTTGGTGCTGAGGGAGCTGAAAGTTCTGGCACAAGTCCCTCCTCTGCCTCACAGAGCTATAGTTCCCATTGGTGAGATCCTAAACCTGTTTAAAGTATAGTAAGATAGTCAGACAGGGAACAGATCTGATACTATTAATAACTGGCATTATAGTGTAATTCAATGGTTCAACCCATTTCACAAGCATTAGCCTAGAGTTATCATTGGACCAAGAGAAAAATATTCTATCCCTTGAACAAACCCTTAATGTGTGGAAATGGGCAATTGAAGCATCTCATGGCATGGAAATAAATAAAATCACCAAGCATATGCTGCATATGAAACTGATATTAACAGAAAAGCTAGAAGGACCAGTTCACAAGCATTAACCAAGAGTAACCATTGGACCAAGAGAAAAATATTCTATCCCTTTAACAGATCCTTAATGTGTGGAAATGGGCAATTGAAGCATGGCATGGAAATAAATAAAATTGCCAAGCATGTGCTTCATATGAAACTGATATTAACAACAAAACAGTTTAAAATTTGGCACTGTATGACCTAATAAGAGGCCTGAAAACCAGGACATCAGTATTTTTTACCAATTATGCAAGTCGAGGTTATAATGCAAAATGCTGAAAATGTCAAAATACCAATTGTACTTTTTATCATATGTGTTGGACATGTCCAGAAACAAGGAAATATTGGATTATGATTTATGATGAAATGCAAAAGGTATTGAAAGATAAGTTTTGTATTGGATCCCAAAAGTATGGTATTAAACATTTTACCAAACAATGCACCAAAAGTGTACTATAAACTGTTTAAATATATGGTGACAGTGGCCAGAATTGTGTTTTCAACAAGATGGAATACAGATCATCACCCAGCTCTTGTGCAATGGACAAATAAACTAGAAGAAGAAGAGTTTGGATTTATATCCCCCCTTTCTCTTTGGCAGGAGAACTCAAAGGGGCTTACAATCTCCTTGCCCTTCCCCCCTCACAACAAACACCTAATAGAACATTCAACAAAGCCAAAGCATTCAAATCCTTGGTACATAGACTGGCCTTAGAGTATGAAAAAAGGGAAGTATTTTTGGACTGTATAAACCAAAGACTTGGATAGCTAGAGATATTAATGGTTATATGTTGAAAAAGAAAATGTTGAACTCAGATTTTGGACCTCATTTAGACTTGAAAACCTTCACTGGAATTTAAGATGTTGTAAGATCAGACTATAACAGATGTAAGCAAGCTTCATGTATTATATAAGTTGTAACACTAATTCTTAATTTTATGAAATATTTTTTTAAAAAATTATGCAAGTTGAGTGAGTTGCTAAAATATCATTTGAACCATGATACATCTTACACTTTTAAATATTACATTAAACCCAAATGGCTGCTTATTTTTTCCAGTTTTTTTAAATAAACAAAATAAGACTTCCAAATTATTACTGCTGTTGCTGAGATACTGTCAGAAATAGTTAAAATTAACCATTGCCACTTCAAGAGTAACTTCACTGACCCCAAGCTGAGATGGGTCAGAGCAAGAACCAGAGCAAGAACCAACACATTTCCTCTTACGCTATCTCCAGAGAGATTTACGACATCTCTATGTCAGAAGCATGTTTGTGTATATTGTCTAACCTATGAGGGTCACTAGAGCACATTTTGTTTGTCTGTCCAAAATGTATGGCATTTAGACCCCGTTTTTCTCTTAAGGCTCCAATTTTGGCAGGCCCTTGCCCTCCTAACTCCAAACTGAATTATCCCCTGAATAATCAGGATCCCATGCTATTGGAAATGGTGGCCAATTTTCTCATTAATACTCTGAAATAATCCTCTGGGCTTTCCTTTCTGTGTATATTATGTTTGTACACTTTCAACATTCCTCCCAGTTCTCTTATTTTGTCTAATTTTATTTGGTATATTTCTTTTGATGCCTAATAAAGGTTACTGTACTGAGTAACTTCTCAGCTCTTCAAGAACATTCTCACTTGAAGTTATAAGCAACACTATGATTTGTAAGACCATGATATTACGGTCAAGGATACAGAAACAAAACTGGAAGGAACTAACCAAATTACAGCTAATTATGACTAACCTCCATCAAAAACAAGGGAGTTTAGTTGCAACTTGCATGTTCTGACTTCTGTGATATCTAATCAACCTTTGTTAGACTGATACCAGTACCTTTCATTTGTCAACTGATCCTTCTCTTCGGTCTCATATTATAAGAAGTTCTGTTTTTCTGATGTACTGTATAGGTATTTCTGAGGAATTTCTGAGAAGACAAGGAAAGATCAGGTTGGGTCTTCCTGATAGTTCCAAAACTCATCTCTGTTTGCACATTAGTGGAGTAGAAGTAGTAGAATAGATCATGTGGCACTATGATAGTGTCAGAAGCTGCATTTTTAATGTCTGTGTACTTGTGGGAATCATCTATTTCTGCCAAGGAACTTGATCATTTAAACTGAGTGAGCCACAAAGCACTGGCAGTGCTATTTTTGTATGAGTAACTGGGCCATAAAGGTTAAATTAATTGGTTAGGATGATGCCTGATGGTGCTGAAACATACAAAACTACAGCTCTTCCCCATGGCACACTCAATCAAGACCCACCCTTACTTACAGACAATTATGAATGTGCATTGATGTACATTAATCCTTTAGTGACCGTGTAACCCCTATGTTCAGAATGAGATGACCCAGAGAGGGGTGGAGACTGAAAGCAGCACAAGGCTGTAAAGCTCATGAAGTTGGAGGAAGCAAGGCTACCAGGCTGGGACCTTGATTTATTTTTATAAGCCCTTAACATCTTGTTTAAGGTAACGGCAATGTTGTTGGGATCTAATGGGAAAGGAGTTGTTTATTTTTTTGCTATATTGTAAATGTTAGAATTTATTGTTTCAGGGTTGTTGTGTATGTAGTGGGTAAGAGTTCTTTTGGGGACCTTAATCATCTTGAATCCAGTTCGTTACCAATAAGCCTCCCCTTAAAGTCTTCTGCATGGAGTTTTCAACCACCAGCAGGAAGAATGGACTTGGTATTATCAGACTGTAATTAGAAGGACTTGGAATGAAACTTGAACAGGACCTTGGAGTATTAAGTTAAATGTTAATGTTTGATCATTGTCATATGTTAAAGAAAGCAAACCATTTTGTTTAAACTGGTTCTGGTGGGTTTTCCAGGCTGTGTGGCCGTGGTCTGGTGGATCTTGTTCCCAACATTTCACCTGCATCTGTGGCTGGCATCTTCAGAGGTGTATCACAGAGGGAAGTCTGTTACACGCTGCATCCTTCCCCTACATATGATACACCTCTCGGAAGATGCTGTAGCCACAGATGCAGGTGGTGAAACATTAGGGGAACAAGATCAACCTCAGACCATTAGGCCACCACACAGCCTGGAAAAGCCCACCAGAACCAGTGCTGAATCCTACCGCTCGAAAAGTAGCTTCGACAATACATTTTGTTTAAAATTGTTCCAAACTCCTTCCAAATTCCCCTCTCCCGAACTTACCACACCTCAGATAATTTTCATGGTTTCCAAAACCTCTGAAAATGAGACTTTTCCACATGCTTTGCAGAGAAAATGAAGGGAGAAAACATGCATTTGGCTTGCTTCAGGTTTTCTTACTCCTCCCCACCTTCCCCTGCCCACCCAACAGCAATTTCTCCCATAATTCAGGGCAGTAATTCAGACTGATCTGAAGAACTATTATAAAAATTTTAATACTGCTGGTCTATCACTGGAACTGGGGCAATAGCCTAGTGAAATCTACATGAAATGTACACAGTCTAGTAAAATTATGTTAGACCCAAGATAGCAAACACACACAAAAGGCAGCAGAGCTCAACGTTCCCAACTGGAGAGTGCTCAGACAGAACAGATGAGTAAAATGGAAATTCTGCTCAGCTAGAAACACTTTGCAGCAGAAGAATCTCATTTAAACAAAAACAAAAAAGTAGGACAAACTCACTGTGAAGCTCAATGGCTGTGAGGTAAGCACTGCATGCATAAAGGACCAATAAGTTCCTCAGGGCAGGAATCAATCTTTTGTATTTGTTACTCAGCAAAAAGCCCTGTAAACACTATGAAAGTGATACTAATAGCATGAATCAGACCATTCATCTAGCTCAGTATTATCTATTCCAACTAGCAGGGTTGTGGGTATTTAAAGTCAAAGGCACAATGAATAGGAAGAACTGGAAACATAGGAGATATCTGGATGCAACCTGTGACTGAGCATCTTCTCCTCTCATTTTTGTAGGCAATTTGAGATTGGGCTTATCCAAATGAATGAATCAAATGGCTGTTGAGTTCTGTGTCATAACCTGCATATTGCAGCCTGAGCGGGTCATGCGAGAGCCAGAACTAGCTAATTTTGTGCCCAAGGCAAGAATATAAAATTGCACCCCTGCATTTTTATAGTAGTTATTTGATTAAAAGGTACATATAGAAATAACAAGACTAATAATAACACAATGTTTATTTTAGTAATTATATTCTTTTTTCTGTGCCACTCAGCTTTGTGCACCCAAGGCAAGTGCTTCATTCACTTTGCCCTTGTTCAGCAACCTACTGGGACTAAATGGTGTCCAGGGGCATGACCACCTCTTCTTGCACCCTTCTGGCTCCCCGTGACCCACTTACCAGAGCCAGAAGGGAGGCCTGGAGAGGGCAGGGCTCTTGGGCGAGTGCCACGGAGCCACCTGCTGCAGCACCCTGCCCCCCGGGGCCTCCTTGCAGACCAGCTCCTGCCTATTCCAGGGCCTGGGGAGGGCAGAAGCCAGCCTGCAGGGAGGACAGGAGGGCAGGGCACTGTGGCAGGTGGTCCAGGCAGGCACCGTCACCACCTGCCTTGGAGCCCTGCCCCCTGTGGTCTCACTACAGGCCGGCTCCTGCCCTCCCCAGAGTCTGGGGAGGGCAGAAGCCGGCCTGCAGGGAGGGTGTGGGGGGGGCACCATGGCCACCTGCCACCAAGCCCCACCCCAGGCCTCCCTGGAAACCCCATGTTTCCATTAGCAGTACATCCCTGTGTGAGGCCAGACTCCATGTCTGGTCCTCGGCAGCTGTGTTTCATAAGGACTGGTAAGGAAATAAACCCACAGAAATCAAAGTTTGAAAAGAAAAGATAGCTTTACTGGACAGCATAGGCATCTGACCAGGGTAACTCTAGCAGAGTCACGCCTTACCCAGATAAAGTCTTCATTTTTATAGATACAAAGAATACATACATCATATGATCATACCTGTAAACGTATCCCATAAGATCATACCCCTTTCATGTGCTTTCTGCATGAACCTTAAAATCTCATTGGATGATTCTGTCTCCTTGTCACATTAAGACGCAAATCCTCTACACGAGATCCGCAAATTCGCTTCTCTGACTCAAAACATTGTCTATACATACACAAGCTGCCATGCTACCAGAATATCTTGCTCACTTTTCCCTCTGCCCATATGCAAACTAAATTCTACCTTTCTGGTTTTCAAGGATAACCGGTTTTCCTACTTTTCTAAGTTTGCTCCCAGAGAGAAATCTCTCCAGGGTAAAAAGGTTTACATACATTCCTTAGAATCATAAAACTTCCCTTTTCCCAGTTTAAAATGATTTAAAAACATGATTTTAACAATTATACCATTTTGATTCTAATACAATAGAATTATAGTAAAATGCCAGTACATATGAATCTCTCATTATAATTTCTGTGTTCATTTAACATATATATAAATATATATAATAAAAAACACATTCATTTCTATTCTAACTTCTGATCTCTTATTTCCCTCAGGCAACCCATATAGCAAGTTCTGGCTGTTTCCGCACGGCCACGCTCAGGGGGCATCGGGCGGTGATATCTAACAGCCGGACAAGCTATTCCTGCCTCGCCGAGGACCGCTTCGCGTATCCTGAATGGTCCTGGTAGGGATGGGGAAGCCTGTACTTCGCGCGAGTGCTGGAAGAGCCAATTCACCAGGCACTGCCTTCTTACCTTTCCTTCCGACCTTCTGGCTGGCGTTGGCCAGCGCCAGGGGACACGCTGCAGTTCTGCCCTGCATGACAGAGCTCTGGAGTCGCAGAGGCTGGGGCCCTTTGCGCCTGGGGCTTTACACCTTCCACGGTGAAGGCTTCCGAGGCAAGGGAAGGCGTTCGGTAAAGGGGGGGAATGGCGCCTTCCAGCTGCTGCCGTTCGCACGGCAGCATTTTGAAGCTGCTGTTTCTGAAAAACCTCACCCAGGAGCGAGGGTTCAGAAAGCCCAGGCGTGCTTCGGCTGCCATCAGGGGTTGTGAAGGAAATACCGACCCCTCCCCAGGGACGCTGTTTTTAGCATTCCTGGGTCGCTGTATTCTGCACATGCGGAAACAGCCTCTGACAAAAACAAAGTTATAAATGTATTCTTCTGTCTCTGGCCCTTATTGACAAGAACTTAAAGATTTTATCTTGGCTTGCCTGCATGAGCACTTATGTCTCTATATACAGAAACCCCATTTTGATTCTTCAAATCATTGGATCGTACAAACTTAATATTCCTTGATATCAAATACAATTTTAGGTGTTTTGCCCTTTGTTACAGCTCTGGGTCATGCTGCCAGATGCAGAATCAGCCCAAGATAATTTTATACCCAATTATCAGGTATCCCAAGTGTGTGTTTTCTATTAATTTGTGTAATTGTTGGGTTTGTTGGATACATACTTTGTACTCTGTAAACCATTGCAGTCCCTAGTATGGGAGAACAGTAAGGTATAAATGTTTAAATAAATATCAATATATCTGTTATTCGAGGTTCCTTTTCAGTGGAGTTTCCAGGAATTGGCCCAGCCATTCCACTGTTAGTTACAATACCACTAATTAATATAATTAATAGCATTGATTAGTTTAACTTATAATGATGCAAGGACTGAGGCAATCGTGCATGAATATGTCAAGACTAAGCAAGATGCAGCAGCATCCCCAAGGTCACTCTGGGATTAGGCTGCCAACCTCCAGGCAGTAACTACAGATCTCTTATTATTACAACTGATTTCCAGGTGACAGAGATAGTTCACTTGGAGAAAATGGCCTCTCTGAAAGGTGAATTCTATGTCATTATACCCCATTGAAGCTCCACCCACCCTCAAATCTCCAGATATTGCCCAACTTGGAGCTAGCAATCCTACCCTGGAAATATAACATAAGTTTGTAGAGTAACTTTCCGCTAGGGAAATGCTGTGCCCAAATTCTCGTCATGGCCACTGTGGCACAGAGAGTAATGGGCTCATTCCTTTCTCCCATGCTATTTTTCTGACCCAAAACAATGATGGGGAACATGTTTGCCAAAATATGCACTATGGTGCTTATTCACTGAGACAGGTTTCCATCCAACCCACTTCTGTTCATAGCTTCAGTCAGAGTTTATTGAGCAAATGTGCCATGACTTACATTGGACTGCTGTCTTTCTGAGTCATGAAATCTATGCAGAATTCACCCTTTACTTGTGAAAAAGACATTGCTCTGGCCCATCCTTTCCCCAAGCCTATACAAAGAGTCATAAAAACATTTGTGCACTGGGGATTTGCACCCAGAAGAAAGTGAAACTGTGACAATCACAGGGCAGAATGCTGTATCAATGAGCACTTGGTGTGGTCCTCAGACAAGTCCCCCACGCCACTCATTCCCGACAGCTTTCCTATCCTTTTTAGATATTACATGAAATAGTCACATGGAAGATATAGCCGAATCCTGCTTTTTGTTATTTTCTGGGTTCCATATATATTACCTAAACTTTTATTTCCCAAAGGCGCAAATGAGTGGAGGTACTTACAGCAAATCTGCTTCCTGACACCTTTTTTATTTATGGACTGGGCCAGACAGGAATCAAGAGGACAAACTACATCTGTAATTTGTAATTAAGAATAATCATTAGCTACATAAACTACAAAATGCAGCTTTGTTACACTCTGGCAAATGTACTGCAAGCTCTAATTACATGGCTGATTTTGCTTTTGTTTTTTAAGCTGATTTTTTGATTTTCTGCTCCAAGACAGATATAAACATAATATATATCTGGTCTTACACAGAATAATTGTTTCTCGCATTCTCAGTTACAACTTTCCTAGATACCAAAAATAAGGTTCAGATATCAATATCTATTGGTTTAAAATTTAATAAGCTTTTATCCTTCTGCCATTAGCATTAAGCCAGATCTCCTGGGTTAGTTTCGAGTTAATTGCCTAAAGGTTTTATGATACATCTAATTGGTTCAGTCATCTTTCTGTGCCATGAACCCTACCAGACAGCCGATAGGGCCTGAACTCAAACACAAGGCCAAGGGCCTACCTGTTATTTAGTATGTGCTAGAAGTTCACATTTTCCTTTCCTCTTCTTTTTTTCTTCGCTCCATGTGAAAATAGTTAACCACATAGAAAAGGTTCCACCCTTCCACTTTACAAAATGGTGAAATTAAATTTTCCATACAGCTACCAGGGGACTGCAGTAAATTACCCTGGTAAGAGAGTTTACATTGATTCTGAAAAAAAGCACTTGTCCATATGTAACAACGATAACCTTTTAGTAGGTTTGAAAAACAAATCTGACACCCCATTAAAAGGCAAATGATTTTTTCTCCACTAAAGAAAAAGAAACTTTTAAAATACAGAAGGCTATTAATAAATAATGGGGCTTTTTTTAAAAAATAGGAAAGACTGACATGAAAGCTTAAGCTATAAACTGCATCAGAGGTAAGATTTTGACTTGTGTGGTTTATTTGTCAAAGACATGAGATGGGATATCTTTTTTATTAGCTGTGCATAATATATTTTATTGAATGTCACGTTGTAATATGATTTTAAAAGGAAGACAGAAAAATTACATTTTCTTGGGTCCATAATACTGCAAAAACATGGTAGACTTATTAACCACTAACCACAACAAGAAATCATATAAGAACCCCCCACCGCATTCCAAAATCCCTTTTTTGGAAACGCGTTCTTTCTTTTCTTACTTTTACTAGATATATTTTCAAAAAATGTAGTTTCAAATGTGCCTTGAAAATCACTTGTGAACAAACAAACAAAAAGCAAAATAGTGGTTTTCTTATTATTTTAGCAAAGCAATTAAAAACAAGTCTGCAAAAGAGAAAGTTTTGAATCATAATATCAGTCTGTGCTATCTAGCTGTAGAAGTGTTTTTGCTCTGTTTGGGATTATGGGATTCCATTGTCCTTTTCCATAATGTATTTTCTCTGTGCCCAGCTGATTCCCCCTCCCCCTTTGCCTTAAACACTCTGCTGTTGCTTTTTTCCAAGGAATCTTGGCAGCATACCCTAAATAAAATTCCTTCAATTGGAAATTATAGGTAGCAATAATTAGATTAAGTCACATCTGATCTAAAAACTGGTTCTCTCTCTCTCCTGCCTCTCTCTCTCTCTGCAATAGGACCACTGTGAACAAAATTATATAATTTTGGTCACTGATATGTTGATAATTGGTCAAGATGTATTAAATCCCACAGTTGTTGCAACCATTAAGTCAGTACATTCTGAACCTTTGAATGGCTGGCAGAAGTCCTCTTTGCAGCTATAGTCTTCAGTACTTCCCAGAGTAAATCCAATCGCAATTCTGTATTTAATTATACTTGTATCGCACAGTTATTCTGCTAAAATATTGAGCTTTTACCCAGCTATCACCCTTATTTTTATAGTAATAGCAGCAAGATCAACTATGCTGTATATCATATTTTATTTTTGTCATTGTCCAAAACTTTAGGTGTCTTTGCATTGCCATTTTGTAATGGTTCTTTGAATCTAAATTTCTTGTGACTGTAAATAGTTCCATGGAAAGAAAAAAATTACTTCCTGTAATTTTTCTCCTCTTTTTCATAAGTTTATTGGGAACACCCAATAAAAGATAATAAAGTTCAAAGCAAATGTGCTTTTTATCAAATCACATAATGAGTTCCTGAACTGAGAGGTAGGGATAGGGCAGAAATGCCTAAATAAATAAATACTAAATATTTTCGCAAATTCTGTTGGTTCACTAAGGATATTATGTGTTTCTTCTGATGATCAGGGCCAGTATCCTCTTACCCCTGTGATGACTGCAACAGAGACCTGATGCTCTCTGGGGAGCCCAGCCCATCTGCAGGATTGATAGCAGTGAGCTGGGAAAGAGGCTGGGACAGGCACATGAGGGGTGGCCAAAGAAGGAAGAGCCCCAAGCAGAGACTGACAATACCCTGACCCACCAAAGCAACGGCCCTCAGCAGCGGAACATGCTCGTGTTGAGCAGAGGGAACCTGAAGAGGTGGAAGATGCCAGGTGGCCTACCTCACCTGATGAAGACTAGAAGATCATCCACAGGTACCACTCCTGCCAGGTTTGCCCAGCCTGCTCCCAGGCACCCCTTCATTTATTTGCATGTTGGGCAGAGCAGCCCTGAACAGGCCAAAGAGGTGGAATGCCATCACTGGGGCCACAGGAGCCATGTGGTTGATCTCCACTGAACTGCACGGTGCCATGGACAATAAACCAGGTGACCTGGTGAGTGTTCTCCATGTTGGGAACTGAGGCCCTGTAGTGTAGGAGGATTTGCATATTACGGACCCAGGTGTGACTGCCATTCCCCAACACCACTGAACCTGGGCCCACGGGAGGGAGGGGAAAGGGGCACGTAGCCCATGGAACACTAGACCATCAAGTTGGGAGTGCCCTGGGGGCATTGGGGACAAGTAGCACAAGGCCTCTAGATTCTGGTCCAGCTGTCAAGAAGCAAGGCAACATAGGTATTAAAGGGTGGGTGCATGTTGTGGGATCCAGTGTCCTTAATCTCCCAGGTACAGCCATGGAAATTTGTATATGGTCACCAAGGTAGCACCCACAGAAGGACTGGGGTGACCTGAGGCATCACCCAGACCCTATGGGGATCTGGCCACTGGGAAATAGGATTTGGGAAAAGGGGAAAGGGCCACATTATTGGAGGACAACACCTTTCTCTATGGGGACCAAGACAATGCCATGCTTGCCCATTGGAGAGATTGGTGTTATCCTTCCATGATGGATGGTCCTGTGCTTTGGTCAAAGATAGACATGGCCTAGAGCAATCCTATACAGATGCTTGTGGCATTCCACAAACATCTCCTCACCCTTCTCAGGGGGCTCTCGGTTTGGAGGTAATGTCCCTCGTCACGTAGCTCAGATGGCCACTGCCGCAATGCCTCCTACACCTGCTCCCAGGCAAGTTGACTCTGAATTTTCTTTCCCAACAGCACTGCCTCAGCCCCCTCCCCTATTTCCCCCTCCCCTCTAGGGGATTGGGAACAAAAAGGGGAAGGCACTGACATAGTGCAGTGTTGTGGAGCATGGTGCACACAGTTAACAGTATGGCCAGCAGCTCCAACTTCTTGGTTCAACAACTCCAGTATGATTTAGGTGCATCTTGAGATGATTGAAGGTCCACTCAATGACCATGTGCATAATCCAGTGGGCTTGGTTGTAGATAGCCCTGTTGTCTGGTTCATCCAGGCTGAATGGGGTGAGCAGGTATGGCAGAAGTGGGTACCCATTGTCACCAGTGGAAAGTGAGGATGTCTGCATTGCCCTGGCCCTCCCATCCCCTCAAATGGCCTTGTAGGCAGTGTGGGTGTCAGGGGTTCCCACAATGCGTTGTCCAGTTCTCACATTCCTTTGCAACTATATGACTGTAACCTCACTGCTGAGCATTGAGAACCAGACAATCCAGTACAACTGGAGAGATGCTGAGTATGTGCTTCTGTTCATTCTTGTTGTGTGAATGTTGCCCTTGCCTCAGACAAATGGGTTAGCACCAGGGCACATTGCTGGGTCTTCTGGCAGATGACCACTGGGTGTGTCAGCACTCAGCTATGCTCAGCAACCTGAAGCACTGGAATTACTTCTTCTTCTGGGCCCGGAGAAGTGTGTAAGCCCTTGTGGCCGAGGAGCAGGCTCATACAAGGAGGCTCTAAGGCAGTGGTTCTCAAGCTTCCTAATGCCGTGACCCTTTAATACAGTTCCTCATGTTGCAATGACCCCCAATCCTAACATTTATCCATTTTAAAGATGGAGAACACTGATGCAGAGAGTCTTAGGCTCATTCCGCACATGCAAAATAATGCACTTTCAAGCTGCTTTCACAACTGTTTTTGCCATTCCGCACAGCTTCAAAGAGCCTTGAAAGCAGCTTGAAAGTGCATTATTCTGCGTGTGCGGAATGAGCCTTTGGCAATCCCTGTGAAAGGGTCATTTGACCCCCAAAGGGGTCCCGACCCCCAGGTTGAGGACCACTGCTCTAAGGGATGGCCTTTCCAGACCTGATCCTATCATGCAAGCTGTGATCCCTACTGCAGTAGTGGCATCAAGGTCCTGACTGCAGTGGTGAGAAGAGAAATTAATCCTCCCACTCAACTGTACCCACCTTTATTGTCAGTTCTTCCCCTCTAACATAATTGCCACCATGGGGATGGGTTCTTTTGCATCCCCTTGTCGCAGGAGAGCCTCACTGGTTCCAAGACTTCCAACAGCCTCTCTAGCCAGCACCCTCACTGGGCAGTCAGGATCCAATTGCTGCACCAAACCTCCTTCCCATTCTCTCAATGTTCTTGTGAGGACCCCAGTCCATACCCACTTTTCCTTCCCATTCTCTGGATGTTCTTGTGAGGATGTTCTTCTTTTGTTTCAGTGTTGGCCATGATGCAGCTACCTGTTTAGAATGTGACTCAGCTGCATTATTCCCAGCTGCAGCAAAGTTTCCCCCTCCCCCAGGTTTGGATTGCACTATACATCTTTTTTGTTGTTGTTTTTGGTGGTCAAATCACACCTGAATCATGGCAACCCCTGGTGGAGTTTTCAGTGTAAAAGATGTTCAGAGATGGTTTGCTACCACCTGCCTTTGCATCACAACCCTGGTCTTCCTCAGAGGTCTCCCCTCCCAATACTTGCTAGGGCCAACTCTTCTTTGCTTCTGAGATCTGATAACATCATTAACAAAGAAATATTGATATCAGTGCTGCTTACAGTTTTCCCATAAAACAAAATTCTTAAACCACTGATCATGATTAAAATATTTATCTCTTATAACCAAAAAACTGAGAGATGTGATCTGCTAATATCATAAACACAATAAAATTCTGAAAATAATGCATCTCTTTCTTGGGGGTTTGTTCTAGTGTCGATATCTTTGTAACCAGCTAAGTTACAATATCAGGTACATAGACAACCTAGAGTAGGAACATAGTAGCTACACAGTTTTTTGACTGACCCCATGACACATAAAGGCATTTTCTGCCACTCTCCTAAAACCTTATCTGATTGCAGAATTTTAACAAATTCAGTTTTGATAAGAGAAATGTTATAATTCATACTTTTTTTAAAAGTGCATTTGAAATACATCACCAGAAATATTGTCTCACTTTTTATTAATGTAAAACAATATCTTCAAATAAATAATTTATTTTTATAAATTGTATACCTAAAAACAAAATTGTTTATTTTGGCCAGATTTGTTCACCATAAAAGCTTGCAGGTCTATGAACTCCTTCTGGGAAATACTGCAATAATCACCAAGTAATGATGGCAGTGAGAGGGAAGTAATTCTTCTTAATCCAAAAATATGAATTTATTATTTAGAACAGTTTAAAATGATGACAAATGTCTTTACATGCCACAAAGTTATCCTATTTCCTCACTTGATTCATTCTAGAAATATCCCAAGGTTCTCATAGTTCTCCTATTTAAAAAAAAAAGGAAAAGGAAAAACAGAAAAACAGAATGAGAGCCCTGAATATGCCATTCTTGCAATTGAATTTTTGGCTCCTGATCATATTTTAGCTATTTTTTTCAGTTGAGGACAAAGTATAATAAAGGCAGCCTGAAAGCAACAAGATTCATTTTTCGGGACCAGAAAGCAAGTGGGACCTAACAGCTTTTATGGGGACGGGACTCAAAGAGTATCACCTGATCTGTTCTGGCCAATTGTTTCCTTTGCTAGAGTCCTTAGTTTCCCTGCAGTTCCCTCTATCCACCAACAGTGTCTCCGTAGTACAATCCATGCTTGACATCCCTTGGGTGACATGACTTGTTCCAGGCACACTGCAGGCTCCAGTCCAAATACCTTCTTCCCTTCCATGGGCAATCTGCTTCAAAAGACACACTCTTTAAGAAACGCTAGCAGTGCAGTGCTGCACAGCAAAATTCCCCCACCCCCTTCATTATCACTAAAGACATGCCAAGTATCTTTCAGGAAGCTCCTATTAGGTGAAAGCGCGATTGAGGCCTAAAGACTCCTTTTGTCATCTGTGTGATGCCTTGAAAAAAACTTTCCAAGTGACAAAATCAGTGTGGACAGGGCCATTGTCATTGCTCATTTTATGACCTCAGGCATTGCTACACTGCCTCAGACTGTCTTGGCACCATTAGTCCCTAGACTGTTTCTGCAGATTTTAAGGAGGCTTTTGTTGGTAATCAGTACAGACTCTGGAATCCCAGGATACCCATAGTAGTCACACTGAGCTCAAATCAGAAGGAGAACAGGCAGTAACAAGCACTGAGGCCCAGGCTGACCCTTACCAGCTATTTATTTGCCATAATAACTGAGCAAATAACATTCCAAATGAAAAGGCATATTTTTGGAACTGATAATAAATCAATCTTTAAAGAACAAGAAATACTTATTAGCTTTATGCTCTGCCAAGTTGTAAAAAAAAAAAACCACACACAAGCCCAATAAGTACCTCTGCTTCAGAGCCAGACAGCTTTTCCCATCTATGGAGATTTAAAGGGGTCACACATCAAAAGAGGGCATTTTAATAGTGTTCACATGACTGAGGAACACTACTTCACTTCTGAAAGCGATATGCTTCAGTTTAATGAAATCTTAAACTTGGGAGGGGGTGTAGGAACTCAAACAACCTGTAGCAATTAGTAAAAACAAAAACGTGTCAGTTCTTGGTGTGTACAAGAAATAACAAATGGCCCCGCTCTGGTGGTGTGATATTTTTGTTGGGAGGGGAGGACAAAAGACTCTCCCCACCCCCCAAATAGTAAAAGCTGTGTTCTTATTTCAAAAGAAGTTAGAATGTGATTAATAACAGAATTAAAGGAAAGAAACGTGGAGAAATGCTGCCCTGTGCCATACAAGATAAAATAGCTTTGCTAAGCAAAACCTGCAGTGGGAAAGGAGGCCTTTGATCCAACAAACTCCTACAGAGGAAAGATTTTTAATAGCTCCACTAGGATTAAGCCCATACCTTGCAATCCATATGGTGTTTAATGGGAATACATTTGCTTGGGTAAAAAGAAAAAAAAAGAATAGAATGTACGGTTCTCATGTTAAAGGGCCCACCTTTCATCTCTAACATAGGGGAGGGCACATAGCTTAGTAGTAGAGCACATGGTTTTGCAAGCAGAAGGTCTCAAGTTCAATCCCCAGAAACTCCAGCTAGAAAAGACAATGGTAAATTGGATGGAGAAATAGTATGGAAGACAATCTTCCATTGGTGCAAACCACACTGAAGGACATCTGCCATTTAATGCCAAGAATGAATGGGAATTACCCTGAGCTTACATCACTGTGACATTTAGTCCATCCTACACAGTTTGCAGTTACTCAGGTCTAAATCCATTGGAATGTACAGCAGAACTTCTTTACACATTACAAAGTTCTTGTGTCAGATAAGTTATGACACAAAGATTTTAAAACAGCCATGCAGTGAGAATTTTGTACTTCCAAAAACAACATATTCACTTTTTTCCTTGTGGCCAGGGAACTCATGCAGAATCGGCTGTAGCCTTCCTCTCTGTATTACTAGACTGAACCATGGTAGGTTGGGGAGCCCTGTCTCTACTCATCCTACCAATCCTTATGGTGCCTGGATGTGCAGTGCTCAGGCCATTTTTCTGCATTGGCTAATGCACCCACAAGGGCAGAAATCTTGCCTGATCTTGGCCTCACCCATATCTGCCTTGCAATTAGCATGCCTCTCCCTTCCTAAAGGGGTTAAGGTTAAAGTAATATCTTCTGCTGTGGAAGCCTGTTTCCACCTCCAGCCCAAGTCTATCTGCCTTGCTAAACAAAAAAACATGCTAATGTGATTGCTCCAAGGTGTTCCTGCCAGCACAATACTAATTGTAGTTTCTTCCTCTAACTTTTCTCCAAGACCACATTGTTTGTATTGCCATTGTTTTATAGCTGTGATTAATTCAGCTCATTAATTCAGCACTTCCAGGCTTAGCCACTTAAGCCAAGTTCTCAAACCATTAGAGTAACTACTCAAAACATAAATTTATGTCTCCCTCTTGTCTTTCCCTGGAAAGGCAAGGGTTCCCTTTGTCTTGGGAGATTAAGGGTCACTCTGAATAACCCTGAGGGTCCACTTCTCCCTATAACTAGCCCCCTCTCCAAATACTCAGTGTTCAATATCTCTGGATATCTCTCTGTCTGTTCATATTGTCCCCAGCTCATTCTTTCTGTTACAGTTTAGTGCAGGTCTCTAAACTCTGTTCACTGGACACTTCCACTCCAAGATAAGATGGTATAACCCTTCCCCACAAATCCCTCCACTCTTCCAAATCTATACACTCAACTCTTTCTATATCCTAGGAATGTGTGTGTGCTCTGCTGTTTTGATTACTGTGTTTCTATTTTTTTATTATTTTGCCTTCTAATAAAAATTGTTAAACTGTATCTCATTCTCCTGAAGATTTCATGCAAAAGCAACTCACTATAAACTCTGGCAACCATGATTCCCAACTTGCCCATGCATTAAGCAAGGCCTGCCCTTCGCTAATTCGTCAGTCTAAAAAGGGTAGACCCCAGCATTTGGGGTAACCTCTGTACTGTTTTCTCCTTCCTAAAGGAGAAGTCACTAGGAAGAATTTCTTAAATAGTGACAAGCCATGATTTGAGGTTACCTCTGAACCATCTTTAATTTCGAAGAAAAAAAGAGTTGGTTTTATAGCACACTTTTCTCCACTGAAAGGAGTCTCTAAGGCCCATTCTGCACAGGACATAAAGACCAGCATGGGACTGGTAAAAACACTGTTGTGGGGGAGGACTTCACACAATAGCTGCAGCTGGAGCGAAGCCACAACGGCCCATCTCCCCCCTGAAGTTTTGAAAAAAACGGTTGACGCTGCCATTTTGCCCACACCGCTTTAGTTCCCCTCTTACCTCCTTTCGGCTGCCATCACTCTGCAGAGGCCAGAGTACATGCCTCCTGGCCTCTGATCCCAGAGGCATCACCATGGCCACTGGGGTGTGCCCTCTGGCCTCTGCAGAGTGGCAGCAACCAAGAGGAAGTAAGAGGGGAACTAAAACAGTGGGACCCACGTGAAGGAGGCCCCGTGGGCTGCAGGGGCGCTGGGGCCATTTCCACAACAGCATGCGAACGGCCCTGGGGGGTGCACCAGCATGAAGTATGCCAGTGCACTGCCACGACTGCAGCCCGTGCAGAATGGGCCAAAGTGGTTTATAATCCCCAATAGGCACCTTGTGACGTTGGTGAGTCTGAGAGAGTTCAGAGAGAACTGTGACTAGCCCAAGGTCACCCAGCAGGCTTCTTGCAGAGAAGCAGGGAGAACAAAACTGGTTCACCAGATTAGAGTTCAGCACTCTTGAGGAAGAGCAGGGAATCAAACTCAGTTCTCTAGATTAGAGTCCACTGCTCTTAACCACTACACCACACTGGCTCTCTTTAGGGCTAATAATGGGGAAATAGCCACCTTTCTTTTCTATAGCTCCCTTGGCATTCCTCAAGTTTGCACTGAGTTAATTACCTTTCAGGAGAAAAACTATATTGCTTCCTTGTATTTTTCTGGACTGCTCTCCTGCCTACCTCCTGGACCTATCCTCATGCCCATTCCTCTTTTACTTCAGTATTAGACACTTTCTACCAATGCTGGAGACCAATTCTGCTAAAGAGAGCGCCAGGAGTTATCAAAGGACACATTTATTAAGCATTGCAATTCAAATCTAATAGATATTGCCACAATACAAAACAAAAACATGTCAGTGTCTATGACACGGTTTCAACAAATGAAGTAAATAACATAATGTCTGCTTTGATACATAGTAATTATTTATAAAAGAGTTATATAAGTTCATATCAAATGAAATCAACTTTTGATTCTTAATGTCTACATCAATAAATGAAAGACACAACTAAAAATTACCTTCCTCCAGTCGTTCCTTGATGTACATGGTAACCGAAGCAATGTTCCTTCTATTAGTCCATCTTCCCACTTTAGATCTTCAGAATCTAATAGAATGGTAAAGGAAACCAGTGAAAATCTATAATAACAGAGACTCTTACAAGACATGAAACAAAGTCTAATAATTCTATACTAAAAAGGGCATATTTTGATCAAAATAATGATTTTTTTGCCATCAAGTCACAGAGCACTTATGGCAACCCCATTGGGTTTTCAAGGCAAGAGATATTCAGGAGTGGTTTGGCCTTGCCTGACTCTATGCCAGTGATGGCGAACCTTTTTGAGACCAAATGCCCAAACTGCAACCCAAAACTCACTTATTTATCACAAAGTGCCAACACGGCAACTCAACCTGAATACTGAGGGTTTAGTTTAGACAATACGGTTGGCTTCAAGGTGCGCATTACACGGGAGTAAGCTTGGTGGTAGTCGGTGGCTTTGCTTTGAAGCAACCGTGCAACGCTTCGAATGGGTGAATCATGACCCTAGGAGGGTTTACTCAGAAGCAAGCCCCATTGCCAGCAACCAAGCTTACTAAAGGATCTTTAGTTTTTCCTTTGAAAATCAGTGGGGTTTAACAGCGCTTAACAGGGTTATCTACACTGCTTCCACAAAACTAGGTCTGAGGTTTAATGCTAATAATCTCCCTGAAATAATTACACTATTATCACACTGGGGGCTTGGCGGGGGAAGGGGGAGGGGTGCGGGGCGGGGCGGGGCGGGGCGGGGCGGGGCAGGGCGGGGGAGGGAAGTAAAACTTTCACTTTCTGAAACCCGATAACTCCACCACCACAAAATAGAAGTAAAAAGGCAGTCAAGGAAGGCAATCCTAAGCAAGAATTCTGTGCGAGGGGTGGGATAACTTCAGGAAAGCTAAATTTGTGGAGCAGCCATCTGATCGTTTTTCTTCACATGTCATCACAGCACTTGACTTCCTACAAAAATGCAACAGGAACAGAAAAATAAAAGCATGGAAAATATTTTGAAATGGACCTCTCTGTCCCACATTTGCCTCTGTCAGAATGGCCGTAATTCTGACAAGGGAGGTAAGGAAGGGATGCTCAGGGCGGTAAGGGATGCTCCTCTCCCTTTCCTGCCAGTTGGTCAGGGGCTGGTTTAGCTCAATTCTTTATCAGTGTGAAATGCCTTTTGTCTTTTGTACTTTGAACCTGTAGGAATGGGATTGGCGTAGCAAGCCTATGGACTTTGCAGGATCTCTCCTCCCTGCCCTGGGCTCCCAGGCACTAAAAGCCTCATCACTCTCTCTCCCAGGAGAGGGGGGCTCTTTACAAACAGTTCACTTCAGTCGGGGCGAGTGCCTGGAAGCCCCTCACCTGGACTGCTGCTTTTTAATCCTACCCCAAAGTTTTAGTTTGGTCCCAAAAGTGACACGCTAAGAAAAGCGTGCCAGCCTCCAGTCTCCCCAGCTTTGAGGAGGAGGAGGAGGAGGAGGAGGAGGAGGAGGAGGAGGAGGAGGAGGAGGAGGAGGAGGAGGAGGAGTTCGGATTTATATCCCCCCTTTCTCTCCTATGTGGTCATAAATAACCACCACATTTTTAAAAAAGTCTTTTCATTAGGTTTATGATTAAGTCCATGATATTGAGGTTACATTGCGCATACACACATTTTCACACAGTGTCATTTCCTCCCCCCCCCCCCCATCTTATTTAATTACCTGGCCTCATTCATGACATGAAGTAGAACTGCACAGCCAAAGCTCCTGCAAAACAAGAAAATGAAAGCCCTCCATCATAAGGAAATGAAACTCCACAACAGCTACTGCCAGGTGCAAAAACAGTCCCACAGCTTCTTGAGGCAGATAGCAGACAGGTGAACCAATCTGATGTTCATTCCATGAATGATCATGGTTGCCAAACATGGGATGTTTGCCTGTCACACTTATTTGCAGTGAAATTTGTGGAATCCTTAATTAGTATTCCCCAGTGTGAGTATCCCAAACTGGATGGCACCTATAGTTTATATATCTGCCACTGGGACAACAATGTAAGTGGCTTGGCCTCCAGCAATGGCCTGGTACCAACAATGCAATGCACAAGCAGAAACGTAAATGGATTTAATGTAGTTCCACTTGTGCAAGATCTTGTGCAACTACCAGCATTTCCCTCCCTTTAATTTAGCATTCCCAGAGATTAGTTGTATAATGTCTTGTGCAATCGGAAAAAGGGTTCAGAATACTCTGATCAATCACAAGATATTTTTCACACTTCCGCTTGCACCCTGACCCTAATGCATTGACCCTGGCAGTAGCTACAAATGGGGGTGGGGTAAATGTGCTAGAGTTCTAATTACCATGGATTCTGCTGTTAGGGTAATGCATAGAGTTGGGCTGCCAGAAGAATTTTATATATGTACCACCAAATGAGCATTTTTGATTGACAGGATAGTGTGGGTAGCCTCTCTCAGACCTTAATTCCTAAGCAGGAAGATGGTCCTTCAGGTACCCCACTCCCAAGCAATGTAGGACTTTAAAGTTCAAAACTAACACCATAAATTGGACTCAGGTACTAGCTGCAGCCTCCAAACCCTCTTTAAGAGAATCCCCAAGTAGAAAACATTGCAGTAGTCCACTCCATACTAAATGTAACTAACAACTCAGTCCTGATGATCAATGTAGGCAGGCCAGTGGGCTGGAAGAAGCACCATGGCACTTTCAGCAAGCTTTCCTGGAGACACAAGGAAGGGAGAAACTCAAAACCCCTTTCTGCCATTAGAACTCCATGGAATCCTATGCACTTATGCCAGCTAAAAGGGTGGCATAAGTTCAGACTGGGGTCATGGAACAACTGGTGCCAACCCCATGGTGGAAACCGACTGTCAGCTGCACCCCAGGAACATCCCCACCACACCGATGCAGCTGGAGGTAGTATGGGAGCACCAACATGAGGCCAGAGACCACCTCCCTAGGGAGTTTTGACCCCCCCCCCCCTCCTCCAGACTGGGATGCCCAACATGAATCATTGTGGCTGGATAGTCAGATCTATCTCAGGAATGTCAGATCTATCTCAGGAATGGAAACAGCTGACAAACTAGCTGAAACTGAGCAAATTGAATCCAATTTTAATATGCTGGGTTTGTGGTAAAAGCCAGCAAATGTAAATAATAATAGAAACAATGAAGGTTGGCAAAAATATTTTTGCATTCATTTCTTTTAAAAATATGTGCATAACTCACAGAAATTCTGGAGTAGGTGGTTTTCCCCTTGAGACCTTGAGCCAGAGACATCAGGTATGCCAAACTTGTGCTGTGCCATTGCATTGAGTTTCTACAGTCTTTCCTGCCCTAGTGTAAATTGTTGGTGGCTGACTCAAAATACTGCTTGATGATGTGTCCATTTTTGGGGATCCAGATGTAGCTGTTATAGAGTCTGTATCCTCCTTGCTTTGCAAAAAAGCTGCTCTTTGGGACTTTAACATCCTCCTGTGGGCCTAAGCCCTTAGCCACGTGAGGCTGGCTCTAGACTGTGAGGGGGTTCCTTGGCTGAGTGAGCTATCTAAAAAACTTGGAATGACTATAATTTATTCCCTATGTGTCAGCCTATGAAAAATGTATGTGCATACAAAAGGGATTCAAAACCCTGCCTGGGGTCTGCCCAGGATTTTGATAAGTTACAGGGCTTCTACTTGGACATGTGTGGAAGGAAGGCAACGTGGTTTAGCCCAGTCTTGTCAGATCTCAGAAGCTAAGTAGGGTCAGTACTTGGAAGAAGACCACCAAGGGAGACTCTATGGAAGAAGGCAATGGCCAGCCATCTCTAATTCTCATTTACCTTGAAATCTTGTTGGATTTGCCAAAGGTCTGCTGTAATGTGATAGCATTTTATACACACATTTGGAGATGTCACAGTCTTCAATGGAGAGGTGAGAACAGAGTTTCCTCTTTATCGTCCTTTTGTCTTTTCTAAGGAAGGAGGTGATACAGGGAAGCTTCAGCATGCATTGGCTGGACAACATGGGGGCATAATCAATATGTCAATCTATGATCAGTGGCTATCATTGATGGCCTCCCATGTAGTTATATGCTCAGCTCTTTTGAGTTCAGCTCTTTTGACCATTTTACAGCACATACTGACTAGTTATGCAATACTGGTATGGATGATACTTCAATATACAGGGCTTGGAATTGAACTGCTAAATGGTGTGCTTCCCACCACTGATAAAAATGTATTGGTATTTAGAGCATGTCTTTATAGTGTAATGCATGGCAATTGGAACCAAATGGTGGGAATCTGAGCAACTAAACGAGCAATGCAAAATTGTATTGCCCTTTGTAATTTAAAAGTGATCCAGAAGTGCTAATCCATCAAATTGGTTTGAAAACAAATCTTGAAAATTATATTCATATTTTTAAGCATTTGCATTTATATGTTAAAGAATTTTTCTCATGTTAATTTTCTTGGCACTGTCTCATATTCCACCAGGAAATGTAACTTAGTGTGATGAATTAGAAATATAGAAAGTGTAATGAATTAGAAATTTTGAAATGGAAACTATTCTAACTCTAACCATTATGTTGCTTGCATTACACATCCTGCAATGACAGCCCATTAAAGGCAGCTCTGGAAGATGGCAAATAGGTAAAGAAATATGCCAGTATGGAGGCAGCACACAAAGACCTGATTTGGATATGACATTTCCCAGTAAGAGAACTACTTTGCTAAAGGATGACAAGGAGATCGCAGAGAAGCTGAATGAATTCTTTGCATCTGTCTTCACCCAAGAGGAGGTGAGGAAAATTCCTGCACCTGAACCAAGCTTCTTAGGAGGTGAATCCGAGGAACTAGTGAAGATAGTGGTTGACAAGGAAGACATTCTGGCAGCCACTGATAAACTAAATGCTACCAAATCCCCTGGCCCAGATTGCATTCATCCAAGAGTTCTTAAAGAGCTCAAGCATGAAATTGCTGATGTTCTCACTTTAATATGCAACTTATCCCTGAATTCAGCCTCCATCCCTGAAGGCTGGAAGATGTCACACCAATCTTTAAGAAAGGATCTAGGGGGGACCCAGGAAATTACAGGCCAGTCAGTTTGACATCTGTTCCTGGTAAATTAGTAGAATCTATAATTAAAGATACAATTATAAAACATGTATAAAAGCAAGACCTGCTGAGGAAGAGTCAGCATGACTTTTGCAGAGGAAAGTCTTGCCTTACAAACTTACTAGAGTTCTTTGAGGGTGCAAACAGGCATGTGGATAAGGGGGAACCAGTGGACATTGTCTACTTGGATTTCCACAAGGCTTTTGACAAAGTTCCTCACCAGAGACTATTGAGAAAACTCAGAAATGGCAAATGCAGTTCAATGTAGCAAAATTGCACATGGGGCCAAAGAATCCAAACTTCAAATACACACTACAGGGGTTAGTGCTATCAGTCACAGACTAGGAAAGGGATTTGGGTGTCTTAGTTGATAGTTCCATGGGAATGTCAACTCAATACATGGCAGCTGTGAAAAAGGTAAACTCTATGCTGGGGATAATTAGGAAAGGAATTGATAATAAAACTGCAAAGATTGTCATGCCCTTATATAAAGCATTGGTGCGACCACACTTGGAGTACTGTGTTCAGTTCTGGTCACCACATCTCAAAAAGGATATCAAAGAGATAGAAAAAGTGCTATCAAAGAGAAAATATCTATCAAAGATATCCATCAGAGAGATAGAAAAAGTGCAAAGAAAGGCAACGATTGAGGGATGATTGAGGGATTGGAACACCTTTCTTATGAGGAGAGGCTGCAGCGTTTGGGGAGGAGACGTCTGAGGGGGGATATAATTGAAGTCTATAAAATTATGCATGGGGTAGAAAATGTTGACAGAGAGAACTTTTTCTCTCTTTCTGACAATACTAAAACCAGGGGGCATACACAGAGGTGGGATCCAACCAGTTCTTACCACTTCTCTAGAAGTGGTTACTAATTTTTTTCTGAGTGCCGAGAAGAGGTTACTAAAGCAACCTCCCTGCCCAATTGGAGAATATACCTGTTTAAGTCATTTTGGATATAAAATTTTTCCATGATGCATATTTTGCCTGAAATCTAGAGAACATAAAACAGAAATTTTTCATGTTATTGAATTTCTAATTTCAAGAGACATCTTGAATGCAAGTCTTGACTTCAAGAACATCATGAATTACAGACTGAAATAACAATATTTCGTATAAATGTGAGGTCCATAATTAATGGACTTGTTAATTCCAGCATAAAAAAGGCAAGAGAGAGAAATATTTGTATTTATTTATTTAAATAATCATCCAGTTAACTCCATCTGTCTTTGCTGCTGAAAAGGTTTATTTTTATTTATGTAGTAGATTTTCATCACATTTTTAAGTAGAGATCTCCTCCCAGCATGCAACAATCTTGAAAGAAAACAGCTCCATTCAAAATTATGAGTTGGATCCCATGATTCCTTTCCTCCACATTTCCCTCCAGAAAAGAAAATCTTCCCTCTTCAAAGAAAATCTTCCCTCTTCAAAGAAAATGTGTGTTTTTTTCATCAGAGAAAACCTTTCTCCATTAAAAAAAACCCTATTGTCCCTTCAAGTAATAGAACAGGAGAAACTCATGGGATCCAACCCACTATCATTTAAAAACCAGAACTAAATAAGAAACTAATCCATGCAGAAAGATGTGAGGAAAGAGAGGGAGAGAAAAAACAACAGGGTAAAATAGGTAATTTTAACATTCTAAAATTAAAAACCAGAAATATAGGCCCTTTCACACAGGTCCCCTAAAATGTTTGGAAAATGTTTTCAGTTCCCCTTTAACATGATTTTTGTCTGCACTCACTCCCTTGAAACAAGTCCTGCTGCCATGAAGGGTTTCCCCCTCTTTCTTTGAGTTATTTGTTGAATGACAAAAATAAGCAGGCAAGGAGGAACGGAGTGAGCTCAATGATGCATTAAAATGGTGCCAAGGAGGAAGAAAACATATCAAATATATTGCATGGCAAGTGAAAACGTTTTGAAAGTTTTGAAAACATTTCAGGCTAAAGGGATTCATTTTAAATGCTTTGAGGCTGGAAATAAAATGTTTTCAGAACAAAAAAGGGAAAAAACAATGTGGAACCCCAGTGTGGAACCCCATTTTAAAAGGTTTGTATGGCAAGGGCCACACAACAAGACCCTCCCCCCTCCCCCAAAAATTTTTTTAACCAAACAAATTAGAGGCTTGATTCACCAAAACACTGTTCTGGTTAACACTGTTCAGATCCCCCATTCCTGAACTCCCTCAGTCCCAGCAAACTAATACCCATGTCAAGAAACTGTCCTGCCCCATTGCCCTGATCCTTCCAGAAAGCTGTCTGTATGCTAGAGAACCAATCTGAATAGCCTCCAGTTAGTAGCTGCAAGGCACTTGATTCCTTAGCAGGTTACTATTGTAAATGCACAGCCAATTTGCAATAATACTCTAACTATGAATAGGGCCCCTCATTCTTGGAACTCTTACATTGGATTCCCACCTTCAGAGTGGAGCCTAGATTGCTCCCAGAATTACAACTGATCTCCAGACTACAGGAATTTTCCAAGCCAGAATTGGCAATCCTAATAATTAAAATCTAGCAAAACAGCTCTCTTGGCTACACCAGAAAGAACGCTATTCTTCTACACCAGTACTTTTGTCAGTGGGCCTTTCACAAGGAAATGCTCTATCGAGTTGTAGCCCAAAGCTTAGCTGATTAATCTAGCAATTAAATAAATTACAGCTTCAGCCTTAAGCTTGAATTTACTATTAAATAAAATTCTAGTTAACACAACTGTCTTGAGCCCAAAATGCAAGGTAAATCAGTTCAATTGGCATAATATAAAATGAGAAGAATGGAGGGTAAGCAGTTGTTTGTGCTTCTAGGTTTGTTTGTTTGTTAGGAAGTTAATAAAGAGCCTGGGCCTCTATTTCTTTATGAACCATCCCCATACCTCATGAATGTAACATCTAAGAAATTTCTTTATTATGTTTTAAGCCCCATAGCACTAAAACTTTTCAGGCAGCCAGTCCTGTTTAAAACAAATGTAACAAAATTGCTTACTTAAACGGATATGTTAGGGATGAGAGAAAAAGTGCTTGAGTAGAATTAACATGGAAAAAGCCTGTGTTAATACAGTATATTACATTTTAAGGCACAGAGTTAAGGCCTTTGCTGTCTAGTTTTTTATCATTAGCAGCCCAATAGGCTATTTATTTTGGAAAAGAGTGATTGAATACCAGGTAATAAGGTTTTTTTCCAAGTCTGTTATAAGAATTAAATTATTAGCAATCACTGGGGTTCTTGATAGCCTTGCATTAGGTTCCCAGCACACTAATTGTCCCTTAAATCAAGATGTATCTTTTAATCCCAAGTATCTCCTATTTATAAATGTGTCTAAACTGGCATAATTCAAATAAAAACTCTGTTGAATTGAGAGTTGAATATATCCAAAGAAGCAAAATAAAATCTGTGGAAAATAAACAAACAAACAAACAAACAAACAAACAAGTAGAGTCAATCCAGCAAGCCAAATGTGCCCTTCAGTGTAATTTACTTGTATCAGAAAGCATGTCATTTTAGGATTCAGGTCCTCAGGTTCTGTACCTCAACTTGACACAATAACCACAAAAGAGAGGGGCCACCTAAATGAAGTTCTCCCCTATGATTGGTCCTACCACTCAGAGGGGGGCAGGCAGGTATTTGTTATTATAGTTTCACCACCATGGGTATTACAGTTTCACCACCATATTGTTTCACCATTTCGATTTTCTGCCTCAGGCACCAAAGTTTGCCTCAGGCACCAAAGCTATTCCTACTCTTCCTCAGTTTGTACTGCTACAAATAACAATTGTTTTCTAGTAAGGTGTACCAGCTGAGAAATCACCAGCATGCTGAAGATTATGCATCTATCACACTGTCATAGTGTCAGAAGGCAGGTCACCCAGGCCTTGGATAGTTGCTTTTTTTCCCTATGGAAACATATGAAATTGGGCATGCTAAGAATGGTCATCCTCTCCAAGACAGGTGAAGTTTAAGCAGAGAGGCATTTTATGGGACTTGGAGAGAAAGTTGTGGAAGGTGGGGGAGTAAAAGGACAGGAAAATACATGGAATTATTCTTCCCATCCAATTGTAGAAAGATACTCACTCAGGCCTATTCTCATATTTGTTTTCAAGGTTATTTAATCCTCTGCTTTAAATTATACCTCAGCTATGAATTCTGACCTCCGACCTATCCTGAGGAACGTAGGTGGTAGGGTTCAGAGAGACTCCGCTTCGTCACTGGTGTTGATCAATGCCAGGTCCATAAATAACAAGACCACAGTTCTCCGGGATTTTCTTGGAGAACTGCAGATGGACCTGGCTTGTATCACAGAGACCTGGGTGCGAGAAGGTGAGACTGTCGCCTTGGGCGAAGTCTCGCCCCCGGGTTTCGCGTGCCTGCATCGATCACGAACACGGGGCCGGGGGGGTGGCGTGGCAATGTTCATCCGTGATGCGATGCCATCCCTTTTAGGGCAGCCCCTGTCCCAGAGATCAATGGCCTGGAGTGTGTTGGCCTGGAGTGGTTGGCCCAGGAGAGGTTGGCCGTTCTTCTACCAGTGTACAGTGCGATGCGCCTAGCTTTTGCACACACCCGGGAGAATAGCCTACCGCAGCTGCTGGAGGTGAGGTGGCAGGACCATGGCGTTGTGGTTTCTACTCCCAGAGCTTATTGTCTTGGGGGGACTTCAATGTCCATGTCGTAATAAAAGCACCACCTCAATGTACAGTGGACCTGCCGGACCTAGGTGTCATCCATGTGGCAGCACTGGGTCTTTCTTTGATTATTTCTGTCCCCACTCATGAGGGGCCGGGCACACACACTGGACTTGGTCTTTGGAGTGAGGATTGATATGGTCATATCCCCCTCTATTGATAGAGTGCCATGGTCTGACCATTATGCCCTGAAGGAAGGTTTGGATGGGCGGTGTCACCCGCAACACCCCTGCTCTGGGCGACGGGTGAATTCTGTAATATGCCATCGCCATGGAGGAGACTTACATGGATCCCTATTGGATTCCTGGAATGCTCTATGAGGATCCTGAACCCACCCTGCACCCTCAATGAGCCTAGTGGAAGACTGGAATTCCACCGCCTTTCGATGCCATCGAGGGTAGTTGCCCCGGTAGCCCCCTCTGCACTCCCGCTCATGGCTGGCAGCCCTTGGTATACTGAGGGAGTTACGCCGGTATGAACGGAACTTAGACAGGCTAAGAGCTGAGTGTGGAGGAAAGCTTCCGCATTGATGAGGGCTTCACGAACACCGCCTTATAGGATGTTTATGAAGGCCTATGAGGTTGTGCTGCGGTATGAAGGAGGCGAAGCAGGGCTTTCTTCTCCTCCTCCCTCAAAGCATACTGGGCTAGCTCCTGCCCAGCACAATTGTTCTGCATTATTCGGTCTCTGACCTCATTGTCTGAGGGTTCTACAAATTGTCAATTGGCTATCAGCTGTGAGGCATTTATGAGCTTCTTTGCAGATAAAGTCATGTCGCTCCGGCAAGACCTTCCTGCCACCTTAGACAATAAGTGAACTGGAGGCACCCTTGCCGTCTTCTGGCCCGTGTTTGGCCCAGTTCTCCCTGCTCTCTGAAGCCGCTGTCGACAGGACCCTGGCTGCTGTTAGACCTACTACCTGTCCTCTGGATCCGTGCCCCTCCTGGCTTATTAAATCATGCCAGAAGCCCGGAGCTACAACCCCACCTGTTGAGTATGATCAATAGCTCCCTTGAGCAAGGAGTTTTCCCGAGTGGGTTGAAGGAGGCAGTGGTCCGCCCACTCTTGAAAAGACCATCGTTAGATCCTGGTGATCTGGCCAATTACCACCCCGTCTCGAATCTTTTGTTTCTGGGGAAGGTAATTGAGAGAGTGGTGTTGGAGCAGCTTCGGGGTTTCCTGGAGGACACATCAGCTTTTGATCCCTTCCAGTCCGGCTTCCTTGAATGGATTGCCTCGTTCCTCCAGGACCGGACTCAGCAAGTGTGGTGTGGGGACCAAGCATCCCGGAGGTGCTCGCTTCATTGCGGTGTACCTCAGGGAGCACTGTTGTCCCCGCTATTATTTAACATCTATATGCGACCCCTTGCTCAGTTGGTGTGGGAGCTTTGGAGCTCACGTGTCATCAATATGCCGATGACACTCCAGCCTCATTCTGTTGATGGAGGAGGCGGTTGCCGCCACCTGCAAGCTCTCTTCAGCATTGTTTGGAGGCCGTGGCTGGTTGGCTGGAAACAGAGCAGGTTGGAAACTGAATCCATCGAAGACGGAGATCCTTTGGCTTAGGCGTGAGGAGGGAGGTTAGGGGATTTTCAGCCACCCGGTGTGGGAGGGGCTATATTGGCGCACCGGCCCCTGTCCGTGCGGGACCTGGGGTCCACCTGGATTAGATCTCTCTTTTCCATGGAGACCCAGGTGGCCCATGTAACCTGGAATTTGAACGTTTACCATCCGTCCAGGCTCCAGCGGCTGGCCCCTTCCTCTCCCAAGCTGACCTGGCCAATTGTGGTCCATGCGAACGGTCACCTCCAGGATTCCAGACTATTGCAACTTCGGCTCTATGCGGGCCTTCCCTTGCGTCTGATTTCGAAACTGAAAATGGTCCAGAATGCAGGCGGCTCGGCAATGGTACCCACAGGAGGTGCCGCTTCAGAGACCACATCACACACCTGTGCTCCCACCGTACCTGCACTGGTTACCCGCATCGAATCTCGAATCATTTTTCAAGGTGTTGATGTGTTAATAGCCTTTTAAGGCATGCCGAGGCCACTGTGGACCTCCGTGACTCACCGGCTTGGGACCGTCTTACCCCATATGTCCCAAATCGGTCTCTGCGCTCAGCAGAGGCCAATTTACTGGTGATCCCTGGCCCTTCAATGATGCGGCTGGAACCGGGTTTGATTCCCAGCTCTGCAGCTGTGGAGCTGTGGAGGCTTATCTGGGGAATTCAGATTAGCCTGTACACTCCCACACACACCAGCTGGGTGACCTTGAGTTCCGCAGGGCCTGCAAGACTGAGCTGTTCCGCCAGGCCTTTGGGGAGACTAGCCGCTGAGGGGCCCTCCCTCCTTATAACATCAAATGGATCCTGCCGCCCCTTCCCTCTGGTTTTCAAAGGGAATTTGATAGTAGGCGCCATCTTTTATGTGGATTTTAATAATACTGCATTAATGGGGTGGGTTTATTTTATTAGAGCCTATATTATTTGATACTGAACAGATTTTAAAGTTGACATAAGTGCTCTATTTTATTGTTCACCGCCCTGAGCCCTCCGGGGGAGGGCGGTATATAAACCTAACAAATAAATAAATAAATAAATAAATAAATAAATAAATAAATAAATAAATAAATAAATAAATAAATAAATAAATAAATAAATAAATAAATAAATTCACCAGCCTCAATTCAAGCCTCAGCTGTCCCTGTATTCATTGGAGATGAGAATATTGACGCATGAGATTTACTGTATCCTTTTTCCATTTGATGAATTTGTATTATCATCTTGCCAGAGCTCTATAAGCACAAATGAACCCCCACCACATAAACCACGAATAAAATGACAGTAAAATCACCTCACAGTGACTTGTTTTGCTATCAAGACACAGCTGACTTAGGGCTATTCCTCATGTTTTCATGGCAAGAGATGAACAGAGGTGGTATGTTGTCATTGCCTTTCTTTGCTCTGGAATTTCTAGGAGGTCTCCCATCCAAAAACTTGCCAGGGTCAAATCTGCTTAGCTTCTGAGGTATGATATCAGGCCAGTCTTGGCTAGTCTTGGGACCTTATTGTATACAATGCTTATCCCATATTATATATATCATCCATCTCTGAGGCTTGGAATCATTTTCCACATTTTTGTCTGTACCGCTCCCTTTGCAATGTTGTTTTTGTTCACTTTAATCAGTTTCATCTTGTCTTGGGCTTTTTCTGCACAAACCAAATAAAACATTTTCAGGCAGGAAATAAAACATTCCCTCCAAGGAGTTCCACATTGTTTTTAGCCCAAAATGTTCTATTTCTTGCCTGGAAACATTTTATTTGCATTCTGTTCCCAAGTGTTTCTTTTTTGAAAATGGTTTTCTGGAAGTGATTCTTTTGTGGAAGCAGTTTCACTTGCCGTGCAGCTCTTTCCTATGCCACTCTGCAGTCCCTGAACTTCCTCATCAGTGCCATTTTCTGAGCTCACATTGGCCATCTCCCACTATATTTACAATAGTTTTTGTTTTAATTTCGGGGGTGGGGTCATGTCTACATAGCTACAGAGACATGACTCCTAAAGAATTGCAACACAAGGCTTTGAAGCCTTTTAGCATCAGATCAAGAAGAAGTTTTTAAAAATGGAATGACTGCAAATGGTAACCAGGAAGTGTTTTTGAGAAAGTGAGTGCAGGTTGTTGAAAATGCTTGCAAAACATTTGCAAAATGTTTTCAGGGGTTTGTGTGGAAAGGGTCCTGAACCTCACAGGAAGCAGGGGGGGTTTTTTGGGGGGGTCATGTCAATCTTGACATGGTGGATGCTCTCACTGGACACACCCCTCCTTACCCTATTTTTTCTCTTTTTTGGTGCAAGTGCTATAGCAATAATGTGACCCAATGTGCTATCTCTAACGTATCCAGATGACTTCATTCAGTCTCCCCTGATTGGATACTCTGACTGTGGTTCACTTGTTGAAAAAATGTCTCCTGTGCTCTGAGATTCTCTCATCTGGACTTCCAGTCGAGCACCATTTTAAATGCATGTTGGAGCATCTTTTCGTGGGGAGTTTATTCAGTGCATTTTCTTCCAACCCTTTTCATTTGGAAAAGTTTGCACTCAAAATGGATGCCATGAACTGAGGTACAATCCACCATTACACACATCTGCATACCCCCAAAAACCCAGAAGCCCAGTGTAACGTAAGGTGTTATATTCTGCTCTATAGGAAGGATTCCTGTCAGGTGTTTTAGGAACCTTCCTAATAATTAGCTTGATTTTCTTCTTCGCTGCCACCAATATATACTATTCTATAGCCCACAAACTGATTTTAACGGACACCACCCTTTTTGGGAACACAGACACAGACAAAAATAGAGACTGGAACGGATTTAACTGAACAAAAACTTAAAACGTTTATTTCTGGCTTAAAAGAGGCTTCTCAGGTAACTTGAGAGGATTTACACTTGTTGGTTTCAGAATTTAATGATTTCAGAGCTTAGCGGTTGCAGAGATGTTAATGGCACTTCACTTAAGTTTTAAAACGTTACTGGACACTCGCAGGGGTCTCTTTAGAAGGAGCAGCAGTGGCGTAGGAGCAGCAGTGACGTAGGAGGTTAAGAGCTTGTGTATCTAATCTGGAGGAACCGGGTTTGATTCCCAGCTCTGTCGCCTGAGCTGTGGAGGCTTATCTGGGGAATTCAGATTAGCCTGTACACTCCCACACACACCAGCTGGGTGACCTTGGGCTAGTCACAGCTTTTCGGAGCTCTCTCAGCCCCACCTACCTCACAGGGTGTTTGCTGTGAGGGGGGAAGGGCAAGGAGATTGTAAGCCCCTTTGAGTCTCCTGCAGGAGAGAAAGGGGGGATATAAATCCAAACTCTTCTTCTTCTTCTTCTTCTTTAGTAAGATTTTTCTTTAGAAAAAGATGTTTCAGAAAAGATGTTTCTTTAGAGGTTTTACACTCTCTGTTGACAGACTCAAGTCCACTGTACCTAACCACTAAACAAAACACCCAGTCTATGCCCGGTGGGATTCTGGCATAACAGCCTCCCTCTCCCACAATCCCAAATTTGGCCTCTCTGCCACAGGACTGGGCCTCCCAAGACTGGTGTTAACTGTGGAGGACAGACTTTTAGACTTGTCAGAGGTTTTCCCTCAAAACACCTGAGTGGTGGTCACTCTCCTCCAGACTCAGGGGTTCAGATGTCTTAATAGCTTCCTCAGCTATTAACAAACAACACAGTGAGAAATCTTGGCGGAATCTCCTCACTCTGCCACAAAACGTACCCGAAGGCACAAAAGCTCACAGACAGAGCCAAAAAGCCAAAAAGACCAAGCACGTAGGTAAGGGGGGGGGTTCTCGGGTTTGAAACCCCCCCCCATTCATGTCCAAAGCTCCACCCACCCGTTTGTGGGTTTTAAAAACATTTTTAGTGTTTTTCGGTTTTTGGCCTGCAGGGGGCGCATTGTTTGGGCTAGCAGCACCAGACTTTCAGGGATTGTTTGGTGGACTCTCTTAATGATACTACCCAGGTTTGGTGAGGTTTGGTTCAGGGGGTCCAAAGTTATGGACTCCCAAAGGGGGTGCCCCCATCCTCCATTGTTTCCAATGGCATCTAATATAAGATGGGGGCTACACCTTTGAGGGTCCATAACTTTGGACACCCTGAACCAAACTTCACCAAAACTGAGTGGTATCATTAGGAGAGTCTCCTAAAGATACCCTAAAAGTTTGGTGCTGGTATGCTAGTAACTGATGCACCCTGACAGCAGGCACCCCCCAAATTTCCTTTTTTAAATGCACCCCGCTTGCCGGCATGGATTTAAAGGGAGAATCTGAGGTCCTCAGTTTAGAAAGAAGAAGAAGAGTTTGGATTTATATCACTCCCTTTCTCTACCTGTAGGAGACTCAAAAGGAGCTTACAATCTCCTTGCGCCTTCCCCCCTGTGAGGTTGGGTGGGGCTGAAGAGAGCTCAAAAGCTGTGACTAGCTCAGGGTCACCCCAGCTAGGCGTGTGTGGGAGGTGTACAGGCTAATCTGAATTCCCCAGATAAGCCTCCACAGCTCAAGCGAAGCAGAGCAGGAATCAAACCCAGTTCCTCTCCAGATTAGAAAGCACCTGCTCTTAACCAACCTCACATACATTGAAAGTGATGCTGTTTTCACAGGTGGGGGATAATCCACCACAAAACTAGCATCACTTTCAAGTGTTTATTTAACTGGGGACCCCAGATTCTCCATTTAAGGTGGATTTAAAAGGAGAATTTGGGCTCTCTAGTTTAAACACCATTGAAAGTGATGCTGTTTGGGAGTGGATTCTAGCATCACAGTGGCTGCCCGAGAGAGGGGCAGGGTGAAAGGGGGGGGGACTCAGATTTTGCACCGGGCTCCATTTTCCCTCTACACCTCTTCCCAGAGGGGAGGGCAGAAGGAACTGCCAGCTGCCGGCTGGGAGCCCAGCTGGTGGGGGGCAGGGGAGGGCAGGGCGTCCCTGGCCTTGAAGAGCTGCTTTTATAAATGCTTGGCCGGGGGCAGGGCTCCCGGGAGGCGTGAAAGCTACGCCCTGAGAGAAGTGATGGGGTGGTGGCCCCACCGGACCCCATAAAAAATCTATACCTACGTCCCTGAAAAAGACCCAAAAGAACCCCTCAGCAGTCTCGCTGACTCTATTTATAGTACCTGCATTTTTTCTCTGGCCAATCAGGGCTGGCCAGGGCTTAACTCTTTCAGGGCAGACTCCACCCTGTAAACTGAATGTAGGATAAGTGCATTCGTCACACCCAGTCTATCCATGCTCTTGCTTTTGCACATATGCACTATTAAACCGCCAAACTATCACACATTTGATAGCAAACCAAATACTTTTTTTTTGCTGGAGAAAAGAAGTAAGGAAAATCAATGAAAACTGGTAAGATGCCCTCATAGCAAACAGCATGGTATATCCCTGTAGCGGGTAGCATGTGGAAGTTTATTTGCAACATTTTTGGCTGGGATTCCATTCACATTCCTAAATAAATAAGCTTATTATGAAGAGTTCAACATCTATATTTTTTTACATGTAAGGTTAAAGTAGATAGGCAATGACTGGACTCCAGCACCATGGGAAAGACCAGCAGCTCTTTACTACAGGAAAGAGCTGCTTTTACTACAGGAAAAGGAATGTGAGCATGTTCATTTGTGCTAGCACTCCATGGCTAATCTTTCCTCAGAAAAATAAAAAAGGAAGGGGAGAAATTGAGGGAGGGAGGGGCTGAAGAGGTGATTGGGTGACCACATGGGGGTATGGATAAGGGTGGGATGTTTGGAGGGCCAGAGAAATAAACACTGAATCAAGTGGGCTCAGAAATGATTCAGGGGAAAAATTGCAGTAAAAGTGTTCATGAAAACAGTGAAGGAAAAGTGATACAGAAACATTTTCAAAACCAGACAGGTCAAAAAGCATGCAGAATTCTGACAGTAGAACTGAGCATTTAGTGGCAGGAAATGTAAAAGACTCTTGCAGAAAAGACCTTGAAAAGTCATTGGTTCTGTGGAAAATACAGTTGTAAAAGAAAGAAAGACAAAGTGAGAATGGTCTGGAAAATAATCCCACACTGGCTGTTACTGGTCAGAGAGCTTTAATACTGGTAGAACAGAAGAAGAAAATGCATCCCCAAACAGCTACCATAACTGCAGTAGTGGGGAAGGAGACAAATTTCCCAACTACTAACATTTCCTTTTATGCTATTTTAGAATTCTTGAGTTTGAAGGCAAATCTTGACTGTCCTGTTGCATGCCCCAGATGCCCTCTTTGAAAGACCCCCTGCATAATACTCCCTTTAATAGGTCTAATTATAAATAAATGCACTTTTTCAATCTGTACCAAAGTACCAGTAGATTTTCTTCTTTAACACGCCAACCAGCTGTTTTGAAACATACATCTCTAATCTCTTTCCTTCCACATGTTCAAACAGATGAAAGTAATTTTGTGCTCAACTGTCTATAAGTAATTAGGCTGGGATGTAAAGGAGTCTTTATATATCAGTTCAGAAAGAGCTACACACTTAGCATAGAGAATAATTATTAGCAATCTTCTTCATCTGTAAGGTATACCTAATGCATTTTACATGAGTCCCTATTATTAACATAACCAGGGTATCAAAGCTGTATTGAATCTGGTGTCTTTTTCATGTAACTGACTGAAATCCCCCAGAAATATAATAATTTGAAAACAGTGCTGCTGATGATTTGTTTCAGCTGTAATTTGTTATTTTTCTCCCTCCCCCCTTCCCCACCTTTGTTGTTTTCCTGGTAAAGACCTAAGCCAGTGGGGCTTCAATATACATAAACAAGTGTTCCTCTTTTGAAACAAGATGGATATTAATATTCAATAAGGGTCCTAGAATACTACCCTTTCTCAGATTCCCAGGCTAAATTCCCTTAATATTATTAATTAGGAGGTCACAAAAAGAATACATTAATAGGAAACAAATTGGTATGTACCCTAAAGAAAAGGCTACACCAGCTTCACAAAGTCATGTTAAAGCATCACGCAGGTTCCAGGCAGGGTGTAGGACCCTGTAGGGGTTTTCCTGTCAAGACATCCTGATGTCAGATGCTTGAACTCTGCCTGGAGATGAAGGGTAATTACTTCTGAGTCACAAGAGCAGGGGCAGCTTGTTATCCACAACCCAGTTATAAAAGGGGTTGAAGTGTGCCTTACTGAGGGAAAAAAACCAGGAGATAGAATTTCCCAGTTGTGCTGTTTGGGGTGGAGTAGTAGAGCCAAACCATCTTGTAAAGTCGTGTGACTCTTTCAGGGGTTCCTAGACCATGGGTCAGACTTAGACAATGAATCAGAAGACCCTGAAAGGGATCTCTACACTGATTATAAAATTCAATTTTTGAAATTGTTAAAAAACTGAATCCCAATTCTGTTGGTGAATTATCCTGTAGTAAAAATTCTAAGATCCATGCTTTTGTGGTAAAGTTATTGTTCCACTGAAAGCCTGAACTAGTAAATGAACCCTTCCTATTAATATTTAGCTAGAACTCAATGAAAGTCCTTGAAAATGTAAATTCTTAAGCCTATCTCCTCTTGCTATCCTTAAGGACTTCTTACTGCCATATGAACATACCCAACCACTAAGATCATCCTTGGAGACTGTTCTTCAAGTGCCCCAGCCATCTGAGACTAGATGGGTCGCAAAATGAGCAGTGACCTTTTTAGTGATGGCACTAATATTATGGAATTGTCTGTCCAGGGACATTTGACTATCCCCTTCCATCATTATCTTGCACCAGTGGATGGAAAATTTTCTGTTTCATCTAGCATTCCATCACTGATTTTCATTGACCACTGTTACAGCACCTTCCTTCTGCCTGAGGAGATTTTCCCTCCAAAAATTCCAACAGTCAGTTAAGGCTTTGACTAAGCAGCCACTTTGTTATTATATTGATGCAGTAGAATGAATGAACATTTAACTTTTTCTTCACTCTGTGCTTTTCCACCTTATATTTATAATAAAAAGTAAAATGTTTTCAGCTGCTCAGCTAGGACACAACTCAGTTAGGCTGAAGTTTGTGTTGAGGAAACACAAAATAAACCCCTTTTTTCTATCAGCAATAAAATAATTTATCAATCAGAGGATTGATAAATGTTATTATTTACAAGTTATTGTAAGGCTTAGTGCCTTTAAGAGGTTACGTTCAGTGTATTATGTACAACTATAAACATACCAGTATTGGTGTCACAGTATTACATTTGTCCTTTTAAAGACATCCAGTTTATCCTCAGGTAAGTATTCCAAGAGTTTCCTCACACACTGACCTTAAGATAGTCCCTGCACTAGATGTGTCTTGCCCACACATTGCTTAACAGAGCAGGAATTTCAGCTATCCCTCAGAACACCAATTTTCTGTCTATATATATCTCTATATATTAGGATCCCACCACTCTCATAAGCTTCACTGCTTAGTATCCAAGTGTGGGGTTGTCCTCAGAGAAAACACCAAGCAACCCATGTGTTTAATTAGTGTTAACATCAGGGACTCAGTACAGATTCCTTTTTTAATCTGATCTTTCAGTCCCTCAAACAGAGTAGCTTAACCAACATACTTGTTCACTTTGGCACTTTGATCAGAACTCCTCCAAAATCTCCTCACACAGCTTCAGAACTCTGCTTTTCACAGCCAGCCAGTCACAATCCATTCTCACTTTACTCCTTGCAGGCTGCAATCCACCTGCTGTAAATAAGGTTAAGTGTTGGAATTTGTTGCAAGCATCCTTCCTGTTTATTTGTCTATATTTATTTTCTATGTATATGTGTGTTTTTTAACTTGTAATTTTTTTAATTGTTTGCTGTCTTTGGTACTCTAAATTGGGCAGAATGGCAGTCTAGAAATGAGTACAAATGTTTAAAAACCACTTGAACAGAAGACTTGCAGCAGTTTGAAAAGAAGCTTAAATCTGAGTTTACGCTGCAAGAGAAGGTAGTTCCCATCCAATATGAATGCAATCTGTGGAACCTTTGTTGTAATACACCACCATGCAGAGCTGTGTTGTTACTTGCATTCCAGTATAGTATAGGAGTTAAGAGCAGGTAGACTCCAATCTGGAGAACCGGTTTGATTCCTTACTTCATCACATGAGCAGTGGACTCTTATCTGGTAAACCTAATTTGTTTCCATAGCCCTGCATTCCTGCAGGGTTACCTTGGGCTGGTCACAGTTCTTCAGAACTCTCTCAGCCCCACCTGCCTGACAAGATATCTGCTGTAGGGAGAGGATGGAAATGGAGTTTGTAAGCCCCTTATAGTCTCCTTACAGGAGGGAAAGGGGAAGTATAAATCCAAACTTCCTTCTTTTAGAGTTAGACAGACACATTGATTTGGTCCATAGACCCTTACTTCTCAATGGATCTGTATACAGGCTGCACATTTCATGGCAGATATGATTTCTATAAGCTTATAATTATTTTTCTTCTTCCTGCCATTAATCACTGGAAAAATATGAAAAGGTTACAGAATTTTGAGAAAGTAACATTTTTTAAAACCAAAAAGCTTAATAAAAAAAACTTTAAGAAACAGTGTGTAAAACTAGACTACCACACAAATGTCTACCCTATCCAGCACTGCAATGAGCAGGAATTATTTTTATCCATAGTGTGAATGTAATATTAGACTGAGAGTTGCATTTCACAACACTCCAGGATGAGCAATATTCTGAATCTTCAGATCCAGTCATTCTGATGAAAGAAAACAACCTACACATGTATATTACCTAATTTCCCAGAACTTGTACTGAATCACTGGTAGACATCTGGCCTAGAGGATGAAGTATAGAAAATGGGGTCCAAAACTGAAGTATTTTAAATAATTATATGCATGAGTGCATACTGTATCTGGTCCAGAATTCACCTGCCATATTGCTGGTAAGGCTAAACCACCAAGAGCATATTTCTCCTATTTAGCTTTATCTGCATAGCTGCCATATTGTTTCTGGATCTAGTCCAATGGACTGGTACTGCCTATTAAAGCTCTCTGAGATGACAACCTTACAAATATTCTATCTATTTTATTTATAGCCTGCCTTTCTCCCATAGTGGCTTACTTAGTTTTCTTCTCTTCCATTTTATTCTTACTGCAACCCTGTAAGGTAGGAGAATGCATGACTGGGCCAAGGTCACTGAGCAAACTTCTATGGCAGAATGGGGACTGGAGCCCCAGTCTCACAGAGGCCGTTTCCACACGAAGGCGGAAGCCGCCGGGTCAGCATACTCGACGCCGACCCGACAACGCTGGGACCGTTCGCATGAATGGTCCCAGAAAGAGCCGGGACAACGGCGCCGCAGAGCGCCATCGCCCGACCGACCCGGCATGTGCCTGGGCCTCCGGCACGTCGGCGAGGCCTGAGGACACGCCCCCCGGTCCTGTGCGCCTGCTCCAGTGTCGCAGGGCAGGGGGGCGTGTCCCCAGGCTTCGGCGATGCGCCAGAGGCCCGGGGACAAGGTAAGTGCAGGGAGGGAGTGGGAGCTTCCAGCCAATGTTTCCAGAAAAGTGCACTTCCCAGCGCACTCTGGAAACGCCGGCTCGGCGCCGGGCGGGCGGCACGAGGGCAGCACGGCTGCGAAGCAGCTGCGCCCCCTGTGCGAATGGCGGCCTGGGGACGGCGTTTTTGCCGTCCCCAGGCCGCCATATTCCGCCTGTGCGGAAACGGCCAGATCCTTGTCTGACACTTTAACTGCTAAGCCACACTGTTTCTTTTTTTTACATAAATCACCTTGATGTTGTGATAAACTTCAGAACATATTCTCTATTGTATTGTATTGTTATGAGAAATATGTCCTTGTTTGTAGCAATATCACATGTAGGGAATTCACTCTCAAAGGCAATTCTTATACTCCTCAATACTTGAAGGATTTTGACAGTTGTTGAAAATAAACTCTTCCATAAAGACTTTTGGAAGTGGTTGAATGGTTTCTTTATTGAGGCATGGAATATTCTTAATATTGAACTGCTGCTAAAGCAACTGTATTGCTGGGTTGGGTTTGTCTATTTTATAAATTGCTGGTTTAGTGCTGTTTGATTAAGTCTGTTGTTTTACATTGATTTTATTTCTATTGTAAGTCACTCTGCAAATCCTCTTTTTTAGAATGGGGCCTTATGTGTTTGAAATAAGTAAATAGAGGGCCTTTATAACAACCATGTTGATCGGTGTTATGGTAATGATTAATACACTATTTAAAAACTCAGTCATATTATTGTATCCAAAGCTCATTGCAGCAGCGTATTCATCACAGGCTAGTATAAGTGTTTCAGAAATGCTGTCTTGTGTTAAAACAAAAAGGAAGCACTATTAGGTTTCTTTTCTTTTCTCTCTCTCCCTCTCTCTCCCTCTCTCTTACCAACTTGGACAAAAGTTTCATTAAAGCTTAGTTTCCAGATGATCCAGTGATCCAGCATATGAAGAAAAATGTCTTGCAATAAAAATAGTTTCTGAGTGCACCACACATGCATTTTCCCATTAGAAACTAATTAATCTACATCTGCCTGAGAATTCCTCAAATCATCTGACATTATACGTAATGCCTAATGCATTCTTGACAATATAGTAAGTAGCCCATGGGGAGGAGGCAGATATGAAAGAAGAAAAGAACAAGAACTGCAGTTCTGCCACAGTCTTTTACGTATGTATGTACAGTCTATCTTGGTCTTGTATCTGATCTTGTAATCAAATTAATTATTTCCAGAAAAACCGTTCAGATCTTTGCCGAATGCTCATTAAGCGTAAACAAGCAACTCCCAAAGTTTGCTAACTTAATAAAAACAGTTTTTCATTCTTATCTTATTTATCCTCATAAATGGGTGGGAAAACCAGCTATAATTGAGCCTTATGGCTGAGAAGCAAGGCCTTAGCCAGCCTTATTTTCTAGGTAGGCTGCTCTGACTCCAGGTAGAGCTTCAAATAAACAGAAAATAAAAGCTTCTATTTTTTCTGAATCTGATCCCCAACCCAAAGAACAATGAGTTTGTCTAAGCCAGAAATAGAAAGAATAACATAAACCTTAGTTTGTCTAAACCAGAAAATATAATTTGAATAAATAAGTTTTCATTATGGTATCATAAAACATGTTTCTAATTTTGAGGCAACTGATACTGAAGCAATTACTATTTTTCATCAGTAGAAGAATACATCTACGTGCAGTGGAGAAAGGCAATTTTTGCCAACCTCCACTTCCCATTACAGATCCCACAATTCCCAGCACTGTTCCTGAAGATCCCTGAATCCCAGAGGCAGCATTTCCAAAGTACAATGGACTGTGCTGGAAGGGTCAAGGCAGGAAAGTTCTAGTTCTTAGATGAAGCACCACGCATTATGGGTTGGACACAACACATTGTTTTTAAAAGTTACGACAAAATGACTGCCTATACTTTAATGCCACATCTACTTTATCATACTTTATCATAAGTTTTATCAGGCAGTTTAATCATCAGGTACAGAGAAAAGTTAGATGACAGATATCCTTTCTGGGCCTTGGAACCTGGCTGACGATTCTCTATCACATTAGGATTTTCTACCACATCTACTGAAATACTTTATCATAAGCTTTATTAAGTAGTTTAATCACCAGGTAGAGATAAAAGTTATGACATATATCCTTTTTTGGCCCTGGAAAGGATTAGAAAATGTAGAAGTTGCTCATCCCTATAAAAAAAAATCAATCTGCACTGAAATTGTAATTTACTTGGACATGTATTCAAGCAGAGGTGAACACTTGTAAGTCATTTGAAGTAAATTGATTTGGTTTAGAATTTCACTGTCCTTTAACTAACTTCAACCAGGGTTTACACAATAGACATTTCAGTCCACTTGCAGAGGTCCATGAATTAAAAGCAAACATTATGTGACAGTTGAAGACCATATTTAAAGAGGCATGAGCTTATTTCTTCAGTTGGTAGATGGCACCATTTGCCCCTGAAACCAGTTCCCATCACTGTGAGCTTGGATAGCAATTGCAGTTCTTAGAAACTGAGTTACATAGCCCCTGGGCCAACCATAATGACCCATTAACATGATGTATAATTTTGACACCCCACAGTGCACAGGAAACTAATGGATAATTTACATTCTGTTTAATATGCACTAAGCAGTAATGATAATGGATTTGTGACTTTTTGGCTCTTTGTCTTTTTAATTTTAAAATGCATCTTTAATTAGGTTTCTTGCCTGTCTAAAAATAAAGATTATGAATAAAGATTGATGAGAGCAGCAAACTCTGCATCTATTATTTAAGCTGCCCTCTCTTCACAGATGTCGCCTGAGCATTTGTTTGGTTTGTGCTGCATTTCTGGGCCCCGCTTTGCTGTTCATGTCAGGTCAAGCCCTTGGGTCAACAAGTTGTTGAAAAGCCAAGGCGGCTTCAAGAGCAGACTTCTTTCTTCTTGCATTAGGATTTTCTAATGATTTTAAATCAGGATTATTTTTACAGGACCAAAAAACAGAGCCGGAGAAACATAATCTGGCAAAGGACAACCACTTGTGAAAACAGGCCTCTGCAGGCACAGATGGGACAGGTGAGCATCTGCATCTACATTGTGATACACACATATGCAGGCTCTAGTGAACCAACTGGATGCCTTGTTCATTTATTTATTCTTTAGTGTGACAGGTATGAAACTTTATTTCTAGTAGTCAGGATTGGGTAGTTAGAACTGCACCAGATATGAAGTTTGAATATTTAAAGGTAAGGGAAGATGTGTAGTCGGCTGCATTTGTACTGCATATGAGCATGGCAGATGTTGCAACTGTGGAAAGAAGGTAGAGCTGGCCACTGAGAGATTAGGGAGAGATAAGAAAGAGAGCAAATCAGAACTCCTACTCTATTACCTCTCATTCCATGCAAGCATTGAGCTTTTCTAAGCCAGCCATGGGTAAAATGTTGGTTTAGGGTTTTCCATTCCTTCCAGCATGGATGAGTCAATCTTCTGGACATGAATATGCAGTTTGGTAGTACAAAAGCATACAGGATGATGCGGTCCCCGATCTGACATTCAGGATGTCTCCAAATCCCTTGCTTTGCTATAACAGGATGAAAGAAATGAAGGCAAAATTACATTTTTAATTTCCTTGTCTCTCCTACCACTCTTTCTCCTTTTCTGAAAAACAAATCTAAGAAAAAAGATAATGGTACTTTTGCAACCCACCTTAAGCCATACATCGTCAGATCAGTACAGCCATTGGCACAATGTCAAATATGAAAATGAGTACAAATGGCAACAAACCATGGCAGGCTTCCGCAAAGGCCGGTCGACAATGGACCAGTGCCTAATACTTAACTATTTGATAGAGAAATATGTAAATATTAAAAAAGGATCTCTATTTGCAGCCTTCATTGACCTTAGAGCCGCATTTGATAATGTCACACGTAGCCGGCTATGGACAAAACTAATGAAAACTAATATTGATAGGCGTCTCCTCCATCTAATCATCAAGTTACACGAAAATACAACTGTGCAGATAAGGTTTACGCATGATGGCAGGCTAACAGCACCCATTCCTACCCAGAAAGGGGTGGGAGCAAGGGTGTCTCCTAGCTCCTCATTTTATTTAACATCTATGTTGTACACTTATAACTGCATTTCAAGGGGCAGATACCCACACACCTTGCCTTACCCCCAATAAAGGAATAGCCATTCACTTGTATGCAGATGATGCAGTGGTATTATCTCTTACAAGAGGGGTGGGACTGAAGAGAGCACTGGGGATTTTTGACCAAAAGTGCACAGAAGAACTGTTAAACATCAATTGTACTACAAAGACTAAGATGGTGCACTTCAGCACTAAGCTCAAAGAGAATCTAAATAGCAGCTAGAAGGGCAACAGATAGAGCAAACAAAATGTTTCAAATATCTAGGAGTGGTGTACCAATACAATGGGAAGCCCACAGCCCATGTACAATCAGTTTCATTCAATAAACTCAAAGAAGTTCACAGGCAATCTTGAGTTTTTTTAGCTCACTGGGGGGCAGATTCATCCCAAAGTTACAGTTAGACTGTTTGGGGCCAAAAGCCTTCATGCCCAATTGACCTATGGTGCTCCGTTGGCAATGATTTCCAGATTTTTTTATTGCCATTGGAGAGAGAGTCCTGTACTCGATTTTTCTACAGAGATACTTGTTTAATACGGAAATGTACAATAATGTGGTATTAAGGCAAAGAAGCAGGGATGGCCAAAGTTAGAGACCATCTTTTGGAAATTAACCATCAAATGCTGGCTTAAAAGTGCTTTCCTGTCCCCAGGGATTATTACCTTCATTATTGGCAGCAACACCCACTACCCTGGATGGCTAGAAAAGATTATATCAAAACTTAGACGAGTGTGGTCTTGATCCAAGTACAACTTTTGGAGGTGGGAAGCAGCAGAGCAATAGGTATGGTCCAACAACGTCTTACTGACGGCCCAAGAGATGCAACCAGTTTTCCCATTACCTGTTCTATATAAACCACTAAAAAAATCATGGACGTTTCTGCGGCCCATTAACAATGCGACACAGGGGCAGTAAAAAAATGCTGCCCCCAGGCCGCCCGTTCCACCTGGCGCCCGGCTGGTGCAACGCAGCAGCGGTGACCTACAACTCCGCCCTCCCAGAGCGTCAGGCCGCCCTGAAACAACAACCCTTTAGGGGTTGTTGCGACACTGGGGAAGGCGTCTTCCAGCGGCGTGGTCGCGAACCCGGCGCCCGCTTGAGGGCAGCCTGTCCATTTCCGCCCCTCCACCCGGTGTCCTAGGTGAGTAGCCTGCTGGGCATGCCCAGCCCGCCCGGTTTGCTGTCCCTCCGACCTCCAGGGGTTGAAGGGCAGGCGTGGGCGAGGCCTGCTGAAGCGGCTGGCTCAGGCTACCGGCCGAGAAGAAGCGGCTCCGTCGCGGAGCCGCCTGCCCGATCTACCGACCTCGCTTAGCCTGCTTCACTGCAGCTGCGTGCCAGTGAACTCTTACGCCAGCCAGAACTCTTGGCTGGCGTGGGAGGCTGACTCGCAAACCTGCGGAAACTGCCATAGATGGAGTATTTCAGCTGCACCTTATCTATCTGTAATAACATCAACCAAGAAGCCGATGGGCTTTTTCTAGGGCTAACTTCGATGCCTTCCCGTCAGCTAATCTGATGGGACCCGATTCCCAAAATAATCCAAGGCACAGGAGAAGGCTCAGGGGAAGTGGACTCAATGTCACATATCTTACTGCATTGCAAGTTACATGAAGGTGAAAGGAAGCTGTTGATCCAACCATTGTTAACACGTCATGTATATCCATTCATAGATAACTCAGATACGAATTCTGTAAGAATATTATTAGAAGATCGTGTTTCTGCCATTTCCCAGAAGGTAGCTAAATTTTGTATACTGGTGCACAACAAGCGTAGTTCCTTATTAAAACAAAGAGCTGCACTGTGTGATGAGGACTGTAATAATGCCTGAAGCTAATGTTATTTATTAATAGATTTTATAATGGATTTTAATTTATATTATATTTTTGTATAAGCGGAGTGCTATGTATTCACATGTACTCTGATTTTAAACTATTGGCTGGCCAAAAGGCCGTAATAATAAATATCTATCGCAACAAACCATGCTGGGTTACCTCCTTCTACTTTATGTTCCTTACTAGCCTTTCTCCTTCCTTCTGACTACAGATGGCAATTCAACGGCAACAATGCAAAACATAGTGCCCCTTTGAAGTCCATAATGAAATGTTTAGCTCTCTATAGAAAAGAATGGTTGGAAGAATAAAGAAACAGTTCACTAATGTTGTGTTGAAAGACTTTTTAAAAAAAAATCAGCCAAAATGTATTTGTTCAGATTATATCTGCTTGTCTTCATCAGTTTAGGTTCAAGCTCCCCTTCCAGGGCAGATAATTTGTCTCTTCTTGGAGTTTTCCTTAGCTCTGTTTCTAATTGAAGAATTCTTTCAACAGAAAATCTGCCAATCCGGAAACTGAAAAGTAGAACCCAACATTCAGCATTGCAGTCCAATCTTAGGGTAGGTGGGCTTAAAATTGCAGCCTAAATCTATTTTAGCTGCAATTGAAACCCATGGATTTTATCACACTTTATGTTCCTCCATTTTCTTCAAGGATTTCTTTCACATATTTAAAAATGGAATCCCGTATGTTTTCCCCAAAGTCTTTGTTCAACCAAAGTATGTACATAGAGATTCCTACTTTTGGTTGAAAGCCCCAAACCCATGATTAATTTAATTTCTTGTTAGATTGTTTGTATTCTTCATTTATTGTAAATAGAGCATCTTATCAACTACCAAATTTTAATTCTAGCATCAGCACTCAGACTAGTCCACTTTGTCAGAGGCATGTTTTGGGTCATCAGTTAAGCAGACATATGCAGCATTTTTTCCCCCTTCAGTACTTCATATACATAAATCTGCCTATAACAACCAAGTAATATCATCTGACCAACTGGACTTTAGTTACAAAAGCTTGTGATTTGCTTACTAATGTAACCACATTTTTTCTGCCAAACTGGTCAAGCATTTTTTTTCAGAATGCTATATTAAATGACTTCCTTCTGCTATAATAGTTTATGTTTTTGTGACATTCTCTTTCGCATCAGTCAGTCAATTTATCGAATTCATTGAATGTTATCCTATGCCTTATATTGCTTGAAGTCCCAACACAATTTCCCAAAAGCTGCAGTTTTAAGAATGAACTTTCTGCTTTAAGGAAAAGAGGTATGCCGTGGTCTTCATTTCTCTTCTGTCTGTATAATACTGTGAGCATAGTCAGAGTCTTAACAATGGGGAGGGGGGGAGAGAGGTAGTTGCACCACAGCCAGGGATGGTACAGCTACAGTACAGCCATGACACCTCCAAAGAGGCTTGCTGGCCACAGGGATGCCCTCCCCAACCTCCTAGAACTGCTCTTTGCAACTTTATGGGCTGCACTACCCTTTTTGTCAGCATAAGACTACACTAACAGATGCAGGCATTCCTGGGCCAAAGGGGCTCAGGAATTGGACAAAAGCTGCCCCCATCCCAGGAATGCCTCCTTTGGTGCCAACATGGGCTTCTGCACTTTGTGACTCCCCAACACACATGTGAATGCCTCTGCAGTGGTGTAAATGCTCCTTGTGCCAGTGCAAGGAGCATTTACGCCAGGGTCATGCTGACTCCTGAGAGGTCCCCCTCCGGGATTTCACTGTAAGACATCTATGTCATTAATATTATGACTATTATATTGCAGTTATATTTTTGAAAATAGCATTGGAATGCATTCCTTATAAATTTCACAACATTACTATTATAAATTTCACAAGGTTACTGATACTTACTCACTGAAATAAATATGAATACTACTCACAGTACATAACACTAATCCCACCTGCCATGACAAAAATAATAACAACAGAAGAGAATCTACACCTTCATATTACATTTTCTTCTCATAAATGTGGATTCACATTTAACCAGTGTCATATCATAAACAGCCACTCCTAGTAGATAGGCATAAAACTGCATTGCCGGGTCAGCCCATAATTTCTCTTGTATAATGATATTTTTGTACAGTCTTTTAATATAGATAACTATGTAGTTAAGCCAGAGGCGGAACTCCCACAGGGACATCTGGGGACAAATGCCCCAGGCGGCCAATAATAAGCCATGTGGGAGGGCAGAAAATCTCCCCCCACATTTCTAGCCTGAGCCTGAACTGGGTGCACCTGGAGCTCTCCACACCCCTCCCCTTGGGCCCGCCATGTCAGGCTTCTCTTTCAGCTGGCGGAGCCTCTGTTGGCCAAAGGAGCAACCTTGCTTCACCGCCTCCAGTTGATCCTTGGCCCCGCCATGCCAGGCTGCTCCTGTAGCTGGGGGAGCATCTGTCAGCAGAAAGAGCTGCCTGGCTGGGCCATTGCCAGGTGCCCCTCCCCCTTAGCTCCCATCAGCTAAGGTAAGTGGGGCACAGGGTGCAGGGGGTTCAGGGGGTGGGGGTGCAGGGGGTGGCCAGAGCAGGTGTTGTCCCAGACACCATTTTCCTCCTCGGTTCATGCCTCTGGGTTAAGCTGTGGGCATCAGTGGCGTACCTAGGCAAACTGGAGCCCTGGGCAAAACCTGAGTTTGATGCCCCCCCCCCAACAACAACAACCACCTTTATTAGGCATTGAAAGAATAAAAGAAAGAAATAAAGAAAACAGGCATTGGCAGGTAGGGGGTGGATTTAAAAGGAGAATCTGGGGAAATTTAGGGTTTGCCTGCTGTCAGGGGTGCAATTATTAAGATAGCAGCGCCAAAATTTCAGAGTATCTTCATGAGCCCCTACTGATGATACCACCCATGTTTGGTGAAGTTTGGTTCAGAAGGTTCAAAGTTATGGACCCCCAAAGGTGTAGCCCCCATCTCCTTTTAGCTCCCATTGGAAACAATGGGGGATGGGGACACTCCCTATGGGAGTCCATATCTTTGGACTCCCTAAACCAAACCTTACCAAACCTGGGTGATATCATCAGGATAGTCTCCTGAAAAATCCCTGAAAAGTTGGTGCTGCTAGCCTAAAAACTGCGCCTCCTGCAGGCCAAAAACAGAAAAAACACTGAAAATTCAAAAAAAATCCCACCTGCATTTTTGGTGCCCCCCACAAGGTGGCGCCCTGGGCAACTGCCCACTTTGCCCAATGGGAGGAACGCCTCTGGTGGGCATTCTGCACCTCTTCTTTGATATGACTTCAGATGTTCGGGGCTGCATGAATATTAGCCATTGTCAGGCATTACGCTTCTGGAGTTCCCTTCTCACATACTAGGAGTTGCACTATGCATAATCTTCTGGGAACATGTAATCACCTTTTTGTGTGAAAGGGGCAAAGCTTGATAGTCCAGAGTTTAGTAGTGTGTACTGTGCCTAGAAAATATGCACATTGCCTGTTTGACACGAAATGGTGACCGAGTCTTTGGAGAGGATTGTACATAGTGCACTTTCCGGTTACATGAGACAAAAGTGCCAGAAAGATGCCTCAAAAGGGCTAAAATAATTCTTGAGTAGTCTGTAGTACAGGAAGAACAGATCTCACTAAACAAGTCAAACTCGAAAAGAACAGGATAGTCAACGTATGTGCAATACAAATCCTCCATGCATGCCGGTATTTAATTCTTTATCAGAAAGAAAAAGGGAAAAAAGTTGAGCAGCAAGCCTTTTTTTGTGTGGTGCAGTACTGCTAACACAAAGGACAGGTGTAGATGTCTGCCCGTATTTGGGTTAGGAGATAAAGTTGTATATACAAAAAAAGTATTTGCCATGAAAACTGTATGTGCACATTAACTAATACTTGAATATGAAATGTCCATCAAAACATTTCTCCTGTTTGTCAAATATTACCTTACAATTTTTTGAACAACAAGACAAGCAATACGAAAACTGGAAATAGATGATCCTTTATGCTACACTGGGAGGTGAGGAGGGAGAAGACCACTACCATAAATAGACAAGAAATGCCAGATGTTCAAGCTGGATTCAGAAAAGGAAGAGGTGTGAGAGATCATATTATAAATTCACACTGGTTACTGGATCATACAAAAGAGTTTCATAAGAAAATCAGCTTGTGTTGCTTAGATTACAGCAAAGCTTTTGACTATGTGGACCATGAAAAGCTATGGTTGGTTTCAAAAGAAATGGGTATGCCACCATATCTGATTGGTTTTATGTGCAACCTGCCTTTTGACAAAAGGCTATTGTTAGAACAGACTGGTTTCTAATAGGCAAAGGTGACAGATAAGAAGAAGAGTTGGTTTTTATACCCCACTTTTTTCTACCATAAGAAGTCTCAAAACACCTCCCCCCCCCCACACACACACACACAACAGACTCGTTGTTAGGTAGATGAGGCTGAGGTGGTTCTGAGAGAACTGTGACAGTCACTAGCCCAAGATCACCCAAGCAGGCTTTATGTGGAGGTGCCAGAAATCAAACCCAGTTTTCCACATTACAGTCCACTGCTCATGTGGAAGAGTAGAGAATCAAATCTGGTTCTCCAGCTTAGAGCCCACTGTTGTTAACCATCATCTCCCTGTCCAAAAAGACAAATCAGTAGGTTCTAGATCATCAAGACTGAACTTTCCCATGAAGCCAAAATGACTAAACTTAGGCTATCATCCTTATGTCATGTTATGAAAATACAAGAGTCACTGGAAAAAAACAATAATGCTGGGAAAAGTTGGAGGTAGTATGAAAGAGAAAGTGTAAGCATGGGATGGACTGACTCACTAAAGAAAGCCATTGCCCTCAGTTTGTAAAACTGCAACAGGGCGGTTAACGATAGGCTATTTCAGAGAGTGAGAAGCCAAAAACAACCAGCCTTCGCGCAAGGCAGTTTTCCTGCATGGATATCATTTGTCTATAGGAAAACCTTGTGTATACTGCAATGGGCAACAAATACACATGCAGCTTGTTTACTGCATGTGAGACAATCGGCAGACATGTACTCTCCACACATTATGGTGTACATATTTACACATTTTTCCCCCACACAGAAATGACATTTGAAAACAGTAACTAACTTGTATGAGGCAACCCTAGAGATCATTTATTTAAAACCAGACTACAACATCCACTTAAAGTCTCTTTAGAAGAGCGAAATGGATTTTGTAAATTCCTTTGTTAAATTATTGTGAGTGTCATTCACATAAATATTTCTACTAGAATGGTTTACCTCATCTGGGCAATTATTAATGTTGAATAAATTAGAACCATAAAGTGGCATTTGCCTTACCATTAACTGAGCATAACCTTTTAAAATCTATTTTAGGGGGGGAAATCTATTCTTTAAAAAAATCATAAGCAATGCGAATACAAACTCCATCATTTACTCTTCTTATCAATCTATCGATGATACTGCCAAAACATACATTAGGTATCGTTGTTTTATTCAGGAGACTAATTTAGACAATATTTAGTTGTGTTCCTTTAAAAACATTATTTATGAGAGTAAAAATGTATCTTTGTTGTTCAATGTAAAACACATGTTTCTGGGAACACCAGCTATTTTCAGACTTTCATTAGTAAAACACAGCTCTGGAAAATCTCACTACTTTCAAATGGTATCAGAATTGACATTTCTTTTCTTTAAAAAAAGAAAAGGAGAGCAATAAACAAAATATTTACTATCTAGTTTAAATTGGTGTCTGTTGACAAGCAATGGAGAGCATGAAACAGATGTATCTGGTGCAGTTCTGATAACCTGGTGTTATCTTGGTCTGTGCATACAAAAATAAGATTCCATGTTGGTTAATAACATCAGTCTGAGATACTACCTTATTTGTTTTCCAACTTTAATTTGTGGATCATATTTTAGAATAGTTTCATACAATATAATGAGCTTTGTTCAGAATCACTAAACCCAAAACTTGGCAATGTCCTTCATATTTTATGGGTATTAGATGGAATTGCAGATGGATAGGCATGTTGTTCTTTTAGAAAAAAACAAAAAAGAGTACTGTTGCATCTTTTAAAAGTAGTAGATTTATTTCAGCATTTTATGAATCAGAATCTACATTGTCAAATTTATGATGTGGCAGGTACCTACACAAGGCAAAATGTAAGCCGCAAGGTCAAAACACAGGGCAATGCAACAGGTACCATCTGTGCAATTTAAGCAATGCTCTAATGTATACAAGATAAGCACAATAAATATTCAGACCAGCAACAGGTGATTAAACTATCTTCTTAGTCTTGCTACACTAATTTAATATCTGTAGTGTGAAAGGACAGCATTATTACAGTTGAGCCCTAACTGGATAGTGTTGCGCTTTCTGACCATTTTTAATTCTGTTATTTCATGTAGAACTCTGCCTTTGAAGATCTTTTGTTGGATAATGGTGACTTTCATGTCAGCAACAGAATGTTCAGGGATACTGAAACGCCAGGAAAAAGACGTTTATGGACTTTCGGCGATTTGAAGGTCCAATTACCTGCCCGCAAAAGGGAGGGATGTCATGTGAAAATTTGGGGGTGATCCGTCCAGCCGTTTCCATGTTAGGGCATGACTAACAAAGTCACTGTTAGCTTTTTATATATATAGACTGTGTGGCAGGAAAATTAGGACTTCGGCATCTGACCAGTCTAGACCTGGTTATGTTCAATATTGAATATTATATTGATAGTATTTTAGACGTGATAACGAGTTGCATCAGGGTCCCTTTTGGGGTGTATTCCTGGGCCAGTTATAATTAATGTACAATGAATATTCACTGTTCAATGTGACAAGCCAACTATAACCAATATTAAACCAAAGAATTGAACCAAAACTAACTGAAACTGTTGACAACAGACCCAATGGCAAATCAGAAAATCCCAGCAGAACCAATTTCAAACCAAACTTCAAGGCAAACAAACTTAAGCAATGGAATAGGACACATTTGCAAGACCAACAAAACTAATGTCAAACCAGAGAATCCAAGGGAAACTAACCTCACAAACAATTCCAAGACCTAGCAAGAAGACACAGACACAGAGTAAAGTTAAAGAAAAACAGTCCTGAAAGCCTTAAAAGGATGGTACTGAATGTTGCCATAAAGAAAAAGCAGAAGATTTTGGTTTTATGCCCTGCTTTTCTCAACCGTAAGGAGTCTCAAAGCAGCTTACAAATTCCTTCCCTTTTCCACAACTGGCATCTTGTTAGGTATCTTATCTGAGAGATAGTTCTGAGAGAACTGTGATTGGCTCAAAGTCACTCAGCAGGGTTCACACCTGGGTCTCCATATTAGATTTCGCCACTCTTAACCACACTGGCTCTCAAACATTCCCAAGTATGTCCAGTTTTCAGACCCCATTCACCAGCATCTTTTAAAAAATCCAAATACCATTTGGGCATTCAGATATTTCTAAAAATACTTATGAGTTATTTTTCTAACACATATTCATATCAAAAAAATATCCAAAACACACATCCCTACTCAAAATCTGGATTACTGGAAAAAAATTTTAAATGGGGAATTTTAAACCCTTTGTTTTGTTTTTTAGTTTTCAGATTTTTCTGCAAACTTGAGGAGTGCCCCAAGTTTGAAGAAACATATGCTAAAGAATCAGTGTGCCCCCATCTGAAAATTTAAGTATCTGCAGGCAGGTGATATATGTGAGAATTATATATGGAGAGAATACAGCAGCTCAACATTCTTAGTCCTAAGATCTCACTTCTACACTGATGTTAATATTGTCATTGGTATTGTCTGGGGAGCCCCCCCCCCCCCGCCAGTCCACCTATGTGTGGAATAACAGTGCTGCACAAATTGATTAAATGGCTCTCCTGAGAATGGGAGATGTGGTTAAAGAATTCCCTCATGAACTGTCTCTGCAGAGCCATAGCAAGAGGGGGTTATATGTGAAACCCTGCTTCCCCTAATTCTCTTTCAAGAATATTCAGTTCCACTGGCAGGTATTAGATCCTTATTTACTTGGTATAAAAATGAAATGAAATGTTATTAATATTTACCACAAGTCAGTTACTTGACAGATACTGGGCTGCTGATATTTCAGTTGTGACCATCTTTTATCAGCGTGTGTGTTCTCTTTTATTTGATTGTATGCCATTAAAGGTTCTTGACTTAGACTTATCAATTTATTCCCCATTTTCCATGTACCCCTTGGCCCACTCATTACACAAACCCTGTCTATGGATGTGAGGCTAGATAGGAGGCCTGGGAACAGAACAGGGAACCTGGAGGGGTTTTTTTGCAGCAATCATTTTCTGCCAGAAGAGTGAAGTTTTCTTTAGCCCACTTCCAGTATAGGAAGTGAATCCTGTCCCTGTTTTAGTTAACAACAAAAATTGTCCTCAGTGGCTTGAATCCAGGGGTGATTTCTCTGACTTAAAGAATTTTCTCACTTTCCCTGTCCCCCTGTAGCTCAAAATTATGCTCCGAGGGGAACAGAATGAGGGGGAAAGTCAAAGGTTTGAAGCGAGACCAAGAATCCCCTTTCCTTCTATCTGAAATCTGCTGGTGGATCAAGCCTGATGGCTACAGCAGAGGAAGAAGACAAGTTTGGATTTATAGTCCACTATTCTCTCCTGTAAGGAGTCTCAAAGCAGCTTACAAACTCATTTCTCTTCCTCTCCCCACAACAGACATCTTGTGGGTAGGTGGGGCTGAGAGAATTCTGAGAGAACTGTGACTAGTCCAAGGTCACCCAGCAGGCTTCGCGTGGAAAAGATAAGAGTCTGCAGCTCATGTAGAGTAGTTGGGATTGAAACCTGGTTGTCCAGATTGAAGTTCCTAACTACTACACCACGCTGGCTTGGATGGGAGAAACCACAGTCAGAACTTTACTCCTCTGTGAAGGCTTTGGGGTGGTCTTGGGACATTTTCTCCTGCTACCTTGCCTCACAGGATTGCTATAAGTCTTATAGCCCAATCCAGAGATGGCAGGTGGACAGAGATGGCGCCACTTCAGCACTGTTCAACCCACTCCAAAGAGATTTCCCACAGTGCAGGAAGCCTGAAAATGTTTTTTAAAATCCCCCATTCACCTCAAAGTCCCCATAGGGGCAAATAGGGATACATCACAGAAATCAGGCTGTGAGACCATGAAAGATTAGGGTTGTAAGACCACGAAAATTGTGGTGTATATCTGCCTGTGACTCTGCCAGCTTACAGGGACCAAGTGGACTCTGGAAATCAACTAAGGTTGGCCCTGCTCCCCAGAATGCCCCTGGAATGCTCCCACTATGCTGATGTAAGACTGGGTGCTGCAGCTGCCTGTTGGACTGCCCAACACTTCTTTGGATTTCAGGTAAAGATAAAATATCTCTGTGTTTCAAATTGTCATGCTGTTGCTGCTCTCTGTGAAATCCCAACAGACTGCCAGAATCAGTAAAATCAGCTGCATTGTAAGCTCAGGTTTCTCAAATGTTACAGAATCTAATATTCCTATGATATCTGTGTCAGAAGTTCGGCTTTAGCCATAATTAACACCTGCCACCCAAGATATTTGTATTTCCGATTAATGAAAGCTTGCATCATAGTTGCGGGAAGTGCAAATTGCTGTGATGCTAATCCCTTAATGAGAACAACATGTGTCCTTGGCCTTCATTACCTGGCCTTCATTGCTAACACAGGACTAAAATTGATAGAGGACAGCTAGTTAATTGGAAGCACAAGTGGGAGGAAAGAATAAGCCGCTGTTTGGTGGACTGCAGACTGGATCAGAGCTAGTTCTTATCTGAGTGGTCTTCTCAAAAAGGAAAGTAAAAAAGCTCAGGATTGCTACTTGCTGAATTTTGTTTAGGTTAGAGCAGTGTTTTCCAACCTTTTCAACGTCACGGTACACTTGACTTCATTCTTCATATCTCACGGTTCCCCTGCCATCCTCCCCCCACCTTCTCCTCCCAGTTCCCCTGCTTGCCACCCCCCCACCTTCCCCTCCCAGGGTGAAGGGAAGCACAGGGGAAGTGGCTGCTGACCTTGCGGCAGGCCCTGCTCCCTGGACCAGCTCCATATCCTTGCTGGTGCCGGTGGGAGACACTGCAAAAGTGAGGTGGCCCGGTAGCATTGCTGCGGTACCCCTGGGACATGTTCACAGCACCCCAGGGTACCATGGAACCCTGGTGGGAATCGCTGGGTTAGAGGAATAGTAAATAGTAAAAAGTGGGATTTTTTCCCTATGTCTAGTTTTTTACTTTTATTATTTGAAATGAATATCTGTGTTAGTTTGTAGCAGCAAAATTGAACAGGAGGCCAGGGGTACCTTAAACACTATTTCTTTAATTTGATGTTTAGCTAGCCCTAGGTTACATAATAGCTAAAAGTTTTATATTTATAATTAAAGTTGATACATTGAGTATCCTAAAACCCTGAACTTCAGTGTTACTAAACATTTTTTACAGTGGGGGTGTCAAAGGGAGAAGAGGAGCTACCAACTCATATAGGAAGGAAATCAACATAAAATGTCAATATTTCAAGAAAGGAAGGGAAATTGGGGGGAGGGAAACACAAAGAAAGAAAGAGAAGGGGAGGCCAGTAAGTTTGTTCCTTAAAGCTTAAAGTCCTCTGGAGTGGGTGTATTAAAAGTTATTATGGCAGAAGTTTTCGTGAGTCAAATCTCACTTCATCAGATACTTAGGAGTGTGCACAGTGGTAGGATTCAGCAGGTTTGCACCACTTCGGCAGAACCAGTTGTTAAAATGGTGCTTGTAAACAACAAGTTGTTAAATTATTTGAATCCCACCACTGAGTGTACATCCATTAGGTCCACTTTCCTGGGTGTGGAATCCTGCTCTGATGAAGCAAGCTGAAAGCTTTTACTGGAATTTGGTTAGTCTTAATGTGCTTCTGGACATTAATCCCAAAATTTGGTGAGTAGTTTTGGTTGGGATATTCCTGATTTCAAATGAAAGAGGACATTTTTGGCATCCTTTCAATTCAGTTCAAACTACCATTTTGCCATGAAGCATACTGGATGATCGTGGGCCAGTCACTCTCTATCTTTCAGCCTAAGCGATCTCACTGGGTAATTGTGAGGACAAGACATGTAATGAAGAAGCACATAAACTGCTTTCATCTTCTTGAAGAAAAGGTGGGATAAAAAGGATATAGATGGATGGATTTTTTTAACCACCATGTTGCCGCCAATTATTGGCAACTGCATGGAGTTTTCAAGGCAAGAGACATTCAGAGATAGTTTGCTATTGCCTCCCTTTGTGTAGTGACCTCAGTATTCCTTGGGATCGATAGTCACATACTATTGCAGAATTGTTTTGTGTTTATTAATAAGACCATTTTTATGTGTCTCAAAATCAGCGTAGAGAAAGCTAAATTGGATTCATTAGTAACCATGACATTGCCTTTGAGTGGTTCAGACAATACAAAGGGGCTGGTTAAGCTTCTATTGCACCCCTGTCAGATATGAAAGACCCAAATCCTTCTGCTTCATCAACAGGCAAGGCTCATAGCATTTAAAGTAATTAAAGTATTAATCAGTTTAATTGCATTACATTATCCTATTTAAACAGATTAGCCTTTGTACATGTTGGTTTCTATGTATATCTATAAACTTTCAACCTCCTCAAAAATGAATTTCAAAAAATTTGTGCCGATATGAATGTGTATAGATGGACTATTATTTTGTGAGTGTCCCAGGAGAAAAATTAAAATTGAAATAATACATTTTTAAAAAAATTAAAAGCACACAGTGACATTTTCTAAGTATGGATTGGGAGATAGATGGAGCTTGTGTGCCTTTCCCAAGATGTGTTTTGAACTTGCTGCTCAAAAGGCCTAGGGGGTAAAATTAACACTTAATAAATATGGTTCAAATATTCATTACATTGCAGGAAATGTCTCCTAAATTTAAAAAAGAATGGACACCTTTTAAAATAATTCCAGATAAATCTCTTTGTCCAGTTTTGTACATATTTTTTTAAAAAACCTTGCATTTTTTTCCTTGTCTGTCTCTGCTCGGTTTTTGTTCTTTTTTTAAGAAGCTATATTCATGACTTACATGGGAACAGCTCTGTCACAATTCCAGATGTGAATGGAAGTAAAAGAGGTTGGAGGGGAAAGGGAGATGCTGTAGCCACCACAACCACCCTATTATTTCTTCCCTCTATAAAAATACAAGATACTAGCCTCACTGAGAGGTCTTTTCCACATGTACGGCTTACCACAGATTTTCCCAGTGGTCAGACCTTGTTCTTTGAAAACACCTTCTGCTAAATCATCCCTCCCATCTTTTTCCCCCTTGTCTCTTTAGTTGCATTTATTCCACACACTGGGGCTTTCCCCACTCACAATATGCCACGGGGTAACCACTCGAAAAGACACGGGGATCCTCCACGCTCCCCACCGCACCAGCAGCCACAGCGCAGCTGCCTTGAATCTGCCGCTCTCTCGGCTCCTTAGTGCGCGTCAAATCAGCTGCTCTTCAAACAGCAACTTTTCCAGAAGCCCCGCACTTGCCGCGGGTTGGTGGAGAACTTAGATGTTTGGGCAAAGTTGATTCACTGTGACGTACAGCCTTCCCACCAATCAGGCAACAGGCCTCTCCATTTTTTCAAGGAAGTGTGTCCCTGTCAGAAATAACGTGACAGGCAGCTATGTGATGACGTGGTCACGTGGCGACCAATCTTTTACAATGCAAAAACGGCACAATTGAGCTGTGTGCACGTGAGCACAAGGTAACGTGCCCACATTACGTTACTTGAGCTCCACAGCTCTACAGCTTTGCAGCAAAGTGCCGTTGAGTGCGCGGGGTTGCGGGGAACAGAGGCATTGGAAATCGAAACTGATTTTCGCTTTCATCCTCCAGATGGAATGGAGGAACGCAGCACACGACAGCACTGTTGCTTTTATGGCAAAACGCGACAGTTGATGACGTGCACTCTGGAGAAAGCGCAACTGGCGCCGAAATGATGATGTCTGCACATGAGCACGTGAAAACGTGCCAGCCAATCCCAAATCAAACTCACGTGCCAGCCAATCACAATAGAGACCTGCCTTCCACTGGCCGCTGCTTCCGTGTGTCCATGACGTGCACGCGTGCCAGCCAATCAGAATGCCAATTGCCGCAGGAGACTTGCTCTGTGACCCCCACGTTATTTTGCTAAGGTGCGAAAGGGCGAAACAAGTGGGGATCAAGTTCTCCGTGCTCAAAAGCTGCAGAGGCTTTTCTACGCAGGCTGGCCGCAGGGTGGCACACAAAAGGAGGTAAGTGGGGAAAGCCCCACTAACGCTGTAAAGATATTATTCCGAATGATGATAGGATGTCATGCATGATGTGGAAGAACAACCCTCCCCCATTTTTTCCGTTATGCACAGTGGCATACCTGGCCTAAAAAGCACCCGAGGCATGACTGCCTCCCCATGACCCCCCCCCCCGCGCCCAGCTCCCCATGGCCCACGGAGCCAGCAGGAAGGCCTGGGGAGGGCAGGGCTCGCAGGCGGCTTGGACAGGTGTCGCCCCCCCATAGTCTCACTGTAGGGCCTAGGGAGGGCAGAAGCCAGCCTGCAGGAAGGGCGGGAGGGCAGAGCACCTCAGCAGGCAGTCCAGGCTGATGCCACGGATGCCTGCTGCTGATACCCCATGTCCCCATTAGCGGTACACCACTGCGCACTAGCATTACTGCGCAGTTACATTTTGGAGTAACACTTCAAAAATGTCTCAGTCTCCACTTCTACTATTGAAAACTACCAACCCAAAATGGGAACCAAAACAGTTCCTTCAGCAGTGATTACTCCTACTACTCTTTTCAATTGTTCCAGCAACTCAGTATTCTTATGCTGATGCAATTGCTCCCAGCTTCAAATGTTTGTATTTATAACCCACCTTTCTCTCCTATAAGGAGACTCAAGGTGGCCTACAAGCTCCTTTCCCTTCCTCTCCCCACAACAGACACTTTGTGAGGTAGGTAGGGCTGAGAGAGTTCTGAAGAACTGTGACTAGCCCATGGTCACCCAGCAGGAATGTAGGAGTGTGGAAACACATCTGGTTCACCAGATAAGCCTCTGCCACTCTGCCAGTTTTCCAGATTAGAATCCACCTGCTCTTAATCATTACACCATGCTGGCATAGTGTAAATTATATGTCATTTTATATACAGCCAAATATTGACTGCTGTATGTCAGGTATCACTCACTGCTACCACATGTCAGAAGTCACATCATGTCAAACATTCACAGCTACATAATGCATAACGTCAAATCCCAACAGCTACGATATCCCAGCTGTGTGAAATCCTGTCAAATGCTACAAAATCTTTGGACATCATATGATATGGTAAATTTATACATGCATGCAGAATATTTTCCAAACAAATTTTCATAAATTTGGAAGAAATTTTTTGAGCCAGTTCATATCAGTTCCATTGAACCCAGATCCACTTTGCTTACTGAGTGATGATTTAAGATGACTGGAAAAGGTTTGTCTGTGACTCCTCTTGAGTTTCTCTTCATAGCTGCTAGTTGCCCTGTGCCCAAGCAACTCTTATGATAAAGACAACCAAAAAATCAGAGAATTCTTCAACTCTTTTAAGTAAAGTGAAAATAACTGGATATATGCATAAAAAGCAATATTTTTGTAATGGCAAAATTAAACTTACACTGATGTTATGAGTACTAATTGAAATCTTGTAATTGCTTTTTAAATATTGGTTAATTTGGAATCTTTTGCATTTGTTGTTTGTTTTTATATAGTTTTTTTTGAATATATCTTTATTAGTTAAAAAGAGAAATTTTATACAAAGACACAGAAATTCACTAACTTCATTGTTTAAGTTAGTGAAGAAAGAAAGGATTCTGTACAGTGAGGGAGAGAAGAAGGAGTAGGTGGAGGGGTAGGGTTGGGGAGGGAATGGGGGGGAGGAAGTAGTATTAAAGAGGGGGAACGGTAGCAGTCGATCACATCCCAACATAAATATTCATTAACGTTAATCAAATAACTACATTATTTCTTGTTTACCGGGCGGATCTAAGTAGAAGGGGTTGACAAACAATTACATAACAATAAAACAATAAAACTTATGGGTGACTTCTCCTTCAATCACAATTTCTCTATTACTTGTTCTTCCGCAGTATTTCTAACCGTTTCTTATTTCTTAAGTTTCCCTGATTGAACAGATTATCTCCCTTTATTTGAACCTTTATCCCCATTTCAATATTGTCCCTCAACGTCTAGCCATTATAATATCATTATTTGTTATTTACTTTTTTTTTAACAGTTGTTCTAACATTTAGTACCATCTTATCAGATTACGATAGGGGGATAATATATACAATGACAATCAAGGGTAAAAGCAAAACCATTTGTCCAGCATTCTCTAATCACATACTATACAATCAGTAGTTTAATATTCACTTGGAAAATAATACACATCTAATTCTTTTTTTTTGATAGTCCATCCAAAGCTTCCAGTTTTCTATATATCTTTCCACTGGGAGAAGATTCACTTGGTGGGAACCTTTATCCATTATAAACATTTGTTGGACTTTATTCTTCCATTCTTCGTTTGACGGCACTAGATCTGTTTTCCATAGTCTGGCCAGGGATAGGCGAGCTGCTATAATTAAATAAGACAATAAATAGAATTGAGATTTTGAAAACTGTTCTCCCGCCATACTGGGTCCTAAAAGGTACGTTAATGGAGTTTTTTTAAATTGTTTTCCTATTATTTCATTTATTTCATTGTGGATTAATGACCAGTATTTTTGAATTTTTGGACAGGTCCACCATACATGGAAAAATGTTCCAACTTCCTGGCCGCATTTCCAGCACATCGGTGAGTATGATTTATTTATTTTAGACAACGTTATAGGGGTTATATAATTTCGGTAGAACATTTTCAGGTTATGTTCCCAATGATTTGTGTTTGGTGAGCCTTTATATATGTTAGTCCAGTATTTCTGCCACTGGTGCAACATAATTGGTTTGTTGACATTTTCTGCCCATTTGATCATATTTGATTTGATTACCTCCTCTTCTGTCTTTTGTTGGAGCAAGCATTGGTATATTTTACTAATCTGTTTAGTGTTGTCTTCCATAAATATTCTGTCTAAGTCTATAAATTTGGCAGAAATTCCCCAATTTTTGATGTCTTGTTCCCAGCAGTTCTGTAATTGTAAATATGTAAACCATTGACATGGCTGTCCGTCTATCTGGACTAAATTTCTTGGTTTCATTATGAGGTCATTTTGATTTTTATAAGTTATATCTTTATACGTTAACCAATTTTTATTATTATTTCTTTCTCTAATCTGCAAGCCTTCCATTCGTGATAACCAGTTGGGGATTTTTGTATAGAAAATATTCCTGTATTTCTGCCAAATCTTAAGTAATGCATTTTTCACTGTGTGGACTTTAAATAACTTATCTCCTGTCGTTTTTCCTTTTTGTGATGGCCAGAGATAGTTGTGCCACCCTTTTTGGTTATTTACGCTCTCAATGTTTAATAGATCGAGATCTTTTAGTGTAATCCAGCTCTTTACCCATGTTAGGGCTGCGGCGTCGTGATATAATGCCAAATCCGGGAGGCCATAACCACCTCTGGCTTTATGGTCAATTAGATATTTATATTTAACTCTGGGTTTTTTCCCGCCCCAGAGAAATTTACTGATATCTGATTCCCAGATTTTAAACATTTTTATATTCGTAATTAGTGGTAAGTTTTGGAAGACATACATCATCTTTGGTAGAATTGACATTTTGACTACAGAGATTTTTCCTATTAGGGAAATATCTAATTTCCTCCATTTGTTCATTTTTTCTTTTATTTCATGCCAAATCTGGTTATAGTTATTCGTTATTATATTTTTATTACTATTTTCCAGAATTATCCCCAAATATTTTAATTTCTTAACTATAGTGTAATTTGTTATTTTTTCCAATTTAAGCTTGTCTTGCTCTTTCAAATTTTTTGTCAGCATTTTAGTCTTAGTGTTGTTTGTTTTGAAGGCAGCTACTCTCCCATATTGGGTTATCGTGTTCAATAAGTATTTTATTTTTTGGATTGGGTTTTCTATAAAGCATACCACGTCATCTGCATATGCTTTTATTTTATAATGTCTATCTTTATGTTTGATCCCCTCTATGTTCTTATTTTTTATTATTCTCTTAAGTAATGGTTCCAGCGTGGTTATAAATAGAAGTGGTGAGAGGGGGCAACCTTGCCTTGTCCCTCTCTCAATGTTGAAGCTTCGTTAACTCATTGTTTATTTTTAATCGAGCTGTTTGTGTTGTATATATATTATTTATTCCTGTGAGGAAGTTACCTGTTATGCCTGAGTATCTTAAAGATAACAGTAAAAAACCCCAGTCCACTCTATCAAAGGCTTTTTCTGCGTCCAGGCAAATTATGGCAAAGGGTAGGTCTGGTTTTAAATTTAGAGCCTCTATCACATTCAGTACTACTCGTACATTTCTTGAAATTGATCTGCCCGGTAAGAATCCTGTCTGGTCTTCTGTGATACGTTTATTTAATACTGGCTTTAATCTATTTGCTAGGATTGATGCATAAATTTTATAATCTATGTTCAATAGTGAAATTGGCCTGAAATCCTTAGGTTCAGGGATACCTATTGTTGGTTTTGGTATTAGTGAAATTGTTGCTTGCTTCCATGAGTTTGGGATTGTCTCCCCTACAAAGACTTCGTTCATTAAGTCTGTGAGTGGCTCTATTAATTCCTCTATATAGATTTTGTAATACAGAGCCGTGATCCCATCCGGGCCGGGCGATTTATGTTTTAATTGTTTAATTACTTCCCTCACCTCATTTTGGCTTATTCTTCTATTCAAATTTGTTAGCTCTTCTGGGGAGATTTCAAAAGGGGGTTGTTCTGTTAGATACTCTTCAATTTCTTGTTGTGACGCTCCTTCTTTCTCATAAAGTGATACATAATATTGCCTAATTATCTTTTTAATTTCCTCTGTTTCGGAGGTAGCTTTTGAGTGGTGCAAAATTTGGGAAATGATATTACTTTCAGATCTTTTCTTAAGTTTAGCAGCCAACCATTTCCCTGGTTTGTTTCCTTGGAAATGGTGCTTTTGTTTCATGTATATTTCCATTCTTGTTGTTTCGTCAGTAATTAATAAGCTTATTTGATCTTTGCATATTCTGATTTTCTTTTGCAATTTCTCATTATCTCCCTTTTTTACCAATTCTTTTTCTAATTTGTTCAGTTCCCTTTCTAACATTTCCCTTTTCCCAGTCCTTTGTTTTTTCAGCTTTATTTCCTCACTCTTCAAGCTCCCCCTTATAACTGCTTTGTGTTCGTCCCAGATCATCCCACTATTATTAATTGATTTTATATTAATATCCCAAAATTGCTGTAATTCTTTTTTAACATTCTCCTTACATTTGTTATTTCTGAGCACCCAATCTTTGATGTTCCAATTTGTTCTAATTTGTTGTCCAACTTCCCAACTTATCGGGCTGTGATCAGATAGTATTCTGTTTTGGATTGTTATTTTATTGGTTAAGGAACTCAATGATTTGGGTGCCCATATCATATCGATCCTTGTATGTGTACCATGCCTTCCAGAAAAATAAGTATATTCTAGTGAAGTCCCCGCTTTTTCTCTCCAGACATCAATAAGATTTAAATTATCAGTTATATTAAAGAAGGATTTAGGTAACTTGTTATCTCCAGCCAGCTCTTGTTGTTTTTTTGTCTTATTTCTTGTCACTTTTTTATCTTTGATGGGGTCCACTACTCCATTCATGTCTCCTAGTAAGATCCAATTTTGGGGGTGTAGCCGAATTAATTGTTCGTGTAGTTGTGTGTAAAATTGGGCTTTATTGTTATTTGGGGCATAGATTGCAGTCAACAATAATTTTTCTTTGTTCCAATCTATTTCTATAATCATGTACCTGGCATTTGGGTCTGAATAAATTTTTTTTGGTTTTAGTATGTCTCTAATATATATTGCTATCCCTCTTTTCTTTTTTTTCTCTAGGGATGAATGGAAGAGCGTCCCCAGTTTCGGATTTTGTAAGTATTTCTCATTTTCTTTACTTATGTGCGTTTCTTGTAGACAAATTACATCATATTTACCTTTATAAAGCTGGCTAAAGATATTTTTCCGTTAAACCGGATTGTTTAACCCATTCACATTCCAACTTAGAAATTTACAGTTCACCATTTTATGTTACTCTTACCACCTAGTTTTCAATAGGCTTCAAGTTTTTCTGGTTGCTGGTCAGGAAGTCCTGGGCTTTTGTTGCAGAATTAACATTGTAGTATTTGGAGTTGAAGTAGAAGGAAAGGCCTTCGGGGATATTCCATCTAAATTTTACGTTATTTGTTCTTAAAGTGTCAGCCAAATTGTTGTAGTCTTTCCTTTTTTTCCTTATTGCTGTTGGTATCTCTTTCAGGATTATTAGGTTCGTGCCTTCCAGTTGTATGTTGGTTGCTGCATGATATCTTAAAATTTCGTCTCTTAGACTCTTCCGCACACAATTGATAATTATATCCCTGGGCAGTTTTTTGTCTCTTGCTATCTTAGAGTTGACCCTATATAGTCTATCAATCTCTCTGACGGCATCATCTTCTTCTAAGCTCCAGACTTGTTGTAATAATGGTAAAATCCGTTTCAGTAGGTTTTCGTTATCCATTTCTGGCAGTCCTCTTATCCTCAGGAACGTTTCCTTCTGTTTGTATTCCAAAATCGCCATGAGTTCTGCATGCTTTTCTTGCTGTTCTTTGTAAATATCCATTTTATCTTCAATTTCTTCAATATGTTCAGCATGTTCATTCAGAGCTGATTTTATATGACTCAATGTTTCATCCATCTTTTTAATGTGGCCAGAGTTGTCTTTCAGGTCTTTTTTTTAGGTTTGTCATTTCTTGTTTTATTTTCCCAAATTCTTGCTCAATTTTCCCAAACTGTTCATTAGTTTCATTCTGGAACCTTATTATCTGCTCTTTTGTTTCAGTTTGTAGGTTTAGTACAGAGCTGATCATTTGTTCAAGTCTGTCCATTTTTGCCTCAGTTTCTTGAGACTTCTCTGGTGTTGAGCCCGTCAGGTTCACCAGTACTTTGGTGCTCTTGCTCTCCGCGGTGTTTCTCCTAGCAGCCATCGCAATTAGCAAAATATATTACTGTCAGTAATTTCTCCTAGCCCAAACAAATTAATTACTTGTTCATCCCACTTGCCTTCCGTTTGCTTCTCAGTGGGCTTATTAGCGGTTCCGACGGTTAATTGTCCTTCGTTGTGTTCTGCGACGGGTGCAGACCGCTAAAGCTTGCTTCTACCATCCTCCGTTTTTCCTTTCCTTCCTGTGTTTATTTCTCTTCACTTCCGGGGTTGCTATTCGCTTGGTATTATGGGGGGGGTGGGAAGGTTATGTTTAGTTCACTTCCGCGTCCGGCCGGTAAGACGCTCTGCGCTGCCGTCTATTCTGCGCTGACTTATTTATCTTCCGGCTCAGTTCTTTAGGGGAGGGATGCTTTTAAAGGGCCACTACAGATATGTGCCCATTCACCCTTCCCTCTTTTAAACAACCCGTCGATGTTACCGCAGTCTCTCACCTTGGCAGGTTTGTTACAGCAAGTTCCGTCGTCTTTTTGCTCTTGTTGTTATTGTTATTTTTTTCCCTTTTCCGTTTCGGCTTTCGGCTTACTGTCTGTAGCAGCGGCTGGAGAGGAGTTCTTGTGCGCGTAGTCTTGCTGTTGTCACGTTGAATTTTCCTCTCCCACTCACGCTGCTCAGTTTCGTTATATAGTCCAATTGAAGAGCTTGGGTCTGTGTCTCTGTGTCTCGGTTAGGCTTCTTATTGTTGGTTGAAGGCTCCTTTTTCGGTTTGGATTTTCTTTCTATTCTTTCACATTATTTGGACAGTCAAAATGGCGCCGGCTAGTCCCTTTTCGGCGGACCCTTTCTTGGTGTATTTGGAGGGTGGAAGATCAGGGTTTCTTCACCCGTTTCCACTCTCTCCGTTTCTGGATGAACTTCTCCACCGAAGGGAGCAAGTTTACTCATCCCCCTCTTTGGGGATTATCAGGATTGGATCCGATTCTCCAGAACTACCTCGGGAGACGTCCACCAGTCGCCACGCTTGACCGGAAGTCCTCGTTTTTATATAGTTTTAACAGATTATTTTCATTTGTAATGGTTCTTTGGGTTTTAATTCTTAATTGTAATTTTCAAAATATTAAAACTTTAAATAATGCTTAACTATTAACAGTGGTTTCCTACTCTAATAGTTAAATGCTCACTCTAAGGCAAGAAGGACAAAATGAATATTGAGAGACAGAGAAGCTTGACAGACATTTCCTGATGTGATTTAAGTGATAAGGATTGTTACAGGTGTCTGTGCCATCAAGTCACGACTGTCTTAAGAGACCCCCAGCAAGGGGCTTTCAAAGCAAGTGAGAAGCCAAGCCAAGCCTTTGCCTTCCTCTGCAGAGTCTTCCTTGGTGGTCTCCCTTCCAAGTACTGACCCTACTTAGCTTCCAAGATCTGGCAAGATTGGGCAACACTATGCCACTTGCAGTCCCTTGTTATACATGCACTGTATTGATTTCAATGCTGTTTACTTAAGATGTCATAATTACTTTACATTTAGGGATGACAAGACAATTATTTCCAAAGCTATGTTGGAAATACTTGCAGAACTTGTTGGGTTTTTCTTTTCACTCTAGCATACAAGCACTGCATGCTGGGAGTATTTTGAAAGGGTGTGAACATTCTATCTGCTTCCATTGACTAAAAGGTCTGGATAGAATCTTTTAACCATTTTTTCCTCTGGGCAGGTGAAAGGGGGAAGTCAATTCAATTGCTTTCCAGTCTCACATCAGTCAGCTTGCTAGAAATGCTAGTAGTGGTAGCAAAAGACAAAAACTCCCCCCCACCATCGCCACCTTCTCCAAGCAGAGATCAAAGATCTTGACATTCTAAAATGCCAGAAAGGACATCAGAAGTAAAACTACTTGAAGCTTCAGGAAAAGCTTCTTCAACCAAGGCTGACCTGGTCAGGTGGTAAAGAAATGGATTGAATACAACTCTTGGGAGCAATGGGGAAGGGCCAAAATCTTAGAGAAACCTTTATATATTTACAATTTCAAACAATGCCAATGGCTAGGGGTGGCCAGATGTTATTGTCAAACTAAAAAAGACCAGTGCTTTTGTATCTGTGGATCTATAACGCAGAAGGACTTATGTATCTGTCTGTCTCTTGTATATGGAACCCAAGGCAAAATTCCTTGGTGGGATAATTTTTGGATTAAATATCCACTCTAATGCTGAGAAACCAACATTTTTGCTATCAGATTCTGAACAGTCCATTTATCATAGAATGTCTTTATATGCCCTGGCAGCAAAGAAAGTGAGGTGACTGCTATCAGAGCAGTTTTTTAGAGCTGATTCTATTGGTTCTTGTATTTTATTGGTATATTGATATATTTTACCTACTATTGCAGTATATTTTAGTTACTATTGTATATTTTAATTTATTTTGTATTCTTATAATGTTTTGATACAGCTATTGATCTGTTTGTAATGGTCTGTGGCTAGATACAAATAAATCCATCCATTCATTCATAACAAATAGAGAAGCATCACCTAATGATCATTTATAAAAGTTATTATTTTTACCGACATACAATTTTTCACAGCATTTCCACAACCAATCCTTTTCAGAAAATATATAGCTTGTATTTTATTACTATTTCCCTTCCAGTTTCATTTTGTAGTTATTATTGTGAAGTGGTTTACAACATTAAAAGAAATTGATTTGAGTTACATGATATTGTCCAGCCCTCCTGATGCCAGATATTTACTGTACCCTGAAAAATAGACAATTGTTTATTTGTTTGTTTGTTTGTTTGTTTAAATGATGAATCTGAGTAATAGAAGAACTTTAGATTTCCTGTCCCAAGTGATGCCTACATAGCTAGTCAGCATGTACAGAAAATAAGTGTTGCAACCTCATTCAATAAAATAGTACAACCAACTGGAAAAAAATTAAAGAGCAGGATCAGGCAATCCCATGAAGGTTAAGCATGCAAATTGCAGCAAATCCAAGCTTCAGTTCAACAAGAAAAGCTATATTTGGGGACAAGTGTGTTGCTTTGGTAATGAGCCTGTAGGATTCATTTCATAGAAATGGCAGCAGATATATTATACCCTATGAGTTATTACAAAATTAAACTTCATAAGCAATATGCCAGGGCTTTTTGTGATTAATTTACTAGAAGAGTTTTTTGATTTATCATCTTTTGCTGAAGCGGTATGAGAGACAAGGTCTGAATAAAACTCATTTCATTAGGCTACCTTATTACACAGCAAGTTAAGATCTATACACACGGAACCTTATTCCATCATACCCATAATAGTTCTACCTGAGGAAGTAAACACCCGACCCTTAGAAAGATGGGCCTGTGATCCTACACTAATAGCTTCTAAAGAATATATTTTCTTTATGGGCACTGTGTAAAGCTCTTCTTATAGCACATTTGTGCATCTGGTAGCTGCACATAACATCACTGCTCTGCCCGCTTCTGAAAACATCTGCATCCCAATAAGCTGAACAGCCTGCACTCAGCAATCAGAACTTCAGGAATGTATTCTCGAGTCTGTGTTTGAATTCATGCATAGGTGCTCAATGAAAGTGTGGCTGCCCATTCTCATCTAAAATTCTGGGTGTAAACTACCCTCAGTCCCAACCATAATCACTATTAGTATTGTGCAAGTGAGAGTTCACAAAAACTTGATAAGGGAACGTCATTTTCCCTGCATTCCCCTCCCCACACTATTTTCTCTTTCACTCATCCTGGCAACTCCCATATCCTCTTCCCTTCTCCTGCTTCCTTCTCTTCTCCCCATCATTTTCTTAATTTATATTCTGCCTTTTTCCACACCAGGGACTCAAAGCAACTTACATAATTTCCCTCTTCACTATTTTATGTAAGGTAGTTTAGGCTGAGAGTGCGTGACTGCTCTGAGTTCACCCACTGACCTGTTCCACATGGGCCAATAAACACAGGTTAAGGACAGTAAAAAAAAACAAGGGGGGAAGACTTCGCATGGATCCCACCCCTCTGTCCTGTGTTATTTCTCCCAAACCTGGGTCGTTTCCGCACGGCGGCGGAAACGGGTGGGTCGGCGCATTTCGCGCCGACCCGAAGACGCTGGGACCGTCCACACGGACGGTCCCAGGAAGAGGTGGGACGCCAGCCCGCGGCGCCCGGCTGACCCAGCGTGTCCCTAGGCCTCCGGCGCATCGCCGAGGCCTGGGGACACACCCCCCTGGCCCTGCACGCCTGCTCCAGCAGCGCAGGCCAGGGGGGCATGTCCCCAGGCCTCAGCAACGCGCCAGAGGCCCAGGGACAAGGTAAGTGCCGGGTGGGGGAGGCGGCGCTTTATTCGGCTGTGCTTTCCTTTTTTAATTTTCTGGCTTACAGCTGCATAGCCACGCAGATGCAAAAACCCGCATTGTTTTTGTGGCCTCCAATTGCTGCCTACATGGATGCATGTGAATGAAGAAACAGGAAAGCGAGTTACGTTATCCCACTGCAACCTGCTATACATTTGCCGTATGGAAAGGGCCACTGAGTTTTCACAGAATCATAAGGATTTGATCCTGGGTCTCCCATTTCCTAGTAAAAAACTACATAGGACTGGCTTTCATGCAGAGGCTGATGTTTAATAGTAGCAAGCAGATGTCCCTAAGGGAATCATGCAGATTAAATGGTACGAACTTGACAGGTGGCTTCTACTGGGCCAGGACAGGAGAGGGGGAAACAGGAGTTGACTGGGAAGCCTAAATACAGAGGCATAGCTCCAAGGGAGCAGAGGGTTCATGACACACTGGGTGTGCGCCGCTGTTGGGGCATGGCGGGATGGGACAGAGGATGCACCAGTACACCAGGTGCTTTTCCCCCTTGCTACACCTCTGCCTAAATACCCCTAGAAAGGTCCCTGCCCCTCCCCCTGCCTTTTAGTGACAGAAACCAATGCTTGAAGGCTGGCAATAATGTTATGCAATAATAATAACAATGGCCACTAAGATATGAGAAGGCATTGGTTTTCTAAAGCTATAGGTGCTGCTTTGATTATTTGAGGTGTTTTAATCCACCCATGTTTTACTTAAGAGTTGAGATTTTTCTGCAGACTTAGAGCTTTTCTCAGGTTTATAGAAATATTTGGTTTTCTGTCCAGGGCTGCAGTCTCCAGATGTAATTGTCCACAAGTGGTACCAGGTTTAGAATTAGTTATAGTGACAAAAAGGGAGTCAACAAGGTCTGGCAGGGGACACCTTGTTTTCCTATCCCACTTTCCCCCCCTTCCCTTCCCTTACATTGCCCATGTCATCTTTTCCTATCGGTGTCAGCCAACAAAGAGTTTCATCAGGCTGGAGCCCAGGCTGAGAAAGGCTGGGCTCAGGTTGAGGCTAATCAAATGTCCTTGGGGACAGGGACCACCAGAAGGTTACTACCGAAGGACCAAATATCCTTCCATGGGCAATACAGGGAGATGCAGTTGCAAAGATACAATATATGTGATAGGTCCCATTCAAATATTCAGAACAATCTCTGTAATCAAGAGATATGTGCATTTTGACCTTTAAAGTCTTCTTCAGTGGTAAATGATAAATTGCTGCACATCATTTTGTATTTATTTTTCTCAATTTTTTGGTTAACTAATTAATTTTAGGATTGTTTTTTTCTGCTTATTTTTCTTTGTCGCAGCTGTGTCTATTCAGAGGCCGTGGAGCTTTCCAAGAGCAACCTTCTCTAGTTGAAATCTAAATGTACAATTCAGAGCCACTGAGTTTTCACAGAATCATAAGGTACACCCAGTACACCAAGTAGCGAGGCTGGTTGGGAGCACTTGCCAGGGCAAACCAGTAATGCTTGGCTCTCCGAGATGAATGGTGGCTGCTGGTGGTAGCAAGAACAGTCCTCCTTGCTCTGATGATTGGTCTGGTATCTGGACTTCTTGGTAGGGTTGGTGTCTGCAGCAATTATAGTTTCTGGACCTGCATCCAGTGTTAGAAGTCCATACACATGTGCAAACTCTCCTGCATCAGAAGGATAAGATGCAATGAAATGAGAAAAAGCAGATCTTCCAGCTCCATTTCCAAAATAGTGCAAGATCTCTGTTAACATCAAGAATTGGTGAAAATGGCACCCAGAAAGGCAACAGGAAGCTGATTTTATAAATAGCTTCTGCTTTGTGTGTGCACTGACCAATAGAAATGAGGGATATAGTCAGCAACACTTACATCCAATGAGATTGCAAACAACATCTAAAGAGCACCCAAAGAGTGGGAAAATTGCCATGGCTGTGGAGATTCATGTCTCTGTATCTTCAAATCTGCACATAATGCAGAAGTTAATCAGAAGCTGCTTCTTTTTAAGATGTCTCCTGGACATTTTATTTTGGGTGTGTGGAGTGAGAAGTTGCCTCTTTTTAAGACATCCCATAGAAGTCTTCTTTGTGTTGTGCGGAATGGACCATTGTTTCCCAGTTGCTTCTGCAAAAGTTAAAGCATAATTTATATTGGAAAAGGTGGTGGATAGACCGCTGTCTACTTTTACAATAACAAGATTTCAGTTGATTTCATCTTGGTTTAGTGTATGCAAAACTGGATAAGGATCTGCCCCTTTAAATTGAAAACACTTTGAAGTGCTCAGACTGTGGTTTAAAACATCATTGTCTGGTAGATACATATAAATCTCAGGAGACATCACATGATGCTTATGCCACAAATCAATTGAAAATGGCCCATCATTGATTTGATGTATGAAGTCTCATTTTCGTTCTCTTGGGGGTAGAATAGAAATGACTGTTTCTCCAACATGCCAGGACAACATGATGTAAGGTGTTAAGTTACCAGAGGTTTGTTCCAACTGAAACAGCTCAGCATGACCCTATCAGAGATCACATCTCTATTATTTGGCACTGGAGAATCATTTACATTTATTGTTTATTAAGTGAAGTCTGTTCTTCAGAATGATTGAAAGCTTGGGGAATTGGTAATGGGACAGCAGAAATTCCCTTCACCTTCTAGACTGTTAACTCCAATCCACCACCACTGTTAACAACCCACACGTGCCAGAGAGATATGCTCAGTGGCTTTAGAAAATACATACCAATAGAAGAGTCATTATTAGCATGACCATGAATTTGGTCAAGTAGATTAAGTGTGTGGGGAGAGCCATCAATTTACTGGTGGTCCCTGGCCCCTCGATAATGCGGCTGGCCTCCACACGGGCCAGGACCTTCACAGCCCTGGCCCCGGCCTGGTGGAACGCTCTCCCTCCAGCTGTCCGGGCCCTGCGGGACCTTGCAGAGTTCCGCAGGGCCTGCAAGATGGAGCTGTTCCGCCGGGCCTTCGGAGGATCCAGCCGCCAATAGTGCCCCCGACATTGGCCCCTAACATCTGGGCCGCTAATCCATCATTGCGACTCGCCATGCCTCCCTTTATCGTAGGGAGGGAGGGATTTTATTTGACCGGGACACTGGACGCCAACCAACTAATTTATATCTTGAATTTTAACTTAATTTTAATCTGGGTTTATATCTGATAAATGTACTAGGAAATTTTATTGCTGCTTTTATATGTTATTTTAATTGTTATTTAACTGTATTGCCGACATGTTGTGCACCGCCCAGAGCCCTCCGGGGATGGGGCGGTATAAAAATCTAATAAAATAATAAAATAATAAAATCATCTGCTGTTTTGTTCTTCCCAGAGTTCATTCTGTAATTCAGAGCAATGTAGTTTGGTAGGGACATAAGCATTAAAAATTCAGTAAAATTAGAGCCAGTGTAGCCAGTAAAAACACCAGTAAAGGAAATACCAAATGAAGGATGAAAGAAAGTAACAGATATTTCAGGTACATTTAGACTAGTTTCATACCACTTTGAATAGTAACACTGTAAGCCAATTTCAGTTATACTGTTTGAAGGACAGATAACCCTACAGAGTGAACAGATTTCCCTTGCCCTGGTACATGTTTGAGCAAATAATATAGTGTGCATGTCATCCTAAGTGATCAGAACATTTTACCACTGCCTTCTTTCCCCTGAATTTATGCTTTGGTGGGAAATTCTGATAAGGGATCGACTATACAATACACTAGCTGGGGAAAGCAGTGGCAAACTTCCCCACAAAGAGGCTTGCCTATAAAATCACTGCTCGCAGTGGTACCCCAGGGTCGAACGCGACTGAAGGGGAAACTTTACCTTTTTTATACAATACACAGCAGTAGGGGCAGTGTGGATGAGATAACAAATGCTTTTACTTGTAAAAAGCAGGTTATGGGCTCCTGATTTGTGGACTGGGACTGCAGCTTTGGACTTCACCATCTTCCCAACCTGAAATGGCTTTGTAGAACCACTGCTTTCTGCCTTCCACTCAACAGATTTAAGGAATTTCATTGAAACGTATTCCAATGCTCCTTCATAATTATATATGAAGTTCAAAGACGTTAAGCATATTTATAAGAGCAGATTGATCAAATATGTTTTCCAACAATATTTTCATCTGAAGAACCATGGCCTATTCAGGAATATCCAGTTTCATTATCTAAGATTTAAGTGGTCTGTTTTTTAATAGAGACAGCATAAAGACGTAATCTGGCGGTTTTTTTAAGCAAAGGTAAAAGCAAGTTAAGGGTAGTGATTCTCAATGGGGAAGGCAGAGTGAAAAGGATTAAATAGGCCTCTTCTTCCATGACATTCTTATACTTCAGATCGCAGTTCTCTTTTTTAAAAAAACCCTTCAGGGAATATAATCCCAGAATGACATGTACTTTATTGTTCCTTAAATTCAGTAGGAAGATTTGTGCAGTCTGATTATTTTGCTAGATAAGGATCTGTACACAAAAAAGGGGGTTGGGAGCGGGAGGGCTGGATGCTGATCAAGTATGCTAGGAATTTTAGATAACCAAGTTTTAAACAGTGAGAGGTGTGTCATATTGTAATGCTTGCTCACCTTTCTATTCTATTCACTGTTCACAAAGTATAAACAGGAGATTTGAACCTCAAAAATGTGCAGTTGGTTCCAGAGCATCTAAAACTGGATTTAAAACGTGCTGTGCATCAGCATTGTTACAGTGCTTTTCTGATGCTCAACCCTCATCATTTTCTTTTCTACACATTACAAACAAAAATCAATTTTAGAACAAAGTCTTTCAACCTTTGTTGGAACATAAGAGGTACCTGCAATGCTTAACTGTCTATTTTAACCTTGTCCATTTGGTTTGGGTGACTCAATGTTTATTAGGAACAGATCAAACATGCTTTGGTATGGCTGCCCTCTCTCCCTCCTCTCTTTATCCAACACAGGGGTCCCCAAACTTTTTAAACAGGGGGCCAGTTCACTGTCCCTCAGACTGTTGGAGGGCCGGACTAAAAAAAACTATGAACAAATTCCTATGCACAAATGATTGTAAAATGTTTGATTTCACCTTTCAGCCTTTCTGTCATGGTCTATTTTTAGAACAGTGACCAAAGTATGTCAAGTACAGGGTGGGCTCCAAATATTGTTGGGGAGGCTGTGGAATACCTTCCCCTGTTAAAAAAAGCAGAACTCTTCCCAATGAAGCATTCCATCTAACCCAGGATCCAGGTATCTTCCTGGGTTCTTTCCTCCTAGCAGCCAAAGCGAAACGATTAAGCACAGCCTGGCTGATGCCAATGGGAGTGGGGCGGAACAGAAAGCCTGAGAGCAACACATGGAGTAGCCGAGAGGGAAGGGTGGAGCAGGAGTTGCCACGTGTAAGGTTTCCAACTCTGGGTCAGAAAATTCATGGAGATTTGGGTGTGCCATCATGTAATTGCAATCAACAGCCATTGGGGCCGGTTCCTCCTCTCCCTCGAGCCCCCACTGCACATGAATGGAGCCATCGCCGCCATGCCTGGCAGGCCAGATAAATGCCTTCAGGGGGCCACATTTGGCCCCCGGGCCGTAGTTTGGGGACCCCTGATCCAATACCTCAAACAGCAACAAACAACCTCAGTGTTCCCAAGAGGTTGTTTCCTTCATTATCTCTATTCTATGTTGTGGAGAAGCTTCCTGGTTTGTCTCTTTAAAACCACTCAAAATTATATTAATTGTGAATTGAAAGCAAGCCATTTTGACAATCGCATGAGGTGTTCAACTCAAGACAAATAGGCATTGCAACAGGAGGAGTATGAATGATGATGACATTTGTTGCAAAGTTTGTAGCCACAGTGATATTGAAACTTCCGTACTAGATTTAAAATTTGCTTGTAAAGATCTAACGCTTAGGGCACTTTTACACATGCAGAGTAATGCACTTTCAATCCACTTTCACAATTGTTTGCAAGTGCATTTTGCTATTTCGCACAGTAAAATCCAGCTGCCAAATACACTGAAAGTGGACTGAAAGTGCATTATTCTGCATGTGAGAAAGTGCACTCAGTCATCAAAAATGCCAACAGGTTTCTCATACCATGAATGATGAATTTCTCCATGAAGCTTTTAAAAGTAATATCCACTATTGCAGCCATAAATATTGAATAGTTATGATCAGTGTTGGACTGATGGGTATACAAGATTTCCCGGTGAAAATGAGGGATGTTGCAAATTTTACAGTGACTATGTTCAACAGGAACATATATTTGATCCCCGCATATAATGTTTGAGCCACAAAATCACATGTGAGCTGAGCTTTGGATCAGAGGTGCTCATTGGCAGTTCAGTTCACATCCCTTCCACAGGTTGCAAACAAGAGTCTCATTTTTCAATGATTGTCTTGATAGCTCATCAGTCTGTTCATTAGTATTCAACACATGGTTTCACTGTATTCCTTCACATTACTCCTTGCTATCTATGCAATACAGCAGAACTGGCTTTTTACACACGCTTCTCTCACGGCCTGATTGGGTTTTACTACTCTCCCTCCCCCCCATCCTTGATTTATAACTGCTCCATTCAGCAGGCAATTGTTTAGACAATTAAATCCCTCATAAACTATATCAATCAATCATAAATGTTGTTTCAATAACATTTACTCTTCAGTGTTCATCAAAATTGTCTTTAGAGATGCTGCTGCCCAGCAGTTTGAATTGCCAGGATCTTTGCACGTGTGCAGTTTTGCAAAAGCCCGGCGCAAAACAGTTAAGTCGGTATTCACAGCTGCTTGAGAACCAAACAGATCAGGTGATCAAGGCACACCTTTGAACACACTGAGTTTGACTGTTGAGCATGTTCATGGCAAAATTTGCCGCCTCCTTGCCTTGGAACTCCCTGCCCCATCACTGTTTGACTCCAACAGCATTACAGCTGTGTGGAAGCTGTAATGTTGGCCTTTCATTTCTTTCTTCTGTGCAGATACTTTTGCACCTGAGCAATGCATAAAATCAGTTCCTACCCCCCCAGAGTCATGGATGCTTGGGCTGAATAATTAAATTATGATGGTGGGGGAAAATAATGACTCTTTCATGGCTGAGCAAAAATGTACATGTACAAAATGTCAGGAACATAGACCTAAACGGAGAATTTTAAGATACCATGTTTCTTTATATTCACTGGCTGACTGTTTTGTTGGTTGTTTATTTGCCTGATTGTTTCTCAAGTGCTTGCCAAGTGCAGTGATGATAAGGCTGTGAAGGAGGAGGGAAAATAGGACTTCTACTGACGTGTATGACAATGTACATGCATGAAATACTGCTAGTTGCATTGTACTGCATTGTATGAATATGTGACAGGTTATCAAAAACAACAGATCTGAGCTGTTCTCAAAAAGCTAAACTGCTTGGTGAAAAATTGGTCCCTGGCTTGTGACCAGCAAGCAGAACGTTAGCCAAACTGATGGATGTGTGAGAATAGTGACAATAGTCATTTGCGTAGCTGCCTAGACAGGTTTCTTCTTACTCTCACAAACCTCCCATTAGCTCACTCTCAGATTACAGCCAGCAATTTGAAATGGTCTGAGTCTAGGATCTGAATTTTATGTTATAGCACAAAACTTTAAAAATGCCCATCTAAGAAAAGTTACCACTGTACCTTGCATTCTGGAGTACAAAGGATTGTGTACTTTCTACCCCAGGATATTTTCAGTTTCTTTTTTCATTCTTCAGAGAGTTTTTTGGTAGACTTGCATGGTAGATCAAACACTTTCAGAATACTGAAATCCCCTAGAGTTAAAACATATGTACCAGAGCACCGCAGCTGGTGCTAATGCTAACCTAAAGCTGTTACATAGAAAGAGTAAGTGACTGCTTCATTTTCCTTTGCACAATCATTGTTGAAAAGACCATTACATTTACTTAGGAAATTCTTACAAGAAACAGGTATGTGTTCTGTGAGAAAGTACTAGTAGTATTAGATGCAAAATTTAGTTCCGAAGAGTTTCAAGTTCTTTTTTAAAAAAAGCAACAAGTTTCTAGCTCTTCCTGAAAGGGATCGAAGGTAAATGTTATTTTTTAAGCAAGGGGCTGCTGCTTTTAAGCAAGGGGCTGCTGCTATGACAGCTTCATATAACTCCAGTGGGTTATATTATTGTCAGTGGGAAGAAACAGACTCTAAGTGGTTACTGATACAAATTAAATGGTTTGTTGGGATTCATGGGAGGGAAGGCAGTATAGCATAGCCCAGTTTCGTCAGATTTCAGAAACTAAACAGGATCATTACTTGGAAAGGAGACCACCAAGGAAGGCTCTGCAGAGGAAGGCAATGACAAAGTACCTCTGCTTTTCACTTGTCTTAAAAGCCCCTTGCTGGGGTCACCATAAATTGGCATCATTTTACACATTTTGATTAACAGTGTGCGGGACAACACCTAATGAAATCTCAAAAGCTAACATGGATGCTGAATTTTTCCTGTGCTTAGGAGGCAAGAAGGCCTTCAATGCCTGCTTTGTTCCTTGGCATTCCTAATAAGTAACAGAAGCAAACATATAATACAAAACTGCACAGAATATGGAAAACTATACATAAACTGTACATACACTGTACATACACTACTATACAAACACATACATAAATACAAAAACATACATACATGAAACTCAATTTGTCAAATGTTTTCCTGTGTTAGTTACATATGTTATATATACCAAAGGGGTTACAGCAGCTCTTTCACTGAGAAAATGTGACGAGAGGAAAGGGTTTAAAGAGATAATTTCACAACTGTGCACTGTTACCTCCTGCCTAACCTCAATCTACTCTTATTCAGCCATAGTTTCCACTACTGTTTGCCACTGAAAGGTGAAGGGAAGCTGGCAAGCTACAGCAGCAACACTATGCTGGTGCGCTGTTTGCAGGACCTGGTGGAATCCCATCTAAAGGTGGGGTGTGGGCATAACTTGCTGTTGCTGGATTTCAGCAGCCACTTAGAAGTAACTGCAGCTAACCTCCTCCCATTGCCAATCACTAAAGGTATCTTCTTCCCCTCAGTGCACAGTAGTAGAAGCTGTGATATTCCCTGCAGTTCACTCCTTGAACCACCATCGAGTTAGACGACATTGAGGATAAGCAGCTGGAAACTGAGCATGGTTAGAAAATTATCTTTTTTATCTTTATTAACCTTTAATAGGCATAGATAGATCAGGATTTACACAGACACATTCTGCAGTCTCAAGTATAATTCAGTAGAAAGGAAATAGTCCACATAACTTGGCGGTTGACTTCGAGGGATTCAAATCACTTCAGATTTTTTTAAAGAAATAGTCAGAGCAAATGATAGTAAGTACCCCTACACATCAATGTAAAAAAACAATCTAATATAAAATTGCAATAAAAATAGATCTGTTTAGCAAGTTAAAAGCAAAATATAATGAACCAATTTGGTTTAGTGTACTGGTATAATATATTTTTAAATTAATACAGTTAAAAGTAATAAAATGGGAATAAATTAGCACTTTAAAATGGTTGTCAGGTATAGAGCTACCATACGTGTTGTATGAGCATTGTAATCTCCAAGAAAATTTTCATTTATTTATGGTGCAACTCCATCTTCTCTTATGAGCTGCATTAAAATATGCTTACTGTTCTATCTTGCAACAGGGGACTCAGTTATGTTGGTTCTTATTCTATCATTCTTCTCAGAAAAACTGGAAACCTTCCCCAAGCCTAAGGATCCTTGATCCTTGAAGGTGCTTTTTCTTCGGGTGGAAAAGCCACTTGGATAAAGATTTCTTATACAGGAGGAAGTTTCCAAACCTTGCTCACTGGAGTGGTAGGGTGGAAGCTATCTGGCTTCTACAAACATTGTTAATACTCTCATCCAAATATTTTACAATGGCTTTGCCACCAGAGGGAGGGAGAATGAGCTTTGAGGGTATGGAAAGACAACACAGACAACCACCTTGTGTGGAATAAAATTTGGCCACAGCCTGTTTTTTTGTATGCTGGCTGAAGGAAGCAGAGGCGCAGCATAGGGGATGGACCTTGCATTGGGCAGCACGTCTGCTGTCCCCCAGTAATAACCTTCCCTCAGCCTGATACATGGGGGGGGGGGGAGGAACCAACACCCAGAGCAGCAAGATAGTGGAAGCCATTTGGGCGCTGGCCTCTGGATGAACTCCCCTTGCTGCCAGAGAGCATGAGCCACCCACAACCCTTGCCTAGGCATGTGGTACACATGCTCACCGCTCCCCCAGACCTCTTATGGAGGCCCCCACCAAAAGGGGAAACCCAGCACGAAGGTTTTTTCTTCCATGAACAGAGCAACCCCCATGGGCAACCCCCCAGGCTGTGACGGATTAATGTAAATAACAACAAAACCCAGCAAACAATAGGGCAAAACTACAAGGTCAAAAATGATGGAGGATGCATGGGAGAAGCTGTCATAGCCTCAGCGGAAGAGAGGCCTCAACTCCACTCCTGCCCCCTCCACCTACATCACATTCTCACACTGGCAGCAGAATGACCCAGCCTGCTGGGCTGGATGCCGGCGCTGAGCCTGCCCCTCTCACTGCCCACTCCCAGGCACCAACAGCAGCCAAGATAATTCTCAGCTGTGCTTTATGCTTGTCTTGGTGGTGGTTGTTTGTCATATTGTGTTATACATTCTGTAGAGTGCCCTTCTGATTATGATAATAAGATGTGTGTTTTCTTTCCATAATCTGTCATGAGAACTATACTTAAGAGAAACAGGGGCAAGTGGTTGTGTTTGTATTCCTTGCAATGGTGTCTTCATGCACACTAAATACTTGAGCCTGTGAGTACATACTTGCTCGATTAGGGAGCATGATGTTTCAGCTGAAAACAATGACATGCCTGTTAGTTGTTAATTCATAAATTAAAAAACTGCTGTAAATTGTGCTGTAATGCAAACTGACATTTATGTATACATTTCTTCTTTCTATTATTTCTTACATATTCTATCAAAGGCAGAGAGCGTGACAACTGTTCAGAGTAATAAATGTGTGGAGGAATTATTGTGTTTGACGGCTTTTTCTGTAAGCAGACGTTTTGGTTGCAAGTTGCAAACTTCTGGTCTCCATTCATCCATGGTTTGAGACTTCTGCTTGCTTCATAAAACATAGCTGTTAAACAAGTGGGTTTACATTTTGTGTAGATCACATATCATGAATTGTGCGTGTCATGAAGAAACCACACAACTATTGCACAACTTTACTCAAGTCTGCACAAAATTAATTTTCAATTTGGCCCCAAAGAACATAGTCAAAGGTCAAAAATATTCACCATATTTAAAAAAGAGGCTTATAAATAGCCATTTGCCTGTGTTCAGAAAGAATCACTTTCAGGTGACTGGACAGAGATGTTTTGACAAACCATACGAGAATTCTCATAGATGGATTCTGCACAGAAAAGGTATAAAGGGTTGCAGTTGTTATAAAAGCAACCCATTTTCCTTTTTCCCATTCACAGGAGTGTCATGAAGGCAGTGATTGGAGCCCATGGGAACTATGTAAGTTGCTTTTGTGCCTTTGCACGGAGATGCTTCCCGTTTTTAAAAAAAATCCTGCAATATATGCATTGCTGTGCAGCTTTACAGAAATGAACTCTTGTAGCCATGCTAATCGTCCCACAATACAATCTGCTGCACTTGCATAGCTGCACATGTGCAACATACAAAAAAAATTAAAAAGAAAAAGGGACCTCCCTACAATGGCAGGGCAATCATGAATGTATTGCTGTAGCAGACAGATTCTCCCTGACTGTGGATGGTACAGTGGAAGGGAGGGAAATAAAACACCTCATACCTGGCTGTTTGTGTGGGAGCAGCTCCAACATGGGATTTTGCAAAAGAATCGCAAGTTTAGAAATTTTCAAAAATCCCAGGTTGAGTGAAATAAAATGGGGCAAATTTATTTTGGGGGCTGGACTTTTGCAAAGTCCCCCATCCCACCATTTGTATTGCGCTGTACCCCCATTATATTGCTGAATTCATAGATAGAAGCCTCTATATTTACCTACATTGTAAATTTTGTCTGTTCAGATAAGGAGTGTAGATCATAATCAATCTAACAAAGCAGTTTATAGCAGAGATTAGTTGATGTCAATCTTATGTAATTTCATTGGAATTTATTGTTTATTTACTACATTTATACCCCTCCTTTCTCCCAAATGAGCTTACATACTTTTTTCCATTTTACAACAACAATCCTATAAGGTGGATTAGGCTGAAAGTATATGACTGGCCCAAAGTCACCCAGCGAGATGCCATGACAGAATGGGAAGTTGTACCTGGGTCTTCAGATCCTAGTCTGAAACTCTAACCACTACACTACACTGACTTTTATGAGGTGACTGCTGTAACACAAACAGGGGGGAAGGAAAGGATTCCCCTTTCACATGTTCCAAGCCCAGGGACTTATTACCTCAGGAATTATTCCTTACTGACGTTAAAGACTTCTCTCAAAATCAGCATGAGAGCTTATATCGTCTTACAGCTCCACAACAAAAGGTTTTATTTAAAATAAACAGTAAAGTCAAACATTTATTTGATAGGGTTGAGGAACACATAAACACCCACACCCAAAATAAAGTAGGTATAGTTATTGAGACAGTTTGTTTCGGCTCTCAAATGGCCCTACAACCGATGGTGGATTGTTTGGGTCCCTGCCTAGAATCCCCGTGTCTACTGGCATAAAGTAAGAAGGGTCGCAGCTCTCTCCTCAGGAAGCTGGTCTTCCACTTCAAACTGACCGGTCTCCCTCAGGCGCTTTCTTGCAGCCAAAAATCTAGGAGACCTTCCCCTTAAGGAAGAGTAAACAAGCCCCAAAGACATGTTTTTAGAGTCACCCTAATTTAATATTTTGAGTAGCCCTGACAGGTTTTCAGGCTCAGACCCCTTTTCTGGAGTCTCCCTCACTCCAACTCTTCCCCAGAGGAAAAAACCTCCACAGCACTCCAGCTGCCTCCTTTTCTTCTCCCAGGCAACTTTCCTCCAGCCAATCAGGACTGGGCAGGACATAACTATTCCAGTGCAATGTCTCACTAGAAACCACTTCCCAAATATGGGCATTTGTCACAACTGCTATTGAACAGAACCAAGCAGCTGGGCCTGAGTGAGTCATGAAAGTTGTGTAGTAGCAAGTCTCTTGATGTTTACTGATGGATCTGCCCCCGACCAGTCCTTCCTAAAAATTCAAAAAAGCCCTGGAAAAGACCCTGCCCCATCACCCTGTCTTTTACTATCCGAAAAAGCTAGCAATACTGTTGTGGTTGCCTAGCAAATGCCACAAAGGGCATTTGTATCTTAAACCTACAAGAACTGCTTCTATTATTTGGAGTACAACTGCCCCCAAAGTATTTTTGTAGGGTTCAGATTTTTCTGCAAACCTGGGTTGTTTTTCAGGCTTGTAGAAAGAACTGTCTTGCCTGTTTATAGTTTCAGTGGTTGAATAAGTGTCCACAGATTTAGACACATGGAAAATTAGATAGAATAATACATTCTTTAAAGGACTGAAAAAGCTGCCTTGTGATGACTGTAATGTTTATAGCCGGAGTCTTAGAGCATTGTTACCTGGAGCAGCAGTTCTTTCTTATTTCATATAAAATAATGACATTTTCAGTCAGAGAACTGTGTTCAAACATGCAGCCTGGTGTATTGTCATCAGATCCCAGTTCTCCAAATTCAACCAGTAATTATGATGATATTTCTTTTTTTGTCATCGGCTGAGTGATGAGTCCATTACCCAGTTCCACTTGGAACTCTCCCCAGCCCAGCATAGGGATAAGAAGACAAATAGGTCTTTATGGAATTGACACTATTAACTCTATTTGTTTTGCCACCAGTTGACAACTTTAGTAAATTGCTCATAATTGGCTACTGGTGTAAAAGCATAGAACTCAGTGCCATTATTATGATATTGATTTTCAATAATTCCTTTTTCCCCGCCTCTCATCTTTCTTCCTTTAGTTGCTTTTGTGCTGCTGACAGGAAGGCTCACAGAGAAAACAGCTGAGCAGAGTCTCATGTACATCTGGAAGTTCTATTTGGAAAGAAACCCATAAATGCACATCAGGAAAGCTGAAGTTGGTATTTTTTCCCCTTGAAGTGTTATATTTTCACACCAAAAGAATAGAATTAGCATGCAACTAAACACAGTGGCAGCCCCTGTAGGATATTCATGTTAGTTGAAGATTGAAATGTATTACCATTAAAAAAAAACTCCATGGGGTTGTTTTAAATATTCATTAGGTAACATGCAAGCTTGTATGTGGTGGTTGATGACTCCAGTGTTTTTGTTATTGGAAACTGGACAGTTAAACGCTTTCTCAGTTATGTGGACAAAATAAACCTCCTGTCCAATAGCTACCTCAATATTAATTCTTCATTCTGCTAATTGGGTTTTTTTTTTATGATAAGCTAAACGAACAGGCATACCTCAGTATTGTTATTTGGCACTATTCATTACTTGCTGCTCCTCTTTACATTCTTCCCCCGCACACACACACACACACACACACACACACACACACACACACACACACACACACACACACACACACTTTTATTCAAAGCATATGCAACCATGCCTGTGGCCCAAATGATACAATACTCTCCTGTTCCTTTTTTCCCCCCACCAGATGAAAGGAACAACATTGCTCTGAAGAAATGTAAAGACAGCCTAGCTGGTGCTTCTCAACAGGTAGACAATTTTTAAAAAATGCTGACGAACACCAGCATTTAACAGTAAATGCAGAAAGACTGTCGGGGAGTCTAGCTAGAGATTGAATCCACCATTCCATTAACACGCAGACTGAGATCAGGGGATGTGCTGAATGCAGCTTCTTCGTTGTGTTTCATGCCATAAATTTTTCCCCCTCCCCCCCAAAAAAATTCACATTTGGTTTCCTGACAACCCTTTTTTTTTTTGAGGGGGTGGGGAGGTTGCAAAGGAACTGTTTGAATTCTCTCCTCATCACTTTCTTGCTTCCAAGATGTCAAGTCATTACAAGGAAACAGTGGAAAACACAAGTTCTGAAGATTTACCCCTCCCAGGAGATTTTTGCCTAGATCTGCTATAAAACTCCATCCAATCTTTGATCTTCCAACAACTTGTATTCTTCTCCATTACTCAAAACCCAGCATTATTATTAAGCTTAAGTCAATGGCTTTAAACATTTTCAAATATTTACTCTCCTACCTCCCAATGGGACGTTAACAATAAAAAGATTGAAGGGCTTCGACATTTGTTTATGCTTTACATCAACTAGTCCTGTTTAGACCCTCAGCAATGTAAACTTAGGGGCATAAAAGGGACCTGGCAGAATAAAAAATTGTGAGATTTCATGGAAGTCTTTACCTTTTCCTTTCTCAATATGAATAAATGCACACAACTCCATCTTCATAAAGGAAACATGCAAAGCTAACAGCCAAACTGTTTGCCTTCCTATTTATAAAAAAAAACTTCAAAGGGATTTCACTTGATTATATGCCTTCCCCACCCCCATGTTTCATCCCTCATAACCATTGTTTAATGAATTTTTATTAGAAAAGCATGGCTGTGCTCATGAAAAAAAACTTTCTTTGAAACCAGGGGGAGAGAGTGTTTTCCCTAGCATTAGCCTGTTAGTTTTTAATATCAGGTTTGCACTGGGGTTGACTCCTGGTGAATTTTGGAAGCATAAGCCAACAAAATGAAGTTAATAGTAGAGGAAATAGTGCAGGGGGGGGAGAAAAATGTCCCTTTTGAAGTGCAGACAGGAAATCTGCTCTACTGTCTCCTTTTTTGCCCACCCCTCTATATTTACTCTTTGCATCTAGGAACTGTCATCTTTGTAACATTGTTTTGGAATAAACTGAAGCTTATTGAAACTGGGAAAAAAGCCATTTTAAAAAATCAGCCATAGCTGGACTTCAGAGAAACCTGAATAGCTCCAGTTTTATAACCTTAGCATGACCACTCTCTAGCTATGTGGTACATTTTTATCCAGCTAAGAAGAAACTGAGGACCCATAAGGAGTCTCTTTGTTTTATCCCCACAATAAGCTGAGAGTGTGTGGCCAGCCCAGGCAGTTTCTTGATATAGCAGGATTGCTCAGTTCTCTTTATGACATGCTAAACTGTACACTGTACAGGCTTTTATCCATGCTCTTTGTTGGGGCATCATAATGACATGAAGAATATTTAAACTTTCTATCATGCTTTCAAAGCACTTCAAGTACTTTGCAATTCTTATAATTGCCCTGTAAGACCAGCATTACGCCCTCATTGTATGTAGTGTGGAAGCACTGAAATAAGGAGAGAATGGCATACCTAAAACTACCTACATTGAAATACAAAGCAGAATTACACCCTTCTGTCCACTGAAGTTGGTGGATTGAGAAGGGCATGACTCTTCTGAGAGTTGGAATACTAGTGGATTCATGGTATGGCAATGTTTGAAAGAAAATTGCTCAAAGTTCAGCCACTGTGCCTCTTGTAGCCACTGGTTCAACAATGGATCAAATATTAGCCTGTATACTGTCATTCCATTTAGCAAAGTTTGAAAGTAAAGACCCGGGGGGGGGGGGGCCCAAAAATAACAAGCCAAGCAACAAAGTCACCAGCACCAGACCAAGGAAAGGAAAGGGGGGAAAAACAGCAAAAGATAAGAATGGTGTGGGATATAATCCCAAAGATAAACAGTTTTTTTAAAAACACCAGAGCCCTTCAGGATTATGTGGGGGAGGGGAGCAGATGGAATCTTTTTCTGGGAGCCCCTGGCTACTGCATTTGTTTCATTGTAATTTTTTTAATTGCTCAGTAGAGATGTATGCACATCTTTTTATAATTTATTTTAAATATTAAAAAGACCATTTTCAACTTGCCCATTTTTAAGCAAATTTATTTGTGTTGTATGCCTTTTTCAAAACAAAATTAATGCAAAAATAGGTATCAGTTTAATGGCACAGGGATGGATCCAACCATCATTCGCAAAGCCTTCCTCAAACTGAAGGGTATCTTCCTCCAATGAAAGAACCACTTAAATTAGAAGACATCCTTAGACTAGAAGAAGACTCCAAACTTAAGCAAAAAGAAAAGGTTGGGTATAAATATTCTGTGAATAAATGAGTAAACTATGCTCAGTGGAGTGGTAGGTTAGGGGTAGGAATCACCCCAGCATTTGTACTGAATTCCATTAATGTGGCCAGAGGAAAGGATGAACTTTCCAACAGGACACATAAAATCTGGCAACATTCCTATTTTTTGTTCTTTCTATAGAAGTGTGATACGTTTTGATTGGAAGTGAGAGCTCTGAGACCCTCCCCGAAGAATATCACAATTTATCTAGAAATCTACTTTGTAATACTGAAATCAATTTTTAAAAATGACTCTTATTCTGTAAATACTTATTTCCATGCCTGATGTTAGTGTCAAGAAATATACAGAAAGAAAACATGTGAAGTTACCTTATGCCATCATATCAGGGCACATCCCAACTACATAGGAAAGCAAAGGTCCATTCTTAAACATACCCCTCCCCCATCAAACCCTGTTCACTTTTCACTGAAAGATGGGACCTGGAACATTCTTCAATAGTTTGTGTGTGTGTGTGTGTGTGTGTGTGTGTGTGTGTGTGTGTGTGTGTGTGTGTGTGTGTGTGTGTGTGTGTGTGTGTGTGTGTGTGTGTGTGTGTGTGTGTGTGTGTGTGTGTGTGTGTGTGTGTGAGAGAGAGAGAGAGAGAGAGAGAGAGAGAGAGAGGGGGGGGGCTTAGTTGAGCTCTGTGGTTCATCTGTTCAACTTGGCCACCACCTTGGAGCTGTCCATGGTTAGCAAGAACCTGCCTCTAGCTCAGGTTCATTCTTTGCTACCTGTTTCTCAGCAACCAATCACTTTTTACTGCTACTGAGTCCCTGTTACCAAATCTGGTGACTGCAGCTTGCCTTTCTTTGGGTTCTGGGCAATTTGCAGAGGACCCTACTTTGGACCTATGAGAACTGAAACACCATCACAATACAGAAGGATACCTAAGGATGAGTCCAGATTACAGATTCTTTTTGTTTTGTTTTTTTACTGTAGGCTAAGAAAAATAGTTAAATTTTTGTCCCAATACTCTTAAAAAAAATAAAGAGAAAGAAGTCAAACTCTTTTTCTTTATTTTAGGTATATTCATGCAGAGTTCATCTGTAACATAGATCTAGTGATAACCACTTAAACAAAACAAACTGAACACTATAATTTGATAGTTCAGTGAAATGTTATGGTTTTTCAATTACCCTGGAGTATTGTAATAATCCACTTCAGCACTTTCATTTTTGTTTTATATGAGCAAATTTTGGGAGGAAAATTGAATGGTTATACAAGTTGAACACATTAATAGAAGGATTCACAGCTTGGACTCATTGACCCTGAACGTGTTTCACATTGTTGCACATGGCAGTACCAATGAACCATACATCAGGGATGCAACATTTACATTTCCACTTACACTGTAATGAGCCATAAAAATAATGTTACATTTAGAGCACATAGTGCAAATGACATTGTGTTGCACATTGAACGAATATGCTCAATCAAAGATGCATCTGCATCAAGGGTATGCACAGGTTCTCAATGTAGCAAGGGAATCCATGTGCAACTTCTGCCACTACACTGGTGTCTCCCTTTATGGATTGGGACAAGATTCATCAAAATTATTTTGTGTTGTTTTATGGAACAAGCAAAAACTGTAATGCAAAAAAAGAAAGAAAAAACAATGTTGCTTCATTCCCTGAAGAATATACATACTTCATAAGAGAGAAAAGGGGGAGAGGAATACACCCACACACATAAAAACACCTAAAAAATGGACGATGTGAAAATGTTTTAAATCAAAGCAGCAGGTAAAGCTGGAAATAAGGTTATCCTCACTAAGGATCTGATGTACCACATTCACATTAATGCTTCATTTCCTGCAGACTGAGAGTAAATCAAAGCCTACTTTGGGTTTCCATATCTGTCTAAGATCTCATCTCCAAGAATTTATTATTTTGGCATTTCCCACATCAGCCTTACCTCTGGTCCAAATTTGAGTAATGAAGTATAACAACATATTAACCCATAATAAGCGTAATTTTTTTATCCTGGATACTGAAGTGCAAAAGAAAACAAACATATGAAAAGTGTAAATGTTTCCACAGTAATAGGCAATTGAGAAATGAAAAAAACAAAAGGCTTCAGTCAGAAGTGGAAAATGAAAAGAAAATCTCGCTAATTGGTGGCACTTTTGCTGCAAAAGAATGTGAGAAAAACTCCAAAGCTAGCTGGGAAAAGCAAAACAGATGTGCCCAGTGTCTGGCTGAGCTATTCTCTGAGCTATGTAATCTCCAATTGCTGACTTGATTTCATTTTAACAAGGGATTATTTGAGCAGGCAGTTTAGATTAACAGCAACACATATAAATAAACAGGCAACTCCCAAAACTTAACTATAACACCAAGAAAAGGCTGGACAACACGTACCAGGAAAGGGCTGATTTTAATCATGTAGATTCTTCTCACAAGATATCTTTCAAGCCATCAGACGATCCAGCGCGCACACTCTCAAAGAGAGTGTCATTCTCAAATGCAAAGCAATTATCTGTCCAAATTGCTGCCCACCAGGCAGATCATCCAGTGCATGAATTGGGCATACAGTGAAGTGGGAGAGATCAGAATGAAGTGTCTGCTTCATATACAATATCGCCCGCCTGGAAAGGGAAAGGGAAATGGTGCTCATTTTCAAGTGAAGCTCCAGGTATATGTGGTCAAGCCAGGGTAGAATCTAGTCATGCAATAACATAATTCTGTTGTCAGCCTGCTCTGGGTCCTAAGATTTGTGAGAATGGCATAAACATGCAAAAAATAAATATTTTATTATTATGGCCCGATTGTGAAGAGACTCATGGGATTACAATATGTATGATTTCCTCACCTTCCCTCTCCTGCAGCAGCTTACAAATGCCCCATGAAATGCTGCCTCCTGAGTAATAGCTGGAAGGGGGGGGGGGCAGTTGAAAGTCTATTACCAGGGGTGAGATTGGCAACAGTCCCCTGTTTGCTGACATCCAACCCATGCATTTCTTGGTGACCTCATGAAACCACAGTTTATGAGACTTTGAGCCCTACATAGCTTAGAAAGTACCTAAGAAAATGTACAATTCCCACTGGCTGGTGTTTCTGTGAATGTTTCCCTCAGGATACTTTTTCCATCAAAAGCTACGTTAATAGCAACCATGAGGAGGAACTTTTTTTCTGTTGTGGTGCCATAGTTATGGAATTCCTGAGAAAAGCCCATCAAGTTTGAAACATTTTTTACAATGTGAAAAACGTTTTTGTTCTGGTGGCCAATGGATTACATTGATTTCAGTTCTTTCTGCTGATTACATTGCTCTTTCAACTGAATTGTTTTTGATACATGATGAACTTCATGAAAACCTTACCATAAAGGCCTTATTTATATTTTCGAGGAAATAAAATAAATTTCTCAAAACCCTTTAAGATAAGTGTAAAGAATGTAAAGCTTTGTAAAGATCCAGTTTCTCCACTAAAATTCAAACATTGCTTTTTGTACAAGAATATAAAACAGCCATCCTGGATCAAACCAAGCATCCTGTTTCATGCAGTGGCCACCCTGATGCCCTCAGCAAGCTTACAAGCAAAGCAATAAAATAGCAGCCTTCCCCACCAATGGTTCTCAGCAACTGCTATTTATTAATGTGCCAGCACTAAATATAAAGTTTCCCTTTAGTCTCCATGGGCACCTCAAACCCTCAAACCCACTTGCTTATTCACCTTCACACAGCAGCCAGTGAGGTGGGGAGAGGAACCAAGTACAAGGTCAGCCTTGAAGGTGCTTCTGTGCGCTGCTATGTTTGGCAGATGACCATTGGACAGTGGACAAATGGCACCTGCAGCTGTTGGTAGACCTATCACATCCATGCAATGTATTTAATCCCCTTCTGAATCATCTAAGAGCCCCATCCAAAGGGGGAAGCTGAATCCACCTAAGGGAGCAGCGCAGCACCAATGGATTTGCCCTTCCCTGGTCACTTGTCCTGGTAGAGGAGTGATTTCACCAGCATGCAGCTGCCGCCACCCTCACCAATGCTGGGACACCATGCCAAACACTGTGCCAGCATCCACGTTCCCCTTCATGCCACTGGTGCAGGGGAGGCCAGGGGAGAAGCTAATGTTAGTTGGCTTCCTCCTGGCCATTAGCCATGTTACACCAATGGCTAGGACTTTATACTTACACCACCAAAAAGGTGGCATAAGTCTATTAAGCCCAATGGGAGCTTCTTGGTGGCAGGGAGGCTTTTTCACTTTTCAAGACACCCCATGATGCCGGGAAACATCTATGAAAGCAGTAGGGCAGGGCAGCTGTGGTGCTGAAGCCAACGACCTGGCCCCTTGGATGGGGCTGCCCATTAGCAGCCAGTAGGAATGTTTTGACATAAACACTGAGGGAACATATCTTGTTTAAAAAAGACTTGATTATACATGAGGTGAGCTTTGGATTGGTTCACCTCAATGTTGTTAGGTGATGTTCGTTTGTAAAAAGAGTACCATGGTGAGCAGGTTTTTGCCTGCTCAGTAGCCACATGGTCATTGTAGATGGCAGCTTCTTTGCTTCATTCAAAAACAAAATCACTTGACTTACCAGAGAAGAGGCAGTGCCCTCCAGTCATTCTTGTCTTCAAACAGACTGACCTTATGTAAGACACAGAATCACTTGCAGTTCATCCCTTATTTGTCCCTGTACAAATGAATATACCTTTTACATGATAAAGAATGGCTAGATTACATTGCCTGTACTTGTGATTATTCAGGCAGTGGTATCTATTCAAGAAGAAGCTCAAGAATAAATTGCAATACTAGCTAGGTTCACGGACAGACACTGAAGACACACAAAGACAATAAATAGTATGTGTCACCTCAAACTGATTATGCAAACAATCATAATCATGCAAACAGATGCATCTGAATTAATTTGGACATTTCTGACCAAAAGACTGAAAAGAATTACTCTTCAGTTCATGATTGATAAGCAGGACAGGAGCCAAACTGCCAGCTGTTCTAGTGTAACTAGATCCCAGTAGAAGAAGAAGAAGAGTTTGGATTTATATCCCCCCTTTCTCTCCTGCAGGAGACTCAAAGGGGCTTACAATCTCCTTGCCCTTCCCCCCTCATAACAAACACCCTGTGAGGTAGGTGGGACTGAGAGAGCTCTGAAAAGCTGTGACTAGCCCAAGGTCACCCAGCTGGCATGTGTGGGAGTGTACAGGCTAATCTGAATTCCCCAGATAAGCCTCCACAGCTCAGGCGGCAGAGCTGGGAATCAAACCCGGTTCCTCCAGATTAGATACACAAGCTCTTAACCTCCTACGCCACTGCAGTAACACGTCTTGTGGCAGCAAATCCCAGAAATCATGCATTTTGTGAGAAATTGCTTTCTTTTTTCTGTCCTGAATAGATTGCAGGTCAATTTCATCTAATGAATCCAAGTTCAGCCAAAGGGAAAGAGCCATATGAACTTGGTATGAACATGACTCTTCACTTTTCCATAGATCAAGGGTAGGGAACCTGCGGCTCTCCAGATGTTCAGGAACTACAATTCCCATCAGCCTCTGTCAGCATGGCCAATTGGCCATGCTGGTAGGCTTTGATAGGAGTAACAGTTCCGCAGGTTCTCTTCCTGCTCTATAGAATATACATATTTTCACTTCCATAGCTATACAAAATACATCAAATCGTGGTATTTGTAACAATGACCACTCTTCTTTCCTTCCTTAGGAGTGGTTGACTCATTTGGTTTGTTTATGTAGTACTAAACAACTGAATCATTGACTTACAAATTCCTTATGTTATGCTTTCCATTTTCCCTACAAATGACAGCTAGAAGGACAAAATCATGAACTGGAAGAGTAAATCTATTAAGTAATTATAAACTAACACAGAAATATGACAAATGACTTATATTGTACATAAGATTTTCCTTTTTCTTCCTTTTGAGTCCTGTGGCTTTTATGAATCTTACATTGTGTATAGGGAAGTAGTAAGCTATCTATCAATGATACACCTGGCAGGGCTGGACATTCTTTGGGGCCCAGCAGTAAGATTCGCCTGAGTGGAGCAAGAGGGCAAGAGGGAGTAGCCAGGATAGTCTCGGCAACAGGACAGCTTTAGCAGTCTGCCAGAGGGAAGCTTGGAAGGCAAGGAGGTATCAGGCAAGGCTGGACAAGGGAGCTGTGGCTGTTTGGGCCCAGGTAGTTTAAGTCCAAGGCATGTTTATAGAGACCTAGCTATAAGAAAACAGAAAAGAGAAGGGCAGAACTTAGCACAAGAACCAGGTGTGAAGCAGAGGTATAAATAGGAAGGGAGGGGGAAAAAATTGGAAGCTCCTTGGAAGAAGGCAAAGGAGAAGAAAGGGAAACTGAACCAGCCAGGAGCAAAAGGAAGAGGGAGGAGGAGAGGAAGTAAGTAGAAGGAGAGGAAGAGGAGAAACTAGAAAGGGAGAGGAGTTTTCTCCAGGGGGTTACGAGGTGGGTTACATTATTGTGGTTTTATCTCCTTTGTACATCATTCTGATCCTGAGGTAAATGAAGCTTAAAATTGCCAACTTGAAATAAAACCACCAGTGCAAAAAGGCACTATCTGGGCTGGTGCTTCCAAGACTCCATGGACCCTAATATGATGTTCTCCTGCCCCCAAATGGCATCATATAGGGTCAAAGCAGAGGAGCATAAGGTGATCATGATGGCATCTTTCCAGTGTTTTAGAATTTTAATTGAAATGAGTGCAAATTTGTATCAGAATCAAAGAGTGTATCAGAACCAAAGTTCAGTTCTTCCTCCCAACTTCTACCTATGCTGTTAGAACACCTCTGAAAAAGACAGGTAGCATATGTTCTCACCCTGTCCCGCATAAATCTTTTCGCATTTTTAAACCCCAAGAGGATCCAATCATGGATTTCTCAGTCTGATTCAAGAAGAAAAATATAGTCATGTTTTTGATATAATTGATATTAATAAAATGTGAATATAATAAAATACTTCCTTTGTGATGATATAAAAGAACATTTACTGTGAACCTTTCTTTTGAGAGAGAAACAGAGAGACTCTGAAAGGTTTAATATACCTCCAGGAAAAGTGAAATGCATTTACCAGATTTTTTTTTTAAAAAAAGAACAATAAAGGTTCACAAACGGTTAGTGAAACTCCATAAAACAGCTGGAACTTATTAATAGTCCCAGTCTGACTGTGATTGGACATTCAGAAACCTAACAATAGGATTCTTTTACTGATCCAGTTTGAGACTATCCTTCTTGCCCTGATACCTTTGTATATCTAAAAAAATATTTTTTATATGGAATAGCTTTTTAATATGTGGATTCTTGCTTCTCTGTCTGAAATCATACAGATTAGTTAAAGGTGTCTTGACTGTTCTGACCATATATTTCAAAGATGGTCTCATTATTCCCATTTCTAAAATGCTTCTCGGTATAATGTCTCAGTAAAGATCCTTTCTGCACAGCCAGAATAAAACATTTTGAGGCAGGAAATAAAATGTTTTCTCCAAGGAGTTCCATGTGGTTTTTAGCCCAAAATGTTTTATTTCAGCCTCAAAATGTTTTATATACACCTGGATTTTAGCAATTCTTTTTCCAAAAATGTTTTCATAATATTTTGACTTGTTGTGCATATCTCTTTAAAATGTTTTCCATGCCTCTTTGCAGTCCTTCCCCCTCAGTACTATTTTCTGAGCTTGTTCATTGTCTTGCCTGCTTATTTTTGTCAGGGGTTGACATCTTCAAAGCTATAAAGACATCACCATGATTGATAAATTCGGCATCATACCCGAAGATTGGACTGCAGCAACAATTATGCCCATCTTCAAGAAGGACAATCCGACATTACCATCCAAGATCTAAATTCCCAGGTAAATTCATATGGGTGAAGGAAGCCTGGTTTCAGACCTTTTACGGCTGTACAGGTCAAAACAAGTACAAAGATCTGACCCCAGAAACATTAAAATGATTTTGGAAAGATATAAATTCCAAACAATACCTGTGCTAGAATAAAATAAGGTCTTTATAGAATCGGTCCATCAGCCTTACATCAATTGTTGACGAATTATACGCCACTCATCCCCCCAAAAAACCTTATAATATGGGCATCGCCTTTCCTCGAACCTACCCAAATTGGTTTTGTCAAGGGTCACTCTACCTACGATCACTGTGTAGTGATAAACCATCTTGCTGAGAAGTACAGCATTCATCATTGGGGTAGATTATATGCCGTATTTCTCAACCTGAAAAATGCATTTGATTCAGTTCCAAGAGACCTCCTCTGGCAGAAACTGACACTTATGGAAATGGACCCTCACCTCCTCATATTAATTAGAAGATTATACACGAATACTAAATGTAAAGTCCGTTATAATCAATGGGATCACTGAACATCTGAAATTCCAACAAACAGAGGGATCAAACAAGGCTGTGTACTGAGGCCCTACTTATTCAATCTGTTTATCAGTAACTTACCCACTCTTCTTATAGATATCAAAGGTCACCAGCCTACCCTGAATTCCCAGAAGATCTCAGTTTTATTGTACGCTGACAATGCAGTAATATTCTCACGGACCCATGTTGGTTTGATTTGTCTCTTGCAAGCCTTCTCCAACTACTGCCAAAGAAACACTCTGACGATCAACTACACTAAGACCAAGATAATGGTATTTGGTAAATCCTGCAAACCAGAGCTATGGAAAATAAATGGAAATGTAATCAAACAAGTACCCACCTTTGGGTACCTAGGTGTGACATTCCAATACAATCTGAAATGGACAGCCCAAATTGAGCAAACCATCTTACTTGTTAAGCGCAACATGACTGCTATCAAGCGCTTCTATTTCACTAAAGGTGGCCAGTATCTACCTGCTGCTATCAAAATATTTCCCACCAAACTGCTTCCTAAATTACTCTATGGGGCCTCAATATAGTTTAGTGGCCCCACAAAGGTGTTAGATACAATACTATCTAGATTCTTTTGAACACTTCTCGGCCTGCCCAACTGCGTGGCGTACTCTTCTTTATGTCTTGAACTGGGCCTAAACCTAATAAAATCTTGTATTTGGATAGTAACCTTACATTTCTGGACTCTATTTTAGAGTGAAGCCAGACAGCCTAATGTGGCACAGTCTAAATGATTCCCACTATTCTAGTTGGGACTCCAAAATAAAATCTTGTATTTGGATAGTAACCTTACATTTCTGGACTCCATTTTAGAGTGAAGCCAGACAGCCTAATGTGGCACAGTCTAAATGATTCCCACTATTCTAGTTGGGACTCCAAAATATTACATTATGTTAAGACCCTTGGCTTATCTTTAAATATGTTTCTAAACCATGATGTGGCCCAAATACTTTACATACTAAAACAAAGAATTCTTGTCATGGAAAAACAAACTCTACTAGCCCACTCCATTGGTCCTTGTTTGCCACTGATTTATGGGATATCCTAGTCATCCTCAGGAACCAAGATTATTTCTCTAACCTTACATCCCCTGTTTTACGACGTGCTTTTATGCAGGCCTGTTTTAATATCCTCCCCACTGCAATAACAAATGGAAGATACCTTCGTATTCTGCCACTTAAAAGGACCTGTCCATGTTCTTCAATCACGTTGGAAACGACAGAGCCATGTTCTATTGTATTGTCCCCATCACACTGACTTACGTAAACAATTTATTGAGCCGGCACAGGAGAACCTGTGTGTGCGGCTCAGGGGAAGTAGACTCAATGTCACATATCTTACTGCATTGCAAGTTACATGAAGGTGAAAGGAAGCTGTTGATCCAACCATTGTTAACTCGTCATGTATATCCATTCATAGATAACTCGGATACGAATTCTGTAAGAATATTATTAGAAGATCGTGTTTCTGCCATCTCACACAGAAGGTAGCTAAATTTTGCATACTGGTACACAACAAGCGTAGTTCCTTATTAAAACAAAGAGCCGCACTGTGTGATGAGGACTGTAATAATGCCTGAAGCTAATGTTATTTATTAATAGATTTTATAATGGATTTTAATTTATATTATATTTTGTATAAGTGGAGTGCTATGTATTCACATGTACTCTGATTTTAAACTATTGGCTGGCCAAAAGGCCGTAATAATAAATATCTATCTATCTATTTATTGAGCCGTATATAAATTCAAAACCTGCTCTTTCTGACAGGGTTAAGACTCAGATACTCCTCAACCTTTGCTGTTCTAAATGGACTGAGGATGTGGCAAAGTTTCTTGCTTTGGCCCTGAACAAAACTTAGTTAACCTAATTAGGTTTTATTCTGTTTTCCTCCCCTTTTAATATATTTTATTTATTTTATTTTAAATTATGCCTAATAAAGGGTATTGAAATGAAAATGAAATGAAGACATGACCCAAGGAGGATTGCAGCATAAAGATTTGAAGCATCGAAGCTATGAATGCATAGCAAAGTCAAAACAAAATGCATGAAGAATTACAAAATGGAAGCCAGAAAGCAATTTGAGGGGGGGTGAGTGCAAACAAATAGAGAGGATGAGTTTTGCAAACATTTTCAGTGACTTGTGCGGAAATGGCCAGTCTCTTAGTGTAAACCAAGGGTCCCCAACCTGGCTGAGCCTATGTGGAAGGGAATGCGAGCAAGGTGAACAAAGAAAAGAGGAGAAGGGAACTTAAAAAGCGATAAACAGGAAGTAAAGGTATAAGCAGGCACCAGAAAACATAGTGGTGGGCACAGTGGCGCCTGCGGCAGCCATACATGCCCTAGTTACATCTAGATGAGATTACTAGATTGCACTGAACATGAGATTACTAGATTGCACTGCACTGCCCTTGAGAAATGCTTGGAAACATCAATAAATACGGAATGCTGGAACCCAAATATTGAGTGCTATGGGTCATGGGGCCTATATCTTGGCCACTCTACATTGTCTCTCAGTCTGTTTCCAGACACAATTTAAGGTGCTAGTCTTGACCTTCAAAGCCATGTATGGCTTAGGACCAACATTCCCATATGCTTGCTTACTCCCTTATGAGCCAGCCAACCATTATGATCATCTTTGGAGGCCCTGCTTCAGGTACACTTGCCTCTAAGATTAGGCAAGTGGCAATGCAGCACATGGCCTTCTTTGTCATGGCATCAAAGTTCTGGAACTCTTTCCCCAGGCAGATTTGTCTGCCCCTTCTGCTGCCATCTTCCACAAACAGGTGAAGTCTTTTCTTTTGCATTAGGCATTATCTCAGTGATCCCTTTTTCTTAACCAATATTTAGTTGCTGTTTTTATGTCTGTCTTTTAACTCTGTTTTTAATTATTTTAATAATGTGTACGGGAGAGCAATAAAAAGTTTTAAAGTGTGATTTTATCATGGATACTTTAAATTGGTAACTGCCTGTGTGGCTGTTGTGAGAACATAAAGGCGAGTGATAAAATGTTGTAAATAAATAAAATAAATAGATATTGCTGGTGTAGACAATGCTTGTTTTAACAGTCAAACAAGTAGACCAAAGAGTTTCTAACACAAGGTTCTAAAACAATTCCATTTCTGAATTTTAAAAAAACCATAGGTTCATTTACTCCATCTAAAGAGCAAACCTTCCTTTTTGTCGCCACCAAAACAATATATAAAATGAACGTTAATTTTCCATGAGATGAATCAAGTAAAACATTAGAATTTTAATGTTTCCAAGACTTTCTAGCTAAATACATACATTGAGAAGCCTGTGGCAATATGGCTTAATTTGGCCATTTATCACTGGGCCTCAACCAGCAATCTGAAATGTGAAAGAACTGGGCCTCTGACGAGGTTGAGCCAAAGGAAGACAAAGTAGAAGAAAGAATGAGGATCAGAAAAGGGATCCGAACAAAGAATTAGAATAACTGTCTCTAGTTTTGGTAAATAAGATAAATGAATATAATCCTATTCAATTTTATGCATTTTATCTTTAGGTTGATAAACATTTGAAAAAATGGGAAAAACTTGTTTTAGATCAGTGGCTAAATATTGCCTAAAAAATCTGCACTGAAATTCGAAATAGATTTTTTTTTCTAGTTTAGAAGTCTCTCTGTCCTTTGATGTGATTTCCAGTGAACTTTGTGATAAGCAGATTGTAAAACAGTATTGTTGAACTAGCTGCTAATGGCTCAGCAATAGCCCAATGAATTGAGCATAAGGATTCATTTCTGCATTCCTCTGGAAGAATAAGTCATGCTTTTTTATTTATATAAATTGGATTTATATCCCTCCTTGCTCTCCTATAGGAGACTCAAAGGGGCTGACAAACTCCTTTCCCTTCCCCACTCACAACAAACACCCTGTGAGGTAGGTGGGGCTAAGAGAGCTCAGAAGAACTGTGACTAGCCCAAGGTCACCCAGCTGGCGTGTGTTGGAGTGTACAGGCTAATCTGAATTCCCCAGATAAGCCGCCACAGCTCAGGCATCAGAGTGGGGAATCAAACCCAGTTCTTCCAGATTAGAGTATACCTGCTCTTAACCACTACACCGCTACTGCTCCAGCCTTTCTGCCCGCTCAAGCACCAAGGCAGCTAACAAATTAAAAGATGCACAGTAAAATCACATTTTTAAACTATTAAAATAAACCCTTGGCCATGGTTCAATGAAATAGCAACGACTTTGCATGTAGAACATTCAAGGTCCAATATCAGATATCTCCTGTAAAAATATCAGGTAGTAGGTCACGTGAAAGACTTCTACTCAAACCCTGTACAGTAGACAAAATTGACAAGGAGAGACCGATAGTCCTTAGAGAAAGGGAATCTTTGGGTCTGACTATAAGTGCAGTATCTACTATAAACACTGTAAAGGCTCACAGTGTTAAATTTCATCCACATCTACTGTGCAGGAGCAAATTCAATGCATAAGCATTTTGTGGAAGGCTGGAGCATGAGTTCTCACAAATGATAGTGAAAAAGCCAATATTTATGTTCCCAAAGTATTCATGGATTTTTCCCTTTACCTTATGAACTATGAAGATTCAATGTGGTCATGGTCTTCTGGAACGAACTGATTTGTTAAAGGTTTATCTCATCCATTCTCCAAGGAGTTCAGAACAGCATACATACCTTCCATTTCATATCACTTGCTGGAAAGCACAGACACAAGAATGCTGTTGCAGTAATTCTGCTAATGTACTACCTAGAGGCCACTGTGCGAACAGAACACTGGACTAGATGGGCCTTTGGTCTGATCCAGTATAGCTCTTGTTAGGTTCTTATATTCACAACCTTTGGGGAGGAATTAGGCTGAGAGATAATGACTAACTGAAGGTCACCTGGTGAATTTCACAGCAGTGTGGGGATTTGATTCCAGATCTTACAATATCCTTAATCTGACTTTAACCACAATACCATACATTGTAATATGGATTCAGCACCAAAAGTTGGATTAAAGGTCCCCAGATGCTTCAGAACACACAATTCAATTTTGGCTGGTCCTGCTGTCTTGTTGAAATATGAAACACACACAGACTGAAGACAGTATCACATCATTCATTCAAGGACCCCACAGTGGCAGCCTGATCAGCAAATTCCCATAAACACCACCAGTGAATGAAGTGAACTCCATCACATTGCTGGAACACCAAGAATGGCAGAAAGAACATTATCTAATCAGTACCATCATTTTGTCTTTTTATAAGACACAAAAAAATGTCAGGAATAATATGAGAAATCTGAGTTTGCATCTTTCTCCAGGAGAAGAGGTCCCATTGTATGCACCATACCCAAGGGCATTCACATCCTGGATCCTTCTCTGGACAGCATTGGTGTAACAAGATAAGGACATCATTGGAACTGTGTCAAGACCTCCTGACTCCTTTACATGTTAGCTAAATTTCTAACTGTGAGAACAGATTCTTATCAGATTTTATGCATTTATCACAGAGGTCAAAATATAAAGTATGGACAATGTTTTTCAGGTGTGAATGACATGCACACATATAAAATATGGCATTTCATAGCAAAATACACAGGAAGATCAAGGACTTGGCTGCTGCCTTGATGCACGTTGCCAGGAAAGCATAATTTTAATCATTCATGGGCCATTCATGTTACCAAGGCAGGGCACAGATAGTTTGAATTTAGGCATCTACTATTATGTAGAGAAAGTGTTTTAAAAAAACCAGTACTAACGCTAATCAACTGGTTTTGCTGTAAAATGTCCAAGTGCTTTTTATACTCAGCATCAAAGTAATATCCTCAGAAAAGGTTTAAGAACAACTTGAAGTTTGGATCTCCTTTGCCATCATAACCAATTTACATATTTCTAGCTCTGAGTCCAACCTTATGACAAATTGGAAAAAAATTAAGTCAGGGAAAATAAGTTTTAATGAAAATATCTTCTGGGGAACCTGTTACAACATGCCGGAACTTAAACTTAGTTCAAAGAGGGTGTTTATTTGTTTTTGTTTTTTAGCCCAGAGCAGATGGTTATATGACACCTCTGTTATGGCAGAGCTAAAAAAATTTTCTTTGAGATTCAGTTTGGTTCTGAAAATGTAATAAAATACTTTTCACAGTGGAATTGACTTTTTAATGGCAATATTGGTTCATATGCACATGTGTCAGATGGCCAACTTCCTGTATTTACAACTGATCTCCAGACAACAGATACTCTAGTTTTTATCATATGCTATAGACATGTCAAAAAGCAAGGAAATATTGGATTACAATTCATGATGAGATGCCAAAGATATTGAAAGTTAAGTTTGTATCAGATCTGGAAAATATATTATTGAATATTGTGCCAAACAATGTACCAAAAGTACATAATGAGTTGTTTAAGTATGTAGTGACAGCAAACAGGATTGCATTTGCGGCAAGATGGAAATCAAAGCAATGTCCGGATCTGACAAAATGGATGCATAAAATAATAGATTATTCAAGAATGGCAATGCTGACATGCTTGGTACTTAACAAATCTGTTAAGTACCAAGCATGTCAGCATTGCCATTCTTGAATAATACAGAGTATATAAAATTGCCATTCTTGAATAATACAGAGTATATAAAAAAAATACAGAGTATACAGAGTATATGAAAACCAGAATTTATTTTTGGACTATATAAACCAAAGACTGGGATAATAAAAAGCAACAAGGGTGGATTTGCGGTGGTGACTTTGAAACGACCTGGTGTAAAAAATCATTGTTTGATGGTGGGGGAGGGTGGCCACATGGTGGGGCATCAAACTCAGGTTTTTCCCAGGGCTCCAGTTTGCCTAGATATGCCACTGATCCTCCTCCTCATCCTCATCAAATCCATCATGCTAAGTAGCATATCAGGTAACAAATGCTCTCCAGCATTTCTGGTCTTGGACAAGTGTTCAGCCTCTTCCCATTCAATATTCAATGCCTTCAGGTCTTGCTCGAATGTTCTTCTCCAGGTGTTTTGGGGGCATCCTCACTGTCGTTTGGCATCAGGAGGTATCCACCTCATTACCGTCTTTGGGATTCAACTGTTCTCCATACAAAGGATGTTTCAACAAAAAACAAAGGATGGGGAATTTAAAACAGGATACATATATACAAAACTCAGACAATACAACTCAATGTTGAGACCACAGAGATTATTAGGATCTTTTACTCTCTGGGGCTTTCTGAAAGTCTCTCACACTCTGATGCTGCTTGGCTGGCTCTCAGTGATGCTGGTATTGCTGTTTGGACTTTTTAAATTATTATTCCTGCAGATCTTCAGAGGTTCCTAAGTTCCTTAGTTTTAGCAGGGTGTTTGGTGCACAGAGAAGCAACAGCCACGCTGATTAAAGGATAAGAGTAAATGTTTATTAAGGGAATTACATTTCAGTTAGAAAAGCTGACAGATAGGGAGAGCCTGCAGCTACTTTCCTAGCTATAAAAGAAGGGAAAACACAACTTCCAAGAAGAAGGAGGAAATTAGACCTAAAGGACAAACAAGAGAGGACACAAAAAGGCAGAAGTGTTTCTAACTTTACAGCCTATCTAGCCAACAACTTTCCCACCCCCTGCTGGGCCTTCTTCTCAGTTCCTTTGCACACTAGACGTTGCTACTTCCCACATTCAGAACACCCTGTTCTGTGCTCATAGACCCAGATGGCTTTTCTGTCACTTTTTTCCTCAGAATTCTTTTTTCCTTCAAGACTCTTTCCCCCAGGAATTTTCTATGGTTCCCTCTCAGTGACACAATATGGTTCCCTCTCAGTGACACAATACTAACCCCTAACCCGTAACCCTAACCCCCACCCCAAACTCCAATAGTGGGCAAAACCCACAGGATTATACATACAATTTTGTACCTGGTGCAGCTCATGTGGAGGCATCAGCCTCCCCACCCCCCTGACTGTTTTCAGATAATGAAACAATCCAGGGAGCCTCTATTTGCATCATTTGAAAACTGTGTGCAAAGACTTAAGTTACAGAGAAAAGAGTGGCTGCTTGGGACTGTTTCAAGTTGTGAAAATGGTGAGGGGCAAGATTGTACCCTTATGCAGTTTAACCTATTGCCTCTGGATCTTGCCCCTACACCCCACTTCTCACCATCCCTACTCCTTCCTCAGGGACCAAACCTTGCATGCCCAATGTGATTTACTGAACTCTTGCAAGAGTTAGTTGGCATGCTATTTAAGGATGCATGAGAAGGGAAAGTGTGTTATCTGCTTGTGTCTGTGTCTGGGAAGCAAGGCAGTGCAGAGATCACAAAGTTGAGGCAAGGAGATGACTGAGACTGCAATGCAGCCGCAAATCCACAACTTGAGGAAACCACCACATTCAGCCTTGTTGTAGACCAGCTTCAGCTAGGCCCAAGATCAAACTTGTCATTGATACCTGTTTGCCTTCTTTATGCATTCCTAGTTTTGCCCTGGTCATATATGTAACTTCGTCTTTGATGAACAGTGTATCATTTTATGGAAGTATTTGTATTTTTCTCATAATACAGCATTGGGATATATCAGCTAAACTTGGCAAAGTTCTGTAGAATGTCTGGCCTGCCAGATTTTGGTCTTCTGTGTATGGGAAAAGGCAATAAACTCTGGCAGAATCTCTACCCCTGCCAGATATTAATCCTTGTAATGTGAAAGAGCAGCATGATTTGGAAATTTCTGTACCACCATTCTTTGGAACTCCTGAAACTAGTGCCTCAGTCTCTCCACTTAACTTTTTAAGTGTATAGTTTTTGTCAGTTTTTACCCTCAATTTGCTTTAATTCATAATCATTTATTTATTTATTTATTTATTTATTTATTTATTTATTTATTTATTTATTTATTGTTTCGATTTATAAACCGCCCCATCCCCTGGATAATCATGCTGCATAAATATTGGACTCGCTTCTCAAAATAATGCAGAATATGTATCTCAGTTCCCTTCCCCCATCTCTTCAGGTTGCAATTCTAGAAGTGAGCAAGAGCACAGGCTGGCAAATGCTTCAACAATGCTTGTGGAATGTGGGAAAGCATGCTGTAAGCTCTGACCAAGTCACACTAATTCTGAAGTGGCCCTAACAATACTGAAACTATTAATTTTCAGAGAGTCCGGGGAACTGCATATGTTTATGAATTTTAACTAGAAATGTTTAACATTTAAAACATGATATTAAAATATATATAAAGACTACAAATCTTACTCTGTGAAAGGAAATGGGTTTAGTTTAGAACATTCAAACACCTGATACTTCAGAAGACTCAAAAATATTGCTTCAAATTGAGATATGTTGGTCGTGACACTTTTATGACTTATTGTAGTCTATTCATTCATTCACTTGTACATGGGGCTGGAATCCTCCAAGAAGCTTTACAGACAATTTGGATCTTTGAGATTCTTATAAAAATGGCAGAGAGTTTACAATTAATCAAATGTTTTTAATGTCCTCCTGCCGCCCGCCCCACCCCCCAAAAAAACTTACTGACTGCTCCAAAATATATAAGAAGTGAAGATCAGTACTTGGATTTTGTTCATAAAATGTCTACCTGACATAATGTGCTTTTTAAAAAATCTGGTTAGAAAACCAAATTTATATATTAAACATGCCCATTTGGCAGGGGAGAATGATGTATTAGCACCAGTACATTTAAAGCAGCCACTTCCAGAGATCAAGAAAGGAAATAATAATACAGAGAGAAAGAGTGAGAAAGGATTCTGCATGCTGAAAGTGCCACAGAAGCCTAAATTATTCTGGTTTTTTATTATATACATATGCCAATCTTAAAGCAACACTGAGCCCTTAAGGCAAAGTTCTCTTCTCAGAATCACACATGAGTGGGTGTACCATATTTAGAGAAAATAGTCTGTTTGGAACAGAGAGCTGGGCTGTAGATCTGAGTTAAGAATTTATTTTAACTGGAATGTTTAACATTTAAAACATGATATTAAAATATATATTCATAACCTAAGCAGCCCCTCCCTATATATTAATACTACCTAGATGTGACCTGCCCAAATGAGCTACAAATGGGCAATACTTCTGAATTTCCTCTTGTTTCCTTGAGTCTGCATATTATGGCTATCCATCAATTAAAGATTTTCCAAGTATATTAGGTGTTCAGCTCAAATGGATTAATCAATTAATTAACTATTCCAAACACTTTAGTACTGACAGCACAAAGTCTAGCAGAATCTAGAGATTAAGTGTTGGAATCAAAGGTGCTGGCATAGTAGAACTTGCTGTGGCAAATGGCCCTTCCATTGGCATAGGAGGAAGAGATTTTTGCTGATTCCTCATGCCTACTGCCGACCCTTCATATCACCCCAGGCTATCTGTGAAGATTCCTTACAGTCATGTTCAGTTGACTGTAATTGGATGTTGAAGGGAGAAACTCCTGTTGTTAAACTTTAGATCCAGTCCCTTATGTTGATACAGAGATGCTGGCATACAAGAAAACGCGTAGTACACTGGCTGGCAATTACTAAATATATTGACTCAAAGGTTATTTACAAATACATCTATTCACAATACATACAATATATAATATATAACAGACAACTTATAAGTATATACCAGAGAATACATCTATTCACAATACATTTATTCACCTTTTACAACCTGTTGCATTGTTGATACAGAGATGATTGCACACTGCAATATCTCATCACTCATGAAATGAGATGCAGTGATGAGATATTTAAACATGATGCCAACCAAGTTCAGTTTAGTTTAAATGTTAGTTTTATAGATGGTCCACAGTTTGTACAGTTCCTTTGCTTAGATATTCTGGCTTATTGCTATCCATGTACAGGGTCCTAACACTGTCTTGATGCTTTTTCACTATACCCTCACACAGCCCTCACAGTTAGGTAAAAACCTCAAAAGTAAAACAAACTCTTTACTGAGGTAAATTCAAAGCAAATCCCAGACCCACTTGTACACCAGAACTCTCCTGTCTTTAGAAGCAGTTCTTATCCTGATTTATATGGCCTTCAACTTGGATCTCTAATAAACCTAACCCCACCAGTATATGGTTTCTGTGTATGATTGCTTTCATACAGCACTCGACAGAGGTGGGATCCAGCAGGTTCTCACAGGTTCCCGAGAGTAGGTTACTAATTATTTGTGTGTGCCAAGAGGGGGTTACTAATTGGTGTTTTTGCCACGTGATTTTTGCCTTAGTTACACCCCTCCTCTCAGCAGTAACGCGCAGAACTTGTAACAACCCAGGACAGGTCTCCTCAGTAACGACCCAGGACAGGTCACAACATTCTTCCCTTCTCCATTTTATCCTTACAACCACCCTGTGAAATAGGTTTGGCTGGGTGAGAACTTCCATAACAGAGTAGAGATACAAACCTAGATCTCCCAAGCATTCGGGCTCAGCATTTCTCTTCATTAGTTTTGTTCTCAACTTACTTCCCTTTGTAGGGTTTAGCTTTGCTCTGCAGTTGTAGCATGAACTGTTACAGTACAAACAGTTGCAGTACAAATCAAATGCAAATTATTTGGCAGGACTATTCACAAGGAGAAGCTCTCCCCGCCCCACAGCCCAAGCAAGTGTAACCCTGCCAGGTTCAGGAGCTAGACAAGTCGTTTCCTACCCTTCTCTCCTGAACCACATCAGTCTGCTATTAGGGCAGAGCTATCCTGACTGCTGAACATCTGGGTTATAGGATGCTGGTCAACCATGGGAGCTGGAATTATGAAGGAGTGAAGTAATTAAAGTGCCTCTGTTATATTCCTGGTGTGCTGATTTGACTTGGCATTGTAGGATGGAGATGGCATCTCCACATGGGGACCCTGTCCCTAGGCACTCCATAGGTATGATTAATTAGGATTGGGAGGGTACAGATTTTGTTTAACTGCCTGCAGGGCTCTTTTATTTCCAGAGTGGCAAATATTCCTAGACTAGGGAAGAGATTAGGGCTTGAAGATACGCATCTAGTTACAATGCACCCACAACCCTAATTCTTCCATCACCCAAGTATGCTATAAATTGATCTAGCCCACTGTTATCCTTTTTTCTGATTGGTGCTCAACTGCCACTCAACCTTCCATGCCTTCTAGAGGGCAAAGAGCAATGCACTGTACTCATTAGGTTGAGGGGAAAGAATTTTTTCTTTGTTTTTAATATTAAAACTAATACTTTTACCATATACCTAAGAATACCCCCTCCCGAGTTTGTAAAAAGCCTGGCCCTGTTTAGGAATAGGTCTGTTTAACTGCCCTATGAAAAGGTGCAGGGCCGTCAAGTTCCTGATTAGAAGGAGCAATGAAGAGCACATGGCAACACAGAATATCCTGTTACCTTTTCTCTTTCTCAGGATTAGAAGCCGTGACACTATTATTGTTGGGGTTTAAGGACTCAGATTAACAACTCTTGCCAGGAAATAATGAGGAACTTTGGGGGGGAACTCAAGCAAAAGGCGCTGATGATAGGCACTGAACCCCCACAATTGATCTGGGCTTTAGTGTGAAAGAATGCTGGCTTTGGAAGAAAACAAGTAGTCCAATGCTTGACTGAACGCTGCATCAGCCATTTGCATCAGTCTGTACCTACATCACTGCATAATTTGTTACGCTGCATAACAGGCGATATTCAGACTCCTGCATAAGCCATTTGGAACATTTTAGATCTTGTTAAACTGCCCCCCCTCCCAAACCTGCTTAAGTGATCCGTACCCTTACGCAGACCCTTCAGAATGGTATTCATTTCCTCCTAAAAGCTGAGAGTGGCAATGACGTCACCTCTTCATGCTTTGCAGTTTCAATTACTGTTCAAAGGCTGTCTGTCTGTCTTCTCGTCCATGCCATTAGGTATGTTTCGTCACTTTAGTGCATGACAGCTTCCATATTCATTCATCAGTGTTGAGTCATTAGTACACAGATTAGGTTCTTCATAATCAAAACCAAGCAAGGAAAGCATTTCATATTTCAGTTCTGGAAACAGTTGTTTCGCATGCAGAATAGTGAGAAAAATCACAGTCAAGTATGAACTTCACCATAGTTTGTCACTTCATCAAGAAATTCGCAGCTTCAGGCAGAGAAAGGCTGAATGCTTAAGTACCATATTCTGTCAAGAAATTGATACTTTAAATTATTAAATCAAACAGACCTAAATAAAGCCACATGCCTAGTATCTTCCAGGAAAAATTATTTTTCAGATTTTGCAAACATTTATTCAAATTAACCACCTACCCATTCGACAAGTCCTGTTCTGTATGCATATGCGGTAGAGACTTTATTTTTTGCGATGGCCAGAATGGATTTCTGACTTCCCCCAAAAAGTGACAGGCATAAAAAGTTAGCATCACATTTTCTCCTGAGAGACTTCAGGCTTTGTTTTCATTAACCTGCTTTTAGAAAAATGATTTCTGAGGCAATCTCGCAGAACAGACTTCTCATCTGCTGTTTCATGGGAAAGCTGCATTCTTTGGGCATTAGTGATAACCTAAGAGAGATCAGATCTTCATCTGACATTCTGCCCAGGGAAGGAACCAATCTCATTGGCCGAAATGCAAATCTGCTTTGAAAATGGCTTTCCAAAATTTGTAGTGTGCATAAATCAATAATTGAAAGAATCTGCCCTTTTCCAACTGGGCAGCAGCTCATGTTTCTTATTTAAAATACAGTGTCTGTGGGTTGCCATAGTTACAGTGAGTTTCTGAAATAAACTTTGCTCCTTTGTCATCTATTTGTTTATATCCAAATAGCTGAAACTGCACTCATCTCTTCAACCGTGTATATATTGACAAAATGAAGGCACTATTTTTCATATTGATCTTAAGACATGGATGAGACCTGATTTCATTAGATCTCAGAAGCTAAGCAAGGGTGGCCCTTGGTTAGTATTTGGATGGGAATACCAGCATCACTGTGCAAAGACAGGCAATGTCAAACCACCTCTGAACTTCTTTGGCTTTGAAAACCCTATGAGGTGATCATTAGTCAGTTATGACTTAATGGCAAAAAAACCTTCCACTCTGAAACACCTTTCACTTAATACCTGGCCTATATAGTGTGAGAAATCAGTTGAAAACTTTTGTTTGCTACAGTTTCTTTTTGCTGGCTTTGTAAATGTTGTTGATGAGGATACATGTATGAGAAGTAGGAAGTGGTTTTTATTGTGCTAGACCAGGGGTCTGCAACCTGCAGCTCTCTAGATGTTCATGAACTACAATTCCCATCAGCCCCTGCCATGGGTTGCAGACCTCTGTGCTAGACCTACTGTGGTCTTTATTGTTCTAGACCTACTGTAGAAATGTCCAGCCAGTCAAAGAAATTCATCCAGAAATGCATTTTACTAACAATATGTAAAACTCCATTCTGTTTTTTGTATTAAATTTAATTCTAAAATGTACAAAGAAAAATAGAGATAACAGCCCAAATTGCTTATGGCAGTGGGTCAAAACATGCTTTTGGAATGGAAACTATATTCTCAAAGCCAAAGGCATGCATGGAGAAGATTGAAGGGATGAAAGTCTCAAAACTTTATTTTCAGAGTACAAATGACATTTCATTGAATGCACTTGCTTTCAAAGCACAGAAAGAAGTGTCCATTTTAAACAGCTGTTTATCATAATCAATTAAGCAGCAGTGATGTAGTAACTGAAGGTTTAAAGTGTAGCTTTCTAATCAGATCTCTCTCAAGTTAAAAATTGCAGGTTGCTGAAGGCATTCTTTAGTTCAGTAGGTATGTTTAACATGATTGTCGCAAGCTCTTATTTGTATACGTTATTGAGATCATTACCTTCATTACATTTCCACAAGAAAATCATTTGCCTTCAGATACTGTAAACATTAATCAAGCCAATTAACTGGTCAGAAGCACCTATATTAATAGATTAAAAACATCCAGGCAGTTGAAAAATCTTAATATTCAAGTCACGACCTTCCAAACTGATAACAGAGAGACAAAGTACAAGCTTCATTCAACCAGCTTTTACTCTGTTCGCCAAGACAACAGACTTCCTCTGATGTTTTCAATTTACACACATTACTTAAATAAATATGGTTCCTAGAAAAAGTCATACTGGCAAAATGTGGAGGGCTAGGGGGTCATGCAATGAGAAATAAACAACTGTCCCTCTGTCTTTGCTCCCTGAAAATGTTGGGAAGTTAAAATGAAACATAAAGATCATGTTCTGGCAATGATTTTTGAGCTATGTTCTTAGACATGCTACAAGTATGCAAGAACCCTGGGACTTATTGATAACTCTTCAGGGATTCCTTGATGCCAAGATCAGTAAAAGCAGGTATGCTTGTCAAAAAGGGTAGTTTGTCTCCCATGGCTGACTTCCCCTCAGCAGCCTCAGGTAAGTTGTTGACCAAACTAAATTATTCACACTCAGGTCATACTGGTCAACCTGAGGCAGAAAATACAGATGGAACCCCATAGTAAAAATATAGCAGTTAACTAAATTAACAACAATTTGCTTTCCTTTAATGGCAGTCCAATATTTGCCTCCTAAAGTGGATCACTTTCACCTGTTTAATTGTTAGATCTTTTGTGACTTGTATCCCATGTAAATCAAGAGTGCATCCTAGATCACACCTCAGACATTCAAGCGGAAACAGTTCCCTGAGGGTAATAAGTTTTATCACTTATGCTTTAAGGTACTGAACAGATTGAAATAATAATCTAGCTCTGTGGATACAGAACCAGAGGAAAGGTCATAGAAAGCTGGACCGGCCCTACATGGGCAGGACTAACTGGATATGTTTTTTTCTATCTGCCAGTTATCTAGTGGTGGGAAAGACCGACAACGTTGACCCCAATGTTTCCAAAATTCACAAATGTATAGCAGTAAGACATGATAGCACCACAAGGAAGTTGCTCTCTAGCCCCTATCCTAGTATGTGACAGAGTCTTCATTTACAGTGAGAAATGGCACCTGGAAAGTCTCCAAAGCAAAGTCTTCCCTGTTATGTCCTCCCATCACTCTGAGCCCCTGTGCTACCCCAGTTCTCTCTTCATTGTGCTGTTCCAACCAGTCACTTGAGTGGCTTCGCCATGGAACTTGCTCAGCATCCCTCCCTCCAAACATATGTTTGAAGATTTTGCATACTGGGGAGAACAGAAACTAGCTAACAATATTTCAGCCTTAAAATGTTGATTTTTGTTGGCAGTCGATATTCCTATTCTGCCATATTAGAAATTTTAATTTACTCCATTGGAAGTCCTGCTCATAAAGACAGAGCAAGTTATGAATATGCACTGTATTAATTTCCTTTTACAAACAGAAATGAAAAATAATAAGCAATCTTTCTGTACATTTAACTCCGAGTCTTGTTATGAAATATTTCCTTTGGCATCACTTCTTCTGAGTACTTTTTAAGCACAGGGTTACAACTATTCATAAGTTTATTCATATCAGTTTTACAAGATGTACATTCAAACAGGAGATTTAACATAATTCAACCGGGAAGCAGAACTTAAGGTGATTGATGGATTCATAAAGGAAGAAGTATGAAAACATAACTAAAATTATAAAAGATGCCTATTTTTCTTTAAATTTCCACAATAGCACAGGGCTATATAATTTAAAACAGTTGGTTTTAGACAGGGTGTTTTTCCCTATAATAAAATTCCCTTAAATTCCTGTAAATTCAAACTATGCATACAGAATTTATAACCTTCAGTGATATAGTCAATTATAGTGACTTCCCAAAATCCAGCTTAAGCAACTGCTTAAAAATATTTTTAATTCAAAACAACATCAAATTTACACTCAACATAATTAAAATAGTATACATTAAAACAAAACAATAAATAAAACATCCACATATGCCAATACAAAGAAAGAAAGGAATTTGCCTCTGGGATGCAATTTACATATACCATTGGCCAAGATTTATTAACGGAATGCCTTTCAATAAACTTTTCCCAATGCAAATTTGATATATTCTGTGTTACTTGGATGATATTTGTCATCTACCCCATACTGTCACTGAAGGCACTCTACTCATTTCAAGTGGCTTGGCACCCACAGGGCGGGGGGGTGCGATGCCCCGGGCGGAGCAGCAGCGAAGGTGTGGCCGGGCCATCGAGGGGGCATGGCGGGGGAGTTCTGGGGGCATTCCGGGGTTGGGCAGGCATTGCCACGACAGGGGTGCAGGGCACGCGTGCTCCCAAGGCGCAGTTTCCCCTTGCTCCACCTCTGCTCATTTCAGCAACAATACCACTGAATAGACAGAACAGAGTGCCCACCCCTCAAAAACTGATCCTTCTGCTTGTAGTTTGCTTGAGAAGTACATTACGATGAAGCAATTGATTAATCATGAGCTACTGGCTTATATTTGAGGCAAAATTTTGAGAGTGAGAAATTCCAGACATAACAGGTTGATACAAAACTATCATTTTTTAAAAAGTCAAAATGTTTGGTCATAATCCGACCCAAAATTAAGCATCATGAAGTGCTATCCTAAGCAGAGTGTCATTGTTTTGGTTTGGTTTGGGTGGAGTTTTTTGCCATCAAGTCATAGCCACCTTAGGGTGACCTTAGAGGGTTTTCAAGGCAAGAGTTTGGGCTTTTCATTGCCTGCATCTGCACAGCAACCCTTGATTTCTTTGGTGATCTCCATTCAACTACTAATCAGGACTGACCCCCACATAGTTTCCCAGGTGTGATGAGATAACGAGGGTGTGACTGTGGATCATATTGATAAAATCCTACTGCTTTCTCTGAAACAGTTCATCATGTGCCTAAAAACTCTAACTGAAATCGATGGAACTTGTGAGCGCTTAACTTTGGGTGAAGCACGCTTCAAAGTCATATCTTTCTCAAAATACTTTGACATAATTCCCTTTAACATCACCAGGCCAGTGTTTAGATTTCTTGTTTATTTCCAGTCCTTTCTGATTTATCGGTTTGTATTTCAAGATATTGATTGTACCATATTAATGTTCTTACTGACATTCGAATTCATGATGATAAACTGTAAACACTGCATATTGAGAGAAGAATACAGGACAGATATTTTGCAGAAATTAAACTACTTTCTGCTTCGACCACCATCAAGTATGGGGATATTTTCAGGCTGTAATCCTTTTTCTACTTATCTAGGAATAAGCCTTTAGCATAGCAAGGCTTACTTCAAAGTAAACATACATAGGCCCAAGATTCTGTATCCAGCTTTCATCAGAACCTGCCATTTCTATAATTTTAATACTGTATGCATTAAAACGATTAAATTGATTCTTTCAGATTAAGATAATGATAAGTAATACCACTTTAGTATTTCTGAATAACATCTCTTAGAAACAATAGAATTTCATGGCAAACAGTTCAAATATCAGGGGTCTGCATCATATCACTTAAATGAATTCCAGCTGCAGCGAATGTTAACGGTTTAACCATCATTGCAGTCTGAACTCACTCAAATTTTAGTCTCTGCTACCTTGATCTAGTGATCCATCCACACTACAGAAAGAGAGCATTAAGCATGCAATACAACCACTTCACATCTTTAACCCTGTTGCACCTGGGGAACAATATCCACATGCACTTTCTACATCTGCAAGAAAATGCAACCAGTTACTTGGGGAAACTTTTGGATTCCAAACTACACAACATATTGCGTCCTTGACTGCAGAGAAGGATTTGCCCTATAGACTATTCTGAATCAGGAAAACTGACAAAAGCATATGGAAGGAATGTAGACCTGCATTCTTTCTATCCAATTATATATGTACCCCTGCCCTCTTAAGAAAGGAAATTCAGAAACCACTGGCTTTTCCTTCTGCACTCCTGTTGATTCCTTCTGCACTCCTAATCTAGTTGGCCTAGATCATGAGATAGGTGGCAGGTCTGGAGAACTCTGCATATGCGCTGTGTTCTCCAGCTTGTTGCACTCTTTGTAGTGTGTGGGTTCTGGCTGACCTGAATTCCTTTCAGGTCAGCCAAAACTAACTACTTTTCAGCAGACCATGTTGCTTCCAGCTGACCTAGAAACATGGTGGGGCAACCAGAGCATATTCACGTCAGTGAAATTGCTTTAGAGAGAAATATCACACACATACACAGAGCACAGAGACCTTGGCACACTGTGTAGTTGGCCCTTCATAAATACAAGCCATAATAGCATGCAATTCCAGAGCCTATTTCATAAAATCCACCAAGGTTAGGTTGCAGCATTATTTTTCATTGTTTTAATCACTGAGATATTTTTAAAACGCAATGAAACACAATTTAGTCCCCTCTTTGCAATGCATGCAAGCTATCACTTCATTGAAACAATCCTGTTTTAAGAGTTCCCCATATATGAAAAGTTAGCATATGATATACATTTTGTTCTGAAACTTCATGTAGGATGTGATAGCTTTCCACAAGCAGGGAGCTTTTAGGATAGGGTTACTTTCAAACAAGTGACCCCCCCCCCTCTATCTTGGGATGGTACAGGTCCATAAGAACAGGTCTCTCTTGGTATGTCTGGATGCGCTCATTGACTGCTGGGCCTGGCAGCACGTAATGGATCATTCAATTTGTATTTCTGGAGTTTATAGCTTTTAAATTCTCTGAGACGGTAAAGAAAATCATTTGAACCTTGCAAATGATTGAATGTTCAATTCATTCCTTCAACTACAGCAGAAAACAATATATGAGACAGAGAGGCAACAGTGCAGCAAAGTAAAGTATGAATCAAGCCACCTATAGCCTGGATAGTTGGTACAGCTGCCACCAACAGAAGGCAGATACATTTCCCAGTGAATGTGCAAAATCATGAGCATTCTTTTGTTTCTGCTTATATAGGATTAGCCACTGGAAAAAAAAGAGGAGTTGTGTATGTATTCAGAGCTAGATGTAAAGTTCCTTTTGAAAATGATTGTCACGTTGATTATTCATTTGCTGAGTAAAAAAAACTACAGGAAAAAACTAGCACCTTCATTTTTGTCACTGGAGATAGACAAGTTATTCTAGGGAAGAGTGATATGATAAATCATTGATTCCAAGGGGAACAACTCATTTCTTTTGTTCCATTTTTTTTGTTTCTGATTAATCAGATTAGCAGATTTAGAAGCACTGAAAAAAACAGGGTTTTTTGGCAAGAGGCTGATCAGCAATAATACCAGAATGAATGGGCATCGCATGGGAAATGTGTCACCTCTAGCTGTCTAGAAAAAACTGCCTCCCAAGCTTTTGGAAGAACAATATCTGCTGTTATTGTTACATATTAAATGAAAACCAGGGAAATATTTCTGATGCTATCTGCTGCTCTGTTCTGTAGATTCTTCAGCGGTGGTTACTTCTTCAGTCTCCTGCAGTTGACACTCATCCCAAACCCTTTTCCTCTTTTCCAAGAGAGAGATTAACATTGCAGTCCTATGTAGCAGTATGCCAGTCTAAGCCCGCGAAAGTCAATAGTTTTCGACTTCAACAATTTTGCACAGGATTGCAGCGTATGTCTCTGCAAACTATGTGATGAAATGGCTAATAGCTGACAGTTTTCCTACACCAAGCTAACTTCTGTGCAGGGAAGAAATACATTACACCTTATGATGTAAAGTGAAGCAAATGAATTTATTGTGTAGCAAAACATGGACTGGGTAAGTGGCAAATGCATTTCTGGGAAAAATAAATGTACCTGCCACATTTTATAAGTGATATACTATTGATCAGGAATAAATGACATCCGAAGTGGCCCCTGCTAACTGGCAAAAACAGCAATTCCCCAACTCAGTCCTGAACACAACTGTCACAATCCAGTAGGAGCTAAGTTGTATGTTATGTGCACAAGGTGCGTGGATTTAACTGGGACTTAGCTGTGCATAACTGCACAATAGATAGCACTATGAGATGCAAATTCCATTCTTCAGCATCAGAATATAAAACCAACAGTTATCTTCTGGAAGAAAAATTAGTTTTGGACCAATTGTATTGTACTAACCAAGAAAACATCGCACCAGTGGTCCATGTAATCCAAGATGCTGCCTCCAACAGTGGCCAGTACTCCATGTTACAAAGCAAGTGTACAGAATTTTGCAGATGCATGAAAATGATTGCATGACATTGGTACATTGTTTATGAAAATAAAAGTATTATTGGCATACGAAGCTCGTACTATATGGGATTATCAGTGTCAGAGAAAATCTCAAGTTGGTATAAAGGTTACCTAATATAACAGAAATCTATCATATGGACAATGTCACACAAAGAAATGTGGCTGTTGGGTTAGGGGCTGAAGAACCTCTTTTACTAAAGGTGGCAGATAGCTCCCAAAGAGAATACGAAGGTATAAAACAGCAGATTAGCTTAACTTCCATTATTTTCACTAAAGATGGCCTTTTGTGCTTTGAAAAATCTGATCCTGGTTTTAAAGGGCCAAAATGGGTCCATTTAATGGGCTTAGCTGATTGACATATTAGTCATATTAAAAGTCAACAATTTCTTTTGATAGAAATAGTCCAAGACCTGGAAGAAAGGAGTTCTTCATTTTAAAGCATGAAATTCTGTAGCAGTCAGCATGTATTAATTGGGTATTGTATAATATGAATCTTTTATTAGCCCTCACACAGTAGATAGGGGTTCAGTTCTAGTGGAATGTATCTGTCATGTTACTTTGTCATATCATGCCCTAAATACTTGTAAATCTACCCCACCAAATATGTATTGCCATAGACTTCTGCTTCTTCATGCTGAATTAAATGGGACAATATTGACTGCATTGAAATTAACTGGATCCAAAAGGTCCCCTTCTCCCACCTACATGTTGAAGCTGTATGAGAAAGAGAAGAAATATTCACTATTTTCTGTGGTAGTATATGATTACTTCTTATTATAAATATGTTTTAATTTTCTCATTGTATATACAGGTTCATAAGGTATTTACTGCTTGACTCCAGTTTTTCTATCATTCTCTAGCATAAAGTACAGTCCAAAATTCAGCTTCTTGTGCTACTCCCATTAGTTGAATTCAGTGGGACTTTTGCACAAGACATTCCTTATAGACTGTGTTCTTTAACAGCTGCAACCTTGCACACTTACCCAGATTGTGCAGCACATTCATGCTACAAACTCAAAACCAGTTTAACTGTCATGGCTTTTCTCTAAAGAATACTGGGAACTGTAGTTACATGTCAATACTCAGGACATCTGCCAGAAGATTTAATGGTCTCAGAAAACCAAATTCCCAGGCTTCTCTGAAGGACACCATGGCTGTCAACCTGTGCAAAGCTGATTTTAATATTACAGTGTGCTGTATAGCTTATTTTGTTGTATCTACAAGCATACAATTGCAGGCAGGATTGCAGCTCTATTTAATTTAATTTTAGGTTTGCACTATAGTCTTGGCTTTACGAGGTACTGGGGCTTTCACAAAGAGGTAGGAAAGTCAGGAATCATGTATCAATGCTTAAACATGTCCAAAATAAAATCACTTTACACAAAATAAATATGTGGAGGAAGAGGGGATAAAATCCCAACAATGAGGTTACACGTTAGTTGGAAAATACCAACACTGGAAGGAAGAAGCAGGAATTGCAGATCTCTACTTTGGGGGGAAAATGCAATGATTTTTGTTTTCTGTCCTGTGGACACTGATCAAAATTAGCCATTATCTCAAACTGCAAACATATTTCTTTAAAAACAAATTATAAATACCCTGGAGGGAAATGCAAAAGCTGAATGACTTTATGACATTGATATTGAGAGGCAAAGATTCCAACCATTAGGCCTTGTTACTAAAGGCATAAACAGGGTGGTAGAAGTTGACAAGACCAGTATTTTTTCCAAAAGAAGCACCAGTTAATGCATTGGTTTAAAGGGATTTACATAAAAGTGAGGGAGATGGGTATAATTAACCCAGACACTTTGGTAATTTCAGTTCAAAGGATTTCTCCCATTTTTATGAGTAATGGTAAATTATACTATCTGATGTACTTAAAAGCAACTGATATGTGATATGTACAAATTTTGTCCTTTTTTAAAAAAACTCAGCCACTGAACTTGTCCACCTCTATATGCCACTGACTTGGTTGTTATTTCCTTATTTCAAAACAATTGCCAAATAATAATAATAATAACAATAATAAGGCGCCATTCCAAAAACACTAGGGCAGCACTTGAAACATCTTCAAATCAACAAAATTAACATCTGTCAGATTCAGAAGGCTGCCCTGCTGGGGTCTGCAAGAATACTAGGCCGATACATTACAGCTTCCTAGGCCTCTGGGTGAGGCTCAAATTGTAATGAAAGGCCAACAACCAGCTAAAGAACTGGCAGCTGTGATATCAAACAAAATAATAATTATTATAATAATTAATACAGACTTTTGAGCTTAGTGCCCAGAAATATGGCACGTGAACTGGATTCAAAATCATGGCATTTTCTCTTTTATATATGCAATTCATATTTATTTACCAATCTATAGAAGGCTCAGAACTAAATTATTTTGGCAACAAAACGGCAACTCTCAGGTCTGAGCACATAGGACCAGATTACAGTTCCTACAAAGTTGGCTATGAACAGAATAAGAATGTGCAGCTGTTTTTTTTTCCTTTTAATCTATAATATATACAGTATTGCACTTTACTGCACTTAATTGCATTTCACTAAAATTAATGCTGCATCAGTATTATGCCTTTTAAAGTGTGTGTCCATCTTTAACAGATGAATCGACCATTCTAGATCCTGTAAACCAGCATGGTTTTCTATTGAGAGATCCAGACATTTGGAAATAAAAGTGATGAAATAAACCTGTTCATATGGCATGAGCAATGTGGCTGGTTCAGATGGTACTTAATAAAACAGATGTGTACATAATTGTCCCCGTTACCACACATTTGGGTTTCTCTCTCTTTCTCTTTTCACACACTCTTCCACTGCTGTTTGTTCCATGCAAAAGATGTAGCCTTTTGGACACATGTTTGTGTTATTGCTGCTTTGTTTAAAGAAAACTGCCTTGTCTCAGATCTGAAATTCCACATTTAAATTCAAAGCAGTTCTGCAGCAGCGGTAGCAGCAGCAGTCCACGGTGATGGAAGAAATTCATGGGATTGAAATAATACTGTTGGCAACAAAGAAGAAACATCATCTTAATGGAGACCAGCCCCAAGGATACTTTTTAAGCTTTCTTGTTTCAATGTAATTGGTGATTTTTCAAATGGTGTTTAAAGTTAGGCACATGCACAAGATAGCAAAACTGGCGGCAGCAGGCGGCATTGGGCTGACAGGATGATCACTTTGGCCAGGGTCAAACTCCAAGTGTTCCAAGTGGCACAGATTTCACTTGGGTTGATGGGTTTTCCCCCTCACTGACTTTCCTCCGAAGGTTGTCTGGATTTTTGTTCTAAACCGATGCATTATGTCGGGATTCAGGGTGTTCTCTCCCTATTCATCTGGCAGCAACAGAACAGTTTAATAATTAGCACTAAGTGCTCTTTTATAAATGTGATGGTAAGGTGGACGAGTCCTTCAGTTCTCAGATCAACTGAATAAGTTGCTGAAAGGAAGAAGGGAACAGGACTGGCCAGTGCGGATCATCTCTAGAAGTACTGACAGGCCTTTTGAAAAGTAACAACTGTCCAGATCCCAGCCAAGCTTGGAGATGGGCTAAAGGAGATGAGGAGGGAGAATTATTGTCCATCCTTGGCAACGAACAGGCATCTGGGAAGGAAATGTCAAAGCCCCAGGGCCTCTGCGTGTTTCCTGGCCTTCAGCCTCAAATCTGCAATACTTGAGTTTTTGCTGTTGCTCTTTGCAGCTGCAGCCACCACGGCAGCTGCAGAGGCTGAATCTGCCAATGAAGCAATTGGGAGTCCAAAAGGGGGAGGAGGGAACATCAGGTAAGGGGCATGCGCAGCCAGGTGAGGGTGGAGGTGAGGGTGTGCGTGGGTGACTCCTTCCAGCTGCAGCTGAGCTTGGACCTGGGAAAAGAACCACACAAGAGAATTAGACCCAGTCTGCACAATGCAGCTGACCACGTTCCTGGATAGTGATGAGATATCTGGCAAATACTATGTAAAAGATAATATGCATTGCTGGTGTAAAAGGTTTTTTTTAAAAAAAATGTCAATTGCAATGTGTGTATGCCTCTCATAGCTCTGGAATTTCCATATCCTATGACTCTGTGCTAACTAGCCAAAAGAAGTTGTGGAATCCATCACTGTGAAGGAGAATCATAGACACACAGACAGAGAGATGTCTCTGCTCATTCAGATGGTCTGGAAGTAGAACTCTGTGGGCATATACTAATAAAAGTGTCGTTCTGGAAGCATAATGCAAACTTCTCTATTTTCCACATGCTTAAAAAGGCCCACAAAATCATCATGAAATTCTTTAAGCTGATGCTTGCAATGACAAGCCATCAAGCCAAGATGCCAAATGCAGATGATAACTCTTATAAATGAACAAATATATCAAGTGGAAACAGATATTCCCCTGTGATTACTATATTGTCTAGACTAGACCTTATATGGTGGACAAAAGGGCAGGTGTAATCCTGTTCAGGTGTGGCTTTCCAAAGGAGACGACAGAGAAACATAGCTCATAGACCCCTTGAATTCTTGGGCATTTTCTGTGGTTGGAAGTTCAAAGGGTAGCCAAATTAGACTGTGACTACCAACATGGCTCCTTCTAGACAAGTACAATTTTATTTTTGAAGTCCACAAAACTCATGCTGGGATAAAGCAATGTTAGTCTTCCCAGTGACACAAATAATCACTTATTGTGGTCATTAAATAATTGGACATTGCAGCACTGCTTTGTATGTCATTTCAATGAACTGGGTGGCTTGGTGTGGCAATGAGTGGGCGTGGATTTCCTTTAGGGAGAGCTTTCCTTTGGGGTCATGACTTCCAGCCATCCTTCCAAGGAGTAGTAGATATTAATTAGCCATAAGTTCATGCATAAGAAATATGTTTCCTTGCACAGGGAAGATACAATGAAAGGAAGACATTCTCACATGGAGTCAAAACAAAGAGGAAACAAATGCTGTTAGGATGCATTTACAGTGTATTTAAAAACTGTCTTCATTCTAATACTGTTCACAGGATTTGGGCACGGCAACCATCAGAAATCTACCTTCCAGTAATCCTTTCCTTGTTACGTAGCCCAGAGACAATGCTCAGTTCCAAAGGGATGGTTATGTTGATTTGCTGTACCAAACCAAAAAAGAGTCTTGAGAAATCTTTTTCTTAAAAAAATACTAAATATGGCATAAATAAGAAAATGCACTGTTGGACAAAGCTGATGCCAGAATATTTGTGTTAGTCCTCAAAGTGCCAGAAGCCTCCTCTTGGTTTCTCCCTCGGTGTTCATACAACTAATAACTACAAGCACAAATTGCCCTTGCTTGACTTTTCTGACAGTTAGCTCATAACAGACATGAACTCTTCCCCTCCTGGAGTCTAGTTCAAGGTCCCGTCAAAGAGGCGCCTTCTATCAATAGCTCAGACAAAGTTACTACTTCCAGGGAAGACAGGAAAGTTCATTTGTGTGTATGTCTATAATCTCCAGTTTAATTCCGGGGAGGTGGAGGCAGAATTAAGGTGAGACTAGTGTTGGACAAGGATCTGGAAGACTGAGATTCAACTCCCCACACTGCTATAGAAGATTAGTGGTTCACCTTGAGCCAGTCACACACTCTCAGCCAACAACCTGGGGCCTTGTGAGGATAAAATGAAGAAGAGAGCTATGTAAGTCGCCACGTGTCCCTGTTAGGCAGAAAGCTTGGGTATAAATAAACGAATAAAGGAGAGGCTGCAGTTTTAATAGATTAACAGTGCAATCCTAAACAGAGTTACATTCATCTAAGTCCATTGAAGCCAGTATTCTAGAAAGGTTTAACTCTTCTTAGGACTCCACTGTAAATAACTATGTTGCAGCTGATGTCAGCACTCCCAAACCTTAACAGAAACACTTGCAGCCCGAACCTCTGCAAACCCTGTGCACTTCAGGGCATGCTTCAGCTAAGACAAGGGAGTGAATCTGTGTAAAGTTCCATACTGTTCTCTGCTGGATACATCCTGCTGCATTCTCCATCTGGTCTCTTCTCCTTTTTCCTATTTGAACATTTTCTGGGTTAAATGGCTATTTATAGCCACCTATAAACACGCTAATAAGGGATTAGAAATAGCTTAAGAGGCTTAGCTCACCCTGCATTGGAGAAGATGTCTCCAAGGGTTGTGAAGTGGAAATACAAATGCCTGTACATGCTTGTGATTCAAATTATCTATTCCCCACCTGATGAACTGTGCTCTGACTCAGGAGAGTTCATGCTGGATTGCATTTTGTTCATCTTTAAGGTGCCACTACTAGACTCACTAGAGACTACCAAGCCCACCCAACTCAAAGTGCCAGGCCTGGTGTGTGAGGCTACGGCTATTCAATACTTTAAATTTGTTTCTGTTTTTTAATCGCTAAGTGCAGGTCAGTTAGCCTTTGCATTCATTGCAAGCACATTTCCTTTTCCCCAAGATGAAAGACTGCCTGTGCATTTCGCTCTACATCTATAGACATGAAAAGGGCTGGATAATTTTTGAAAACCATAAACACTGTTAATGGGGGGGGGGCCTTGACCAGACACACATGTGTCCTGTCCCCTGTCTTGTCTGGGGGTTCATTTCTTCTCTCCATCTCCTTCCTTGCCTGTTGCAGGAGAAATCCATTCTATCCCTGGAAAATAGGGACACTTCCTTGGTCAATTTTGCTCTCACCCATAAGAGACAATAGAGAGAAAACTGAAAACTGGCAGTCCAGGCTATTCTGTGTAAGGGGGGTGGGAAGGAGGAGGAGGAGTTTGGATTTATACCCCACCTTTCTCTCCTTGTAAGGAGACTCAAGGTGTTTTACAAGCTCCTTTCCCTTCCTTTCCCAGGATTTTGTGGTCTTTCCATCTTCCAGTTGTTCTTTAAGAAACCCTGGGGAAACAAACTGCTTTCCTGGCGCCTGGGGCAACACTGGTGCTTCTGCAGAAATCTGCCAATTTTATTGCTTGGTTTTCGTGGTGGGACTTCCTTCTTCCTTCCCAGACCTTGAGAAGAAGTCTCTGCCATGTCTCCATCGAGGGATGTCATCGAGTGCCAGGATCTCCAGGGACGGCAGGATCTGCCTGCCCTCCCATACAGGACTTCCTGCCTGGAGTCAAGTTTTTTCTGGCTTTCATCTTGTGGCCTTTGCTGACCTGTATCTTATATGCGGCATTTCTCAGCAAGTTGGAGAGGGGGGCTTTTTTAAAGTCACACCAGGCTCTCTGCAAGCACCCATGTGACCACAGAGCGCCTGTGGAGTCTCAGGTACGTCTGACTCTGTGGATGTCAGGTGATGCTGCTTTCCCCAATGGATGGAGATCAAGGCTATCTCCTGGAAGGAGGGAGATAAGACAGCGGGCATTTCCCCACTCAGCATGATCCCCCCTATGCCTCCCCCCTATGCCACGCGCTTCTCTCAGCGCACGGGATCCCTGGTGCACGCCCGGACGTCCCCACGACCCCGCGCTCTGCACAGGGTCATCAAAAGGCGCCCTTTGCAAGAGTTACATTCATCTGCCGCACGCTGAGGGGTGAGGGATGCCGCGCGCTGAGGGGGCGCGACAGCAGCAGCTTCGGGGCAGCTGCACTGTCACCGCCCCTCTCGTGGGGAGTGCGGGGGGGGGGGTCCCGCGCTACTTGCGTGGGGCTTAAGGTAAGTGGGGAAAGGCTTGCCGTTCCAAGCGCCGCAGCTGGCTCGGTTTAGAAAGCTGGCAGCCCTCCTGAGTCTTGTCCTCCGTCATCAGCAATGCGGAGTGTGATGCGGCGCATTGCCCGAGATGCCACCGCAGATCTTGGGAAGGAGGCAGAGACGGCTGCAGCTGATGGAACTTCTAATCCTATCCTCCTCTCGTCTCTGCACCCCCACCTCCCAAACACCTTTCTCTTATCTGTAGCTTTCAGTACAAATATGTCTGCCTAGTGCAGGGGTAGGGAACCTGAGGCTCTCCAGATGTTCAGGAACTACAATTCCCATCAGCCCCTACCAGCATGGCCAATTGGCCATGCTGACAGAGGCTGATGGGAATTGTAGTTCCTGAACATCTGGAGAGCCCCAGGTTCCCTACCCCTGGCCTAGTGGATGGCCATCTCATAGATCTGATGATGTCAGCTCTAACTCACCAAAAGCCAAGGCTGGAAGTCAGTTTGTAAGTTGCATGGGGTGTCCTGCTATAAACCCCTTCGGCACATGCAGAATGATGCATTTTCAATCCACTTTCAATGCACTTTGCAGCTGGATTTTGCTGTGTGGAATAGCAAAATCCACTTGCAAACAACAGTGAAAGTAGATTGAAAGTGCATTATTCCACATGTGCCGAAGGGGCCTTAGCCTCCCAGAAGCCACTTTGGAAGTAATCAGTACCATCCAAGTGACTCCCAACAGGCTCTCCCTCATGAAGGGCCCCAAGTCTTTGGCCCTGCCTCCCTACTGCTAACCCATTCCTCCCTGCCCTATTTCTCTCATTTATTCATGTTTTCTGCTGTCTCTTGTCAGACTAATGACAAGTTTTAAAGGTAAAACTACACTAAGGCACCTTCCACACATGCAGAATAATGCACTTTCAATCCACTTTCAATGCACTTTGCTGCTGGATTTTACTGTACAGAATAGCAAAATCTACTTGCAAACAATGGTGAAAGTAGATTGAAAGGGCATTATTCTGCATGTGCAGAAGGCATCAGTATGATGTAGTGGTTGAGAGTGACAGCCTGTAATCTGGGGGATCGGTTTTGATTCCACACTTCTCCACATGAGCAGCCAACTCTAATCTGGTGAATTAGGTTTGTTTCCCTGTTCCTACACATGAAGCCTGCTGGGTGGTCTGGGGCTAGTCACAGTTCTTCGGAACGCCCTCAGCCCCACCCACCTCACATGGTTTCTGTTGTGGGGAGAGGAAGGGAAGGAATTTGTAAGCCACCTTAATTCTTCTTACAGGTGAAAAATGCAGGCTATAAATCCAAACTCTTTTTCTTCTTTCATTTTAAAAATAAAACTAAGTCTTACATTCCTTTGTTGCAGATTGGAGGCTGTTTTCCTGACATGCTAGCTTTCTCCAAATGGTTTTGTTGGGTTTTTTTTTAAGGGAGAAGCATACAGCTGTACTAGCCCTTCCATCACTAGTTTGAAGAACTACAGGCCAGAGCCCATTTCACACCTTGAATGAGAACCAAGCCTCTGTTTGTCAATAGCTACACGGGTGACTTTGAATCTTTCTACCTAATTTGTTGGGTGGGCAAAGGATTGTATTGGTAGGATCCTGACAAGAGGCAGATTGCAAATGCTAGAATATCCAGGAACCCGAAAGAAGTTCTGCATTTGGGCTATAGCAGAAGGTACCTCTCAACCGGTGTTACTTCATCATCCTAATCCTCACTGGACAGACAGCATATGCTGGGCTGTGTGATGATTAAAATGCTGGACGAGGCAATCCCCCCCCCATGGAATCTTGCTGGGTGACCTTTGACCAATACACAATCTCATCCTAGCCTACCTCACAAGGTTCTTATGAAGACAGAATGGTTGAGGGGAAGCTAATTGCCATCAGAGAGAGGGGGGGGAGGGAGGGAAGGAAGGAAGGAAGGAAGGAAGGAAGGAAGGAAGGAAGGAAGGAAGGAAGGAAGGAAGGAAGGAAGGATATATATATATATATATATAAATTAAGATACTTCGAGACTCCTGAGTAAGGAGAGTCAACTTCCCAGCCCTATCCGGAGCCGTGCGAAAAGGCTTCCAAATACGGAGGGCGTGGCTTCCTGGCTCCACCCCCTCGTCCTTACAGCCCGCTTGGAGGGCGTGCCTATCAAAAGCCCCGCCCCTTTGCAACCTGTATTGTCAGGAAACGTCAAGGAAGGCAGGCAGGTGAAGGGATTAATAGGAAGAAAAACGAGCTACCTGCTGGAAAGGCATCCTCAGAGCGCCCATGTTGACGTAGGGCGCCACTCGGCAGGCGTCCAAGTGGCTGGCCGTCCCTAGGATCACCCCTGCAAGCAGAGAGACGCCTCGGGTGAGGAAGGAGCCCGGCAGAGCCCGACAGGCGCCCTCCTCGTAGTCCCTCCTCGCTGAGCTGTACCCACCTTTATGCATCTGGTTTTCTTGCTTTCGGCATTTGGCTCTTCGGTTCTGGAACCAAACCTTGCAAAGAGAGAGAGAGAGAGAGAGAGAGAGAAAGGGGTTGTGATGGCTGGACCATCAAGGGGGACCAGTCTGCAAGCTGGCAGCCAAGACCAAGTTTGATCCTGGGCCCTTCCAAAAGCTTCTTACCTCGCAAGAGGCTCTGAGCCTTCTCCAGGACATGGGGCAAGGCTGACACGCTTAAAACAAAATTGGACGGGATGGGTAAACTGATGACAAGTGGTTCAATTAATTAAAGACGAATGGTGGGTTTTTTCCTCCATTCACTTTCTCTCTATCCAAGCACAGCAGATGGGGGCACACATATGATAGCTGCCCCCCCCCCCGATGTGTGGGCGCAGTGCCAGATCTACAGCATAGCCTCCCACTGGGCGTCGCCAGAACACACACCACGACATCAGGGCCACACGAGCACGCATTTTTCTGAGCACGCATATGGCCTGCCTTCCCCAAGGATCGTGGCTTCCTGTTGCCATTAGGATGCAAGAGAGAGAAATGCCACCAAGCAGCCCATTGGATGATCAGCAAGATAAATGGGTTGCAATGCGCAAGGTTCCAGCCGACACAGAATTCCTCAGCAGGCAGTTGTGTGAGAGTTGCTGGCTCAACTAGTTTCGATGGATCGAGTTGGGAGGGCCCCATCGAAAGCAAACTGTAGCTGGCGCTATCAAAGAGAACTGGGCAAGCATCTGTCAGGGACACCGTTTCTATTTTTAAAAAATCCCCAGACACACACACACACACATTTTAATCGCTTGCGTGATCCCTATTCTTCTACATATTGTTACGATGCCACTAATCTGAAAAGCAAACTTTGTCAAGAGCTGCTGGTGTGGCCTTGAAGAAAGTCACCTGAGCGTCAACCTTCGGGTCACCAGCGATAAAAGGAGTTAGTCACGGTTTTAAGCATATTTATTCTAAAAGTGAGTGATTATTTCCGTGGTAATTCCTTACCAGCAAGTGTATTTAACAGTCCCCATCCTACGCAAAGCGACAGCCTTTTCAAGCCCATTGACTTAAATGGAAACGGAAGGGTGTCTAAGAATGGCGACCATAGTGACCTTCCTAGCAGGGTTCCTGAGACTGAGGCATTTCACTGGGTACACAGAAGGAAAGGAGAAACCTGGAAGTCACTTCGGGTTTACGATGAAGAGAAAAATAGGCCATAAATGAACGAAATCGTGGCACAAGCCATGGCAGAGGTGTTCTCCCTCCGATAGACTTGAGCCTGTGTGAAAACCCACCACACCCAGTTGATTCCGTCCCTGAAAGCCTTAGAAAATACATAGACCTCCCAAAACCCTATCAAGTGGCCCTAGAAGCGTCCCTATAAGGTCAGCCAAGAGGGCCAGCCAGGACTATTTGGGATTGGATGTGAAGGGTCCGCAAATCCAGTTTTTGCCTTAAAGACTCCGCAGTCTCCTCTGAATGACAGTCCTTGACCTTCCTTTTTACCACCTCCTAACTAACCTTCTCATAAACGAGGCAGAGCAATCATAACCATATGAAAGGGATCATTGGTGCGCTGGGCATCTGGCTATTTTTACCGCGAAGAATACAAGTCACTTTGGGAGCAGAAGCCGGGAGTTTGCGCCAGGTCTAGATGCTCCTGGCCTGGGGAAAGAACCCCCCTGAACTGCAACCAGGCAGAGGCTTCTCCGCGCCGGCGCCGGCACTGTTCCCAGACTTACTGGCGTTCCTAATACCACCGGCCACGGAGTCCTCCCCCCGGAAGTGAGTACCTCATGGCGAGGCCAGAAAAAGTGATCTGCCAACAAGCCAGGCGGAGAATAAGCAGTTCAGGCTGTGTTATGTCGGAAGGAGAGCAAGCACACACACTCCACATGCACACCCGTTGTAGTAGGATCTGAGGGACTCATGAACACCTGGTTGTTGCGCATCAAGAATCTCGTTTGGAAATACTTTTCCGCAACACAAAATCAGACGGATGGAAGGACATACTGTGGGCTCCGTCTGCCCACAGCCCTGCAGTACAATATTTCGGAGCTGACAGGTTTCTGAGACCTTTACCTTCAGGAAGGACTCCCTGCGCCAGTTGGGCAGCAGAGAAACCTTCTGTAAGGACTTTTACCAAAGAGAAGGATGGAAGTTCAGCGTATGTGTTTAAGCGCCTTAGTTTATTTGGATTTTATTTTCGCAGTACTTTTAAGCGTCTTTCAGAATCGGACTTCAAACACTCTATAAAAGTTGTAGTTCTCGGGAGCCGCTGGAGTAAGCCAGTAAGGCCCATTCCGCACATGCAGAATAACGCACTTTCAATCCACTTTCAAAGCACTTTGAAGCTGGATTTTACTGAGCGGAATAGCAAAATCCACTTCCAAACAATTGTGAAAGTGGACTGAATGTACATTATTCTGCATGTGCGGAAGGGGCCACAGATCCCACAAAAGCGTCATAGGAGCGGGAGGCCAACTGAATCTCCTTTCAGGACCACACTCAGGGGCCAGAAGAACTTCGCCGACCACTGACCGGGGCTCCATTCCTACAGAGCGGCCCACAGGGCGTCTCTCCTCCTACTACTGGGGGGGGGGGGGGGGGGCGGAATCCGGAAGAAAAGAAGCCCCACTTTGTCTCGCATGTTCAGCCTTACCCCCCAATACAGGAAAAGTGCTTCTGTGGCGTTCCCTATTACGGTTTGGAACAGATTTCTTTTAACTGCTAGTTAAGAACTGTTGATCCACAACTGAACTAAATCCAAAAATGTGGAGTATTCGTCTGTAATATGTTTCGTGGAAAGAAGTCCCTCTCAGATCAGTGAGGGATTACAGCCAAGCGCGTGTAGGCGTTTACTCGGAAGTTATAGCTGTAGAATAGTGGGAATTACTTCCGTGAAAACATATCCGGAATGCGCGATTTAAACCGGTTAAGGGTACAATCCGAAACCAGCAGGGACTCCTAACGATTCCCACATTTATCCAGCCGTGACCCACCAGACCCGAGGGAATCGACGCAATTGAACTGAATCTATTTATTTGTAAAATATTTTTATTCCGCCTTTCCTCTTGGCTCAAGGCGCCTTACAATAATAATTAAAATAATCCCCAGTCAAATCCAAAGCAAACTGGCGGCAGCGCACGCCTATGGCACGACAAGGGCCTCTCTACCAGGGAGTAAATTGCATGGATTAAAGTGGGTCTTACAAATACGTACAAGGTGCAGTGTTTTGAAACATCTACATGTTTGTTCAGAAATCCTACTGTGTTAATTGGGCCTTACTCTGAGGTCTTTGGCTCTATGGTGGCCTCCTTAATCACTTGCATGGAAGTCCACTCAATCTCTGTGAATTAATTCCAATTCAAACTGAAGGACCTCCGCGGGGTTCATTCAACAGGTCTCCATTTGATCCCCAGTTGTAAATATATATATTTTCAATCAGATCTGGGTGCTCCTACTACAAATCCCACTATAAATCCATTTAGACCCTGATTTCTCTTTTCTGCGCCCCTGCCGAGTTGTTGTTGTTGTTGTTGTTGTTGTTGTTGTGTGTATTTTAAATCGACTTCTTTCCAAATTCGGGTTTAAGGAATTACTTCTAATCCTGCCATCCCGGAAACTACAGTCCACTAATCCTCCCCCAATTCCGGAAACTCTCCCTTTCCTCAGCAAATGCAGAACTTGAGGGGTGCCCCAGCGTTTCCCTTGTGCGCCCAACAGCTCCGGGAGCGCGCATCAGCAGAGAGCAGCGCATTTTTATGGACGGCTGTTTTTCCAGGATGCAGCCTCTGGTCTCAGGCTCCGCGCAGCGCCCCCTCCCCACGTGAGTCGTTCAGCGACCCCGCCGCCGCCGCCGCCGCCGCCGCCGCTCTGTCCCTCCTCTTCGCGCGTGTCGCCCCTCGCCCAGTCGCGCGTCCGGGTTAATTAACACTAACTGCGCCTCCCCCCCTCCCCGCCGTGCCCGTTCTCGCCTCACAGCTTTTCTTGCGCGCCCTTAATGATGGCCATTTACAACGGAGTAATTAGTGCAAAGAAAGGCTTCCAGACGCACTCATTATCCGAGGGGGACTTCAGCGGGACTTGGCCTGCTTGGCGCTGGAGGCAGATCGCTTCACACACACACACACACCCTCCCTCCCTTCAGGGTCCCTAACGGAGGATGCTTCGAGTTAAGAGGCGCAGAGTGGAGATGGCTCGACCCCCGACGGCGCCCGGGATCGCACACACCACCCAGGGTATCCCTGGGCCAAGGACAGGCGCTTTCCCCGGGTCCCTTCCCTTCACCAGCACTGCCTTGGCTTCCCCCAGCAGGGGAACACGCAGGCAGCTTTTGACAAGCGAGGCCGACCCGCCTCCCTGGCCTCCCTTGAAGCCTGTGGAGTTCGGGCTGACTCGCGCGTCAACCCTGAATCGCTTTCCTTCCCCCTCCCTGCGGGCAAAGCCTATTGATTTTTATGGAACTCCGTTTCACAAGGGTAGGGGTTCGCCGCCCTCAGCCCAGGCACCCCCGACTTGAACTCGGGGTTGGCTCCTAGCTCCTTTGCCATCACCCAAGTTCCACTTCCCATGAATTCCGCCCCCCCCCCTGCTTTTTTATCAAAAGGAACTATCGGAAAGAGGGAGGTTATTTTGCCACTGGGATCTTTTAGAAGGCGCCTTAAATACCTGCTGCGACCTTTCATTGTTAGCGTGAATTTTCAGCAGTATTAATAGCACCCTCAGTGCCAAGAGGCAAGCCCTGGATATTCTGTTGCTCGTTTCTTTTAAATCCAGATCGGTTAGTCCGGGTTAATTAAGCCAAATCTTTTAGCATTCCCTAGTTCGTTAGTAATTCGAAGGGGACTTGCCAGAACTTCCGCTTCCCCGATGGTGCGGACCACCGAAACCTGGTCAAATATATCAAAGAAAAAAACTCATCGGGCAGTTAGGATGAGGTCCCGGGGTGACAGGAACGATTCCGCCACTGCTGCCTCGAAACAAACGCGGGTCAACGAAGGGCAGCCCCCTTGAACAGGAGCGGTGTAGCAAACTAGCCAGGAAAATCCGCCTGGTCGTCTAAAACACACTGACAAATGGCGGGGGGCGGGGGGGGGTTGCCGTCCTCCAGATGCCTGGTCTTGGCTTGCTGGATTGGGAACCGCGGCACAGGGGTGGCTGGGAAACCTCATTAAAGGGGGGGCTCAGGGGCCGCGGGGTGGCCTTCCCAGGGCGCCGTCGGGAGCGCGCCCCTTCCCTTGCAGCTCCGGATGGGGGGAAAGGGAAGAGGCGGATAAACGTGATGGATTAGCCTGCGCGCGCCGCCCTAATAAATCAAGCCGGGTGTGATTCCCGATCAATTCCAACGAGTCATGAATATGCTAAGTAAAGCGCCGGACAGTGTTTTAGACAGTTATTTCTTCATTAAGGATCACTCAGTGATTTCTTTCACAAATGCTCTAATCTGATTTCCTTTTGATTTCCATTAGAGACAGTGAATAATGACATTTAATTTAGCCCTGCGCCATAAAACCCGGAGATATTTGCTCGTAATTGAATTACTGCCTGCTCCTCACGACGGTCTCATAACTTTCAATTATAACCCTGACAGCTGGGCGATATGAGTTGCGGGTACAACACTAAAAATAAAAGGTTAATAAGGAGTCGCTACCGCAGGAGCTTCCAATTTATTTACAGCACTTTTCCGCACTAAATTGAAACGGGATCCTTTTAACAACAAGGGACAGCCCGCTGCAGTCTGGGATTAGGAAGCTGTTCTGCCGGTATTAAAATATCTTTAGGGTTCTCCGCGACACACACACACACACACACACACACCCCTTTCCTTTTTCTTCCTTCTCTTTTATCCCCAAGAAGAAGCCGATTTGGCGGATCAAGCCGTGTTTATGTTTTGATTTAAGGATTCTCTGCAAAGGGGCTCTTTGCTGGATGGCTTATTCTCTTCCAGTCGTTTCTGGCGGGCGGGGGCTGGGGCGAGGAAGAATCGTTTCCTCGTTTACAATTCCCACCTGAATCAAGATAATCATGTGAAAGAATGAAAAAGACTGACAGGGGAGGGGAGAAAAGGGGTGGAATATTTCAAGCCCCGCAAACACTCGAGACACCAATTTTCCTGTAACTATGAATATCCTGTTAAGGTGCCTCGCTACTCCGGTAATAAACTACTTGAAAGGAAGAGCGCAGAATTCAATTACAAGTAATTTATTTTTATAGAAACGCTATCAGTAATTTATTTTTTATAGAAACACTGCATCAAGGCTCTGGCAAGATATTATAGCGCCTGGGCTAGCAGGAGCTGGAAGGATGACATAAAAGTTGATGTCCCCTTCAGCCAAAGTGTAATCTTTTCATTCATTTATCTTGGACGGTTCGATCAATCTTCGGCGGCGTAAGGTGGGGAGGACCCCACCGGCTCCTTCACCTTCAGAGTATCCCCCCTCCCACTATCCTCTTTTTAAGGGCACCAAATCAACCCCCACCCTAATTCTCTTCACTGGGGTTTTAGGGTTTTTTGTTTGTTCGTTTGTTTTTTAAAGAAGAAAACTGGCCCAGGGAAATTTAACACACACACACACTTAATGTATTAAGGGGAAACCTGTCGAACTCCAAGCCTTGTAAAAGTTAAGAGATCCCAGTTGAAGGGAGAGATTTGGGCACCGGAAGTTTTCGGTGTCCAAAACCTGGTTCCCACCATTGATCTTTACACGCAGGCGTTTAAAATGCGCCAGGTGGACTACAGCCCCCCTGAAATCAATGCGACGATGCAAGCAACGTATTGAAGAAGAATTGCCATTAGATTCGCTCTCTGACCCAACTCCTTAATAGGGAAATCGAAGAACCCTTCCTGACAAGAACAGGAGCCCCAACCGTGCTTGTCTTTCACTACCCCCACCACACCCCCACCCCCGGCGAGCCAGTTCTGGTCCTCGTCGGTCCCCTTTTCTCTGTAGCGTCTGCTGGGAGAAATCGATGCGACCCTGATTGCTCCAGTTGACCACCTAATTTGTGCGTGTCTGTTTCCTAGTCCGCCCTCTAATAAACGATCGCTAAATGGGGGACGTTTTAAAAGAATAAATAGCACAGATCCCTGCGCCAGCAGCTCAGCGAAGAGCCAATTCTGTAGGGGATTTGGAGACGTTGTATTTTAAGGGAGGGGGAACGCACACACCCGCTCCAGATAGAGGCCCATGAATTGATGCCCTTGTCAGCTGGAGGGCCGCTTCCCCCCCCCCCCACGCCGCTCGGGATAATCCAGTCCCAAAGCACCCCACCGGCCTAGCTTGATCCGGACCAATTGTTCTCCGGAGTCGCCTCCTCTGAGAGCACGCGGACGTCGCCTGCCCCGACGGCCCCAGATCCGGAGCGAGGCCAGGAGGGGTCTTTTCCCGCCCGTCCCTCTCGGCTTACCTGGACCCGGGCTTCGGACAGCCCCAGCCGCTGGCTCAGCTCCTCCCGCATGAAGGCGTCCGGGTAGTGCGTCTCGTCGAAGAGCCGCTCCAGCTCGTTCAGCTGCTCCAGTGTGAAATTGGTTCGGCTTCTCCTCTGCTTCAGTTTAGTCTGGCCGTCCTCGTCTTCGGATTTCACGTCCTCCCGCTTGTCTTTGCACTCGTAGATCCCTGCAAAGGAGGAGCAAACGGACACCACACGGTTGGACACCAAAGGCCCTGGACCCGGCCTCTGAAACTCTGGGGAGCCCCCGAACAGAAGTTTTCCTACATGACTTGTTAGTTAGTAAGTCTCCGGACTACACAGAACGCTTCTTCGGACCGAAATCAGGTCTGGTGTTCTTCTCATGCAATGGATTTTTGTTTGACAGTGAGTTCTCAGAGTCTCATCCCATGTTTGTCAGACCAGATTTTTTTTTAAGTCTAAAAGAAGCCTAGGGCTAGTGTACATTTTCTTTCCCCCGCCCCCCTCCTTAGAAACAAGTCTCCAACCTCTAGCTAAGGTGATCCCCCATCCTAGCTGAGCGCACACAGCTGGTCACTTCCAGTGCCTGAAGACCCCGGCTGGCCAACAGGCTAGCCTTTGACCATCACAGCTATATGATGGCTGGCCTATTTTCCTGATTGCCAAGCCTGTACACAACAGAGAAGAGTTATAGCGCCGGATGTCCCCCCCCCCCCCACCTTCAGCTTGGAGGCGATTTAAGTCCCAGCGAGCTATTAAAAGAGGAAATGACACCCCTCAGCTAACGTCAAGGCCCTGCTGGGGGGAGGGGTATGTCCTCCTAGCTGGGTAAAGGATGCCCGGGGGTGGATCGGGGCCTCTGCCAGCCCCGGAGAGATGTGGGAGGGAGGGGTATGTTGCTTTCAAAGGAAGGGATTGAGATGCCAGAGCCAGACAGAGAAAGGGGAAGGATTTTTTTTGAAACCTCTGCAAGGACATTTAAACCTCTGCAAGAGAGACGTTAGTCAGGTAAAAGGGGAGCCCTACGTGAAAGCCTGAACTATGCCGGGCTCCGATGGCCGGGCTGAAGGAAGCTTCCCGGTGGCTACAAGGCGACACAGAACTCGGAGACTGGCAATTTGGAACCGGAGCCCTCCAAGAGATCAGGCCAACAACAGTCCCCAGCAGGGTCCCCTCTGCCCTCAAGGGTCGCATCCCTATTTGAAGCAACAGGCCCAGCTCGGAAGGAAGGAAGGAAGGAAGGAAGGAAGGAAGGAAGGAAGGAAGGAAGGAAGGAAGGAAGGAAGGAAGGAAGGAAGGAAGGAAGGAAGGAAGGAAGGAAGGAAGGAAGGAAGGAAGGAAGGAATCCTTTGCCAAGAAGCCCGGATCAGAGGGCCCTGTGGAGACACACACCCCTTCCCCAAGACTCCCAAGGAGATCTCTGTCTTTGCAGCAGCTTCCTGGCCCTTCTCTCCCGCAGCCCTGAAGACGGGATGACCTGCTGGTCTTCTGCGGATCCCTTCTTTTTCCTGTCCCGCGTCCCGCTTTGGCAAAAGGTCCCATGTCAAAGTGACGGTGACTGGGGGGAGGGGGGTAGAGATGACTTTGAAAGGGTCCCTGCCCGCTTTGAAGGCGCCTGGAACTAGGAAGCGGGAGGGAGGAGGGGGCTTTCAACGTAGCTCTTATCTTGGCATTTCTGCCTCTCGTTTCTCAGGCCCCGGGAAAACGCCCCAAAGTGACAGGAGCATCCGACCATACCCCTTTATTTCCTGGGAACTCAGTCCTAGGAAGGTCCTTGGGAGTCATATGCTAGTTCAGGACATTTGAGATGGTAACTTCCATCTTTTGGCCACCACAAACACAGCAGCTCACCAAGCGATCCACGGAAGGGCAGATTTCAGCAGAACTGAGAATCAAGAGCAAACTACGTAAGGATCGGGGCCAAACACGGTGGCTACTTTTACTGTCTAGCTCTGTTTCCTGAAGAATATGTTTTCCTTTTCTGTGTCCCCCCCCCCCCTCCGATAAGGCATCACAATCAGCACCCAGATTCACTTGCATAGGAATGTAGAATTGAAATCAGCACGAATTTAAATCAACGTGAATTATTTCCAAGAACACGAGGTTAGGGTGGTAATACTGGACCTCAGCAACCACTTCCTTAGCGGGTAAAAGCCTTTGCTTGAAGCGGAACACGCTGAAAAATAAAAGCCGTTTCATATTCCCGTGCAGGTCTCAAACAGCTCTCAAAGCGAACATCATCAAGGCGAACATCTACGGCGTGGACACTATCAGAGCCATCTTTCCATTTTGTTTAGTGGCCACGTTATTGATATTTTCCTTGCAAGAAGATCAGGGTTCTGACATAAAAGGGCAGGATTCCCCGAGATGGTTCTGTGTTGCTTTTTCCTTTCTACTGACTGGCTGTGAAATTGGTGAGGCAAAAGGCACACCATTTTAACACAGTATGGTCGCGAACAGTCAGACCTCTCAACAAATTATCCGGAAGTCAGTTACACTTATTTCAATAGAACTGACTTCCAGACCGGTGTGTTTCATCGCATCATTTCCCCCTTTCATGGATGATTGAATGGCTTCTCTCCTTGCAATTCTTTTTGATGAATACAAGTCTCAACCTTCCAGTCATTCACAAATATGGTAATGATTTTGTTTCTGCAATGTTTACCAAGACAATCGAGATAGACATCCTCTGTGCTATTTGATCTTTAATATTTCAAATGCTGACTAAAATCGAATTATTATACATAATATTCTAGAATATATATAAAATATATATTCAAGAATAATATATTCAATAATAAATTCAATAATACATTCAATAATAATAATATATTCCAAATATTGTATGTGACTGTACAGTGTGCATCTATTTGCTCATCTTTCACTATCACACACTAGACTGTTAAGCATGTCTGGGTGTGCATATTAAGCAGAATTCAAACCATCACAAGGACTTTAACGTTTCCCCTCTATGAGAAAGGATTTAAAAGATACAAAAATACGGAATGATGAAAGGTATACAAAGACAGATATTTCATGGAACCTGCGGTTTCTGTTGACAAGGCCTTCCTGGGAAATGGTGATTTTAAAAAAGAAGAACGGGAGCCCTGCAGAATATCTGAAATACTTTGATACAGCGAGGCGGCAATTCCAGAGGCCTGTTATGATTTCAGGAATTTAAAGAGAGGAATGAGACAACCGGGGGTAAGAGGCCTCCCCGACGATTGGGGGTTCAATTGTCCCTCCTAATTTAAAAAACCTCGCTTGGTAAAAGCCCGATGGCCGGGCACTGTTGGATTCCACCAGACGAGCCCAGGAGACACAAAACCTGCCCGAATGGACGGTGGACAAACACTTTCTCAACTTTCCCCTCCCCTCCCCTCCCCAGCCCTGGCCCATTTTCAAACAGCTCTTTCTTCGGGAAACTGTGAATGAAAAAGAGCGATGGGGGGAAGAGGGAAAACTCGATCTAACGTCAGGGACTCGAGAGGAAGGAACTGAGAGAGGGAGAGAAGGAGAGAGAGAACACCGGGTGGTGTTTACAAGAGGGGGCGTGTTGCCCCCCTTCTTTCCCTCTGTCTTCAGCCCCCCTCCCAGGCCTCCGTGACCCCCCAATTTCATGCACTTAAACTAATGGAAGGGACTCCATAGAGGCGCAGTCCAACAGATGCCCTTGCTCCCTGGTAGCGGAATCTCGGGCACGAAGCGAAGGGCAAAACGACACGGTTCCCAGGCTGGGAGCTCTCCTTTCGGCCTCGCCTATTGTTCAGAGCGGCCCCGAAGTTTGCAACTCGCTCCTAGGATGCCTTCTTTCCCAGCGCCGGGAAGTTTGGCCCTCTACAGCCGAGGGACCCCAGCCTGGGATTCAGTGGGTGGGATTCGGGGGGGGGGGGGGCGCTTACCTTCGGCGGTCCTGCCGGCGTGGTTGAAGTCCTTCAGTTTGTCCTTGTCGCTCTCCGGGTGCTCCTTGAAGAGGTGCACGGGGCAGTGGGCGCCGCTCTCGGCCAGCTCCTGCAGGCTGGCGGCGTCCGAGGCGGCCAGGTCCCGCGACCGCGCCAGCCCGCTCTCCAGCACTTCCCGGTAGGTGATGGTGTCCTTCTTGGCGCCGGGGCCGCCGCCGCCGCCTACCCCGCCGCCGCCGCCGCCGCCGCCGCTGCTCTCCTTGCTCTTCTGGTCGAAAGACTTGGAGACGAAGGCGGTGAGCTCCTCCATGGCGAGGGCCGAGCGAACCTTAGCCACGCCGAGACCCGGCGGGGTGGGGGTGGCGCCCACTCCCGAGAGCCGGCCGCGTCCTCTGCCCAAGGGTGCCGGGGCGCGGGCGGGTGCGCGCCGGGGTGCTTTAAATCATCCTGGCTCTCCGGCACCGGCGGCGGCAAGACAGCGCGCAAGACGGGGCGCTGGGTATGGGGCGAGATCCCTCCTGCTGTTATTTATGCCTTTCAATTTGAGATCCCACTATTTATACCGGGCTACCTCGGCCCGGCCCCCCCAGCCCTGGCTGTCTCCAGCAATTACTGCCTGTTCCATAGTCGCGGGCGGACTCGGAGGAGCGCGCTTCCCCACCTCAGGCCAGCAATTGGCTTTCTTTGCATTTCATCACGCTTTGGCATCCCTGGCCCCTTGATTTAGGGGAGAGCCAAAGAGCTGAACCAGAGAGAGAGAGAGAGAGAGAGATCCAATGAAACTCTCCCCCTCCTCTCCTTCCCCTCCCCCAGCCTCCACCCAAACAGGTATCTCTCTGCGTTATCCCCCACCCCACCCCACCCCACCCCACCCCCGTGGCCTGCAGAAACGAAACACAGCCCCCCAAAAAGTCCAGGAAGACTTGATTGGCTCGAAGGAGGCCGTTTGGCTTAAGGACCGCACTGGAAGGGAAGCTTCGTCCGGTCGCTGGTGCGAGACACCCGGGAAGGGGGAGCAAATGAAAATCTGATTGTTCAATTAAAAAAAAAGGTAAACGTCCGTGCCAGCTTGGAGGCGTGTGTTTCTTGGAATCGGGCGCTTGTCGCTGGTTTATTTATTTGAACCGAATGCGGTTGCCTTCCCAAATCCTTTGCAATGTTGCTTTCTTGATTCTGGGAAGGGACCAGGGAGGTGGGGGCGGCGAGGAAGCTAAAGGCGTTTGTCTGGTTTGTAAAGGGACTTGTAAGGTTTGGAGACGTAGCAACATGGGCTTTGTTTCTACAGAGGACATCTGGGAAGGTTCGGGGAGGCCTGTTAGTCCGTCACAGCCAAGACAACCCCAAAGTCTGGTGGCTCCCGCTTGGGGGAACTTCCCGGGCCAGGTGCTTCTGGCCGAGTGGGTCTCCCTTACGCCCCAGGCAGGGGTTACCAGACTTTCCAGGTGACACGGGGCTCTATTTCGATCTTCCTTGTACTGTTTTGGCGCCTGCAGAAGGCCAGAAGCGTCCCATATATGTCGAGCTGTTTGGCTGTCGACCTATCGTTAGAAACCTCCCGTAGGGGACTCTTGCGCAGGAGAACAGTCTGCAACCACGACCGCTGCTGTCCATAAGCAACAGTCAAGTATGAAACTGCCTGTATTGTTTTGAAGGGGGGTGGGGGGAATCCAAGCACGTGCTGAGCACAGACAGCCCTGTCGCTTCTCTAGAGAACCGATCCGGTTGGTTGGCCTTACCTCCTTAACGCTAAAGCTGTGTATGCCAACGACACGTGCAGCTGGGGTCTAAGAAGGGTTTCTCGGAAAGAAGGACGTCCCGAGGGCAGGTTCTTAGGGCCGTATCCTGAACCTAGTCATGGTCTCTCAGAATTCAGCCGCGTGGAGTTTAAAGGGGCTTGTTTAAAAGTCAACGCGCTTGGAATTTGCGCCTTACAGGGCCGTCTACCACCCACTTACCCGGAAGTAAGTAATTAAAATCAGCCTTGCTACCCGTGACATTGTGGTGAACGGCCACTGAAACGAGCGGGTTTTTGGTACCGAGTGAATGTAATTTTTTCCGCATTCCATTTCCGGCGTCTCGATTCGAACTCAGGCCCTGTCGTGACAATTCTTTCTCCCAATTAGCAAATAAAGCGGATTGTGCTCTTCCCCCCCCCACACCCCCACGGGGAGGAAAGTGGATGATCCCATCCCAAATCGCTACGGAACGAGCCATTGTAGAGACGTGTATGCGGTCCTAGTGCTGCTCCAGTCACTCAGATCCCAAAAACATTTCATTCAGCTCTAAGATCCTCAATGGGGGAGAGCGAGTAGTAGAGCTGCCTGTACTTTGTCCTGCTTGTTTGTAGCCCTGGATCATTGCTTCCAACTGTCCTCCTTTTCTGTGTGTGTGTGTGTGTGTGTCTCCCCTCTCCCAAAGCTGACTGCTATTCCACGCACGTTTACCAAGGAGAAAGTTCTATTAAACATTATGGGACTTGCTTCCGCGTAAACATGCGTTCGATCGCGATGTCCTTGCTGGTAGTGTGGAAAGAAACGCCATGCCTAGCAAGGGAACTTTTTTAGCTGGCGTGCTTCTTCAGGGGTGGTTGCAAGAAACGGGGGGGGGGGGGGGACTCGAAATGGTCCCCAGGCCTCCAGGCCTCCAGGCCTCCGCTGGGCCCCCTTCCCGCCCCTCCTGGGGAGGCTGTTCCTCATTAATGCCGGGCTACCCACAAACAGCCGCTTTGGCACCTTCACCGAGGGAGAGCAGAGGCGAGGGGAGGGGGAGAGAGGAAACAATTAATTAAAAAACGCGCTTTTTAAGAGGACATCAATTCCGGCGTGAATTTTAAAATCATTATCTGGAGGGGCTGATCGTTTGATCCCGGCGCAGCCTGCGGCTTTCCCCACCTCCTCTCTGGGGGTGGGGGGGACCGGGGGGCGCCGCTATCGGAACCGGCGGACCTGGTCTCCCGGCACACGCCAATCAGAAGCCCCTAAGTAATCCGCGGAGATCGACGGACCGCATTAAAACCGTCAAGGGGCGCGCGCTGCGATCTCGCTGCTTCTCCGTGGGGTCACGAAAGGATTCCCAGGAGAAAGGATTCACAGTGCGAAATTTCTAAACGGCCTCCTAACCAGATCCAGATCGCCAACACCGCCACGTCAGTTCTCCCTGTCAGTCAAGACGCTAGAGGTACTTGGGATTATCTTCACAACAGCCCTGTGAGGTGGTAGGCCTAGAAAGGATCGGTTTCATTTTCTCCCTTCCTCCATGTGGAAAGTACAGTTCCCTTCTGATGATCTACAGAAACAACAGAGGTGCAACTTACTTGTACCACTTACTTAGGGGACAATTCCCTCAGAAAGCAGTGGGATTCATTTCCGAAGAAAGTTGCCTAGGGTTCTGCTGAAAGTCTACAGGTATTTACCAGGGAGTAAATAATACAGAGTAAAATAGAATTTCCTCTCAAATAAAAGCCCGGGATGCGAAAGTGTGAAGCACTTCGGCGGATTCTTTAATTACACTGACCACTGCTCGGAGTTATAACCGTGAGTTATATAAAAATGCTGAGAAGTAGCCAATCCGAATTAAGTGATCTGGAATATACAAGGACCGTAAACCTCCCAGTCAGTTTGGACGAAAGAAGCAGCACAACCCCGAAAACCCGCTGTGACCCCAAACACTGTAGATTCAACGGAACTGACTCCCACAGTAAACCTTTTGAATCCTGCAGGTGAAAGCGCTTCACGCGTTTTCTCTGCACGGTCAAGTGGAAGGTCATTCGTGTATTCATCCACATAAGGGCAAACGTTAGCCAATGATATATAGCAGTCTCGAATCTCTTTCTCTCTCTCTCCCCCTCCTCATTTAATATCTTTGTACAGAAAAGGTCAAATGTGAACAAGGGTCAAAAAGCAGTTGGAAAATCTGCAACCTTTAACACCCTCACATTACAAGTGCGCTGGATCAGACGTTGTGCTTTAGAGTTAGAGCGTTTGATGAACTCTGCCATTAAATGTAAAAGTTGGGGTCACCTTTTTTCAGTGATTAAACTTTGGGCAAACACAAAGGACAATCGTTTAATGACTGGCCATTGGGGCAAAGGAAGCTCTCTCTCTCTCTCTCTCTCTCTCTCTCTCTCTCTCTCTCTCAAGTTTGGTAAAAGGAAATCCGGGATGTTCACCCTTTTTCCAGGAACAGTTAGCCCAATACAGACGATACTACAGACTGTGCCTGGCCGGATTTCTTGCCTCGGGGTAGCTCAGATAGCTGCATTCTCATGCATGGAGGAACTTTTCATGCATTTGAAGCCAAAGGGTCGGGAAATGGCGTGGCTGTACCAGTTGTCTGTAGGCCCCCAGAATCGGGCTTGGGGGTGGTTCTCCTTTGACTCCGCTTCTTCTGCGGTCTTTGCCCAGTCCAGGAATAAACGTTGGTCTCTTGGCCTGGAGAATCACTTCTTCTAGGACCTTGGGAGCAGACGGAGGCTGCGCCACTCTCAGGCCTTCAGGAGGAAGTCGGGAGGTGTGGGGGGGGGGAGGGGGGGAGGCTGCATCCGTATGAGGGCCCTACTGAACTCAAGCCGGGGGAGCAAAGCCAGGTCGATATTTTTCCCTTGACGTTTTTACGAGCGTCCCGTGGCAAACATTGGTTCACCTATTTGCAACACAAATTAGGGTGCGTTCTCCTCTACGAGTTGATGAATTGGGCCATGGAAGGGGGAAAGGGGGGGGAGGTAGAAATGCCAAAACCCTGGAGTTTCAGGAAGGAGCGACTGAGCAAAAATGGATGGGGGATCCTCTGGGTGGGACTCGCGAGCCGTCTTCTTCCCAGAAACGGGTCAGAAGCCTCTATTGCCTGCCCTTCTTGGGAAGAGCCGCGTTTTGCACAGGCGCAGGGAAGTTTGGTGGGGCCAGTTGTGGGGCGCTGAATGGCTCTGGCCCATCGTCCGGCTCCCATTCATAGCAGCCCTGCAGGAAACGTTCCCGGTGGCTCGCGCTCCTGGTCTTCTGTCTCTGCTCTGGGCAGTGCTGGGCTTAGCCAGAAGCCCGTCCCAACATGGCCCACCCAGGTCGATGCCTGACTGGCGAAGCGGCGCCTACAGGCCAACCCTATGCCAGCGCGGCGGAGGGGCGAGCTGGTGGCCCAGAGAAACTGGAAAGGCAGCGTGTGTCAGCAGCTGTCCCAGCGAATCCGCGAACTCTGCTTCTCCAACCGAAACAAAATAAGGCCCCCACCTCAGCCCTGACTCCACATTTTTTGGAAAGCCACGCTGGACACGTTCACTTTCACGAGATGCTCCCCTGAGACACGGGGCCCCATTGCTCCTGGCCCCGGGAGAACTGGAGATGAGAGGCCAGGAGGGGGGCTCGCCAAGCAGTCCCTCCAGGGGTCCTTCCTTCGCCACTTCTCAGAAAGGCTCCAAGAAAGTCCAGGCACCCCCTTCTTTACAAAGGTGAAAGCGAAAGGGGGGGGGGCTTCTAAAATTGTCTTATGGTGGTTTGGATCAGAGCCTGTCGGCTTGTGATGGGCCCACTCTTTCCACCTCTGACCGGTCCCTTCCCCCTCGTATTGCTTCGCTTCTCTGCAGGGCTGCAGGGTCTCCCACCCCAGCTCCTTGAACTCTGAAGCTCCCTGGGCCCAAAGCAGGACCGAGGAAACCCTGCGTAGGCCTTCAACCTTGAAGAGGGCCCAGAGCCAATAATCCAGGCCCGGATCTGTGGGTCGATCCAAACCTCGCTGAGAACCCAGGAAACCCCTCCGGCCTGCGGGATCTGGCCCGCCGGCTTCCTGGGCGACAGCTAACTCGCCTGGCTCAAAGTCTCTCGTCCCGCAGCTAAAAGCAGGAGCCTGGGCGGAGAATATTCCGGGTCAAGGCCCCCGGGTCGGAGGGACGCTTCCCTGGAGCGGCAGTCAAGTAGCGGGACAAGCAGGGCAGCTGTAAGGGCGCAGCGGAGCAGGGGCTTTGCACGACGGCACTTTGCACGACAGCACCCAGCCGGCCTTGCACTCCTCGGCTGCCAGCACGGCACGGAAGGAGAGGAAGAGATGACAAGGAAGGCGGCCAGGCCGGCGGGACTTCCACGAGGTGCGCCAGGTTGGTATAGATGGTGGACCTCTTTCTGCCCCCTTGTTGGGTAATCTATCCACACTCACAGTGGGGCCAGCGCTGGACCTGCGCGCAAAGTGCCCCAGGCTTGGCAAGCTCAGGGCGACTGAGGACGGGAGAGACCTTTTTCTGTCACTCCGGTCAGGCCAGGTGTAGATCCGGGCATGAGAGAGATCCAGGCCTTTGGCAGCTGAACCCCCGGTTTCAGTGGCCGGTTTCGGCTCCCCACTCAATCTCTCCATTTAGCAACAGTCACCCTGGGCCTAACGTATCAAATCTCCGGCATGAGTTCTAGAATTTGGGGATTTTTTTATTGGTTTGGTGTGGTTTTTTTATATTAAAACATCACTCTTTCTCCCCCCGCCACCCACCTTGACTGAGCATCAGGCCGAGGCCAATTTGCCTGATGAATGAGGCGGAGTGCCGGGCCAGGGCTGCGCAGGTTTCCGCCGAAGATGTGGGATTGGCCCCATCTTTTGGCTGCCCCTCCCTCCTTATCCCCAGCCCTTCTTCTCCCAAACTATTAAATATTTATCAGAATCGATCCAGGGATTTCAGAAGATGTATTCGTGTGGGTGTGTTTTCCCTTCACACATTTCATCGGAGAGATCTCTTCTTTTTTTTGTTACAAAAAGAAAAAGAAAAGAAAGTACGTGCCGCCGTTTCTTTTATGCCCTTTATTGATCGAAGCGAGAGCCCGCGTCTCCCATGGAGGAGCTAATAGATTTTAATTCAAATAGGGGCCCTCCATCCTGATTATGAATGGATTGGATTGATCCACCCCAGCCACACTGCTCCATCCCAAAAAATGTAATAAAAGGCGTGATTATGGCGAGGGAACGTGGGGCCGCAGTCACGTGACTGTCCTCCCGCCTCCTTCCCCTCCCCCCTCCCACACCCCCGTGTAAAGATTTATTTTGGGATCATCCGCAGGAGGCAAAGGCATCTGGATGAATCAGCTTTTATATGGCATACACGCTCCCAGGGGGGCGCAAGCGGGAGGGAAGGTCTCTTGCGCAAAGGCCGTGGAAACCACGGGGCCCCACTGGGTTCAGGCAGGGCGACAGTCCCGAGCTGAGCTGGTTCCATCGCTTGCTCCTCTCCGGCAAAACCGTCTGGCCCGCTCTCCCCATGGAGCTCCTTGAAACGCTTCCTCCTCGCAACTATCACATCCGCTTCTCTCTTCCTTTTTCCCTAAGGAAGAAACAGACGGTGCTTTTGGGGGGCGGGGGGGTCCTGTTAAGAAAGAGTGTGCCCTTCCCAAAACAAAGCAGAAGGGGTGGATTTGCTGAGATGCTTAAATGCACCAGTGAGAGGACACAATCCAGCCAGATCTTAGCACTGCGCTGGATTTGGGCTTAATTTGGTTTTGAAGTTTACTGAAAGAAAGAAAGAAAGAAAGAAAGAAAGAAAGAAAGAAAGAAAGAAAGAAAGAAAGAAAGAAAGAAAGAAAGAAAGAAAGAAAGAAAGAAAGAAAGAAAGAATTCAAATTGTATTGTTTTCACCTGTGAGACCCTTAATTGATCCAAAGGTATGAACAATCCATCTGAAATTGTAAAAGCGGTTTATGTGGTCCTTCTAGTTAACCTGAGCATATCTCAGTTCAAGCCCCGCTTTAGGAAAATTTAAGCAGCCAGGTCATTCTAGTCTCGACTAGAAGCCCCCAAACGACACTGAATGGATATTTTGAAATAATAGAACAATAATTCGCCATGTTCTTAAAACTTTGGGTTTTATAATAGGATTGCCTTTCCAACCATCAGGGGAAGAAGCTTATTCTCAGAGAGGGTGGGGGCTCCTTTGAGGAAGAGCACATCCCTCCACGGATGTCCAGCGCCAGCTAAAAATAAAAGGGGCGACCGGGGAGTTCTTTGGGGCCAGACGTCAGGTTTTCCAGGACAGAGAAGGGGGCCTGTGACGTTTTCAACAGACACTAGTGCTACAATTGGACCTCTGATATGGGTCCCCCACCACCACCACAAAAATAGAAACGACATCTGTGCGGAGTCCTGCAAAAGAAGAGGGCTCATGAAGCTTCGATTTACTTCGAGTGAAGAAGTTCAGTGGGGAGCTGGAGAGCTTCCCAGCAAGGAGGATTTTCTCCCCAATCTGCCATCCTTTAAAAGCCTCCGAGACAGATTCTCCCGGTATTTTTCCTCCCTTCCCCTCGAGCAAAGGGTAGATGAGCAGCCGCAGAGTTGTCATCCGCCTCCGACAAATCGAGAAGGCGCAGAAACAGAAGGAAAGGCCGGGGGGCGGGGTTGGGGGGAGACTTCTGTGGCGCCCGAATCGGAGGACACCCAAAGCAGAGGGCCTCGGGGAGGCTTCCGTGTATGTGCAGGGCGATTCTTGCCTTTCCTTTCTTGGCCAGTTCCCCAGTGCCATTCACAACGGGAGTGAAGTAAAAGGGGAACATTTCCCTTTGGAGAAATTTTCGGTGACCAACAGCATGATCTTCTAAGGTTGTTACAAAGGGAAAGAAAGAAAGAAAGAAAGAAAGAAAGAAAGAAAGAAAGAAAGAAAGAAAGAAAGAAAGAAAGAAAGAAAGGAAAACTCTTAGGGGTTTTTTGTTGCTGTTTAAAAATGTCGTTTTAAAAGGAACTATTCCTTTCCTCTCAGTTCTCAGGAAAGATTTACAGGATTACGAAGGCGGCAAGTGGAAATATTATCCTCTGGAAGCCTGGCGTCTCTCTGGGATTGTACACCATTTGATAGCAATTTCCAGATGTTAATATCTTGCGCACGAGCACAAGAGTCGGTGTATTAGGAGACACGTTGTTACATTTGATTAATTTGGTGCCGTTGAGGAAACGCTCATATGGAGGCGGGGGGGGGGGAGTTGTTTTGTTTTGGGGTTTTTTACATTCATTCATTGAGAAGCTGGTGGCCTCCCCAACTGGATGAAGGACCTTCTGGGTGCACACAGGATGCACGCAGGCGGAAAGGGGGCGGCGGTGCCAAGGTGGCACCACGGCTTTAGACAGAGGTGCCTGTCATGCCTGCTGCTCGATGCGCCCTGTGCGGCCAGGAAGGGGTCTTACGGACCCCTACCGCCGGCCAGGCTCACACAGCAGCGTGGCTCGCACCCTTGAATAAACACATTCCTTTGGCTGGCTCTTGGCCTTACCTATTTCCTTCCCTCCCCGATGCAAATGGTGCAGTTATTTGGGGTTCAGTTCCACTGATAAGTGCACCTAAAGCCTGGCTCGAATTTGATTCGAAATACTTAACTTGAAAGAACCCAGGGAAAGTTGTTTTCAACTCAGTCTGTTCAGGCTCCTAGAAAATGGCCCAGGAAAAGAGGCAAGATCAACTTCGCAAAAGAGCCCCCAGTCTCAATCCATCCCCAGCTCGGCCAACACTGAATACTTTCCACATTTTAGTAGCTTCCATTTAAATCAGCAAGAATTTCCCCACCAGTTTCCTAACTTAATTGTGGCTGAATTATTTTTTGTTTTGAATGCGATTTGCTTCGAAGGAAATGTCTTTAGGATCCGGGATAACATCTAAACACGTGCAGCCCGATCCTAGCAATATTTATTTGGGAGTAAGTCCCAGCTCCACTGGAAATATTCTCTCAAATCCCCCACCGGTCCATAGAAGTGTGCTCCGAGGCCAGTCGTAAGAGGAAAGCCAGCTGGAAGGAAGAGGAAATGAAATCTCTGAAGGTGCGGGTGTAACTTTCCAGTAAAGGCGCTGGGGATATTTCAAGCCTTGTTTCTTCACCCGCACCCTACTTCTTCCGTATGCCAATCCAGCCGGAAATTTCTACTCAAGTCAACTGGGCAGGACTTCTTGAACATTTCACACCTAAACTGAGGGGTCCCCAGAGATCATCAGGGCGCTAGGTGGGAAGGGTCCCCAGTCGGTCCTGCAGGCATTCGTTTAGAAATCGGTCCCTCTGTGTGATTTACTCCCCGGAAATCTGTAAATCTTGGAAGAAGTCTGCCCAAACAAGTCTCTCTCCAAGGCCCCTTCTGCACACGCAAAATAATGCATTTTCAAACCACTTTCACAACTGTTTGCAAGTGGATTTTGCTATTCCGCACAGCTTCAAAGAGCACTGAAAGCAGTTTGAAAGTGCATTATTCTGCATGTGCAGAATAAGCTGTTATGAGTGGAAGTGAGTAGCTGAAGTTTCTCAAGAGATTGGGGATAAATAACGCACCCTGGGAAATAACCTCTTATTACATTTCTGTTACAGAGACAGGACTTTTTTTTTTAACCTCGAGAAAAGTTGGGAACTTTGTCACGTCGGATTCTGCCATCCGCCCCCGAATTTGACAGAGGCAAGCTTGCAATTTCTCGACACGTGATAAGTACTTCCCGGCCACTTTCCTCTGTCGCTTAAGAAACGCATGTGTTTGCCCTTGCACACATGAGGGTCACCTCTGGGCTGTGTCGGTCCTGGCGAGGGCGCATGAAGCAACGAGGAGTCCTGCTGATGGGACACGGAAGGTCCTGGCCCAAATTCCTGGGGAGAAAACTGACCCTCCTGGCCAAGGAATTGGAACTTAAGGGCTGGGAGGGTGGGCTGTGGTTGTCGGCCGGCCGGTGGGGCGGTCTGTCCCTGGCCCCATCTGCTCCCCATCTCGCCTGGCTACGGCAGACAATGCAGGGGGGAGGGCCCGGGAAGCCGCTCTAATTGGGGAGCCAGCTGCAGCTGGGGGGGGGGGGCAGGCCACTCCACTCCCCTTCAACTCCCGCCCCGCAGGGGCTTCTGGCCCGAGGCGAAAAGCGCAGCTCGCCCCTGCTGCTGGACACCAGCCAGACGCCCGCCAGGACCCGGAAAGCCTCGTTCTCTGAAGACGGGGCTCTGGTGGTCTTCCCCAGAGACCCGGGTGGGGCGCTCAGGAAAAGGTGTGTCCGACAGCACTTTTCTGCTCCGGCAGATTCCAGTCGCGAGTCGTGGGTTCGAATCTTCCCTCTGCTACTCCTAACCCACTGACACCAAGTTTAGCACTGCTCAATTTGATGCTACTGGGCTAGGGTTGCCAACCACCCCCACCCCCACCCCCACATACACACACTGTTCGGCAGGGAATGAGGGGCTCAAGTAGGGTTGCCAGATCCAGGTTATAACGAAGAAGAGAAGAAGCGTTGGATTTATATCCCGTTTTTCTCTTCTGTAAGGAGACTCAAAGGGGCTTACAAACTTATTTCTGTTGGGATTTGCCTTGCTAGATATGATCCTAATGGACAAAGATATGGTCCATGATATGCACATAGTCTTAAGCAATGTAACCAAGTTCGTGCTAGAATAGAAAGTTGTTCTTTGTTTTTCTTCCATATAAACCCTTTCCCTTACTAGTAAGTAAACTCTTTTATATAATTACAGCAACTGTCTCATGGTCTCTTATTCCGCACTCTGCTATTATCAAGTTAAATAATCCAACACTTTCCCGTCCTGCCTCACAAAAAACACCCTGTGAGGTAGGTGGGGCTGAGAGAGCTCCAAAGAACTGTGACTAGCCCAAGGTCACCAAGCTGGCATGTGTTGGAATGCACAAGCTAATCTGGTGAACCAGATAAACACCCACAGCTCAAGTGGCAGAGTGGGGAATCAAACCTGGTTCTCCAGATTAGGTGCACCTGCTCTTAACCACTACACCACGCTGGCTCTCCTAGGTTACTCCAAGAGATTTGCAGATGGAGTCTGGGGAGGACAGGGGTACAATGCCAATTGGTCATTCTGGCAGGGGCTGATGGGAATTGTAGTCCATGAACATCTGGAGCGCCATAGCTTGGCAATCCCTGACCTAGAAACTGGTATCCCTCCTGGTATGTGGGCCTTCTCCTTACTTTGGCCGCAGTATTGAGTATTTAGAAGTATGTTGCCTCGGACCATGGATTTAAAACAGGCTTTTGTATTGCCACAACAGGTTTGCCCTTGCTCTGGCAGCGGGATCGATCCAGCCACCACAAGGCGTGCCTTGATCGCTTCCAGCGTACAGAGCTGTGGGGTCGCTCCCCCTGGGACTGCCTCTGAAGTGCTTCAGCAGAACAGGCTGCTAGGAACTGGCCGGGTTAAGTCCTCGTCAGCACCCCACACAAAGAGAAATCTTGGTTCCTAGTTTGTTTCCGGGTCAGTTTTGTTCAGGGACGGGGAGGGGGGCGCACGCCCCTTCGTTCTCCCCGGATCTGGACTGAATGGAATCGGGGAGGGGGTCACAAGGGACCAGCCTTTTCTGCCGTCGGTCCCACAGCCTGTAAAGCACGGGACTTTCGCAGCCCCCACCTTGATGGGACTCCTTGATGGGGCTGTATCTTTGGTCCAGCATTGGCTGAGGATTCCCAGCCTGGCTCTCCGTTGCGCCCTCAAAAACAGTCGTTTTTTCTGTAGTCGGAGTTTCATTGTTTGGTGGACGCCTCAAACACGTCGTGGAAAGGCGAGCCACAACTCTTGGGAACACTAAAGAGAGAAACGTGACTCTCGTTGGTTACTGGTCTAGTAATTGGGGGGGGGGGGGCTAACTGAAAGTTGCTTCTCGCGTGGTTTGGGAGGGCTGCTCCCTTACCAGCATCAGCCGGACAGAGTCAACCACTTCTAAGGTCATTGAGATCGATGGAGGTAAATTCGGACAAGGCTGGCCCTGGCAAGGAGCAACACACCCGGAGGCCGCAACTCCAGCACTGGTGGACTTTCCTGTCCCAGTGCTTTTCCATAGACAGTTCAGAGCCTGGGATGAATGACTCTCCAGCCAGAGCCTGGGATGAATGACTCCCCAGCCAGAGAGTCAGCCTGGTTAAGAGCAAGTGGATTCTAATCTGGAGAATTGGGTTTGATTCCACACTCCTCCACCTGAGTGGCAGAGGCTTATCTGGTGAACCAGATGTGTTTCCACACTCCTACATTCCTGCTGGGTGACCTTGGGCTAGTCACAACAGGTGTCTGTTGTGGGGAGAGGAAGGGCAAGGAGCTTGAAAGCCACCTTGAGTCTCCTTACAGGAGAGAAAGTGGGGATATAAATCCAAACTCCTCTTCCTCCTCCTCCTCCATTTTATTCTGGTAGGGATAGGGAAGGTGAAAAAGACCTCCGTGATCTCCTTGTAGAACTGATGCCTCCACTCTCCCGTCAAGAGCCCCTCTCTGGCAAGGAGACAGGAAGGGGGGGCGGGGGTTTCCAGACCTGGCCAAGGCCGGGATTGCCTGGGCTTATGTACCTGTTTGAAAAGGGCAAGTTGTAAAGACCCTGAAATTAAACCTCAATTAAGTCGGGCTCTTCTTGACTTGGGATCGAGTTCAGCCAGGAGGGAAGCTCGTTTTTCATTTGGGGTGAGGCCATCCAGACCAGGTCTGGAAGAGAGAGCTCGTAATCTAACGGGGCGGGAAGGGGGAGTCAGGTTGGCATTTTTAAAAAAACCCCAGGATTTCCTGGTTGTTGGGCGTTTTTCCGGCTGTGTGGCCTTGGTCTGGTAGATCTTGTTCCTAAAGTTTTGCCTGCATCTGTGGCTGGCATCTTCAGAGGTGTATCACAGAGAGAAGTCTGTACCACACTGTGTGGTACTGAGTATGTAACAGTATGTATGTATACACCTCTGAGTATGTATGTGATACACCTCTGAAGATGCCAGCCACAGATGCAGGCGAAATGTTAGGAACAAGATCTACCAGACCGAGGCCACACAGCCGGAAAAAAACCTTTAAAACTAACTCACAACAACCAGTTGAATCGGCTCATGAAAGCCTTCGACAACCCAGAATTTCCATTATTAGAGTGCGGGCAGAGGTGATTATGCAGGGAATTATGGGGGGTGAGGACCGGAGAGTTGGACGTATGGGGGGGCAGGATAATTAAGCACTAAGGGGCCGGACTGACGACAGGGCGACCAGAAGGGGCTCCCAGAAACCAATGCAGACCACAGCCTAAGCACAGAGTGGGGCAAGCAGGAAGCAATCCTGTTGATTTCTAGGGACCTGCTATCCCGTTGAATACTTGTTAAATCGGAGGCAGCTAGAAAAGTCATTCTCAGGAATAATCCCCAAAGCTGCCTCTTCTTTCCACAGCACTTGACCAGAAGAGTGAGAAGCGGCATGGCGTGCACGCGCTCGCGCGCACACGCAAAGACACTCTCACAAGATAAGGGTGCGCGCGCACATACATTCGCAAAGCATGTTGAAGGCCGCTAGGAGAACAACTGATCCCGACGGATGAATCCCTGCCGTGATCTTTGCACGGTCAGACTGAGCAACATAGTCTCGGGAACCTTCACCCTTCATGCGGGTCATTGTTATCACCCTCGCCTTGTGGACTGTGGAGGCAAAGCTCTGACAAGAGGAAGCTTGAGCACATAAGTGTCAAACTCGCGGCCCTCCAGATGTTATGGACTACAGTTCCCATCATCCCCTGCCAGCATGATGCTGGCAGGGGATGATGAGAACTGTAGTCCATAATATCTGGAGGGCCGCGAGTTTGACACCTGTGCAATTTTAAACCCACCCTTCCCCCAACGAGCTCAGAGCGGTGTACGTCCTTCTCTCCTCCTCCCCATGGAAGTCTGACAACAACCCTGTTAGGATGAAAGAGAGCGCCTGGCCTCCTCCAGATTCTTTACATCAGTAGGTGCTGCAGAACTCCACAGGGGGCCTCCTCCTGGGAAGGCAGCCAGCCAGGAAGCCAGCCAGGCAAACCACTGGGCGCCCATTATGCTGGAATGAAAGACAGAAGTCACAATCGCAGCAGACCCGCCGGTTTCCACTTTCCTCCTGTTTGGATCATGTGGAGGGAAAAGGGGAGTCGAAAAGGATCCCAGAGCAAAATGCATTCCTTCAAGCCTCTGCAAATCCCGCGGGCCCGGAGTAGATTCAGCGACACGACCCACCTCCCGTGCATTAGTCCCTTTCACTCCACTGTTTGTGATTCCTTAGTAGCCCCCAAACACATCACTTGGAAAATTTGGCATTTAAAAAGGCTTTTCATGAAACAGAGTTTGGCCTGCTCTGGAGGGCTTCAGCCCTAACTAAGCTTAAAAAAAATGGAAAGGGAAGTGATAGAATTTAGTCTCATGGAATTTAGCCCCTAAACCTCAATTCCATTGAAATAAATCAGACTTCCTTTTAAGTAAATTGAGGTTGGATTGAAGAGGCGCAATTGAACCTGAGGATTGGAGATGTGGAATGTGTGGGGGGGGGAGAGAAGAAAGAAAGAAAGAAAGAAAGAAAGAAAGAAAGAAAGAAAGAAAGAAAGAAAGAAAGAAAGAAAGAAAGAAAGAAAGAAAGAAAGAAAGAAAGAAAGAAAGAAAGAATTCATTACACTGGAAAAAAGAGAGCCTTTATAACATAATTTCATTCTCGAATTCTCTTAGCTTTTTATTTTAGCTTCAGAACCCTTTCCCCAACCCCAACAAAATTATCAACACAAATTAGAGGTCCCATCCATGGAGAGTGCATGGGTGGCTGAGAGCACAGCAGAAGCCTTACCTCCTGTGCTCGCATGTGAGGATCCCATGTGTGTATGAGCTTGCACAAAAGAAACTCGGAGTCATTTGTAGTTTCTACACTAATAAAAAGAGTATTTATTAGTGAACTCCATTCTGGATATAAAGGTAGGTAGATAAGTTCACTATGCTATCCTAATCTAGCTGGATGGAGAAGAATGCACAAGCACCCATCCTCCCTCTAGGCATGGTGAAAGAAGGAGTCGAGAAGAAGGCAAAAGGAAGTCCCTGAGAGCATCAGTCTAAGATCAAAGGGATAGAGCCAGTATGATAGAGTAAAAGTGTCAATCCCTAGGTCCCTATCTAGCCACTGGCTATCTAGTAAAACCCCCTCTGTGGGTTGAGGCAGGAAACAGCGTAAAGTCCTTCTCTTCCAACAAAGCAAAAACCCAGGAACCTGCCTGCCCCTCTCCCCCCAGACACAACTTGCACCTGACTCCTCCCACACTATGACTGTGACACCTGGTCAACTTTCTTTGCTAGGGGTTGGTTTCCTCGCAAGACTCACCTCAAACCCACCTGCTCAATGGAACATCCTCATAAATAAATAAATAAATAAATAAATAAATAAATAAATAAATAAATAATATAAAATGCTATCAGCTAATTTGTATGTTTCCAGACACACCAGCGTTTACACAATAGCAATGTTGAAACTTGTTGAAACCCTGTGCCAGCACATCCTTGCCTTGACCCCACCTCTTGTTACAGAGGTAGCTTGAAGGGCCCAATCTGATGGTGGTGATGATGGTGGGTGGGTTGGGACAGGTGCCTAGGCAAAAGGCAGTGGGGGCTGCAGCTGTAAGAGGTAGGGAAGGCTCAATGGGCATGTTGTGCAGCATATGCACCCCTTCCCCCTACTAGGTTGCTGCTAGGAAGTGGGGGAGGCTCAACTGAATGGAAGAGATGGCTGCAGCACATTTCCTCCATTTAGGTTGCTGCTAGGAGGTAGGGCAGACTCAGCTACCCAGCAGAGATGGCTTGTTCTGCAGCATGCACCCCATCTCCCCGGATTAGGCTGCTGCTAGCTAGAATGTGAGGAAGGTTCAATTGCTCAGCTGAGACGGCTCATTCTACATCTACAGCATGCGTGCCCCCCCAATTAGGAGGGGAGGGGAGAGAGGGGGAAATACCAGGCCTCAGAGAAGAGTCATTGTTAAGGCAGAAGTGGTAACTTAGCTGAGCAAAAACTATAGGAGTGAGAAGAACGAGAACCTACAGATTCCTGAGGAAAAATTCAAAGTTGTCAAGTTATATGCAGTGGAAGAGATGGAACCCCAGGTAACCTTCCTTGGCCTCACTAATCTCCCTCCTTTCCTGAGTCAATGCATCTCGAGTGCCATGCATTGACTGTAGTAGGCTTTGGGCATGTGAGACTTCTGGGGCTTAGGCTGTGTTCAAAACACTCATAGAAGGTTGGGGTAGGGCTGCTGAATGTTAAAGATTTAGAATGCCTGGCCCATCCCTCTTTCTTGCCATCATGTCTTCTGCTCTTCTGAGGTGCTACATGCCCTGGAGCTGTCTGGAGTTGGATGGGGCTGAGGAGAAGAGGACAGGCTCTTCTCTTATTTCCCCCTTTAAAACTAATAGCTGTGTTATTCTTGGCTTTGCCAAAGGTCACAAGTAGACCAGGGTATTAAAAGAACTGGCAGAAGTAATTTCAGAACCACTTGCTATAATCTTTGAGAACTCACAGAGAACAGGAGAAGTCCCAGTGGACTGGAGGAGGGCTAATGTTATTCCCATATTCAAAAAGGGGAGGGGGAGGACCCTAATAATCACCGTCCAGTCAGCCTGACATCAATACCTGGGAATATTCTGGAGCAGATCATTAAACAGATGGTCTGCCAGCACTTAGAAGGGAATACTGTGAACACAAAAAGTCAGCATGGGTTTCTGAAAAACAAGTCATGCCAGACTAATCTTATCTCTTTTTCTGATAGAGTGACAAGCTTGGTAGATGAAGGGAATGCTGTGGATGTAGCATACCATGACTTTAATAAAGCTATTGACAAGGTGCCCCTTAATATTCTTTCAAGTAAGTTAGTGAGATGTGGACTAGACAATGCTGCTATTAGATGGATTTGTAATTGGTTGACTGACCGAACTCAAAGGGTGCTCAATGGCTCATTTTTATCGTGGAGAGAAGTGACTAGTGGTGTGTCACAGGGTTCTGTCCTGGGCAGAGGCGTAGCTGGGCCAGAGTGCACGCGGTGCACTCTCTGTGTTTTCCACCCCTGCGCCCTCTGTGGCACCCTGCCCCCCATCCCCCTTACCTTAGCGCAGGCTGGAGAAGTGGCTTGTTCCCTTCAGGCTGAAAACAGCCTGGTGGTGAACTACACTTCCCTGGGCTCCTGGGAAGTGCAGTTCCCACCAGGATGTTTTCAGCCTGAAGGGAACAGGCCACTTCTCCAGCCTGCAATGTTTCACAAAGGTAAGTTTGGGAGGGCACCTTGGGGGGGCAGGAGGGGGCACTGCAAGGGTGATTTCCCAGGGGCAGGCGCAATGGTGCCCCCCCTTCCCCCTGGTAGCTCCACCTCTGGTCCTGGGCCCAGAGCTATTCAATATTATTATCAACAACTAGGATGATGGAATAGAGAGCATGCTAATCAAATTTGCAGATGACACCAAATTAGGAGGGGTAGCTAATACACCAGAGGACAGAGTCAGAATTCAAAATGACCTGGACAGATCAGAGAGCTGGGCCAAAACAAACGAAATGAATTTCAACAGAGATAAATGTAAGATATTATACTTAGGCAGAAAAAACGAAATGCATAGATATAGAATGGATGACACCTGGCTTTACAACTCTACATGAGAAAGGGATCTGGTAGTCTTAGTAGACCACAAACTAAACATGAGTTAGCAGTGTGATGCAGCAACCAAGAAAGTCAATATGATTCTGGGCTGCATCATAGGAGTATAGTGTTTAGATCGAGGGATGTAATTGTACCTCTATATTCTGCATTGGTTAGACTTCACCTGGAATATTGTGGACAGTTCTGGGCACCGCAATTCAAGAAGGATAATGACAAGCTGGAACAAGTCCAGAGGAGGGCAACCAAAGTGGTAAAAGGTCTGGAATCCATGCCCTATGAGGAGAGACTTAGCAAGCTGGGTATGCTTAGTTTGGTGAAGAGGTGACATGATAGCCATGTTTAGATATTTGAAGGGATGTCATGTTGGTGAGGGAGCAAGTTTGTTTCTGCTGCTCCAGGCACTAGGACCAGGAGTAATGTGTTCAAGATGAAGGAAAAGAGATTCCACCTAAATGTCAGGAAAAACTTCCTGACAATAAGGGCTGTTGGACAGTGGAGTGCACTACCTCGGAGTCTGATGGAGTCTCCTTCTTTGGAGGTTTTTAAAGAGAGGCTGGATGGCCATCTGTCAGGAGTGCATTAATTATGTTTTCCTGCATTGCAGGGGATTGGACTTGATGGCCTTGGAGTTGCTTCCAACTCTATGATTCTAGCCTTGCTCCCTTCATCTGATAAACTTTGCTTTCCCCCAAGAGCCTGATTTTATACCTTGAGGAAAGAGGGAGGGGAATGAAAGCCCAGTCTGCACACAGGGTAAGGAGAAAGTGAAGAGTAAGATGGAAATGTGAAAATGGGCATTAAAAGTGCACAGTAGCAAACATACAGGAAACAAAGGGCTTATGTTGTTTGGAGAAGTCTGCAAGCAGTGTTTTCTGCTGCAATCAAAGGGGCACAGGGCCCCTTGGTCCTTAGCGAAGCATGCTTTGTTCAGTTGGTAACAGCAAAGATGAAACTGCAGCCTCCTGTATGGTGTGCTGAGAATCCAGGAGAACATGAAATTGAAATACACCATAGGGACATCTTGTACAGACATTACAGTATGCACACTACCATACAGATCATGATGGTTTCCCCTCCAGACAACCTTTTTAGATTCTACCACTGAGTGGATGCAAAAGACACTGCAGAGAATAGGACAACAATGAATTATCTGAATCCCCTTTCAAATTAGTTTGGCTTTGGAGTAGCACAGAGTGGTACAGAGCTAGCTCCAACTGAAAAGTGCTAGTGAAGCAAAGGATCCCTGTGCATTGGTGATTCTGACTCCTCTTTAACAATTGGCTAGCTGAAGGTCCTGACTCCCAGGGCTGTTGTAAGCAGCTGTGGAAACCAGCAAGATTTGCCAAAAGACCCACAGATGTCAATTAGCTTCCCTTCTCCTTGCCTTGGCAACCCTGGGATCTGGCTGGAGTCCTCCATGTGCTGACTTCCTTGTGGAGAATGAGTAATTCACTCCCTCCCTGTTCTTAATTAGAAGATTAGCAGCTGTCAGTGGTGAACTTGCCTGCCAAAGAGGAAGAATTTCCCATGAACCCAAAGCATGGTTAAGGAGGGTGTCAACCGGTTCCGCTCCAGGGGTACTGGGTCTGCTTTCTCCATTAATGCCCAACGAAGGAATATGAAAGGGATTCTGAGATCCTGAGTGCCTTTTCAGGCTCAAGAGGAAACCCAACTAAAAGCTTGTTGCAGCTGTGCTTGGACTAAGACAGCTGCTGTTAGTGCTGGTGGAGAGGGAAGCCCCAGGGATGGAGGCTAAAGGTCTCCCGCAAATGTGCAAAAGAGCTGGTGAGAGTCTTTAGGAGGGGGAAAAACCCTGCTTAAATCTTCTGGCAGCTTGCAAAAGCTGAAAAGCTGGGTGTGAAAAGACTGCAAGGTGAGCAGGGGTGGTTAAATACATTGCCTCTGGTCACCTTTTCTCTTTAAAAGTATTTATAGTTACTGGGCTCCCTGTGGGGATATCCCTTTCTCTGTTACTTCGTACTGTTTCATACTCTCTCTCTCTTTTTCACTATTCAGGGCAGCCTTTACAATGTGAGTTTCCTTTAGAAGGGAGAGAGAGAGAGTACTAGAAATTGATGGTTCCTCATTTATAATCTGTTAATTTTCAAATGCACTAGTGAGCAGGCAGTGCTAAGCACACAGAAAAGAACAGGAACTCACTAACTTTTGTCTAGTCTTCTCAGAGCTGAGAGTAATCTAAATTGCTCTTATTTAACATGCGTGCAAAAACAAGGTAGGAAATGTCTATATACTAAGGAAAGTAAGCGGAAAAGTAAGCAGAAAAAAATAAGAGGAGGATTCAAAAAGGGCCTGAAAACCTAACATGATCCAGGAAAGACATTATGGTGAGCAGGTGTTTCAGTTAGAGAGGAAAGGGGTTGGGATCAGTGTGCTCTAGAACTTGAGAGCTTAGAGAATCCTGGAACGGGAGGTATTTTTTAAAGAGGTGTGATTTCTACATTATTTGTATATTATTCCTCTCCATAGTAGCACAGAATTTGGGCTCATGAGGTCTACCTAATTCAGTAATGTCCATTCTGATTGGAAGTGGCTTTCCAGAGTCTCAGGCAAAGAAATATTATGCTCCAAACCTGCTACCTGAGATTCCTTTTCAACAAAAGCTCTACTGAGCCACAGTCTCTTCTTTTATAACCCTAAAAGACAAAAGAACATCTTGGAGGCAACTTTAGGGAAGGGGCTGTAACTCCCCTAAAGAAGAAGAGGAGGAGTTTGGATTTATATCCCCCCTTTCTCTCCTGCAGGAGACTCAAAGGGGCTTACAATCTCCTTGCCCTTCCCCCCTCACAACAAACACCCTGTGAGGTAGGTGGGTCTGAGAGAGCTCAGAGAAGCTGTGCCTAGCCCAAGGTGACCCAGCTGGCGTGTGTGGGAGTGTACAGGCTAATCTGAATTCCCCAGATAGGCCCTCCACAGCTCAGGTGGCAGAGCTGGGAATTAAACCCAGTTCCTCCAGATTAGATACACGAGCTCTTAACCTCCTACGCCACTGCTGCTCCTAAAGTGGAACAGTCTCTGTTTAGCATGCAGAAGGTACAAGGTTTAATTCCCAGTATCTCCAGTTAAAAGGACCAGTTAGTAGGTAATGTAAAAGATACCTGCCAGAGACCCTTTGTCAGTCTGAGTGGACAATCGTAATAATGAACCAATGGTGTGATTATATATAATTACATTTCAGGTGTATAAATACTTTCAGTGATTAGTTAAACAGCTTTTACAAGCCTTAAGAACCAGATACTTTTATCTTATAATATAGGTAATTAGGCACAGTATATATAGTACTAATATATAATTTTTATCTGTCAATAAATGTTTTACATTTTACCTGTTTTATATTGCAAAAGAGATATTTATTTGTACAGAATAATTTAAAAATTCATATAACTTTTTGATATTTAAAAAGTAGTTAATGTGCACACTTTGAGCCACAGCAACTGCTAAATAGTATATAAAATACACCATGGCGGTTTGTTCCAATACATTTAAGCAGCAGGTTAATTTCTACGGTAATTCATGGCACTGTAGATCAAGTATGTTTGTTTATACTTTGGGGCTATTGTGATTCTGATATGTTAGCATCAATTGGGAAATATTTAAAATGGCATTTCATTAGTCATTAAGTTGCATATCCATCAATATCTCAAAAGGACACTGTTACTGAGGATTTAGTAAAGTGCAAATTGTTATACATTTCTTGAACTGATTGATGAAAGAGCAATTAGTGTATTGACAGGCCAAGTAGATATATTACTAAATGTGACCTTTGCTAAAGAGTAAGAGTTATCTACATACATGCAGCGGAGTCGTCAACATTTCTAAAATGAGCCCAAACTATTAAGAAGCCCACACCACCTATCATGTTAAAATGAAAGAAGTATAATCTGAACAGGCTGAAAATACTGGGTTTATTCCAAAAGGCATTTTCTGTAGGTCTACCAGTGCTATTCTAACCATTCTTTCCAGGGAGTCAGTCCCACTGAATGGGCCTGAGCAAGATTCTGAGGAGACACATTAGACATGCTCAATCAGACAGCAAGCCAAAGCAGGTCTGCACATAATCCCATTTGTGTCTTTTCAATAAGGCACTGGGTCACGTTGCTCAGTGAGTGACTTATACCAATGGAAGGGAGTCAGTTATTGCGTCTTTCCCCTTCCCACTGCATATGCCCACTTTTTCTCTCTGAGGGTTTCCCTCACCCCCAAGAGTAACCCTTTGGGAAGCTCAGTGGGCTGCACAGATAAGATCTATTAAAAAGTGTCCCTTTCATCCACTGGCAGAAGTGACTTATAACAATGGAGGAGGAACTTTGGCTGCAGTCTGTTGCGTATAAGATTTTTAATTCCCATCATAAGGGACATTTGAATTTGGTCATGTTTATTAATGCAAATATACTTCAACATCTGTTTATATGGTTTATTACATCTCCCGATCTAATGTATCTCTTCTATCAATGACCTGTTTTGCAATATTTTTTTAAAAAAATTAACAGAAGTTGACTGTGATTTAATTGATGACTAGAAGTAGAGATTACAAATACAAATACAAATACAATACCTTTAATGGCATATAAAAAGTGGTAAAAGTAGAGATTATTTATATTCAGTTTATGTCAACAAAGATTGAGTTAATGTTCAGCTAAACAGCCCAAGGTGACCACAAGTGCTATTTAAATTATTCAGCACAAATACATTTAAATCTAGCATAATAGGTGAATTCATACCTGCTTCTTCCTTTGCAACTTAGGATAGGAAAATGACCTCTAATAATAATAATAATAATGATAATAATAATGATAATAATAATGATAATGATAATGATAATGATGATAATGATGATGATGATAATAATAATAATAATAATAATAATAATAATAATAATAATAATAATAATAATAATAGAGAGAGAGAAAAAACTCCTGATACAGAGCTTGCACTTCAGTTGCCAACTTGCCACTAAGGACCTGATTAGCTATAAATTTATGGGAATCTGCAATAACTGGAGTTTGCCTCCTGATAATGTTTTCTGACACATTTCAGGAGACTGAGCTGATCTGTGTTAGAGATCACTGTACAGGCTCTGCAGTTTATACTGGCAATAAGTAGACAAAAGGTCCATTTGAGACCTTTAGCTATAGAGAAGCACATAAGGAAAACAGTTTCCATAGAAACATGCCCCAAAGCTGTCGTTAGTATAGGAAAAATAGTTTTATGATTATTTCAATGAAATCTCATCCCTTTTTTTGTTTTGTTTTGTTTCAGTGCTGGGTAAATAAAATAGGTACCAGGTCAGTGGAATGTGAAAATGGTGCCTGAAGTGGGCCATGTGGCACTGATTCTAGCAGACTGTCTGGATCACTCCCTTCCATGAAGGTAAAGAAGGTATTAGATTGAGGACACATTTCAAAGTGGGGACTTTAGTCCATGGTGGAGGAGAAGAAACAGAGGCCAGTAGTACCTAAACAAGTATTGTAACGTGAGCACAGAAGTGGCAAGGGCCATGAAAGGCTGAGGGATGGATCATGTCCACATTTTCACCTTTTCCTTAGCTGCAATAATCAGAGGCCACCAGGTACAGCAGTAGCAGTCTTTAATTCACAGCAGGGACGTAGGTATAGATTTTTTATGGGGGGGGGGGTTCGGGGGTGGAGCCACACCCCAACCACCCCTAGGGTATGGCCACGCCTCCCCAAGCCCTGCCCTTGGCCTAGAGCTTATAAAAGCAGCTCTCCGAGGTCGGGATGGCAGACTCCCCTGCCCTGCCCTGCCCCTCCCCTCTGGGCAGAGGCATAGAGGGAAAATGGAGCTTGGTGCAAAATCTGAGTTTTGCAGGGGGGGGGGGCAGGCAGCCGCTGTGATGCGGGAATCCGCCCCCAAACGGCATCACTTTCAATGGTGTTTAAACTAGAGAGCCCAAATTCTCCTTTTAAATCCACCTTAAAGGAAGAATCTAGGGTCCCTAGTTAAATAACATTGAAAGTGATGCTGTTTTGGGGTGGATTAACCCCCACCCTGAAACAGCATCACTTTCAATGTGGCGTAGTGGTTAAGAGCAGGTGCATTCTAATCTGGAAGAACCGGGTTTGATTCCCTGCTCTGCCACTTGAGCTGTGGAGGCTTATCTGGGGAATTCAGATTAGCCTGTGCACTCCTACACACGCCAGCTGGGTGACCTTGGGCTAGTCACAGCTTTTCGGAGCTCTCTCAGCCCCACCCACCTCACAGGGTGTTTGTTGTGAGGGAGCAAGGGCAAGGAGATTGTAAGCCCCTTTGAGTCTCCTACAGGAGAGAAAGGGGGGATATAAATCCAAACTCTTCTTCTTCTAAACTGAGGACCTCAGATTCTCCCTTTAAATCCATGCCGAAGGGGGTGGATTTAAAAGGAGAATCTGGGGAAATTTGGGGGGTGCCTGCTGTCAGGGGTGCAATTGTTAAGCTAGAAGCACCAAACTTTCAGGGTATCTTTCGGAGTCTCTCCTAATGATACCACCCAGGTTTGGTGAAGTTTGGATCAGGGGGTCCAAAGTTATGAACCCTCAAATGTGTAGCCCCATCTCCTATTAACTCCCATTGGAAACAATGGGGAATGGGGGCACCCCCTTTGGGAGTCCATAGCTTTGGACTGCCTGGACCAAACTTCACAAAACCTGGGTGGTATCAATAAGAGACTCTCCTGATAGTACTTCCCAGGTTTGGTGAAGTTTGGTTCAGGATGTCCAAAGTTATGGACCCCCAAAAATGTAGCCTTCATCTTCTATTAGCTCCCATTGGAAACAATGGAGGATGGGGCACTCCCTTTGGGAGTCCATAGCTATGTACCCCCTGGACCAAACTTCACAAAACCTGGGTGGTATCAATAAAATACTCTCCCGATAATACATGCTATGTTTGGTGAAGTTTGGTTCAGGGGGTCCAAAGGGGGTGAACCAAACCTCACCAAACCCGGGTAGTGTCATCAGGAGTGCCCCCCAAACAATCCCTGAAAGTTTGGTGCTGCTAGCCCAAACAATAAGCCCCCTGCAGGCCAAAAACTGAAAAAGCACTAAAATATTTGAAAAACCCACAAACGGAGGGGCGGAGCTTCAGACATGAATGGGGGGGGTTTCAAACCCGAGAAACCCCCCCCCCTTACCTACGTCCATGATTCACAGACTAATCTAGTTACAGAGAGACTCTTTCTGCCCAAATGTAACTGTCTGGCTTCCTCTTTTTCTGCCTCAAGGTAGACCTCTTTTGTCAGCGATCTTCACCCGTGGACTGAGACTACCCTCTCCTCTGATAACCATCCCCAGTATTCCCTGAAGGCTCCTCTTCACACCCAAGACTGTCTGGCAGCCTGATTGCTTATTAGCTTTCCTCTGATTCAGAGCCTGGAATAACCCTTTAGGTTCTTTTGCTAACATATGCTCCTTTTCCACTGGTAAGTTTCTTTCTGAGTGAGTTTCCTGATGATCCCTTTCTCTCTGGTTGGATCATCAGGCACCCTCTTGCCACAAACTATATCAGATTTATTTGGACCAATTTTTAATGCACCATGGGAAAGAGTCGTCCAAGAGACCAAAATCCATTCATTTTTTCTAGAAGCTGACATATTTAAGGCTAAAATGTTTGAGACTACTTGCTCTATCTGTCATATTGTATCCTACCTCTTTCCCAAGGAGCCCAGGGTCACACCTATGGGCCTGTCTATTCTATTTTATCTTCACAACAACATCTGCAGTATGGAAGTCTGAAAGACAATGACAGCTACAGCATCACCCAGTGAGATTCACAGATTATTTGAACCTCATCTTCAAGGCCAATCTTCCTCTTATCAATGCTTCTCCTAATAGCTGTGAAGAATTGTACTAGCTTTTCTATTGGCGGGACCTGCATGTACAACAAACCACACAGGATGGAGCTATATTAAGATGGGCAATCAAGTGAGAAATTAATCAAAATGATATCTCACATTTTTCTTCTTTAACTCTCTCCCCAACTGAGACAGCTCTTCCAATAAATTTATTTTACCCCTATGTATAGTTAAAGCAAAAATTGGGTAGATGCTTCCATCCACCTCAGCCTCTAGCAACATTGCTCTGTCCTCCTCTTACATTCTAGATCAGGGGTAGGGAACCTGCGGCTCTCCAGATGTTCAGGAACTACAATTCCCATCAGCCCCTACCAGCATGGCCAATTGGCCATGCTGACAGAGGCTGATGGGAATTGCAGTTCCTGAACATCTGGAGAGCCGCAGGTTCCCTACCCCTGTTCTAGATAGAAAGATATTGCAACATTCATTTCATAATTTGTAATTGGCCATGTTACCCTTGTTAATATATGCTTTACAGTGCAATTCTATACTGATCTACCACAGTCCCAGTCCACTGAAATCAATGGGCACAGAGTAGAGTAACTATGTAAAAGATTGCACTGTTAGTATGCAAGAAAGGCCTTATGGATGTTTTGTTTTGTTTTACTTTTTGAGAAATAGAATTCAAATGTCTGAGATAAATAATGAAGAAAATTAACAATGTTTTTTAAAATACTCCTCAAAAGGTCATATGGTCACTGTTTCTGAAACAGTTTGTAAACACATTTATTGGTGCTGATCATGTTACAGGACTTAATTTTGGCAGTTTCCTTAAGCATTTTATGAATGCTACAGAAAGTTTAAAAGTCACGTAAAACATGACAACACAGAAGCCACAAACAAATGTACTGAAGGCTGTAACAGCTCCACATTACTGGCCATCACAATTTTCTAGAAAGTTATTGTCTCTATATAGCCTCGTATTGCACTCATGGAAGTACATACTTGTGGAGACTCACCTTGATAATTAAGACTGTCACTTAGGCAGACTACTGAGGATTAAATTGAAGGGTTTGTAAATGTTAACATTTGTTGTGTTCTTCTCTATTTAGCTAAATTTCATCCTACCTCTGGTTTTAGGGAGGGGAGGGGACATGCATTTTGATTAACGTAGACTAAATTTGGGGTTCTGAAACTGAGGTTCTGAAAGCCAGCATAAAGGCTAAAGAGAGACTAAAAAAAATTAGTAGAATTTTGGCCTCCCCTTTTAGTATACATTTCAGATTTATTTTTCTTAGACCAGATTGTTGTATTACAATGTTGTATAATGTTGTATTGGTAGCATTACATTCTATTGCTGTTTGCATTCTTGTTTGTTTATTAGCACTTCTTATTTTAAAACTTCTAAAAGGGAGGGAAAAACTGGATACCCATACCAGCTGACCAGAGCAGTGTGCATGCTCACATTGCCATCAGCAGAGAGCCACTATTGGCAAGGACCGACAGTATGAAAAGAAGCCAGCATCTTGGAAGGACATTGGAGAACTGGCCTTAGAAGTACTTTATTTATAGCAGTTGTTACCTAATGTATGTGCTTACCACCATGTGCCAAGCAGTTCCACACAGCACAAATTGAAATGATTTAAGGCTGAAATAAAAAAATGACTTTTGTTGGAATTCCACACAATTTCCCCGCCCCACAACGTTCTTTTTCAAAAACATATTCTAGCATTTCTTTTTCCCTGAAACATTTTCCAAATGTTCCCTGCTTGCCTGTGCAGAAAGCATGAAACATTTCATTTTTCCCAACCATTTTTGCAGTCTCCCCCTCGCCTCTTTTACTCTGAGACTGTTGATTCTCCTGCTGTCAGCCAATTTCTTTGGCCAGCCACCATTTTGTGATGTTTCGCAAGCATGTCTTCTTCTCTGGCAGCAGAGCTTTTTGTGATTTTCCTCATCTACAAACAGTAATACACTCACTGTGGACTCCCCATGACAGGAAATTCCTGTTTTCCTTTAAAAAAATTTTTGTTATGGAGGATTTGATGCCATGGAGACATGAGTATTCAATGCGTCCTTGATGGGGTAGATTCTTGGGGTTATTAGTATAACATCCTTATACTGTTGTACTCTTATTTAAAATACTATTACTTACATGCAGGATGGGTTGATGATTTGTTTGTATAGTACTGTTCTGTGGTGGAGAAAAGAAGGGGGTGGGTGGGCCAATCAGGTCCATTTTTGAAAGTCTCAACCAATAAGATCTCTTCTCTGATCTGAGTGTGGGAACTATTGAGTGGCTGGGAATTCGTTTAAAGTTCTACTCTGCTGTCTCTCCGTGTGTGTGCTGACTAATAGAATCAGAGGAGATGGGGGGCAACACTCATATTCAATCACAGAGTAAGCAATAGAAAGATCCAATCAGAGAAGCATAAAATTGGCATGGCTTCAAAATTACTAGCCAATGTGTCTTTCCACACATCCACACATGCATATTTTTTTTAAAAAAGAAGAGGGAAGTGTAGATAAGCCAAAATGCTTTATTTTGAACAGCTGAAACATTCTGAGAACATTTGTAAAGATACTGTGTGGAACAAAACCACAAAACGAATCTCTTCAAAATGTTTTCCAAGACTTTGTGTGGAATAGACCATAGTGTTTTCTCTATGGCTCATTCCGCACATGCAGAATAATGCACTTTCAAACTGCTTTCAGTGCTCTTTGAAGCTGTGCGGAATGGCAAAATCCACTTGCAAACAGTTGTGAAAGTGGTTTGAAAACGCATTATTTTGTGTGTGCGGAAGGGGCCTATGTGAAAATTGAGGCCTCAAACTGTGTACAGCAGGAGAGGTCATAAACAATACAGAATATAGGCAGTCAGGGAACCAATGCAATAATCTTCTGGTGCCATCCCTCATCCATTTTGAATCACATCTCCCATAATATTCCAACAATGGAGCACCAAATATGCTCCTCAAATAGTCTTCTCCTGTTACCCTCACCAAAAAGTGTACATTTGTCAAGAATTAGATTCTGGGAATTTTTAGTGGTAGGTCAATTCCTTTGGCATGGCCTACCAGCTGGATGGGGAGAACACTTTTACTTTCCATTTTTTGGAACCATGTAAGACTGTTAGTTCAGAGGGTATTAGGTGGAGAGTAAACTCATTAGAGTGTGTTTTTAATTGTGTGTACTGGTTTTTAACCATGTGCTTTAATGATGTATTGAGTTTGACTTGTTATTGAATACTTATGATGTTTACGTCCTTGCAGCTTTTGCTGTTTTGTTCAGCTGCCTTGAAATGAAGGGATAAGACAATGTACAAATATTTTAAATAAGCTTCCCGTTGTAGATTTGACCTTATGGAAAATAGAACATGTATCCAAAACTTATCTGAATTGTATTGCTTTCATTGGTTAGAGATCAGTCACACCAGAATACGTACTTGGAAAAAAAATTGCATTATTTCTGTTTCATTCCACATCTCTGATGGAGATCCATAAAACCTTTCTGTGGACTAACATAGTTTCCCTTTTTTTCTGTTTCTTTCCAGTAACCGACTTTTTCTTTGTGTTTATTACTTCTACCTGGCTTTCCTTTTTCTCATGTCTGAACTTCCAAAACTTTTCTCTGGCTAGCTAAACTAGAAAGATTCATATTCCTGTTCTACTGATGCAAGACTACAGGATTTACAGTGCCATCCTAAGCAAGTTTACACCCTTTCGAGTCAGCTCCACTTAGTATGGGACAAGGAGATACCTTGTCCTGCTTGTATGCCTTTTGTGGGCATTTGCTTGGCCACTTTGTGAAACAAGAGGAGGAAATCAGCAGGAAGGATGGATTATACATTGTCCCAAGTTTGCACCTCAATTTCATGGTTCTTCAAATATCAGTAGTCTCCGAACAACATCCTCATGCTGGTCTTGCTGTAAACTGGCACTGGCCAGATGCTTCTTTGACAATTAACCTTGAAGGGACTTTGTCATAACAGTGAAGGGCAGATGTGCAAGCAAGCCACTTGAGTTTTAGCAAGATATGGCTTTGATACCTCTGTGCAGTTGGAGGCTGAATCCAAATAAAATATTTTATTTCCAACAGAAAACCCAACTGCAAACGTTTCCTCAAAACAATTACAAGTTAAAACTGTTTTGCAAAGCGCTGTTAGGACAGCTGTGTCTCTTAAGGAAAATTTTAATGATTACAGTCTGTAGACAGTTCACTGAGGAAATAGCAGAATTCCCTGACCAAATTGTCCATTGGGAATTTTTTGCAAAGTGAAATGTAATAAGATTGGGCTAGACAAAGCAGTGTAAAGGGGCTGGATATTGGATGAAAGAAAGCTTCATATGTTAGGGCAGGCACTGGAGAAGGGTGTGTGTTTGTGAACATTTGTAAATCTACAGATACTTGACTCATTGTTTCTTCAGAAAATAAGTCACTGGAGGTTTTTACTGCTCATAAGGTTCCTGCAACTCAGACTGCCTTTTGTTTGGTCTGAATAATTGTTTGCATGGGATTGTCATCTGTTTTGTTTACATATTAAAGAAATTAAGACAAGTGAAGTATTTATTGCTCTTAATTTACAGAATGAAATGGCAACATGAAAAAAGAACAATGGTGCTTTATGAGTATGCATATGGAAAGACAGTGAATAGTTTTACAGTTTCCAAAATATATGTCTTAGTCAAAGTGAATACAGCCAGACTTCTCTAGACTTTTCCCAGTCAGCAATAGCAAAAGGAGTTTTATCCTAATACAATTTTTTGTATACTAGTACAATTTAGAAGAGAAAGGGCTAGGTTATAATCTTGATCCCAACTCTTAAGAACATTTAAACACAATACTGAGACTTACTTGCATATAACATTTAGTTTATCCATTCATGTTCATTGTCTGATTACTGCTGCGACAAACACTAACTTGTATGCATGAATGAGCCATCACCAATATATGTATGCATGTACTCCATATATATGGTACCTCTACAGAGAACCTGCCTCCCAAAGATGAGATTCCACTGCTGAAAAAAAACCCTGACTCACATTTCCTTGTACTTCACACCTTTGACGGTGTGGGCACAGAGAGCAGGACTTGTGAGGAGGGCCTTAAGTAGCAGATTGGACAATACAATAGAAGGCAGTCCTTTCAGCACCTGGTTTCAGCGTTTTAAGGCCCTTAATTATTAGAACCAGCCCTGAAAATAGAAGGGCAACAAGAGTAAGTTCTTTCTGCACAGGGATGATACAATCCCTGTCTCCAATTATAACTTGGTTGCCACATTATGGCAAACTGAAGTGTTCAAGCAGTTTATCAGGTAGCCCCATGTACAGCACATTACACCAATCAAACCTGGATGTGATCAGGGCATGGATCACTGTGGCAGAGTTACAACTTCCACATAACGCTATCCCACACATAATGATTTGAAATGGAGTCAGTTATTAAGTTATTAATAGGTCATTAAGTGCTAAGCAATCAAGCAGTGCATACAATACATATAAGTGTGTGAATGCATTCTACCTCTGTGTTAGCACTGAAGCATAAGAAAGCAATTTTCCTTCCTTGATCATCATTGTAACTTGAATCACATTCCCTGCCATGAGGAAATGGTCACATAAACTTTTTCAATGGTCTGCAGATTATGAAAAAACAAAAACGTTTATTGCCCAGCCCTAAATATGTATACTGAGAATCAAGTCCCAGATGCATCTATAGAACTTGTTCCCTAGAAACATGCTTGGCATTGTCAGCTAAAATGACAATATAAATACAGATGTGCATGTTGGTACTTCTGAATCCACTTAATTTTGCAGTCTTTGGAAAAGTATAACTTGACAGTACGTTCCAAGTCTGATTGCCACAAGACTACAAGCACGACACAGGATTGTCTCTAAGTTCACAATGTTATATCATCTTGGTTAAAATGTTAAGGAAGAGAATAATTAATGTATCAAAAAAAGTTTTTTTGAATATGTGAATAGCACCTCCTCAGTGATTTTGAGGCAGTTTCCAAAAATATGTATACAGTAAAATATTTGCAAAATGACTGCCTTCAAAATAGTATATGTCTGTTCTAATTGCATGCATATTCCAAACTGCTGATGTAGCAGTATTGTTAATCCATGTCATTGGGCATGATTAGCCAAATCTAGGCCTTTTACTGAACTCGGAGAGGTTTAAGTATATGCCTAACCTCTTTTTGGAATACACAGGGTTCGAACCCTGGACAAATTTTGTATATCACTTCATAGTGACATAAATTGAGATCAGGTTTGAATAGCTACCATCAGAAAGATTTATTTCTTCATGTCCTATTTTCCTTCAAGGTGGTGCTTATTATGTCCTCCTTCCACTTTATCCTCGGGACAACTCTCTGAGGTTAGTTAGACTGAGGGACCATGAGTCGCTCAGATCACTCAATTAATATCACAGCTCAGTAATGATCTGAACTCAGGTCTTTTCAATCCAGTTCCAAATATCCCATCCATCATAAAACTGTAGGGAATCCTGATGGGTAGCATGCATGGTCTGGTCCAGTTTTCACCCTTAATAAAAGCCAACTCAGGCTGGGGCCATGGTTCAAGCCGAGAAGGGGCCTTCCCCTCCAGCACTATTCTATCAAGTCAAAGTCAGCCAGGGGGTGCTATTTGTCCTACATGTTACAAACATTACAAATCATAATGGGACTAAGTTTCATGGCTAAGCAAGGATATGAACTCAGATGCTTATGATCCAAGTTAAGTGTGTGTGTGCCATCAAGTCGTAGCTGACTTAACGGCTACCCCACAGAGTTTTCAAAGCAAGAGGTATTCGGAGGTGGTTTGCTTTGCCTGCCTCTATATGGGATGAGAGAAATGTGACTGACTCAAAATCACCGAGCAGGCTTCATGTGGAGCTGTGGGGAATTAAACCCTGTTTTCCAGATTAGAATCTGCTGCTCTTAACCACGCTGGCTCCCAAATGCAAGTCAAATACTCTGTCTCTATGCTACATTTCTATTTTGCTATATCATACCCATAGGCTGCACAAAAAATTAGTAATATTGTACAGATTTAAAGTGAACAAATTGGTGTAAACCTAATGTAGATTTTTTTAAAACCCTGTTATTTTGTTATTCTTAGTTGTTACTTCATGGTATATTCCTTGTTTTCCTTTTTATGCATCCTCAAATGCAGACTGGTTTAACAATGTAACCCAACGCCTTAGAAGCCCCAAACCTTGCCCTTCTCACCCAATGTAAAATCAGTAAATATTAGTGTAGCAGATTGCCTAACCGGGCAACTAGTTTTGCTAAATTATATTTTAGAAACATTTGGCAACATTAAAAAGTCTTAATTAGAACCTTTTAAATTAAAACTAATGAGGCTGAAATGGTTTCTGGGGTTTGGACAGGGCAAGTGACTGTTCACATTAAGCAGGGACAGCTTATGTGGAATGCACTGCATTTGGAAGCATTTAGTAAGCTCTGTCTTATTTGAACCACATCCTAACATTTCTCACCTGGTAATGTACACAGTCTGGGTATCTTCAAAAGAGTCAGCATTTCCCATTTTACTTTATGAATCATACATAGCAAAAATGCACTTTTTAGTAATGCTTACACATTATTCCAGGATGGCATGTTGTCAACACATGTAGTGTTATGTACTAGAAAATCCACATGCACTTTGCTAAACCATTGGAGGGTTTCCACTGAATACTTGCAAAGGCCTCCTGTAATTGAACCGACCCAAACTCACATGGGTTCAGATTTAATCCAATCAACTCTACATCACATGTCTTTCAACATTTACAAAATATTTTTTCTAATAGTGACTGGTATGGAACCAAATGAATCAAGAATAGGTTTAAATGAAAACCAGGTCCAGTTTGTGTATTATGCTTTAGCTTTACATCTGTACCTAATTAGGATGCTCAATTTCCCTAAACTCAAGTCATAAAATGGAAGTAATCTGTGGCCTGTTTGTCCGTCATTATAGGACTGCAAACCTACAAATCAAGCCAGGCTTGAATGGCCAGCGTCCGGCTGTATGTGGACATTGAATGACACATGGGAGATGTTATTGAGCAGCAGTCTGGAACAAAGTCAGGAGAAATGTTCACAAAGAAATGTTCACATAACCTAGAAGTTGGGGACGCGTCTGAGAATTCACAGAATGGAGCATATTATGTAGAAAACATATGTGATTATTTAGATCCTCATTATGGCCTCAGACTTTTAAACAAGAAACGCCTTGTAATATGTTTTGTTGAAAATGAGCATGGCCACAGATCCAGCTATAACCAAGTTCCTGGCCATATATTTTAAAAAGCACCACACTTGTATTTTGTCAAAGGATGATACTAGGGGTTCCCAACCTTTTTGAGTCTGCATGCACATTTGGAATTTTGACATGGCAAGGTGAGTGCAACAATAAAATGACTGCCACAAAAAGTGAAGCCAACCACAAAATGATTGCCATAGCTTAACTTCAGTAACACAGAGTAGATCCTTGTGCTGTGGTGGCAGCTACTACCATAGCAACATTTTTTAAAAATCTGCACAGTCAAATAGATCTCCAATACTAAAATGGATCCTTGCGGGATAAAAGCACTCTGTGTTTTCTGCCCCTCCCCCGCTCCATAGTGCCCTGCCCCTCCGCCCCCCCTTACCTTACTTCAGCCTGGAAAAGCAGCCTGTTCCCTTCAGGCTGAAAACGGCCTGGTGGGAGCTACACTTCCCATGAGACTCTGGGGCTCACAAGATCCCCTGGGAAGTTTAGTTCCCACCAGGCCATTTTTTGGCGAGGAGGAGCTCACTTGAAACTCTGTGGGTGAGAATAGAGACTTGGGGGCAGAGGCATAGCTGGGCCAGAGTGTGCCTGGTGTGCACTCTGTGTTTTTCGCCTTCCGCGACGCCCTGCCCCTCTGGTCCCCCTTACCTTACTTCAACCTGGAAAAGCAGCCTGTTCCTTTCAGACTGAAAGGGTCGGGGTCAGCTCGATGGGAACAACACTGTTCCTCAGGAGCACACTGGGGCTCTAAGGTCTGCACTGGGGAAGTGTAGTTCCCACTCAGGCTATGTTTCTTGAAGCCTCAGGGAACAGAACAGGCCACTTCTCCAGCCTGCACTGTTTCACCAAGGTAAGTGGGGGGTTACCACAGGGGGCATTTTCTACCACCCCCTGATGTGCACCCGTTGCAACACACACACACACACACACCCGCCCCCAAGCTCCACTTCTGCTGGGGGGGGCAGTTAGGGGTGGAGAACTTCAAGAACACCCCTGCTGGATCAAAAAACTGGCTATCCAACATACCACTTTCTCTCTTAAACCCAGTGCTATTTCTCTGCTCAAAGCAAGTGGGATTTAGTTACACACAACTGTGAGTAGCATGTAGTTAGGCCTATGTTTTAAAGCTTTGTTTTTAGAATGAACATACAGAGAATGTTTCCCCCCCTATACTCCTTGACAATGTGTAATATGTTACATGCAAGGAAATGAAGTTTAAAAGATTAGTGAAGAATGTTTACCTTGGTGCTCCAGAATCATTCCCTATTAAAAGATGAGCACCATTTCAGATTTCACATGTTGATGGATAAAGGCAACATGAAATAAGTTAGTGTGTATTCACAGATAAGAGTTACCACTTAGTAAATGCCTCCTCTTGGTGAAATGGCAAAAACCCACCCACATGATTGTAAGAATTTTAACTTTTAAATAAATATTATAGTGATGCTATTAACATAGGTTAAAAATACCAAGCACCATTCTTTCTTTTTTAAAACAAAATGTTTTTCATGTTTGAAATGCATACCAAGAACACAGGCAGTTAGATGGTACTGGCTAATGGATTTACAATGACTTTGGGTTCTAACAGGTTGGTACCCTTTCACACAGTACACATACAGCTTGACCTTATTGGCTACCCACTTTGCATAAAACTCCCTCCTGAAGTAACTATAGCAGAACACTAATGTGACAGAATGAGAATCCACCTCTGTGTATATTTCCCATTTTAACTGGCTTAGGAATCAATCTACACCGAGAAGATATATTCTCTTCTATTTATGGATACCAGTAGAAAGTCTCACTACTATTTCATCTTCAGCCTTGACCACTAAATAAAACTCCCAGTTTTCTTGTCTGAGTATTTTCTGCTTTCAGCACATGCTGACACTCAATATATTTCAAGTCAGATCCACTTCCTGACTAAAATCCCCTCAAAGTAAATGTTTAACACAGACAAAGAAGGAACTTGATGTTAACTCTCAGGAATCCAAATCCAAAAGCTCCCAAAACTTTTCCTCTCATAGGCCCCTTCCACACATGTAGAATAATATACTTTCAATCCACTTACACAATTGTTGGTAAGTGGATTTTGCTATTCTCCACAGTAAAATCCAGCTGCAAAATACATTGAAAGTGGATTGAAAGTACATCATTCTGCATGTTCAATAAGGGCCAGAGAGATACCTCCTTTTTCTCTGAGTCAGCTGGTTGCTCCACCAATCAGAGTGCAGGTCAGCTTACCCAATCAGGCCTCTTTCCTAGGAAGTTCTCCCCCACTCTGTTGTAATATCACCTTGTTCCATTGACTGTGCAGTCTATGACAGTACTATTCAGTATTTGCCAAATCCTATCACAGTACGACTTTCTGTGGTAGTTTGACTAGTAATCTGGCATTTGTGCAAACAGCATTTTGTGGCAGTCCTTAACCAATGGAGAAAAACATCACATCACAGTCTGTCGTCTTTTACTTTAAACACATTTACCAACATCTTGTACAGAGGTATTGTAGCATCTAGAATTCCAAGATCTGCAGGAGAAATCCCAGCAGACATGCTGTAAATCTACCTCTTACTAAAGTGAGATTTCATTGCATCAATGTTGTATCATATATACACAATTTGGTAATGCTGAATGAACAGTTGGCCTTGAACTCCTCCTAGACCATTAGGTCATAGCACAGGTCACTGAAAAGGTAATTTTCCCTAGATTTGTAATAAGGTCTGGGATTTGACCTCTGGCCTCAGTGTCACAAGATATTCATTATCTCCATACAAAGGATATACACAGGCAAAGAAACATACATTTTTTATGGATCTGGATGAATGATCACTGATGGCTACCTTGTATTTGATGGTTTTATGGCATGGAAAAGCTCTTGTTAGTAGAACTCATCAATTTCTAAAACAGAACTCAGTTAAAGCATTTTTCATATTGGTAGTTCCAGTCATCCGTTATGTTTTAAAAAGTGAACGTGAATGTGCACATACTTAACTAGGATTCAGCAAAGTAAACAAGACTATTGACAGCTGCAATAATAATAAGAATTAAACTTAACATGAATTCACCTTTCAGAATTTCAGAGTGCCTTGGTTCACTCAAACTTAAAACTTCAGATTGAAAGCATTACACTGCCTTTGCAAAGAAGGGCTGTCTCCACTTGGACATTTCCCCCATGTGGATAGAGGGATGCTCCCATTGTTTTAGAGAGGACTCACATAACATAATTCTGATCATGACTGGTAGATCTACCAGGGTTTCTCCTTTGAACTGGATCACTGTGGCTGGTGCCAACAGAGGGAAGAGGCAGGACTAAACCCTGCCTTCAAACTGGCAGAGTTTATATAAGCACTTCCGGTCACCATTTTCATCCATGTCAATGTTTTTTAGTGGAGGGGGTTGCCATTTTCACCAGAGACCAGTTATCCCTTCCTGCATTTTTGCTTGTCCCCTGTGGTTTCTACCATTTTACCATGTTTTTGTTCACTTTTATTGAAATTTTCATCGATTTTGCCATTTTTGTCCAACATCTGTATTTTTTGTTATTGGTTTTTCTATGTTCACTAAAAATCCACAATTGTGGTTGTTGTTTTTTTTTTTGCTGGATCTGCCAGAAGCCTGACTTTGCCCTTTTCTATGGTTTTGACCTATTTCTGCTACTTTTGTGATATCTATCCATTTTCACCTGTGACCCGTACTTTTCATCATTTTCACCAGAGACCCATCATATTCATCATTTCTGTACTGTTTAACTTGCTTTTACACCATTTTTAAAAGTAATAAGGCTCTTCCTACCTTGGTATCTAGTGTACCAAGTTAAACCTTAAATAGCCCTGTTGTAATTACAGATGGCCTTGATGAACCTGGCTCATTTACAGCCAGTATTTTACACATCAAAAGGGGATTGTTATATCTTATTCAGACCAAAACCTAAGCACTCCAGTGGTACTTCCACTCTGCAGTGGTGGATCAAACAGCCTGTTTGTGTGTAGAAATATAGCTGGATTTGGAAGCAATCTATATGTTATTTTTTAAAAATACTGTTGCATCATTTCCTGTCAGAATGAAAGCTAATTTGTTAGGAAATCAGTCTGGTAGTCAACAGGTTTCAATGGAAGTACATCTCTGGTGGATTCCGCATGGGCCATTACAGTGGCTTCCTGTGGGCATATATGATGCCGGTGGAGTCCCAGGGCTGTTTGAACACTGATGTGCGAGCGGCTCAAGAGCGGCCGCAGCCCACGGAGGCACCTCCATTTTGTTTCCCCACACTTACCTTCTCTCCCTGCGGAACTCTGCAGAGACAGGGAGGCATGCTTCCAACCCCCAGGCAGTGGTGGGATTCAGCAGGTTCACACCACTTTGACAGAACCGGTTGTTAAAATGGTGCTTGTAAACAACCAGTTGTTAAATTATTTGAATTCCACCACCGGAACCAGTTGTTAAATTATTTGAATCCCACCACTGCCCCCAGAGGTCTAAGGGCGGGGTCGGAGTGCCTCTCCATCCCTGCGGAGCTCCACAGGGAGAGAAGGTAACTGTGAGAAAAAATGGAGGTGCTGAAAAACAGCGCCTCCAACCGAGTGCCGTTTGCATGGTGCCGACAGGAAAATGTTGTTTCCCAAAAGGAAAACAGTGTTTTCACCCCAGTGTGTGTGCGTGGGGGGAAGCATGGCTCTGCCTTGTTGTGGAGGCAGCAGCCATGCGAACAGTGCCCTAGGGATGGCGTTTTTACCTGGGGCGCTGTTTTTGGCCCATGCGGAATCCACCTCTGTCTGTAATTTTCTCCTCCTTCGCTAAAGTTCTACACAGTTGTACTTCAACAGACTCCCTTACCAATTTCAGATGGATACAAAAAAACATACACCCTGAAAAGCAGGTATCAGCAGGTAGAAACTAACACTGAGTGAGCTTTTCTCTCCTTTTCCAGGACCCACAAGTAAGAGGGAGCTTGGTTTTAAACAAAAAATGATTGTATTAGTGAGGACTGGAGAGTAACATCTTGCTGTGTTCAAGAGTTTCCAGCACTTTTCCTTCCATTTTGTCTTTGGTATCATAATTCAGCCAGGATGAGAAAAATCTGAAGGCATCAGAGTAATATGTGGTATGGGGTAGGGTTTAACATTACTGGCCCACATGTTCTAGTTTCATGCAAAAAATAGACCTTCCTGAATGAGAAGGATATTATCGCAAGATTTGGGGCAGCACCTGGAGGGCCTTCTCTGAGGTGGCTGTGGCACTCTTGAACATTCTTCCCCCGGGAGGTATGCCAGTTACCAACTCTGTAGGAGCTTAGGTGCCTGGCCCAAACCACCTTCTGTACCCAGGCATATGGGTGATCCCTTCTGGGTGGGGCCTCCTCCCCTCCTCCCCACCATACTCCCTGTTTTGATACCTGCTTTCACCTGTACTGGCTCTCTTTTGGTTTCAGCCCCAGTCTAGTCTTTGAAATTTTCTGGGTAGGCTTTATATGGAGGGGATGATTATACATTTTAAGGAGGATGGGTTATGGGGGAGGATGGGAATGGTTTATAAGGGAGCTTTAAAGTTGTTTTTATGATTGTATTTTAAGGTGTTTTATGACTGTACCCTGCCCAGGGACTTTGGTGAAGGGTGGGAAATAAGTGTGCAGGAAATAAATAAGTAAGTAAGTAAGTAAGTAAGTAAGTAAGTAAGTAAGTAAGTAAGTAAGTAAGTAAGTAAGTAAGTAAGTAAGTAAGTAAATAAAAAATTTCCTTCCCACACATCCATAGGCATATCCAAAAGCCATAGTCAATCACCTAAATCTGATAAGAATACATCTCTCAGATTTTCTATCTTTTTTTTAATTATATTCAGGAATCATAGGGCATATGTATAAGGACCTGCAAATATAGGCACCTTTACCCTAATCCTGGTGTCAGAATCCTAAATCTGTGTATACACAGACACATCCTAGGATAATGTTAACAAAAGAAAAGAGGCCATTTGTTGAAAGTAGTGCATATTAGATCCTATACCTCGTGTGAAAACTAGTTAATTCAAAATATATCCCACTATCTAATAACTTGGCAGAGCCCACACATGTTGGTTATGTCAATAATGTCTTCAAGGAAAAGGGGGCTTTCATGGAGAGTTAGAGAGTGGGGGGAGGGGAAAGAATGACAAAAAGAGGTGGGAAAGTGATGAAGCTGGTAGCTTCAGTGGTTGGTGGAGAGTGGGAAAGCATTCACCAGAGAAAGGAGTGGGAAGAAAGTGACCAGGGAAAGGGAAGTCTGGAGGGGTGACTTGAAGAGAGAGGGTTCTGAGCCATGTCTGAGGAGACAAACAAATTGGCGTGGAGTAATGGGGAAAAGGGGAAATAATTTAGTTCATATGTTTCCTGATTCATAATGTGAGCACATTCTGAGCTACCCAAGTACAGGCATATGATAGTGGGTAGCACTTCTAGTGTAAAATTGAGCCTAAGCAGAACTGATCATCTGTATTTTCAACTCTACATTTGTGGGCTTGAGACTGTGGTGCGAAAGAAAGGGTACCACAGAAGGAGTGACTCCAGCAGCTGTGGTAATTTGGAACAGCATGATCCTTTCACTGATTATTGGAAATGCTGTTCAATTATCTCATCTGATGGTTCTGTATTATTTAGGTGTTGGCAAAATTTATGGCCATGTCTGTTAATGGGTCACAATTACTATCCTAGGTCCCATTATGGTCCCTGGTTTACATCAGAGTTTTGAGACAAAATGGTACTGCTTACGTTTATCTTTCCATATGACATTCAGCAACTGAAGATAATTCCAAGTATATTTGGAAAACTTGTGACTGGTATGTTTTATTGGTAGATGCCTAGTTTTCCCCTGGAGCACAACTTGTTTAACCCAATTCTTGTTAATGTGACTTCTGTGAATCCTTAAAAAGATGCTTTTCACTCAAAGAAATCTCTTGAGATACAACCTGACAATAGTATAGGATTCCCAAGGGAATCTGTATATATTTTGTCTAAAATGCACCTACAAATGTCAGAAGATTGCCACAAAATAAAAAAAAATAGATTCTTAGCCTATATGTAGGGACAAGAGTATTGTTTTATGCCATTTAAAGCACTAAAAACTTTTTGCTCCCCAGTGAAGCAAATAATTCTCTTAAAATATGTGTGTGTTCCAGGTCATAATTTCTACCCAGTGAGAAGTTCTGGTGCCTCTCTGTGATTATTTTTAATTTTTCCTTTTGACTAATTAGCCCTTCTGACTAAAGCTGGGTGTTTTCTAAATTACGTAGTGTAGGAACAGAATTCCCTTTACACTTACACTGTTTTACAAAATACAATTCATTCTTTCAAGTGAGAAATCTTCCTTATCTGATAGATTTCGGCTAATTTTTTTTTAATGGGGAGGGGATAGACTTGAGGCCTATATTTTGCACTACTGTTCTCTCTCTCTTTCTCTCTCTCTGAAATTAATACCAGGGGAAATTAATTGTACAAAAAGACTGAATTATTTATGCAACTCACAGGTGCTGATTCTTTGGGATTATGCAAAAAACATCCCTGCATTTTCTAAGGTTGCTGTTATGAAATGGCAGGAAGAGGAGAGGGTTTATATGCATGTGTGCCACTAAATATTTTATTGATGATCAGGTGACAATTTCCCACGTTACCAACATGTTACCAACTACTTTGTACTTCAAAACCCATGGAGCCATGCCTTAGCGGTAGAAGATCTGCTTTACATGCCCCAGTTCCCTGTTTCAGTCCCTGGCATCTCTATTGAAAAAGATTAGGTCAGAGGTAATATGAAACTTGGGAAGCTGCTGCTAGGCAGGGCTGAGTATACTGACCTCACTAGACCAATGTATGAAGCATCTTCATGTGTTTGTATGGCAGTGTTTGGGAAGTAATACAGACCCATAAACCACAGCGGCACAAGGCTGAAATACAGAGTCCAGCTGAAACCAATACATTCTGCCTATATTTCCTTGGGACTGCATTCACACATAATGTATTCTGTTCCCCAAGCAAAAACCTTCGTTTTGGATTGCCTCCTGTGCCCCCAGCCTGCTAGAACAGAAGTGGGAGAGTCACAAAGCTACAGGTTCAACAGTTCAAAACAGTAAAAGGTCATTAATATTTTAAGAAGAATGGAGACCCTAACTCCTCCCAGGGTCTGCCTAAAATAAAGTACTTGCTTGACTGAACAGTAGAAGCTGTAGACTTTTGTTCTTTCTTTGACTGCTTCCAGGAAAGGCCACTTCTTTAAGTTCCTTGAGTCTTTATCTGGCTACTATTCTCTGTAAACCTCTCTTTACACCTTTGACAGTGACAAAATACTGCTGCCTTCTGACTCCTTAGGCACCTAGTACTGAACTGACTGAACAGGGGGATTACTGGGTAATTTTAAAAAAAGACTGCCTCTTGGGAAACTTCTTAAAGGGACAGGGCCTAACTAAAATTCCCTCCCCTTGGAGACTATACAGAGGACTAAACCCATGCTAGCTATGGGGGTAACTGATACAAAATAATGACAATAATAAAGGCTTCTGTGGGGGGCATGACACAATGGATAATACATTTTCAATGCTCTTTAGTGAATGTTTGCAACTGGATGTTCCTTTTCACATTTTTTTGCAGATGATCACTAAGTGCATTGAAAATGCATGATCCAACATGTGTAAAATCAGCCAAAAGTCCCATTGAACTAGTGAAATTTACTTGTAAGCACAGGACCATATTCCTGACATTTCAAACCTGTTACAGTGGCCTCTGGGTTATCTTGGTATTCCATTCATCCTCAGTTTTTGTTTTTAATCATTCTTAGGCATAAACAAGCAAGATATAAATGCTCATTATCAACAGAATGGAAACAATAATGTGAAAGAAAGACATAATATATATATAATAAAAAAGTTACCACTCTGAAATGGACAGCCATTAGAGCCCACAATTTGAAAATACATTAAGGAACAAATTATCAGGAAAATGAGGGTGGGGGAGAGGAATAATTACCACTCTGAATCTCAGAGAGTGTTTTTCCATTAGCTACAATTAGTACACCAAGACTAAATTAAAATTATGCCCCATTTCCCACTGATTGCAAAGAAACATTAAAGACAGAAAAAGAACAAGAGGAGAGGGTTGAAAAGAAAGATAATACCCTAAACAGAATAATTAATGTGCTGGCATTTGTGAATCACCTAATCAGTCACTGTGGGTTTTGTTTTTGTTTTTTCATTATTATTTAACTAGTTTATATTAGGTGAGAATCACAGTATGAAACTTTGGCTCTGTGGACACCATCAAGAACAAACGCATAGTGTCTCAAAACAGGTTAAGAATTATCCCAAATGAAAAATGGCTAGATACATCTATTGACCATCAGTTCTACTGTGGGTTTTGGTCAAGAGTTCCTTGGTGAGTAATAATATCAGAATGTTGTTTCTTTCATTCCCCCATGCCCTGACATGGATAGCTCAGGCTACCTCAATCATGTAATGTCTTGGAAGTTAAGTAGGGTTGGCTCTGGTCAGTATTTGGATGGGAGACCACCAAGGCATACCATCATTGCTATGCAGAGGCAGTTAATGGCAAACCACTTCAACTTCTCTTGCCTGAAAAATTCTGCAAAAGTCACCACAAGTATTGTCGAAGACATTTAACCATCGCTGATATTCATCTATTGCAGGGGAGTTGGCCAGGCTGTGTGGCTGTGGTCTGGTAGATCTACCAGACCACGGCCACACAGCCTGGAAAACCCACCACAATCACCACAAGTAGGCTGTAACTTGGTGGCAACCCCCTCCCCCAATGGCTGATTCACATGTTACAAAGTCAACATGAAGGACTTGTGTTCCATCCTGGAAACTAGTGCCCATGTGCTTTGGGGCCTAATATGATACCTGTGGAGAGGAGGGCTCAACCTCTTCCCTCACACCAAAACATAGATCACAACATTGACCAATCTGGAGATTACAGGTATGGAAACAATACTGAGAATATCTCAATGTCTGGTCTGTCATGACTACAGTTGAAGAAACTCATAAGATTATTGGAGGAAATCTCTGAAGGTGATGGAAGGAGAGTATTAGATAATAATATTTGTTTCATTTGTTATTTTGGGTACCCAGTTCTTTCACCGTTGGAGTTTCTTAATTTTCTATCGTGCTTCTTAAAAACTTTGTAGTTATATATATTTTAAAGAAAACATTCTCTCAAACATTTTAAAAAGATATAATCACTTCAGTATAGGAAATAAAATTAAGATATATGCATCAAATAAGCAGGACACTGGAATTAGAAAAATAAAAGCCATGCCATCAAAAATGAAACAAGCTATGGTTTACAGGTAAATAAACAAGATACGGTTTAAAAGCACAGCATGACAAGCATTACAGATGCTGAAAACCAAGAATGAATTGAAAGGTTGAGCTAATTCCATTACATATAAAACCCTGGAAGCTACTGTACCCTGGGCCATGCATCTTAGGAAACTGGGGTGGGACTATGCACAGAAGAAGAGTCCTGCAGGGCTGCTTACACTGCTTGCTTATCAGGTGACCTGGGAAGGGCAATTCACCAACTATAGCAAAGGGTCTGATGTCATCAGGTGGTGAACTCCATCCTACTAATTTTTTTTACAGCAGCCTGCCAGTAACTAGAATTTACATCTAGCTGGAAGTATCACTTTGGTCATCTAGAAAAGTGATTTAAGTTGCAGGCATAATTCCGGCTAGTGACAGAGCAGGTTGCCAGGGCAACCAAAAAGGCAGCTTTTCTTCATAGAGTTCTGTGCTCCGTCTTGTCTCCTATGGTGCTTTGCTGGGTTTTGTTTGTTTGTTTTTGTTTTGGCTAAGGCTTATCAATTTGGGGCTTTAGCAACCAAGATCTGGGCCTGGGAGGCGGTCCTTCAGTATTATACTGTAGCCTAATTTTTAAAAAATATTAACAACTCAGTGTGCAGCTGCTAGGAGAGGTGGTAAAATCCTGCTTTGAAGAGCACGGGAATTGCTGGATACATTCCAGTGGATAACCTCTATGGAAAGCCTTGTGGAAAGTTGGATTGTAAAGGATAGCATTCTACACCCTTGTTAAAACTAAATAAGTCTGACCTGTCTGAATGGAGGTCCTTGGGAATCTTATATAAGTCACCCTTGTGAAAGCAAGGTGAGATTTATACATAAGAAATAAAATAATTATGCAATTATGAATGGCTTGGGGTAAACTCTTCTGATTGAAAACCACTCTGTCTTTGTGCAGTTATAGGTATATCAAACAGGTATATCAAGACATGTATATCAAACAGGTATATCAAGACACGTATATCAAACAGGATGTCCACACAGACTTTCAGGTGTTAAGAAAATATGAAAAAAAATCACATGAATTTGGTCTAATTCAGATGTCATCTACTTGTAAATTTCAACCTATGGAATCAGTCCATGACAATGAAAAGTAGCTGGTTTCTAAGTTGCAGACACAATATTTCTTAATACAGCCAAAGAGAGAGTAACCTATCATTGTCAAAGGTGTCTTAACAGTTTTCATCAAGTTCCTCCATGACTTTAATCCAAACTCTTCTCACTCCCATTGAGTCACATTTTTGACCTTCTAGAGGTCTCGTGTAGAAGTAGACCATTGCATATTTCAACTTAGATAGCTTGTGTATTTCTTTATTTGTTGTAGTTAAAAAGAGTTGAATGAAGAGTATGCATAAACACCAATTATTGTGAGCGTTCACTTGAAGACATGGGAAATGTGAACTACTTGGAAGGATGAACACGAGATTGTATATATACTGCAGCTTGGATTAATTGACCTTTACTTATCAGAAAAAATTTCTGTGAACTTCTGCTCTAAGCCCTGCCCTGTGAATGACAGTGCCTGGCTTTTCTATGCTGGCCCCAGTGGTGTAGTGCCAATGGGGAAGCGCAACACCTCGAGTGGACCAGCAGTGGAGACGTGGCTGGGCCATGGAGGGGGTGGGGGCATTCTGGGGCATTCCAGGGTGGGGCGGGGCAGGACGGCATCTCGCAGCAGGGCAATAAGGCGCTCGCGTGCTCTGCTACAATTTTGCCTTGCTCTGCCCTCCTTTGGCTGGTCCAGACGTAGTATGGGCCAATACTATAGTACTGCGCAGTAGCGAAGCTCCTTCCATGTGAAGGAGCATGGGCACAGTGCCAGCCTGGGCCCAATGAGGTCTGCAAGGAAGAGCACAGGAATGGTGGTGCCTGACTCAGCTAGAACAGTAGCACTGCTTCTCTTTCAACTGGTCTCTATCATGCTAAGGATATGATGCTGGAGGCATGGCAGCAGCAGGAGGCATGGCCATTCCCAGGGCCATTTTGGCCTTTGAGTCTACCCTGGTAAAGTTAAATAATATACATTGCCTAGAGAATTGTACAAATGGAAAATATGGATAAGGGTCACTCAGTGTATCAAATGCCATGTTTATGCCATCAGGTAATTCACATTCTTCCACCAAAATGACCAAACAATGTACAACATCCTTTTTAATGTTATCCACTTATAGACATTCTTCATGCAACGCTGTGGATACCTGCAATGGACAATGATTGCACATATCGTGTATTCAATATTCATTAACTCAAACAGATTATAACAAAGATCTGTGTGGTCATATGCCACATATTCTATTTGTCAATTTGCAACAACCACAAAAATCAGTAACAATGTCTCACATGTCCTAAGGCTTGTTGTGCTGCACCTAAGTTCTCTGGATGTGTGGTGCCAATGGTTATACCAGCACAATGTCACAGGCTATAAAACTGTGCCACCAATTCAGGCAAGTAGCTGAAATGTTTAGGAGTAGAATGCCTGGGGGGAAATGCATCTCATAATCTTCTCTGCTTCCTATGCAGTTTATTCTCCAGAGCAGTGTTTCTTCAGGCTTTCATTTTGAGGGCATAATGATTTTTTCCAGATTGAAACTGAAGGCACAGTTCACTGCACATGAAAGCCATGCTTTTCCATATATGGGCTCCCATATTTTCCATATATGGGCTCCCAGAACAATAGGCAACTAAAGTACTGAAGAGCTAAATATTATTCAGCTAAAGACTAAAGACTAACTATGGAGGGAAACATATTACCATGACATTCCTCTGAAAATGCCAGCCAAAACATTAGGAACAGGCTAAACATTAGGAACAAAACCTACCAGACCATCGCCATACAGCCCAGAAAACCTTGTTGATTGTGGCCATGAAAGCCTTTGATAACATATCACTAATGTGTGTGTAACACCATTAGTGTATTTTTTCCTTTGCCTACTCAGATAGACTCATTGATGGAAATATGCAATCCAGGTCAAAGTTATTCGTCAGGAATCTCCACCTGCCTGTCATCCGTATTTAGGGATTCTTCCAATATTCTTCTCACTCAAATTTTACCTTTCACTTTGGAGGTCTAAATTTTCTGGCCTTGTTCCCAAAGGGCAAAGACAATATTAGAATGTGACAGAAATCCTAAAACTTGCTCAGGCGTGCCACATAAGTTTTTTGGATACTTGATGACAATACAATACAGATCCTCAGATCCATCCCACATTGGATCATCCTGTCAGACCGAATCTATTTTGGACAAAGGACAAGCCAGTTTAGATCACACCAGGTATTTGTCTTGGAGGTCCAGAACTACTACTAGGTGATTGTTGGAAGTGGGATATGGCTCTGATGGTAACAGTAAATCTGCTTGTCAGTCTTTAAAAGGATTTTTAGGGCCACCTTCATTTAACATAAATATCTGTACATTTGGGAGCTTCCCTTGTCTTCAGTGTTCAGTCTTCTGTGGAAACTGTGTTCACAGTAAGTTGAGTAAGAGAGTTAAGAACTTCTTCAACTTCTTGTTACCACAAGGAAGTCTGCACAAGCTCTGAGGATCCAGCTACAACATAGGGATTGTGGTTATCTCAATTAGAGCAACCGAGTCAGCTTTCACTTGAATATCTCTGGCCCTTTCCGCACAGAAATTATGCCGGTGGAGGGGGCCGTTCGCACGGGAGCGTGCGAGCAGTCCCCGCAGAGGTCAGCACAGAAGAGCCGGCTCCGCACGGAGCCGCCTCTTCTGCGTCCTCCTGCACTCCAGCGGTCAGAGGGCAGCGTGGGCGGGTCTCAGCAGCCCTCCAGACTGACGCTGGAGGACGAGGTGAGTGGGGGGGGGGCAGGAAAGCGGCGCCTTTGGCGTGGTGCTGTTCACACCGCGCCAATGGGAAGGCAGTGCTTTCCAAAAACCTCCTTCAGGAAGGGAGGTGGAAAGCAGTGCTGCCTGTGCGAACAGCTGCCCAGGGATGGCATTTTTGCCATCCCTGGGCCACTGTAAATGGCCCGTGCGGAAAGGGCCTCTGTGTTGTTGTTACTTTGCCTTGTATTTTGTTTGCCTTTTTTTCCATACCACTTTGAATTCAACCACCCTGTCTCTTTTTTTCCTGCTTTTTTACAATAAATCTTTTGACAAATTTTTTTTTGTTTTGCTTCACTTAGTACAATCTATTTTTCTGGAGTATTTCTCTTAACCTCTCCCCCATATGCTAGACGGCAAGGGTGCTACCAGGTTGGTGATAAGTTAATTTTGTTATTGTCCTAGTACTGTGCTGGAAGTGAGCTTTCTCGGTGGGATAATCCAGAGCAAGGGTGTCAAATATGCAACCTGGGGGGCCACATCTGCCCCCCTGAAAGTGCTTATCAGACCCATGAGTCAACTGAGGCAACCCCTCCACCTCCTGCTCCCAGCAAGGAAAGTCACCAATTCCCCCCTTCCTACTGTAACATATGCAATCTCCCAATGTGCCAGTTTTTTAAATTCCTAATTTTTACAGCTAACACAGCTTGCAATAACTTTATGTTACTCATGTTCACTAGTATCCCCGCATGTGAATATTGATAAAACAGCTTAAAAGTGCAATATTGATTTGAATGTGCATGTGCATGTCTGAAGTTTCGTTTTGTCTTGTGTTTTACCAATGTATGAGTGTGTATTTGTGTGTGTAGAACACCACTGACAAAAGCTAACAAAGACTTAAAATGACCACTGCTGAAAGTTAAAGGAGAAAGGGCCAAAGCAGTACTACACCTGAACCCCAAGAAGACAAAAGTAATGACGACTGGCGAATTACTCAACTGTATGTATGTATGTATGTATGTATGTATGTATGTATGTATGTATGTATGCATGCATGTATGCATGTATTTAATTAATTTATATTCTGCTCTCCCCATTTTAAGGTTGGCAATGAGGAAACTAAAATTGTTCAAGGTTTTCTGTTCCTGGACTCCATCATCAACCAAAAGGGAGACTGCAATAAAGACATCAGAAGGAAATTAAGATTGGGAAGGGGCAGCCAAGAATAAGCTAGAAAAGATTCTTAAGTGTAAGGATGTTTTACTGGCAATCAAGATAAAGTTAATTCATGCCACAGTGTTCTCTGTTACTATGTATGAGTGTGAAAGCTGGACAAAGAAAAAACGGACAGGAAGAAAGTAGATTCCTTTGAAATGTGGCATTGGAGGAGAGTTTTACAGATACCATGGACTGCCAAAAATGCAAATTGTGGGTTCTAGATCAAATCAAGCCTAAATTCTCCCTTGAAGCTAAAATGACTAAACTCAGACTACTGTACTTTGGTCACATTGTAAGGAGACGAGAGTTATTGGAAAAGGCAATAACACTGGGGAAAAACTGAAGGCAGCAGGAAAAGAAGACTCACATGAGATTGATTGATTCTATAAAAGAAGCTACAGTTCTCAGTGTGCAAGAGCTGAGCAGGCCTGTCAATGGCCTTTTTTTGCACAAATCTCTTAAAACATTTGTAAAACATTTTCAGTCCCCACTTTTATTCACACCCACTCCCTTGAAATTATTTCTGGCTGCCCTTTTATGATTTTCCCCTTTTTAAAAAGTTCTGTGTTCAATTATTGTTTCAGGGCTTCACAGATTCATGCTGCATACACTATTCCTTGTATACATGATACTTCAAAGATTGTCCCTCAAAAAATAAAAGAACAAACAGCTAAATGCTGCAAATAAACAGGCAAGGAGGAACTGAGTGAGCTCAGAAGATTGCGCCCAGGAGGACATTTAGGGAAGCAGAGAAGCCTGGGGGATGTAGTCAATAGATCACTCAGCAACTGAAGATGTTTCCAAAATGTTTCAGCCAGAGAATCACTTTAAAAGGGGATTCATTTAAAACATTTTGAGGCTGGAAATAAAACTTTTGGTGGCAAAAACAATTCAAACTTTTCTTTCCTGCCTCAAAACATTTTAAATGAATTGTGCAGAAAAGTCCAATTATTGGGGTGCTGTGTGGTTTCCGGGCTATATGGCCGTGTTCTAGCAGCATTCTTTCCTGACATTTCGCCTGCATCTTTGGCTGGCATCTTCAGAGGATCTGAAGTTGCCAGCCACAGATGCAGGCGAAACGTCAGGAGAGAATGCTGCTAGAACACGGCCATACAGCCCGGAAACCACACAGCACCCCAGTGATTCCAGCCGTGAAAGCCTTCAACAATACAAGTCCAATGATGTTTGAGAGGACATTGATTCATAGGGTTATCATGAGTCAGAAGTGAATGGATGGCTCTTAACCGCACATAGAACGCCACACAAAACAATCACATGTACAATCACATCATACATGGCAATGTTTTATCAGTTTGCATCTGGGCGGCGGCAACACTGGAGGGAGCAAACAGTTATAACTAAATGGAAGGAATGGGAAGTTGTAGTTAACTGCATGCTTCCCAATTCAGGAATGGATTTTATCAATATTCCTTGGCAAAATATAGTAGCAAGAAGTCCAGCCTGGAAAAATATAGGAGGGAAAACCTGATCACCACTAGCAGTAGCATAAGGTAATAAGGGAATCCCACAACAGCATCTCTGAGTGATATCACTGCCCATATTCTAGGAGAGAGAAAGGCGATTGATGCTGTTCAGGCTCTCCTTGTTCCAATTGGTGTAGACTTGTGGAGGCACCGAAACTGGTGTCTTATTCTTCCAGCCATGCAAACTAGAATATTCCAGCAAACTGTCTGGGAAACAATGCCTTATAGCAAAGCAAGCAAGCAATGCATCAGGAAGAAAGATAGGTTTCAGTTTTCAAAATAAGATGATGAAGCTTTCTTTTCTCTCTGTGTAACACTGATTAAAAAATGGTGAGGCCCTTTGGGAGTGATTTTTTTTTATTTGAAGGTTAAGCCAATATTGGAGAAATAAAATAAAACAAAGTCAAGTGAATCAAATGGCCCAGAGCATCACAACCACAGTCAATTGCAAGACTGTTTTGGTTACAAAATGAGCAACTGACTAATTGTGTAAATGCTGTTAATTAGCTGCGCAGGGCCCCTGACTGGGCTTTTCCCTGTAACTAATAAGAAATCAATTAGCTAATGAAGTGGCCATTAAATGCTATGCTAATCTTTGCCAGGGTATTTTTTTAATGTTTCTCCTTTTTTTCTTTCTTTATGATCCTTCCTAATTGCCACTGCCATACGGAGCTCACAGCTTTCAGCATGTCTAATGAAACATCATTATATCATAACTGGCATTCTTGGAAGAGTTAGTGGCAAATCTGCTTCCCAATTATTTTTAATTGCCAGACATACTCATAACTGGGCCCTTTTACCAATCAGTTCAGAGCCCTTCATTGTCATGTAATATACACAAAAACAATGTTTTCCTTTCCCTTGCATATGAAGGCTGGCTGTAGCATTGGCCACAATGAAGGATGTATATTGCAACCCAAACAATAAGCTGAAGCTATTCACTTTTCGCTGCCTTTGATTGGAGACTAGACATTGCCTTCCCATGGAGCAGTTAGAAACAGACAAATCTCAGCCTGAAAGTATTGCTACATAACCACTTGCTATTTCTGAGCAGCAACCTTTGCAAAGGAGAATTGTTAATATTTGCACACCCATGTTTATGCAGGACTACACCAGATGGGTGTCATCACAGGCTATTTTCTTGGGATTTTTCCCATTTCAAGCATCTCCAAGCCCAAGCACTTCCTCTCCTTGGCACTGAGCTTTTCCCTAACCCTTTTCTAACTTGCCAAAGTAGGAACTGGATTTGTCTCCCGACTCCTACACATGAAGCATGCTGGGTGATCTTGGGCTAGCCATAGTTCTCTCAGAACTCTCTCAGCCCCACCAACCTCACAAGGTAACTGTTATGGGGGAGAGGAAGGAAAGGTGTTTGTAAGCCACTTTGAGAATGAGACTTGAAGTGTCTCATTCACCTTAGCATTATTATAATAATTCACCTTAGCATTATTATATGCTAATTTAATGGCAGAAACTACCCATCTAGAAATGGTTGAAGAAGCAGCAGCTTTGTCCTTCTTAGAACCCTTAAAGCAAACAAACAAATTCTTGTCTTGTCAAATGAATTTGTAAACAGGCTGGGTAATGCCCTGGAACATATGGAACTGTGATAGCATTTTAGGTCTAAATTCTAAGCTAAGATGCAGGGCTACTTTATTAGGATGGGGCATCATGAATGGGGAGTCAAACTGAAGAGCCAATGACTCTCCTACTCAGCTGCCTGAGGTGATAGCAACCAGAGAAATGACCTTAGAAGACAAAAAATGACAAGTCAGGTGGTGCCAGTGGTTCACAAGGTTTATGCATAATTTTTGATAAGACCAAAGACAAACTCCAAACAGGCAGAAAGAGATTAAAGGGAAAAGGTTAGTTAGACCTCTCAAAAATGTTTTGGAATCAGGTGATAACATTACAGAATAAGGGCCAACAGGAATATGGCCAAACCTGTATAATTCAAGTGCAACAAATACCAAAAAAGTCACATATAAAGGAAAGGTGTCAGGACATATCATCATCATCTCAATTTATATATTACCTTTCCCATCACGGGCTCAGAACTGATTCCAACATATAAAAACATTAAAATTTATACATTTCAAAACTTATATGAGTACATTTATAAACCTAATTGGAGACTAACTAATCTTAAAATATTCCAAAACATTCTATGCAGAAGAAGAAGAAGAAGAAGAAGAAGAAGAAGAAGAAGAAGAAGAAGAAGAAAGTTGGATTTATATCCTCCCTTTCTCTCCTGTTAGGAGACTCAAAGGGGCTTACAAACTCTTTTCCCTTCCCCCCTCATCAGTGGCATGGGGGGGGGGGAATGGCACCTGGGCTCCACCCCTCCACAGCAACCAACCTGGGGAGACTCGCAAGGTTTCCTGGGAAGTGTAGTTCCTGCCAATCTGCTTTTTCAGTTGGCTGCTATTTGCAGCAGGCTGAACTCAGGTAAATGAGGAGTGCAGGGGGGGCAAGGAGGGGTGCGACTGGGCCTCAGCACAATGTGCACACGCCGCACTGTCCGGGCAGGCCTTGGTTTAGGCGGTGCACGCATGTCGTGCCGAGGCCAAGCCACACACCCATTTTCCCAGATGTGTGTGTGGGGGGGTGATTTTTCCATGGGGACACCATGGGTGTTTGTCCCTGGATATCCCTGTGGCAGCTACACCACTGCCCCTCACAACAAACACCCTGTGAGGTAGGTGGGGCTCAGAGAGCTCCAAAGAACTGTGACTAGCCCAAGGTCACCCAGCTGGCATGTATTGGAGTGCACAAACTAATCTAGTTCACCAGATGAGCCTTCCAATTAGCATCTCAATCAATAGAAAACTGATACAATAATGAGGGTTTAGACAAAGGCCTTTAGATGGTAAACCCGTAGCTGCCTCATCCATATGCCTGGTGAAACAACTCCACCTTACAGGCCCATCAATATTAAATCAGATCCCACAGGGCCCTGGTTTGTTTGTTTGTTTGTTTATATGCATTTTTGTTCCACCCTATAGCCAAAGGTCTCAGGGCGGGTCACAAAATAAGACTCACAAAAGTCATAAAATCTGATAAGCTAAAAGCAATTTCAATCTATAACAATAAAAGTTTTTAAAATGTATAAAAGCTATTAAAATTCATAAAGCCTGTTTAAAATTCATTTTATCAGAATGGGGAAACCAAATTTTCAGTTAATGGCCATGGAAAATAGATGCGTCTTGAAACTAATTGGATATCTTTTGGGCCAAAGACCACCAGCAGATTATTATTACCTGACTACAGCATTTTGGGGGGAGACATAATGAGAGTGGTGGCCCCATAGATACAATGGCCGCAGACTGCTTAGGGCTTTGAAGTAAGTATCCAATCCTTGAACCTGGTTTGGTACTTGAACCGGAGCCAGTGCAGCAAGCCCTAACGTCAAGGATGTGCCCAGCAGACAAAACTTGTCCACTTAGAATTATAAGACCTTCATGTGGAGGGATTGTGTGATGCTAGCAACCATTTGTGAATGGATGATACCCACCTGTTGAAGAAATCTGTGATGGTGTTGCTCCCTTCTGTCATATGGATGATCAACAGGTAAATGTAGCATTGGAGGGCCTATTTGCTACAATCAAGAGGCTTTGGCACAGAGAGTCATGGAACCTCTTCCCCCATACTTGTTGATGTAAAATTTTGCAGCTGTGCTATCTGTAGCAATGAGCAGACATTTCCCACTAACTGTAACTGAAAGAGGTGAAGGAGCATATCTGATCAGCCTGATTTCTAAAAGTTTTATTTGAATGCTAGACTCACATTCTGATCAGTGACCCAAACTTGCAAGGAGTTGCAGGAAGTTCCCCAATCCAATCCAATGAAGAGGAAGTGCTGTAGATCATAAGATCATGAGGAAATGTGTCTAGGTCAACAACTTTTAAATAAATTATCTTTAGATACACGCCAGTGAAGAAACCTGAGAACTCTTCCAGGTATGGACAGTTTATGACACTGGGCATCTATGTTAGGTTTGAATTATGGAACCAGTTTTGTAAACATCTAATATTCAATCTGGGTAGTAGAAGTCATGAATCTGAGTTTTTGAGTGTGGATGACCTTTTGAAATCTGTTGGTAGAAAAAACAGTGACCATGGACTGAATGGCCTTGAATTGTGATAGTGGTAAAAAAGCAAAGTTGTTCCATCAAAGGGAAGGTCTCCAACCTGGCCCTAATTTCTGGAGGTAATGAGGAAGCCCTCAGTCCAGCATGTCTCCTAAGAACCACTCCAAATATCATGGCTCTGCTGCCATTGTCCACCATATATCTGGTAGTGTTTTACTGTTGTTTTGCCAGCCTGAAACCCTCAGCAACAAAACTTTGCCCAGAATTTTTTTCCTTTGATAGGAACTCAACATACTGTGCCATGCAGTCCCAGAGGAACATCTGACAGCAGTGAAATTCAAAACTGTAAGGTCTAGAGCACCTGAAGAATATGCCTTTCTGTCTCAAGTATCTAACTTTCTCCATTCCTTATCCATTGGGAAAGAATGGGAACCAGACTTATGACAAGTGGGAAGGGCCACAGAGACCATGGGATTGGGAGTGGTGTGGTGGAATAGGAATTCTGACCCTTGTTTAATTTTATATTCTTTTAAAAAACTTTTTTGGTATAAACTTGACTGAAGGAAGGTCTGAGCCATACTCTCTTAATTATCTCTCAAATACCCTTAATTTAAGGGAGGGCAATTGGTCCCATGTCACACATGCACATTATTTATATATGCGTTTCAACAAATTTATTATCAGACTACTGCATAAGATTTCAGTGGTGTTTTTGCTTTTTATATGTTAAAGGATTGTACAGCTCATTAAAACAATAGGTCTGATAATGTTCAGTAATAAAAAATCTTATAAACAAAACAATATTTTGTACAAACCTGCTATTTTGCAAATTTATGGATTAAATTATGAAGTCATACCTCATGTAACATGTAAAGAATTATATGAGCCTGGTCTTGGCTGTGAAAGGCTTTTGCATGGGGTCCTTAGTGTTGTTTGTCCATCTTTATCGTTATTCCCTGGACAGCTGAGCCGCTGGTCTTCCTGAAGATCAACCTGCCACTGTTGAGCTACCAAGTTATTCCAGGGTGAGTAAAGGGAACACATATTTGTGCCTCCTCTCATCTGTCTAGGGAAGTCAGGACAAAATGCTCTTCCCAAAATTAAAATGTCTCTAGAATGAAGGAGCACGGCTTTAATTTGATTGGCAGAATTCTCTGTCTCTCCTCCCCTCATTCCTAATGCCATTTCAAATCCACCTGTACTGAAACACCTTAATTGACCTCTAGCAGCTGTGTGGCATAGAGAGATATTGGAGGTGGTGCTCAGTCATCACTTGCCATCCCAATAATATAACTGCGCCAACACTGTTCTTCATCTTGTTGGACATGAGACAGACAGAGTAGGGTAGGGACCTGTGAATGTAAGAGAAACCAGCAAAACATACAGGAGCACCATAAATAATGAAGCTAATTTGCACGTGTGTTCTTTACAGCCTCTTATCTGAAAGGAAGGGTTCTTAGGCTGAAGGAAGGTCAGCCTGAAAGAGGATACTCCTATTCTGTCCTCCTTGTAACAAAAAGCCCTGTGAAATAATAGCACTTTATGACGTCCCTCACCTTCTCTGGCACATCATTATATATGATGAAGGCATAACAACAACGAAAAGTTCAGCAAGAGGGGGGCAGGGAAAGCATCCTTGGTTTGTGGCAGATCTCATATTCCTTATGGGCAGAGTAATTAGGAGGGATTAATAAGAAGAATTCAATGATGTGTGAGTTCATGTAAAGAGATAGTGCTTCTGGTATGTACATCCCAAGCTTCAAAGGGCTTACAACACAGTGTTATACTTGGAGTGGGGAGAACTAGATTCAAATTTCTGTTTCGCCATGGTGTTACAGAGTGAGCTTGACTAGGTGGTCTTCCTTGATCAATAGTTTCCTTTCAACGTTGCTATGAAAGTGAACATAATAATCTCTGCAAAATATTTTGCACACTGAAAAGTATTATAGAAATTATAAATGCTAGCAAAGTTTATGATCGCTGCAATTGTTACTCATTATAAGCAAAAGAATGCAAGTAATTCAGAACTGACAGCTGAGGTTCTGTAATGCACAATGTCCTTTTAACAGACTGAACATCTAATAATGTGGTAATAGAATTATATAGAAGCTGTGATTCTAAACCGAGTTCTCTAAATATACTTGTGCTGAAGTAGATTTGATCATGGAAGGATTAAAGTTCCCCCCCTCCCTTGCCCCCCCCTTGCCCCACCTCTCTGCTTTTCAGTACAATACACAGGACATCTGTGCACAACATACGTGTGTGTGTGTGTATGTTTTAAAGAATGTTTTCAAAAGGGATTCTGTTTTGGATGAAATGCAAATTGAACTGGTTAATTCTGCACCCCTGTTTTCAGGAAATCTGCCACCAGCAGCTGCCACTGTTTCAGATGTCAGGAGGATGCAGATACACTGTGACATTTTGTTCATTAAATAAACAAACCAGGTTCATGGTAACTGCATTAGGTAGAAAGCCCCATCAATTCTCATACATTTTGTTCATGCAATGGGACGTGACAATTGTTTCTTCACTTTATAGGCACTGTACTGAAGAACGAAGGGGGGGGGGGAGGAAAACATATACTATGTAGCAACTGCGACAACACTTAGCATACAATCCTGGAAGCTGGTTTGGATTAATGAGACATATAACTTCTTGCCCAAGGCTACTTGCAATAAATATGGCTACAAACATGGCTACCTGAGCAGAAAGAGCCACTCACATTCCCTGGGTTTTCCCCACGCCTATCCTGAATACTTGCCTGGGTTGAACTTTTTCCCAGCACAGCAGAACAAAAATCTGTAGAGGAAAGGCATCCAGATTTGATTTACAAAGGAATGGTTTGTAATATGTTACTAGTTAACATATTAAAAGATTGAATACAAGCAATGTAGACAGGTTTTTTCCTTCAACTAAAAAAAAAATAAATCCAGATACAAACTATCCAAAATTTCAGAGTCACACTTCATAGGTTTTAAGTCAATGGTGAAGGTCTCATTTATTTTGATGGACCTAGCATCATGTACCTATTTTAACAAGACAATGCAAAAAAAATTTATGTTCAGTCCAAGATACGACCTACACTGGAGGACTTACAGCCCCAGTAACCGTGAAATCCTATGAAAATATACACCATTCTAAGTCCATTGGAATCAATGGGCATAGAAAGATCTATTGCTCCTTAGTACTATACTGAGGGACTGCAGTCAGGCTGGGGTAAAAATGCCTACTTGTAAGTAACCTCTCCTGAAATCAATATAACTTGTTTCATCTTAAGATGAACGAACAGGGTGAAAATGGATGAAGGACTTTACAACTCTTGTCTAACCCATCCAACTAACAGCCCTGTAAAGTGAGTCACAATAAAGCCCATTTTATAGGCAGAAAATTGTCAGATAAGTTGCAATTTTCAAAAGCCATCCAGTAAATCTGTAGCTGAAGTGGGTGTTGATTTCTATTCAGAGATAAGCAATATATTCATTGGAAGCCACTATGTATAAGCCTTGTATTAACAAGGGCTGGGTTCAAGTGACCAGGAAATCTTTTTCTCTGTTTCAAGCCTCCACTTAGGAAACCTGGCTCCTCAATTAAATATTTCAGTGTTACCCTCCACTCACACCCTTGTTAATGCAACCTAAATAATATTTTATTTAAAATGTTTGCAACATCGAAAGGACTAAACTGTTCCCAAAGTTCACAGTACTTAGTTCAAATGTCAGGGTTTTGTGATACAGGCTTGAATCTATACACCAGGTTTATTTACATTCTTTACAAGGAAGCTGCTGTTGATCAATATTCAGAGCATAAATGTTGCCCTCGTGTCTTGCATGAGAAGAAACTGTCTGGTGGGCATTAGCTCCTGAAAGCTTTACTTGGGAATGTTCAGGGGGTGTCCTTTCAACAGAAGCCCCGGGGAAGAGATGCTCACCCTGAAATAGGTAATCTCAGCTCAGTACTGATATCAGAAGGTCAGCAAATAATAGTAAAGATCTCCAAATCTGCCACTAGATGGCTGATACACACTCACATAGTCTTACAAGTGTAAAGAAGAAATGCATCTCAAACACCAAATATTGCTTTTTAACCAAACATAATTTGGACAACCAATATTATACCACAAGCCGAAGTTAGAAAATAGGACACTAAAAGGTCTACTGAATCTAATAAAGAGGCATTTCAGGTGGGAAATTCCAGGAAAAGAATACATGTATTGAAGTGTTCACTCTTCTGAAGTGAAAGGGGAAAACCCTTTACACATGAACTTTGTGGGCACAATATAATCTCCTTGTCTGCAAAAAAAAAAGGACTGGAATAATGTGGGTGTTTTAAGCACATGGTCACTAGACAAAAATAAAAACAATTGGAAGAAGGAAAACAGGCAAGCCCATGTAGGGAGTACAGAAAATAGTTAAGTTCTTCTACCCCTAAAGATCAATGGTTCTTACTAGAACTCTGATAAGAGCACAGATTCAACCAGTGCTCCACCAACTGCACAGGTTGAATTCCAGGTGAAGTTCAAGGTTCTGGTGTTAATCTTTAAGGCCTTGAGCTGTCTCAAATTGTATCTGCAGAACTGAATCACCCCATACTGTCCCCCCCCGGGGGGGGGTGCTTTGCTCAGCCAGCAGTAACCTCCTAGTAGTCCCTAGGGCCCAAGATCAGGCCCCTGCAGGATTTACTTCAATTCCACAGGGCCTGTAAGACAGAAGTGTTCCACCAGTCTTTGGGTTGAGACAACATTTTTTCCCAACTTGCTGATCTCCTGATATTTGCCCCCCCCCTTCTCCTCCCCTACTATGGTAAATGTGAATTATAAATGTGGAGGAATATACAATGGCCTTTATTGAAACTTTAAATTTGTTAGTCATCATCAGCAGATATATGATGGTTAATCTGATTTTAATATTTGGAGATTGCTAGTGCATATTGCTGTCATTGAATTGCACAATTGTTTTTTATATATATTTACCTATATATTTAAGCCATTGAGTCCAGCCTTTGGCTGGGAAGAGTGAAATAGTAAATTTAATAAAATAAAATAAAAAATCAAGCAACTTAAACTGTTTTTTGAAAGGAATTTTTGCATTGTAAAAGATAAGCGTGGCATGAAAAAGGGGATCCTATCATCTTATTTTAGCCTAAAATAGGAAAATGTAATCAAGAGACTATTTAGGAATCATGCATCAGAAGTCTCCCATGGCTTATCACAAAATGCTAGTCCTTAGAATAATTTCTGATCTTATTTGATTTTTCCTGTATTCAGTCTTCTGTGGTGATTGAATAATGCTGAACAACTTAGGCTAAAATAGTCTAATCAGTAACCTCAGACTACTAAGAAAAAATGAATACTGATCCTCTATAAATGCCATGGAATAGGATTATATCTGCCTTAATCTTACAGCACCATGTTATAATTTATGGAGCAGAAAAAAATATCCCCAGGGAGTGCCTTAAAGCCACACCACCTGTCCTTTTGCTAATAGTCCAGCGAGGCTTTTTCATGATCAGAAACAGAACGAGCCTGTTTCACCACCAGCAATATATTTCAGATGGGTATACAAGCAGTCACAATGACTAGAGCAGCCAACCAATTAAAGAGTGATTAATCCTCTGCATTGTACTTAATCAATTATCAATTAAATTTCAATAAATGTGCATGGCACCACTAACTCCATAATAAGTGTCTTTTTCAGATGTTGAAGGGAGGGTTGGCTGCACAAACGTACTCCTGTTAGAAGTAAAGTCCCTCTTTAATATTTTTCATCCTCGTTTTCTTCTGCAGCACACAGAATCAAAAATAAAGAAGTGTGTTCTGAGCTGTCAACTCATCCCGTTAAAATTTGCCTCCACTAACAAAATCATTAGAGTAAAACCTTTCTATTAAATGCATTTAGCCTCAAAACTTGTCTGATGGTGCCTATCCATTTCTTACACAGTGGAACAGACTTGTTTTTTTAAACAATCAACACTGAAATTTGTCAGCACTGGAGAGAAAAAGAGACAATGCAATATAGGTGAACCTGCCAGTTCCTCCCAGCATGTAAGATAACCAGGACCATGAAAGCCATTTTTGGGCTGATGTTCTCTTTCATTGAAGATTAAGCCCCCATTTGTTTTCAAGCATTTGATATATCATTCATAATGATCCTCAGAACCAAAGTTGTCTTCCTGACAGCAAGTGCCAAGAATGATTATACACATCGTGCCAGAGATCCTCACCTTGATCCAGCTTTTTCCTGGAATCCAATCATTGTCAAGCAAGACAGGAGGCCAGCAGCCAACAGCCGAGAGCATCAGAGCCAAACACCTTTCTGCAGCCCTTCACTTAAAATAACTCTACAGAACCAATCATAAACAAGAAAATAAACCCCTATTCTCAGTAACAAAAACTGACAAAGGTGGTTTGTTTACATAATTAGGAATGGATTTAATCTCTCCCCCCTCCATCTTTTGTTCTGTGATGACTTTATAGAGTATGTTATAAATGTATAAATAACATGGGATTATCTCTCTGTGGATCAAATTGTGGGCTAGAGCACAAGATATATGTTTGTGAGAGTGAGTGACTGATAAACACACATGAACACAGGATAAAAATATTTTACAGACAAAGATATTTCCAAAAATAGTGTTAATGTACAGCTTTAGTTTCTCAAGCATGTTTGTGCTCCTCTGTGACTACTTCTATTGCATAAACAATTCATTAAAAGTTAATTAAAAGGTGAAGTTCAAAATGCAGTTTCCTTTAGTTAATCCTCCTAAGACAGCTTGGTATGGCAGAAACGTATCTATTAGGCTGATATTAGAAAACAAAAGGGCAAATTGTCTAATTAAGAGGTTGGTGTTTACAACAGAGGTTTTCTGGCTGGCAAGAGTGCATTCAAATTAATTTAAATTCAGTTTAGATTCCCTCTGCCTAACCTGTGCATAGGTAATTTCCAGATGACACCATTTTATATACCAGAATTCTCCTCTTGCCTAATAATCTGTCAGTTTGTTCTTTTGTTTAGCATCCACTGGTGGAATGTGCTGATTCAAGTGGTCTTAAATATTCCCACTGAATTTATAAAAGGGAAGTCACCCTGACACTAGCCACACATGACTGAAAGTTGGGGGATTTGGGTTCAAATTATTGCTCTGCCATAGGTTCATTCTGTGGTCTTCAGCTAGTCATTTTCTTTCATTCACAAGGTTGTTAAAAGGAGGGGGAAAGTGATGACTGCAAAGCACCTCAGAAATTAAGTTGTGAATGAAATAGTAAGAGTTACCAGCAAATGTAAGACAGTGTCCAATAGTAAAAATGCAATGTGAGAAGTTTTCATTTTATGTGTATAATAGCAAATTATTATTGCATATTGTTATGAATACAAGTGATTTGTATGTGATACAATGAGAAATTACATTGTATCTGTGAAAAGATGGACAGGAGAAGCAGATCACTAATTAACATGAATTAATATCAAGACTAGATGCACCAGGAGACAAATCTAGTTTCAAGAAGGAGAAGAGTTTGGATTTATACCCCCTTTCTCTCCTGTAAGGAGACTCAAAAGGGGCTTACAATCTCCTTTCCCTGCCCCCCCCCCACACACACACACACACAACAAACACCCTGTAAGGGTGGGACTGAGAGAGCTCTGAAGAGCTGTGACCAGAGGCAGAGCGAGGGGAAACTGCGGCTGGGGCCACTTGTGCTCTGTGCCCCTGCTACAGCATTGCCTGCTCCTGCTCCACCATGCGCTGGAATGCCCTGGAATGCCCTGGAACGCCCCCACCACAGCCCAGCCACGCTTCCACCGCTGCTCCGTCCAGAGCGTTGCACCCCCCCTTTCCCCGTCCTGTGGATGCTACGCCACTGGCTGTGACTCGCCCAAGGTCACTCAGCTGGTGTGTGTTGGAGTGCACAGGTTAATCTAGTTCCCCAGATAAGCCTCCACAGCTCAAGTGGCAGAGTGAGGAATCAAACCCGGTTCTCCAGATTAAAGTGCACCTGCTCTTAATCAGTACACCACTGCTGCATAAGTGGATTTGCCAAGAACCAATAAGTTCCATAGGATCATTTTAAAAAAGATGTATGCTTAGAAGTATTGAAGTGAAACTGAAGTGATGCGAGATGAAGTTCTAGACCTATTGGGAAAATTAAAAACTCATAAGTCTCTAGGTCCTAAATTCAGCCATCAGAAGGCTGGAGAATAGCAAATGTTCAACCAATTTTTAAGAAGCCATCCAGAAGGGGACCAGAAAATTATAGTCCAGTTACCCTAGCATCTGTCCTAGGCAAATTAGTTGAAACTGTAATCAACGATGACATTATTAGTCCCATAGAGGAACAAACCCTGTAGAGGGAAAATCAGTATGACTCCTGAAAAATGAAGTCCTGCCTAATCATTTAGAGTTCTTTGAAAAAGTGAACAAGCATGTAGACAAGTGGTAAACATCCTCCTTCAGGGGAGGCGATATACAAATCGAATAATACAATACAATACACTTCCCCAAAGATTCCTGACTAAATTCTGAAGACATGGGATAAGATGACAAATTCTCTTGTAGATTAAAAAATGATGTTTCATCTCTAGGCTAGCAATTAAAACAAACTTCAGTTCTGGCACTAATGTAATTTGGGGAAAAAATCCACTTATGCAGTTTATACATAACTCATCTGATTTAAATTTGCAGAGAGATAAATTTAAGCCATGAGCCATAGGTAAATATGGCTGAGGAGACAACATAACACAGTTCTGTTCTGTTTTGTTTTCTAAGTTCTAGTCAACAGATATTTTTCTTGATGTGATCCTTCAGTAAATTACTGTGCCTATATGAGCCCAGGTAGTGTTAAATGGCTCATACATATGAAGAAACACATAGGCACAGTGTTGGCATAGTTATATTCTGAGTCATGGGATCCCATTGTATGGGCACACACATGCACCTGTTTCAAACAATTCTAATGTGAGAACCTTTCCACTTTCTCGCTGCTCTCAAAATCAGGACTTGCATATCACAATGAGTAAACAACAAATATGAAACTGGGAGCAGTTTCTTTGGTACAGACCTATTTCTTGGGTTTTTATGTTTGCTTTGGTGATGTGATGGGAGGTTTATTTCTGCTAATGAGATGCAGATTGCAAGGCTTTCAATCCTTGACAAATCTCAGCTCCCTTACTATGCCTCCCTCAAACAGATCCACACCAAAAGTTCACAACCATCTACCCCAGCAACCATCTACCACAGTTTCTTAGTACCGTAACCTTCAGCATCAGGGCATTTAGCTCTCCAGCTGCTGCAGAGGGAGGAAACTAACACCCTCATAATATAGCATCATATATTTTTCATTTTTTGTTCTGGTGAGGGACATGCAACACAAGCTTGTTTTCAATACTATGAAGGTAAAATAAGAATGAAAATTTGACCAAGAGGCATTACCCTTTGGCTTTGGATTTTTTTTCTCATTACCAAGGTGCTGAAGTAGAACATCTAAATTACTGTAAACAGAACACTAAAATTGAAGATGAGTTGCTGGGGAGCCCATACTATGGCGTTTATGCCCTGCTTTTGCACTCCCTGGAAGAATCTGATGAGCTATTACAGTTGGCAACAGCATGCTGGACCCAGGGACTGATTCACCCCAACTTTTATAGTACATAGCTGGGGCTCAGGGGAATATGATCTGCTTGGCATGCAGGTCTCCAGTCAAAAGGATCGTGCAGTAGATGATGTGAAAGACCTCCATGTGAGAACTTGGAGACCTGTTGTCAGTCAGAGAAGGCAATAATGAGTTTGATAGACCAATGTTCTGACAGTATAAGACAGCTTCATGTGCTCAAGAAGGGTGCTACTGAGTGTATGCAGAATACTGTCAAAGACAATTTAACCCCCTAACATTTGCAGAGTGTTGTTGTCTGTAGTGTGACTGTCAAACCAGCATTGGCTAGAATAAATGTGATGGAATCCATGTGAATTAAGGTGGTGTAATTGCCAGCCAGACATTTCATTGATGGAAAAGCAAATACTTTGAGATCCAGTGGTGAGATGAACACACAGCATTGGAGTTGGTACAGGGCGACCTGGCTTCAGATTCTAGTCCTCACATCCAGTGGATGAAATATAGCACAATCAACAATTGCGGGGGTGGGAGTGGGAGTGGAGGATGGTGAAAGCAAGCGCAAATGCCACTTGCTCCAGTCCAGGGCAAATATGCTGGTGAGTGGTATGGGAACACCATGGAAGGTCACTGGGGCAGCTGCAACAGGGACACAGCCCAGGCATAGGAGCTTGCATTTGTGCCAAAGGGTAATGGCTAGGGTTGATCCTTTCCCAGTAAAGAATTTTGATACGCCCTAACCATGACTTGTCAACTCTCTAGGAACAGAATGGCAGGGAGGGAAGAGACCAAGCACTACGATGGTCAAGTCAGGGGTAGCCAATCGGGGTCCCTATTTGGAGAATCCCCCCCCCCAAAGGCCCTGGCAGAGGCTGCCATTCCCTCAGAAACCACAGGCTAACCTCCAAGGGGCAGTTCTGGACTGGGAAGCAAATGGATTAGTCTGGAAAGGGGAGGGGTCCAAGGGGGTATGGTGTTGAGGTAACAGCTGTTAACACCCAGACAACACCCTGCAGCCTCCGGGGCCCCACAGAAAGGAGGGAAATGGTGCAAAGCCACTATACATGACATCTCTCCTGGAGACCATCCAAAGAACTCCACCCCTACCAAGGCCACACAATCCCCTGTAACCCTACCCTTCATACCCTACCTTATGGAAACATGGATTTTATATGATTTTTCATACAGTATATGTATTTGATAAATGCTAACAGCCATATATGTGTGGAGCAGAGGTCCAAGCTAAAAACAGGCCAACTCTGCAAAAGGAGATCTGCCAGCACACCAATGAAAGGGTTAATGCACTCAGCACCTCTAAAGGTCTCATGGACTGTATCTTGAATACCACATCTTGCCATGGCTGCAGCTATGCAAATAATACAGGAACACCCTGCCCTGAGATTGTGGTATCTCTTTGCCTCTCGCAACCATCAACATTTACAATCGTTCCCTCCCTGATCCACTCAAAGCCTCAGCCAAATTTAAATAACATATCTGGACAGAGAGTCCTAAAAGAAACTCTGACCAAGCCATTCAAGGCTACTTCCTGATCCAATCACAAGACAATTAGTCCTACTGTCCCAACATTTAGAAGAAAATAGATGAGCCATTAATCAGCTCAACCCAGCATGGAAACCCAGAAAATCCAGGATTAGAAACTTACTTGCTCCCACCTCAAACAATGCTATGGGGTATAAAAGTACAGCACACCCCAAGTTCTTGCTGGCTCTACTCTAGTGCTAGCTCCTAGCCAGCTTGGTGGCTCTCCAAGCTCGCCCAAGAGCAGGTCCTGCTGCTGCTGGCTCCAGCTGCTGCTGGCCATTTGAATTCTTGCCTTCTTCAAGAACTTCTCAGCTGAATTTGGTAACGTATAAACCCCTGCTGTTCCCTTCCCAATCTTTCATCCAAACCTAATTTCCCACCCTTTTTATATCTTAGGAACTGTGTGTGTAAGCTTCTCTATGTCTCACTGTATGAATGTGCTGAACCAAAAACTTATAAAAGTATTTAAATTCAATTTGGTCTATTTTGTATTCTCTGTGGAATGTTTCAAGCCATATTTCTGGTATAGTTGTTCTAAAGATCCCACCGCTAGCCTACCTCTCACTGCCAAGCCGAGTTATTCCCCATCGCCATTTTTAAAACATTTTAACTGTTGAGCTAGCGTAACACCCCTCTCATCAGTTGTTGTAGGAATTAGTATGTGGGGAGGATAACCCTCTCTGGCCCATGTGGCTGGATCATTGTAGCTGGGGCAACAGGAAAGTGGCAGCCTGCAGACTCTGGTCCATGGCAGGGAGGGGGGCTGTCTGCAAATGCACTGGGGCATCACCAGTGACCACTCTGCCCCAGAGGATATCACCAACAGAGATGACAACATCATTCCAGGCACAGCCAAACAGGGATTCAGTTTTTTTTCTGAGCATGGGGTTGAGACTCCCAGGTGGTGGGAGCCATTGTTTTGCACAGTGTTAAACTCTCTTCCACCAGCACTTTTGGCCTCTGCCACAGCCCTGTGGGGCACCAACAGTGTTTACAGCCTCTCTTGCCACCCCTACCCAGTAACTCTATGTAAATTGGATGCCCATCTTTGGTGGATGTTCCAAGCTCTGGAGGTAACATTTGGGGGTGTTGGAACACTGTTGGTGGGTGTTTCAAGCTCTGGGGGCACTCCAGCTGATGGACAATGACAAACACCATACCCATTCCTCTATGCGAGTGACCCCAAGTAGGGTGGGAACCCAGGGAGTTACTGTCGAGGGCTTACTGCCACTGTCTGCCCTGACCAGCCTTAATTAAAGGGGGATGAATTGATAGCACCACCCAGCAGTCTCTTATGGTCATCACAGGTGCTCAGCATAGAAAAACTGCATGGTGGACAATGGTGGTTGTGAGAATAGTAGTGAGAGGCCCAGGTGAGGCCGCCAAGCACAAAGGTGATATTGCTGCTCTGGTGACCAGTTTAACCTACCTACTCCCAGGGGCTCCCCCATAAATCTGCATATGGGGCAGCTATCATTGAAACTCACTGATCTGGGAGGTCCAGGAATAATGGGTGCCAACCCATGGCCTTAGGACACCTGGACAGAGCAGGGGAGTGCACAGTAACCTCAGGTGGCCACAGTAACCTCAGGAGATGCAAGATCCCATGCAGTGGCAGGCACAGCTATCATGGCTCTCAGCATGATCTGAGCTTGGAACCACCACCACCACCATGTGACTGCTACTATCATCCAAATGCTTCCTACATCTTCTCCCAGTCAAGGTGGCCCTGGAGGTTCTGCCCCAACACCACCCTGGGCTGACTTCTGCCACTCCCGCCTCACCTAATCTTCTGCCCCCTTGCTGACTGTAGGCCAGTCTGTCCAGTCCCCTATGCACTGGTACTCCTGTGCTGCAGACCCTTTTTTTGAACCAGAACTGACTGCGGTGCAGCTAACCACTTAGGAGGTGGCTAAGCTATGCCGTTGCAGTGCCGTCCCCAGCTGCAATGCAGCTTTGCACCCACCCACACCCCCCAGATTGTGCTGTCCTTTTCCTTTTTCTCAACTATGCAACTTTAAATTTCAGGGGATTCACAAAACTAAATGTTCCTCTTGAAAAATAAATTCTCTACCAGTAGAAAAGTAGACATTCAGAAAGCACCTACCATTCTGACATGCTAGCATTCTATGTGCAGGGAATTGTTTCTTTAGATAGTATAGTTAGGTGAACCACAGGAATGTTACCACTCAAGATGCTGTTTGTAGTCGTTGGATCAACTGCAAAGCTCAGGAAAGCTTTTGCAAATGCAGACAACTAAAATATTAGGATAATAAATGAACAGAAGCAGAAGCTTCACACTCCCCGGGCCTTGATTTTCACAGGTTGTGTGTTGACTGAAATCACTATCTGGGAGTCACAAGCAGGGTCAGGGGATGGGATCCTTTTCTTGAGTCTACACATTGATTATCTTCAGATTTCTGTCATCTGTGTGGGGCTTGGGTCCCAGTCTAGCCTTCTTCACAGAGCTGTTGTAAAGGGAGGGGATAAACTGCATGAATCTAGGACAGAATGCCTTATTATGTGATAAGTGGTTAAGTAGATGAAGCTTTCTTATACTGTTTAACCTCCTCTGAACAAAATTCACATGCGCATACAAAGAACACAAAGAAGAGCTTAAAAATCACTCTGACAGCCAGTTATTCTGATTAGCTCCTCATATATGTTAGGTTCCTGTTATAAATGTAAAATTGAAATTAGTATTTTATTGTTGATTTGTATGCCATGCCTATATTGTCCTAAATATAAGAATGTTGCATCAATAAATTAAACAATTTAATTTAATACATTAATAAAATTAATGTTTTGCTTTAGGATGATATAATAGTCACTTTTGCCTCGCTTCAACAGGAATAATACTAAGGAGGAACTGGATAAACCGCATCATCTCTTACTTTTTCTTATTTTACTTTTTCTTTATTTGCAATCCGGTATTGCCATATAAAATACAAATGTTGTAGTTTTTTTTAAACTTTGGGTTTTTTAGGAGAAAGCCTGGTTTATACATCTAAAACAAATGCAATAAATAAATAAATAAATAAATAATACATGGCTTCCAGTTCTTTTAAAACTGTTCTTTGTTATTTCAAAAGCCACAGGATATCTTCTCCATTAAATATGTTGGTCTTTATGTGTGAAACTCCCTGTGCATTGAGGTGATAATATACCCCATAATTAGGAACTGCTTAATGCTCTTGATTTCGCTTTTTAATAGAAGAGTTACAAGCACTCTGGCTGTGAACAAAGCAGTATTAAAATCCCTGGCCAGTAGAGCAGTAAGTGGCTTTTTAATTTGTTAAACTGGTTGCAGCTTTCCTTACCAAACTGCATTTGCTTTTCCCTTTCACACCACCAATTACATTATGACTACCTCACCAACAATCTAGGACAGCAAGCACTGAGAGTTGGTCAATAATTTTGTAGGACATTTTGAAAGAATTTTGCACAAAATCTGTAAGGGCTATGGATTTCACTTTTATTTATTTATTTATTTATTTATTACATTTCTATACTGGCCTCCCCCGAAGGGCTCAGGGCGGTGAACATGAATATACAAATAGAGCACAAAATAAAATCAATAAATCTCAAATCATTAAATAAATCATAATAAATGGTTCTCTAGTCTTTGAATCATTAAAACCCCATTAAAAGCAGCGTATTAATATCAAATACAATAAATAATACAATAAAAGGCAACCTACTAACCAATCCCCTAAAAGAGAGGAGGGACGGCAGGATCCATAGATGTTAACAACTCTTCTTTTGCGAAGAGTTCAATAAAATTGTTTCTGGTAAGGAATGTTAAGTTCTCTACACTAATCACCAAAAGCCTTCTGAACAATTGAAATGCCTTCATATAAATTATTCACAAAACCAGAAGTATCTAGGTGTCAATCATGAGGTGATTTTTTTTCTCTTGAAAAACTTTTTTTTAATGAATCCATTCCCTTCCTTTATTAAATCCAAAAAATAGCCAGCTGGGTCAGTGTTTACAACAGAAACTGAAAACAATTCTCCCCTTGTTTCCATAGTTATCATGAGGTATCAGCCCAATGTTGAATTAGACAAATCATTGGACTACAATATTAAAAGACCATTCTCTATTTTTCATTCTCTGTTTCGTACTCCCAGTTTTCCAAAAGAGTAGGAAGTTCCAAGACAACTTTCCAGGACAGTTTTCCTTCAGGTCAAGTGAATATTGAGGGCTTCAATGGAGTTTTCCAATATGTGATGATTTGTCAGGGAAAAAAGGTGAGAGGTTGAGCTGTTCATGAGTAAATGGATATAGGCAGGCAGTGTTAATCCCTAAATAACCACACCACCCTTGAAACTTCAAGATGTCTTCTGCAAGACAGTTTTGAAAACCTTGAACTGTTCTCTTTTTTTTTCCTCTGGTCACATTCCCATTGATTTTTAAACTTTTCCTGACACATTTCTTTTACCAGAAAAAAATCCACACTGGCCTTTTTCAGCCCTCTCTGCTCCCTTAAGCCAATAGGGTTAAAAGTACTACCTGAAATTTTAGACAAAAGAGAGTTTTCATAGTCTGCTTTTCCCCACCACTGTCTCCTCCTTCTCACCCAGCTAATGGTTTAAAAAAAACAGCTTTGGAAAGGTTTGAGCAAACAGATGGAAGGAGGAGAGGAATTGCTTGACCTTTTCTCATATATTTTTCCTAATTAAAATCCTACTAAAGTCACAAACTTCAGCTGAAAAATTCCTGGAGATTTAGGACGGATGCTGGGGAAAGTGGGATTTGGGCAGGGGAGAGATCTCAGCTGGGGACAGGGTTCTAATAAGTTTTTGCCCTCATCTGAAAGGAGTTGAGCTGGAATTGTGAAACATGCACGGTATGTTGTCCCATGTCTTGTCAACTTACGTTGTACCGTTTATCTTTTGGGGTTGAAGCATTTGAGAATTAGACTTGCCGGAAGGAGAAACACCATAGCAAACTGACCAAATATGTTTTGTTGTTGATGGACAATGCTCCCACTCAAACCTGAGGAGACTAGTGTGTAAAACAGTGTAGTTACCAACTCTTGCTTCACCTTCCTTTATTTACTCAACCTGGCACCTTTATTAGTAACAAGCCTTTATTGGCATAAAGCAACCTGGCACCTACCGACTTCTTCTTCCCCAAAATGGAGTCATGTGGGATTGGTGTTTATGTTTTGATGAAGAGGTTACTTTAGCTGCATAACAGTGATTCACAAGTCAGGGTGAGTTGTGAAGATGGGCTGTGAAAGCTGAAAATTTGGTTGGATAAATGTGTGATCTACCAAGGGGGCAAGAACTAAGAAATGCCACAAGTTTCATGATTCCAGCTCAACTCCTTCTACAGGAGGGCAAAAACTGATAGGCCCTCATATATAGACTATCCTCGAAAGTAGCCATTTCGTCCAAAGGAACTCCATAGTTCAGAGATCAATTACAATTTCAAGAGATCTCCAGGACCCACAAGGAGGTTGATAACCCTATTTTTGTCACCACTGAAAATACAAGTCCTGGGTTTTATTCTATCACAACTTCTCTGCTCAGTTCACTTTGCATTGAGTTTCCTGGGCCTTCCACAGTCTTTATTTTTCTGTATTCTGCTTTTTTTTAAAAAAAAAGTGTACTTGAAGACATATTTTACATTGATATTCCACATGATATTTGATATGGTCTCATTGAATGAACACTGCATTCATACACTGTTTCCGAAGATTGGGAGGGGGGGCATGTTTGAAGTGCAGAAAGTACAGGAAGATCCCCAGCCTGCACAATCTAGAGGGGGCTATATTACTAGTTTGGAATCAAGTGATATATTAAACTCTAAATGAAACGAATATTAAAATAATCATTTTGTAGTCAGTAAAATGAGAGATTTGAGGGTGAAAGAACTTTATTGTGTCCATTTCAGGTAAGCTTTTACATGTGGGCATTTACATTGGTTCTGGCCACACACTGTTTCAGTTTATCACCTGATTTCTGCATGATTTTTTTCGGCCTTTAATTTTCACTTTTCTCCCCGATATTTCTCAATTCCCCCCCCCCTTTTTAGACTACTTTTACCCCAGTCTTTTTCTGAAAGCTGATTTTGAATTGCCTTTTCCCTCATTATTAACATTTCTGCTGATATTTCTTTGTCCCACACACTGCCACCCATTTTTCAAATGGTAGACAGTCATCATTGCCAAACCATAACCTCCCCTCTCCAAAGATGTGGGCCGTTTCCACACGGCCACGCTGCGGGGGTGCATTGGCATAAACAACGCCGACACGCACCCCCGAGACCGTTCCTTACCATCCCCTCTGGCCTTCTGGCGCATTGCACAGGCCAGGGGACACGCCCACCTGCCCTGGTTCGGAAGTGAGGTACGGAAGCAGCGTCTTCGCACCGCTCGGGGGTTGCGAGGCCGGTGCTGCTGCGATGCAGCAGCGGTGGCCGTGCGAACCCCACCCCAAGGATGCTGTAAAAAAATTAACTGTCTTCACAACTGTGAAAATGCAGACGAAGGGCAGACCTGCAGAAGAACAGTGCCCAGACCAATGCTTGTGGATCAACTGCCAAGAAAATCAGGAGTGAGTTTAGCATGCAGAGAGGTTCTGTCTCTTGCTGATATGGGGACATATCAAATTCAGTTGAGAATTTTATGAGCATGCCTACTTTTGCATGATTCCCTGCTCCTTCAGCCACGTCTTCCCACAAATGCTGCACAACCCTTCTTTTCCTTAGACCTTCACTGTTATGGCTTTTGATCCCTCAGTCCTCTTGGCTAATCTGCTCTCATCTCTGCAGAATATCTAGCTCGCCTGCTGTGCTCTGGTGCCACGCTGGAAGATCAGGGTGTTTTCAAATACTGCTAATATGCTAACAAGTTTATGTATAAAGTTAATTTTTCAATGTCTTGGTCCAGCCTGTGTTCCCATTGTCAGTTTACATTGTCTGCTTTCCCTCCCATTTCTTTCAGGTCTTGTTTCTTTTTTTCTTTTTTTTTAAAGAGCTCTGGGTATACTCCATGAAATTCAGGCAGCATGTTGGTAGACCTGTTATTCATCATAGCAACTCTTTGAATCTGGCATGCACCAGATGGACAATATTCCATTGCCAAAAAAGAATACTGTCAATCTTTGTTGTTAATAATCAGCAAATCGGGATTATGAAAGACTGTATGTGTGTGCACTAACAGATCTGCATATGTACATTGATATGTACATGCTGGTTAAACTTTAACAACCTGACAATTATACCTTCTGGAAATATATACAGCACATTCAAGTGCACTGGTTATCATAGATGTTGGGGAGAATTATATATAATATATGCCAGTGTATTTTAAAAAACGCAGGATCAGTGTATCTTTTTAAAAGAAAGTTTCCATCTCTTCCCCCCCCCTCCCCCAACTATTCCTTCCCCCCTGTTGCCAGTTAAAATGAACTGTCAGAGCCTGGATAAAGATACAAACAGGATTGCATACCTTACCAAGGCTACAGCGACTGGTAGACTTTGATCTAATTCTATTTGCTGCTTTATGATGCATGGAGCTGTCAGATAAAGAGGTGTTCAAAAAAAAATCCACCCAAGCTGTCAGGCCTGACAAGCCCTGTGATGGATTACAGAGAAAACAAAAAGGTTATCACTTTAACCACAAACATTTATATCTTTTTTTATATATAAGGGTACCTCAATCAATGTGTAGCTACTAGGGTGCAGGTTGTTGTGAAGCCTGTAGGAACATAGATCTGGTGACACATGTTGAAACAGCATTTTAAAAATACAACATGCCTAGCTGGCACTAATATGATGCTGACATGGTGTAGTCATGCTTGCTCAGATCAAAGAAGGGAACCTCAGAGTTGTCAATGGAACAAAGACTTTCTCTGAAGAAAAGTGTTCCATTTGCCCCCTGCCCCCATCTTTCCAAAAGTAAATATAGTCACCTCAGCACAAGAAGACCCTCACTCAAACAAGGTCAGCCTTTTAAATATGATCATATGATTAATTTATACAGCATAACATTCAGCGTGCAGCAAAAACATTGTTAGCTATTGATGTTGTGTAATTTGAATTTGATTTTTGCCTACTGACTTTAATGAACTTATAAGGGTGTTACTGTTTTGCACTGTCATTCAACATATCTCAGTTCCATAGCCAAGAACAGCATGCACTGATTCTTATTCCACCACATAGACCACTGCTGATCCTAATTTCTGGCACACCAGAAAACTTCCGATTGCATTTGTGGCTCAAAATCAATGAAAAAGTTATTTTTTTGAATTTTACAAAATCAATATCTGCCCTCACAAAGGCCACCAAGGCAGCTAACAAATGAAAACCATTAGAAATTAAAACCATTAGAACCAACTTAAGCAATCTTTGGAGCACTGTCCTTTTAAGAAAATCATAGAGACACCCCACCCGAGCGACAGCTTCCCTGAAGCCAAGCCTCAGAACCTGTGGTGAAAGGAAAAGATGAGTGAGGGGAACGATTGACGGTGGTGGCGGTGCAGCGGCGGCAGGCAGTGGCAGTGAGGCAGTGGGCAAGAGCCTGCTGGGCACCCCACAGGCATGCACCTGGCATCATGGGTGGCCCCGGCTCTTCCTGCCCCCGCCTGCTCTGGCGTTTCCTTGCTTGCAAGCAAGGAAACACCCCAAAACAAGTGAATGCTCTGTCTGGCACTTCCTTGCTTGCAAGCAAGGAAATGCCAGAGCAGCCATGGGCTGGGGCTGCTGTGGGGATCCGGGAGGTGGCGGGGGGGAGAGAGAGATCCAGTGGGGAGCAGGCACCCTGGCTCTTCCCTGCCCCCACGTGCTTTGGAGTTTCCTTGCTTGTGAGCAAGGAAACATCAAAGCAGTCGTTTGCTTTTTGGGTTTCCTTACTTGCAAGCAAGGAAACCCCAAAAGCAGGCGAATGCTCTGTCTGGCACTTCCTTGCTTGCAAGCAAGGAAATGCCAGAGCAGCCAAGGGCTGGGGCTGCTGTGGGGATCCAGGAGACGGGGTGGGGAGCAATCCGGTGTGGAGCAGGTGCCCCGGCTCTTCCCTGCCCCCACCTGCTTTGGAGTTACCACCCTAGACTTATATACGAGTCAATAAGTTTTCCCAGTTTTTGGTGGTAACATTAGGTGCCTCAATTTATACACGGGTCGACTTATACACGAGTATATACAGTATATAGTTCCAGATGGCTATAAGCAACAGTTTTGTTTTTATACAGTTGAACTTGCCATTTCGTTTCCTGTGGCAGCATGGAGCCAAAAAATGGTGGATGCAACTTTATAAAAATGCAAGTGTTGTTAATAGCCATCTGGAGCAATATAAATACTCTTTTATCAAAGTGCTATGTTTAACAATGCAGAAGATAATAGTTTTGATGAAGCTGGCACTTGAATAAGATTCTCTAAAACTAAAAGAAAATCTGTACTTCTTTGCCATGAGGGGCATACACATTTGACACAATTTAGGTCTAGTGGTAGAAGTACTTACATACACAAACAGTACACCGTGCTATGTTTTCATATCAGCCATTTATGCAGGCTTCTGTTGGAAAAGTCAGGGAGAAATATGGCTTCCGAAAAGGAACTATTTTATGCATGGAAATCTGATTTAAATGCAATAGTAGATGATTAAGAGGAACTTATCCATACGGTGGTGGATATTATTGAAACTAGGGCATTTTGCCTGCACGTGCACAAAGTACATAAAGATCCGTAACTTGGGGCAGGCACTGCACTAATGCACTGGCCCTGCATATAGAACAGAAGAGAGCATAGTTTAAATGGAATGTTGGGCAGAAGGAATGCCACGTGAATAAATTCTCTTGTCTACCCAATGCTAACTGTGGACTCATTGGCTGTAATACAGTGAGAATCCAGCTAGCTAGAGCATAGACTGATGTGAAGCATATGATATTACTTATAGAGGCATGAAAGCAATTGGCTTTAAAATCAGACACTTTAATGCAAAGAATGATAGGGTTACCAGAGGTTAAAGACAGGCTGTGTGTGTGTGTGTGCGTGCGTGCGTGCGTGCGTGCGTGTGTGTGTTTAATGTGCAACCCGCTCCCCAAACTAAACAAAAAATTTGGAGACATTTTGGGTTGTTTTTTATTTCTACCCCTGCTACAACTTGAAATGGTGAAAAACAGCTTGCCCTCTAAAACAACTGCAGATGAAAAAATGGAATACGACATCTTAATCATTCAGCATAAAGAAGAGACATTCAACACAAAGTAACATTTGGATTGTGGTTTTTTGTGCCTCAGGATAATGTCACTGAGAGGTGAAGTATATGTTCAGAAATATCTGATGTTCGGCAGTTCCTAACTGGGGTGCAAGATATGAATCAGAAGTCTGATTGCTTCTCTGGTTCAAAATGTCCCCTTCTATCAGAGGAAGGTTATACACTGACTATGCTAGTTTTCTCTGTGTGGGGAGTTCTTTGTCTACATGCAGAACCATCCAAACAGCAGATTCCCTCCCCAATTTTTTTTGAAAATGATTGTGAAATACACAAGGAGGGGTGTACCTTGTGATATTTCTGAACATGGAATTCAGTTCCAATACAAAGTCATTCATAATGAGCCCCCTGAGGGAGGGCAGTTCATAAATACAATGAATGAATGAATGAATGAATGAATGAATGAATGAATGAATGAATGAATGAATGAATGATTTGGATGTGTTATTCAAGACCCGATCATTTTACTACTCAAATCAATTGCGAAACGCCTATTCTTTCCCATGAGGAGCTACAGGCCATTCTGAAATAGAATAATTACGTTACATTTTGTTACAGCTATGAGTTTATCAATACACAAAATGATAGGTTTCTCTACTGTCTTGTGTGCCCATTGGACCGCTCTAGAAGAAACTGGCCTTGTACCCAGTTGAGTCTAACAGGTATTGGTTGTTTGCAGAAGCCCACTTTGTGGCAAGATCCTGGAGCAATTGGAATTGCTCAGATACAGATTTTTCCACGGGAAATTAATTATCTGAACCCATTGGTTCAGTATTAGTCCCAGATTCATAACAGAAACTACCTTTTTTGCTCTGGAGAAGATGTTGGCCAAGAGAGAGTCCAAAAATGCAATCACATTGATTTATTTGCAGCATTTGATTGAATGGCCAAGGCAGCCTTCTGAATTTGCTGGTAAGGATGAGTGCTGGGAGAACTTTGTTCCAGAGGTTTGCCTGTTGCCTATTCATCTAATATGTTTCAATCCCACCATTTCTCTAGGAGGCCTAGAGAAGCATACATGATTCCCATTTTATCTTCACTACAACAGTGAGGAGGATTAGGCTGAGAGTGACGTAATGTGCTTCATAGCTGAATGGAGGTCTCCTGCATCTCAGTCCTGCCCACTAACCACCATGCCATACTGACTTTGGATTCAAAGAGGTTTACCAGTACCAAAAAGTGATGCTAATGTATTGCTGCTTGCTTCATGCAGTGGCGTAGGAGGTTAAGAGCTCGTATATCTACTCTGGAGGAACCGGGTTTGATTCCCAGCTCTGCTGCCTGAGCTGTGGAGGCTTATCTGGGGAATTCAGATTAGCCTGTACACTCCCACACATGCCAGCTGGGTGACCTTGGGCTAGTCACAGCTTTTCGGAGCTCTCTCAGCCCCACCCACCTCACAGGGTGTTTGTTGTGAGAGGGGAAGGGCAAGGAGATTGTAAGCCTCTTTGAGTCTCCTGCAGGAGAGAAAGGGGGGATATAAATCCAAACTCTTCCTCTTCTTCTTCTTCAGTTCCACATGGTTGCATTTGTCCCAGTGTTTACTACCTACACAAAAACCATTTAGAGAACTTTTTCTGAAGATTTGAAGTAATATGTTACTCAGATGCTGTTGACATCCAACTCTACTGCAACTTTCAACAGAATCAGGTGAGTAGCTATGCACTATTTCAGAACCAATCTCTTATGCTGCCCATCACTGCACAGTATTCTTAAAGATTTTCCAAGGCCCAAATGTGAGCATTTTTTTTAACTGATGGAGTCAATTATCCATCAGATACTTGTTACAACAGGGTTTTTTCCTCAGTAGAGAAAAACTGGGAACCATCTGCTTTGCCTCTTCCAAATGACCACTTTTGTGTATTAGGATATGATTGACACAGTCTGCATTGTCATTTTTTGGTCATCAATGTGCTTCACCATCAGCATAGGTGGCTGGAGGAATCAGCACATCTTGCAAGTCATAAACAACACACCGTAGCAAAATGTATGAGCGTGAATTGAGAAATGTATATTAGCCTAATGTTTTGTTGGAGGAGAATCCTGAAACTGGTTCCAAGGGAGAACAGAGTTACTCACAGAATCTAATGTGACACATCAGCAGACAGGATCAAACTCGAGCTTCATTGGGTTAAATACATTCTCACACATTTAGGACACAGCCTTTGCAAGAAAAGTAAGCAGTGTTTCAATAATCAAGAATCAAATATGCCAAGGATTTTGAGCTGAAAGAATTAACAGGTAAATATTCATAAACATTTCAAGAAATTGTGCTAAGGACTGAAAGTTTAAATAACAGTGTGGATTATAATTTTAAAAAAATATTTAATTTTTTAAAAAATATATTGGGAACAAGTGATAAAAGCAGCCAGGTCTTTTGTGTTTTTCTATTGGCCTATGCTTTTTTGCCATGAAGTCACAGCTGACATATACAGTTTTCAGTGCAAGAGATCTTCAGAAGTGATTTGCCATTGCCTGCCTCTGCATTTAATATGCCTGGTATTCCTTGGTGGTCTGACTTGCTTAGCTTCCAAGATCTGACAAGATCCAGCTAGTCTGAGCTAAACAGACTGGACTAAGCCTAAAGCCCGAAGGAAGGAAGGAAGGAAGGAAGGAAGGAAGGAAGGAAGGAAGGAAGGAAGGAAGGAAGGAAGGAAGGAAGGAAGGAAGGAAGGAAGGAAGGAAGGAAGGAAGGAAGGAAGGAAGGAAGGAAGGAAGGAAGGAAGATGGGCTCATCATCTATGAATATTATGACCTACCATCAGAGCTTCTGTGAAATGTGACATAATAAAAACAGAGAAAAGAAAAAGAGTGAGTGGAACTGTTTAGAAAATGAACAAAGTAAATGGTGTGGCAGGAAATGGTGTGGCAGTGCAATAAAAATTGTTTTGGAGCATATAAATCAAAGTTACAAAAGCAACATACCCAAAAAGGAAGCTTTTCATGTGCAAGAGTTATACGGAAGATGTTGTTTGGGCACCAGGGTTAGGTGGGGAGAAAACAAGTTTGAGAATTGGAAGTGGCTAAATTCATATTCAGGCAGAAAAGGTCACTGAACTATGTCCATACAATCCTAATTATCATCAGGGACATAGGTATAGATTTTTTATGGGTGTGGTTCGGGGTTGGGGCCACACCTCCACCCGCCCCTAGGGCATGGCCACGCATCCCCAAGCCCCGCCCCGACCTAGCGCTTATAAAAGCAGCTCTCCAAGGCCGGGGACGTCAGACTCCCCCGCCCTGCCCTCCCCTGCCCCCACCAGCTGGGGCCCAGCCAGCAGCTGGCAGTTCCTTCTGCCCTCCCCTCTGGGCAGAGGCATAGAGGGAAAATGGAGTCCGGTGCAAAATCTGAGCCCCTTCCCCCAGGCAGCCACTGTGATGCTGGAATCCACCCCCAAACATCATCACTTTCAATGGTGTTTAAAATAGAGGGCCCAAATTCTCCTTTTAAATCCACCTTAAAGGGAGAATCTGGGGTCCCCAGTTAAACAACACTGAAACAGCATCACTTTCAATGTGGCGTAGTGGTTAAGAGCAGGTGCATTCTAATCTGGAGGAACAGGGTTTGATTCCCTGCTCTGCCGCTTGAGCTGTAGAGGCTTATCTGGGGAATTCAGATTAGCCTGTGCACTTCCACACATACCAGCTGGGTGACCTTGAGCTAGTCATAGCTTTTCGGAGCTCTCTCAGCCCCACCCACCTCACAGGGTGTTTGTTGTGAGCGGGGGAAGGGCAAGGAGATTGTAAATTCCTTTGAGTCTCCTACAGGACAGAAAGGGAGGATATAAATCCAAACTCTTCTTCTTCTTCTAAACTGAGGACCTCAGAATCTCCCTTTAAATCCATGCCAAAGGAGGTGGATTTAAAAGGAGAATCTGGGGAAATTTGGGGGGTGCCTGCTGTCAGAAGTGCAATTGTTAAGCTAGCAGCACCAAACTTTTAGGGTATCTTTAGGAGACTCTCCTAATGATACCACCCGGAGTTTAAGTGAAGTTTGGTTCAGGGGGTCCAAAGTTATGGACCCTCAAAGGTGTAGCTCCATCTCCTATTACCTCCCATTGGAAACAATGGGGGATGGGGCACCCCTTTGGAAGTCCATAGCTTTGGACCCCCTGGACCAAACTTCACAAAACCTGGGTGGTATCAATAAGAGACTCTCCTGATGATACCTAACAGGTTTGGTGAAGTCTGGTTCAGGGCATCCAAAGTTATGGACCCTCAAAGGTGTAGCCCCCATCTTCTATTAGCTCCAATTGGAAACAATGGAGGATGGGGTCACCCCCTTTGGGAGTCCATAGATTTGGACCCCCTGAATCAAACCTCACCAAACCTGAGTAATATAATCAGGAGAGTCCCCCAAACAATCCCTGAAAGTTTGGTGCTGCTAGCCCAGGGGTCTGCAACCTGCGGCTCTCCAGATGTTCATGAACAATTGGCCATGCTGACGGGGGCTGATGGGAATTGTAGTTCATGAACATCTGGAGAGCCGCAGGTTGCAGATCCCTGTGCTAGCCTAGACAATGCACCCCCTGCAGGCCAAAAACCAAAAAACACTAAAAATGTTTTTAAAACCCACAAACAGCTGGGCGGAGCTTCGGACATGAATGGGGGGGTTGAACCCGAGAACCCCCCCTTACCTATGTCCTTGATTATCATATATTTCCTTGATCATGTAGCAACACAGTGTACATTCTTCCAGTCTGGACATGCTCTCTATGTTTTCTGCTACACTGGTTGGAACAGGATGGTAATTAAGCAGGAATGTGATTGGGGATGATTCTGTAAATGCAGATTGCATGGTGTACACCTTATGGCCCAATCTGGGATGGGGGGTGCTAAAGGAAGCACTGAGGGCAGATTAGCCCTCCTTGGAATGTAGTAGGGGTACTCCAGAGGAATGGCTAGGGTTGAGGCCTTAGTCTGCTTCCACCCAGGCACTGCCTTCCAGGACACCAATACCCAGGGCATGGAACCCATTGAGCCCAATTGAGAACTTTTTGATGGTGGGGAGAGTTTTTTATATTTTGCCCCCCTGCACTGCTGAAAACCCCTCTGGGGGCAGTGGAGGTAGCACCACAGTGGCACTGTCCCTGGCAACCCCAGGGCACTGGATTGGGCTGCCCATGTGGTTTATATAAGCCTGGCATCCTAGAGAACCACCTAGAAAGATGCATAAAGTATGAATATTAATATAGCTGCAATGGGAGTACAAGCCAGGAAGTCAGCTACATGGGTCAAGCAAAGTCTTCCAGTCTCATATAGCGCTGTCTGTAACAATAGTAGATTTCTATATTATGCTTGACAGCATTCCAGAAACTGCACAGATTATATCATTGCACTGACTTACATATGGATGTGGTTTAGTTCCTTTGAGCATTGTTCCGTGGCTAGAGTAAGGAATTTAGCATTGAGGGAGTGCTTCACATAAATAACAACTATTTATTTACAGACATATGCCAAGTTTTCTACAATACTGCTGTTGTGTCTCCCACGCTTTCTTAGTTCATCTCATTTCTCTCCTTGACACTAGGGCATAGTGTTTGTATTATGGATCTATGGATTTGATCCTTAAAAAACCCCAAATACAATCTATATTGTACCTTTACTGGGACCAGCACAATGATATATAATAATGTGTGAACATTTGTAAGCCCTTGAAACCCAATGTGTTATTGTTTTGGTCCTAATCATTTTATTACAGGGCTATTTTTTGTTTTGGGGATTTATGCTTTTAGACCCATATATTTGTAAAAGACTTGTGCATTTGAGCCAGCCATTTAGGACAGGTGCAATGTTCTGTGCAAAATGATCTACATGGGGTATTGTGTGGTTTCCAGGCTGTATGGCCGTGTTCTAGTAGCATTTTCTCCTGATGTTTTGCCTGTATTTGTGGCTGGCATCTTCAGAGGATCCTCTGAAGATGCCAGCCACAGATACAGGCGAAATGTCAGGAGAAAATGCTACCACAACACGGCCATACAGCTCAGAAACCACACAACACCCCGGTGATTCTAGCAGTGAAAGCCTTCGACAAAACAATTATAGGTATGCATTACAATATTATTGAGGATCAGTCTAACCACTAGTTGTCTCTGCTTTTGTTCATCCATATGTCACATTTATTTTATTTATTTATTTATTTATTTTTTAAATTTATAAACCGCCCAATCCCCAAGGGGCTCTGTACTTAATACATAACATTGATAATACAATGCACAAAACATTGTGTACTCGTTTATGGGCAAGTCATAATTTAATTTGCAAGGGTTTGTTTTTGTTTTGCAGAACCTCAGCAAGCCTGGTCATCTGATGCCCTCCAAATCCTACAGTCTGAGGCCATGCATTTGGGACCTCCATCGAGTTCCCCGACCCCACCACAAGCACTTCCTTCTTTATACTTATCGCCTTCCTCTTTTGGTAGTTGATGCAATATGTCCGTGGTGGCAAACCTTTGGCAATCCAGATGTTATGGACTACAATTCCCATCAGCCCCTTCCAGCATGGCCAATTGGTCGTGCTGGGAGGGGCTGATGGGAATTGTAGTCCATAACATCTGAAGTGCCAAAGGTTCGCCACCACTGCAATATGTCATCTAAACAGTTAGGTTTTTTCTTGCTAATTACATGTTGCCAGCCAATCAGAAACCCTGTAGCCAGCATGTGAATGTCACAATGCCATATAGCTAGTCAGATTGGACTGTGTGAAAATGTTACAAAGACAATTCAAAGTGAGCGCAATGCTTCCTGCTCTCAATCTGAATGGCCAAATGTGTGTTCCCTTTGTTTGCAACCTCTCTCCTAGAATACTGGAGATTGATTTTCCGAAGGGGTAAAACAGTTGGCAAAAGCGCCCCCATTTCAGCACAGCAACACTGCAGATGAATCCTACCAAAGAACAATTTTATCATGGGACTGGGTTCACACACAAGCGTGCAGAGATTTGTGTTTGGATATTTGTGGTCTGAATATATATCTGAAAAACTCATTATTGGTATTTTTCATTTGTAAAGTGTCTGGGTGGTGTTTCAGATTTTTCAGAAAACTGGTAAAAGGATCCTTAAAAATTCTGAAAATATTCAGGAATGTTGAATACCAGCATTTTAAGGCTTCTGGGTCAGTTTTTCTTAAAAATTACAAAATATCTGAGTCTTCTTGCCATGGCTTGTCATTGGCGTGAAGGGTTATTTTAATTTCAACTCACTGGTTTGACATTGGTTCTGTTAGTCTTTCCATACTGTCACTTAAGTTGGTTTGCCCTGGATTCTCTGGTTTGACCAGTTCTGTAGGGTTTGTGGGTTTTGTTTGCATTGGAAGGCCTCTGGGCAGTGCTTGCTTGCTCTTGTGAGTTTGGCATGAAAAGCATGTTTTTTTCTGCTATGGGAAACAATGGAGATAAGTAGGGTGGCTAGGTGTATCTTGATCCAATGTATCTGAAACTTAGGGGGAGAGGTCTTTAATGGACAAGCAAGACTAGGTCCCCTGCAATTTTAGTGTATTTTGATTGAAAGCGACCATTCCCCATGCATACATACATACATACATACATACATACATACATACATACATACATACATACATACATACATACATACATACATACATACATACATACATACATACATACATACATACATATATACATACATACATACATACATACATACATACATACATACATACATACATACATACATACATACATACATACATACATACAGAGAGAGAGAGAGAGAGAGAGAGAGAGAGAGAGAATGACCCCAACATTTTCATAATCCCTCCTTTTCTCCCCCAAACCCCACATTTGAGTACCAAAATGATATTTGGTATCCCAAAATCTGAATCTCCCCCCCAAAATTCACATCCCTACATGTATGCATATCACTCAACGTCTTCATTCTTGGTTACTTGTTTTTTAAAAAAACATTGTCCTTTCAGCTTTCTATTCTAGAAGCTCTAGTCTTGTTCAATGCTGCTTCGTATAACACATGAACCTTCCATATCAACCCATTTGCCCAGTACTGTAAAACATGGGGATTTCATTTTGCAAAGAGTAAGTTCTGCCACAGAGCTATAGCTTCTCCAATTCATTTGTGAATATCAAGCACAAAAGAAAAAGCTTCATTGAATTAGCTAACAATTGAAACCTACCAATCAAATAATTAGTTTAAAAATGAGCACATTAAACTGAATAAAATTACACTGTCCTTTAGGGTAAATGACCATGCAGCTCAGTCCTATTTGCTCAAGAAGTGTACGTAGGATTGCTGCCAGAGAGAGCTGAATGACTCTGTTCCTACTCAGAGGGACTGAAGATGGAAATAAATCAAAAGTTCATTGATATTAATATACCGAATGATATAGCAGCAGTAAATCTCTTGTGCCGCCTCCTCATTCTTGTTTTGTTTTCCTTTGGAATATTACCCTATGCTAATATCGCCTAATAACTTTTAAAATGTCAAACTACAGGGAAATGTTTGCTCATATTTAATCAAATGAGATGTACCATAATTTTAGGACAATGGAAAAGAATTTCTTTTAATAAAAGCAAGGGTCTTTTGTGAAGTTGATGAAATAGAAGTTCTAGTTCATTATGTATGGACATGTCTGCTGTTTAAGGCCTTAAGAGAAAAATGGCCCATTCTGTTAAACATCTCAACATGTGGTCTGCAGGAAAAATAAGCTGTTCTGGTAGCTAAATTAATATTCATCTTTTGTCATGTACTCTGTTCAGATTTGGTAGTAGATGCTCAATACGTTAAGAGAGATGTGCTTAGATCAGTTGTTCTTATTTTTAACCACACTGCATTGAAATTTGATGTAGTATATTTATTTTCCGTGTTTTCATTCTCGAATTTTGGCTCTGTTTTGGCAGATGCTTTAAACAAGAGGAAGAAAAAGAAGAGTTGGATGTTATACTCCACTTTTCTCTCCTGTAAGGAGTATCAAAACAGCTTACAATTGCCTTCCCTTCCCCCATAACAAGCACTTTGTGAGGATGGGGTTGAGAGAGTTCTGAGAGAACTGTGGCTAGCCCAAAGCCACTTAGCAGGCTTGTTATAGAGGAATGGGGAAACAAAACCTTGTTCTCCAATTAGAGTCAACCAATTTTAACTACTACGTCACACTGGATGGAAACTAATGATGTGAACTTTTAAAAAGCATGACATCTAGGGAGATGAAAATGTCAATGAAAGCCAATGCATACATCCGGATTGCTGCTTGAGGTTGCAGTCATTGTGATGAGTCTGTGCAGGAGAACCAGTCCTATATGTCACTGCAATACTATGATAAAATGCATCACACCCTAACATTTGCATACCCAAAACATGTATTGAGGTTTTTCATATCTGGTGCTACACTCTATACAGGCTCAGAGGTTACAAAGAACATTTTTCTGTCCAGAAGAAGGGAAGGAGAAAGTGAGGTGGAAATGACACCTTCCCAGCATCCAATGCCATTGAAATGCAGATAACAGATAATTGGGAACATCAGACCTCTCTGATAGACTCACTTAAAGCTTGGGAGGATGAAAGACAAAAGCAGATCTTCCTTCTGGGACAGAAAAACAAAGGGTCTGCAGAGGGACGGGCAGAAAGAGAGAGAGAGAGCTTATAAAAACTCTTGATATGAAGAAGCTTTCTTAAACACTTTGACCATCTTTCCATTTTGGCTGCAAGATCCTAAGCAGTCTCTATGTTAACCTGGACTCCATCTTAAGCACATGTGACTGAAACCACTGGGGAAAGGAGCCAAGCACTAGAAAGAGGAAATGGATTATTTCTAAATACTTTCAATTCAAAGAATCAGTAGCCTATCTTAACTTTCCATCATTTAGGATATATACACAGTTGGAGGCAGAGGACTGAAATGTTATTGCCTTTTCTTTTGCCCTTGCTCAGTTCCATTGCATCTTCATATACTGTATGCACTTTCTGTTTCCTTTATAAGTTTCTGCTCATTTAACATGTGGTTGGGCTGATCTCAGTGACCCACATTAAAGCCTCCGTCCAATCCACATGCACTAAGAGAAGAGAGGCTGCAATTATCCTACTCCCCAGGGCAATCGAGAGCAAGGTGAGAAAGGGAACCTAAATTCAAGTCCAAGAGCAGAGAATTCCCTTATAAAAATAGACTTAATGGTGGCAGTGGAAATTACCCAAAGAGAGAAAAAGAAACCAGGAGTGGAGGGAGAAGGGACAGTCTGGGCAGGTGACTCAGGAAGTCTGAGTAACTTCCTCACTTCCACATGGGCAGAAACAAATGTCTGTGGGTCCTGTTTCCCCACACATGCAATTATCTTGCATCAGAGACTTTGTGTGCATAGATGTACCTGATTTCTAGTATTCAACAGATCTCCAGCTCATGCATAGGCTTGCCTTACCCACACATTCAATGTGCTTTTAATGAGTTTATCATCCCAGTTCATTCTTTCAGCTCAGCCTTCTCGTGAACCCCCCCCCCCCCCGCCCATGCCCTATGGCTCTCCTAGAGAACACAGACTCCTAGCATAGTTGATCAGAACTCTTCTCCTGACGGCGCCTGCCTACCTCTTTCTCACAAAATCTCACTGTTACAATTGAGCATCTGTTTCTTGACAGGCATCTGATATTCCTCCACCCCTTGGGGGCAGCACTTCTGCTTCAGCTCTTTTTATCACCAATCTGCTCTTGCTGTCTTCCTTTCCTCTCTCTGGGGCCTCACGTACCCTCAGTTCCATTCTTTGTTTCTGCTGCTCTGGGGAGAAATGGAAATTAATTTTAGTTTAGGGGCTTCTTTGATGTGGGCTTTGTCTCACTAATGGAACAGCTAGCTTAATTTCTGATCTGACCCTTTACACTGCTTGGAACTTTAAGAATTATTTGTCATTGCACTGCAGTTTGTAGTGTACTAACAGAGGGGGATTTTTTTAATTAATGAGAAGGTAACAAAATGTGTGCCAGTGAGAAAAAAATACTGCAGTTGCTCATTTTCGTGGGTATGGTGTGTTTACCAGCCTCAGATGAAGGGTAAAGACAGGGTTAGCCAAACCATAAAGGTGAGCTAGGTGATTGCTTAAGGCACCAGGAGTGGCAAAATAGATGGTATGCACAGCTTACATGCAAGTTACATGATATATTTTTTCCTCCCTGCCCGAGGGCCATCTGCTTCAAGGCAGGCAAGGGTTAAGCGAATGGAGCATTTCTGGGCTGCCTCTAGGGACTGACTGTTGCTGCTGCAGGCAACTCCTTGTCAGGTCTGAAAGCCTTTGGGAGCTGAGAAGCAAAGAAGGAGGAGATCTCTTTGCCTTTCTCCCAATGCAGTGTAGAAGGGGGGTGGGGGTTGGCAGCGTAGTAGTCCACCTGAGTCTGGGAAGCATTATTGTATGGGGAGATTATTCTCATTCTTTTTCTCAATTTGTGGTCAAACTTGTACAAGACTGGCTGGTGAATGTTGCCTTTTCCCAAGAGGGTTCCCGTGTGACATTTCCTGAAGTTCATTGCTAAAAACAGTTTGTTTGCTTTGAAATTGCTTTAATCTCAGAGTCATTTGAGAGGAGAACATAACAAAAAAAGAGTCCATGGTCCTTATTTTGGATAATAATTTTATTAAATGAAGGTCTTCTACCTGACCTGTTTGGTCTGTTCTTTTTATCTGTATTGCTTCATTCTACCCCAACCTTGCCCCTACCCCTACCCTACCACAGTCCTGGCTTGGTGTTGGAAACCTGGCCTGTGTGTAATTCAGAGGATACTTTGTGAAAAGACTTGCCACCAAGTTCTGGCAGAATTCTTGATTCCTGTAACAGCTGCTAGGGAAGACAAACATTCAGCAGGTAAAGCTTATCATAGCACAGAGGTGTGATGTTGCAAAAAGCCTTTGAGCAACATTCTCTTTGTTTCTGTGGTTTCAGTTCAGCTTTTTGGTTGTTTGGGTGTGTGTGGGGGGGGGGTGAGGTCTTAGGCCAAGCCCATACAGGCCTACCTTTGGTTAAAGTTTACTCAAGGGGGGACTGTAGCTTGTTGTTTTCCCTTGCTTTACTGTTAGTTCAAATTGGTAATATTTTATTTATTTATTTATTTATTTATTTATTTATTTATAATTACATTTGTATACCGCCCCATCCCCTGAGGGCTCTGGGCGGTGAACAACAAAATAATATTCCAGAAACAATAATAACAATAAATAATCAGTGTAAATATACATATTTAAAACATGAAACTACAGGATTCCACTTGGCGTCCAGGATTTAAAACTAACAATAAAAACCCCTCCCAGAGAGGGGGCGGTAGATCTAATTACAGCTCCCAAGATGTTAAAAGGGAAGGACAAAGAGGGCGCTCACCCCTCAACTTGGCGCCGGCCTCCTGTGCAAAAGCTGGGTGGAACAACTTCGGTCTTACAGGGCCCTCGCGGAACTCTCCAAGATCCCAGCAGGGAGACCCGGACAGCTGGGAGGAAGACTGTTCCACCAGGCAGGGCCAGGGCTGTAAAAGCCCTGGCCGGAGTGGGAGGCCAGCCCGTGGTCATTGTGAGGGTCTGGAAACCACCAGCAGTAATTCGGCCTCTGCTGTTCTGTAGAGGCCGTGGTAGGGAACATATGGGAGTAAAGAAGCGGTCCCAAGAGGTACGTAGGGTCCCAGGCAGCCGCGAAAGGCCTTAAAGGTTAACACCCATACCTTGTGGATGATTCGGAATTCCACTGGAAGCCAGTGCAGCTGGCGGAGTTACAGAGCTGAATATGGTCACGGTAGAGGCACCTCCTGTAAGTAATACGCGCCGCCGCATGCTGGACCAGCTTTTAACTTCTGAATCGAAGGCGCAAGGGCAGGCCAGGCTGTAGAAATGAATTACAATAGTCTAGCCTGGAGGTGACCGTTCTTTGCGTGGATCACAGTGGCCCAGGTCCGGCTTGGGAAGAGGAAGGGGCCAGCCGTGGGCCTGAGCGGAGGTGGAAAAACGCAACCCTGGGTTGTATGGAGCCACCTGGGTCTCGGCATTAGAAAGGGCAGACGAATCCAGGTGGACCCCAGGCTGCTTGAAGCGGAGGGCAGTGCCAATGAGGCCCCCTCGCATCAATCCGGCGCGGCTGAAAATCCCCAACCTCCCCCTCGCGCCCTAGCCAGAAGTGATCTCCGTCTTCGACATGGGTTTAGTTTTAACCTGCTCTGTCGCGAACCAACCAGCAACCGCCTTCCAAACAATGCCTGCCCAGAGCTGTAGGGGCGGCGGCTAAGCTTCACCCTCCATCAACAGAGAATGAGCTGAGTGTCATCAGCATACTGGTGACAAAGATCAGCCCCAAAGCTCACGTACCAACTGAGCGTAAGGGGTGCATATAGATATTAAATAACAAGCGGGGATAGGAAGCGCTACCCTGGGGCACACCGCGAATGAATCGGGCACCTTCGGGAGGCTCTGATCCCCGCGACCACACTTGCTGACCTCCGGTCCCGGAGAAAGCGGTGAGACAATCCACTGAAGGACAAAGTGCCCCGCATCTCCGGAAGCGGCCAGGCGGTGGGTCAAAATGCGTGATCGCGACCACATCAAACGCGCGGTAAGATCTAATAATACCAGCAGCCGATCCGCCTCGGTCAAGCTGCGTATATGTGACGGAATGCATCTGTAGACGCGGCGACTTCCAGAACGGTCTCCGCCCCATGCCCAGCACGTGAAGCCGGACTGGAAGGGTCAAAAGCCAATGTGTCCTCCAGAAACTCCTGAAGCTGCTCAACACCACTCTCTCAATTACCTTCCCCAGAAACGAAAGATTTGAGACGGGGCGGTAGTAATTGGGCCAGATCTCCCGGATCTAATGATGGTCTTTTAAGAGTGGGCGGGCCACTGCCGCCTTCAACCCACCCGGAAAGACTCCCTTGCTCAAGGGAGCCATTGATAATATTCAACAGGTGGGTCGTAGCTCCTCGGCAAACTTTAACAAGCCAGGAGAGGCACTGCGGATCCAGAGGATACAGGTAGTAGGTCTAACATGCAGCCAGGGCCCTGCAATCAACAGCTGACTTCAGAGAGCAGGGCAAACCGGGCCAAACAAGGGCCAGAAGACGACAAGGGAGCCTCCAGTTCACTAATTGTAGTCAAAGTAGCGGGAAGGTCCTGGCAGAGCGACGTGACTTTATCTGCGAAAAAGCTCATAAATGCCTCACAGCTAATAGCCAATTGATCATTTGTAGACCCCTGAGGTAGAGAGGTCAAAGACCGAATCATACGGAACAATTGTGCCGGGCGAGAGCACGCAGACGCGAGAGAGGAGGAGAAGAAAGCTCTAGAGCACCTGCACAAAAGAAAAATGTCATAGATGACATCCCACCACCATCAGGAATCAAATGTTTTCATCAGTAATGTGAAGAATAAATGCAGCTGAAGATACAAGGGGGGGGGGGCAAAAATGATGGGGCAAATTCAGGAGTGCTGAATGATTTAACAGAAAGTATTTCCAAGACACTAATTCTGACCACTGGGAAAGTACGTGGTAAGCTGTGCATGCAGAAAAGGCCATAGTGTGGAGTAAAATGCCTTTTCCTACTTCCAACTCAAAGAAGCTCCCTCAGTTCTGTGATTATAGAATGTGGCAGAAGAATGCCTTAAATCTCATCTGTGGGATTAAAGCTTTATAAACCTTTTAAAATCAGCCAAACAACTACATCACTCTTTATAGCTTTCACCACGTTTTAAGGCAACACCTCACAAAAATGTGCCAGCAATAGTATGTGCAAGAAAAGGCTATTTATCTTTGTATTTGTATCCAGTAGTATAATCCTAGACTGAGCTAGACACTTTCAAACCCATAGAAGTCAAAGTAAGAAACAACAAAAGGTGTTCTCTTTACAACAGAATGGGGGACCTGGATAAATGTGGGATTTAAAGCACACATTCAGCTGTACATGAGTTGAATGTAATACAAGACTTATTCAGCACACTTGTAAAGATAATTCTTGGTACACAATAAAGATTGGACATGCATTCATTGTATCTTGTGACTAAAGCTGTATGTAGATGGCAGTTTCATGTGTACATTGCAAAATGAATAATTCAAATAATAAACTGTAGTGATAATACATTGTCATAGGTTTCTTCCCACAAAAAGAAGTTGGTGAGGTGTGGTAAAGGTGAAAAACCAGCCACAAGAGGGCAGCTGTTGCTACTCCCTTTTCCTTGGGGCATTTTACCTTTTGCTTAACTCTAAAACCCATGACAACACTAGAGAATGTTCCAAGAGCATAGACAGCATACAGAAAGATGCAAAGTCTGGAAGCAGCTCAATAGCATATTCCATAGGGAAACAATTAAGTTGGTTACTTCCAAGCTTACTAATCTAAAAGTCTAATTGTGTTTTAAAGGCTAGCATTTATTATAACATAAGATTCTGCAGATTATAGTGGACTATAGTCCCAGAACTTCCAATTCCGTAATAAATCTGTTAGGATGTCACAAGTTTAGCTGCAGCAGCAGCAGCAACAACAACATGGTGTTACCTGTAACCACTATTATGGACTAGCTGTCTGTTAACTTCACTGTTACTACCAACCACAACTGTTAACTACCAACCACAACACACACACACCTCAACCATTGCAGATACTGAGAAAGGAAAAAATGGAGGAGCAGTACATCTGGGTTCAACCAAATGATCAACTGTTACAACACAGTTATTTATAGGTGCTTCAAAGCTTTTATGCAGCTTTTTATGTAGCTTTCTATGTAGTCTGTAGGATTGCCAACAAGCCTGGAGAAAACTGTCCTGGAAAAATTATTAGAAGAGGCTTAAAAACCCAGCCAAAAGGGGGGGGGCACTGAATCTGCTCGTGGAAGCAGCAGAGGCAGCCACACCAGTGGAGTCGCCCTCTCCAGGGCACTTGCCCCAGGAGAGGGGTGAAACCACCCCTATCCAGCCGCTGCTGCTATCCCTGGTGGTGGGACGTGACACCAGACACTGCACCAGTGTTCGAGTGCTTGGGCCACCAGCGGTGTGAGGGTGGGCCAGGGGCTTGGCCAGGGGAGAAGCCGAGATTAGTTGGCTCCCTCCTGGCCATTCAGCACATTGCGCTGGCAGCCAGAAAGTCAGACTTAATGCAACTGTTTTGGGCATCGTAAGTCTGTCAAGGTCACTGAGGGCTTCTTGGCAGGGGATGGCGGGCTTTCAGCCATCCTGTGCCACTGGGAAGCCCCACTGGGAGTGGTGGAGGGGCACAGTTACAGTACTATAGCCGGCCACCTGAGGCTTGGATGGGGCAGCCCATGCATAGAAAATGGCAGCTAAACCTTTTCTTGGCATAGAAGTAAATATCTCATTAAGCCTTTACCAAAGGGGCAGGTTGTGTATTGGGGGGGGGGGGGGAGTTCTGCAGGTAGTTGGCAAGCCTACCTATCTGACTGAATCCCTGATTAAATGTTCTGCATGCATTGTCTTTTTTTAAGCTTCAGTTTCTGGACATGAAAGAAAGTGATCAAAAGAGAAAAGAGGTACAGAATTTCTAGTCCTCTTCACCTTTGAATGCATCTCCCAGAAACCCATCAGGTCAGCCTTGGGATATACTATATAATGAAAGCCTCAAATTAAAGGAATAGACTGCTGTATATACAGTAAGCTATATAATAATAGTTTTTTAAAAATCCAGGCCATTTTGCAAAGAGATTCTAAACTTATTTATTTGCTTACTTTATTTATACTCCACCTTTCTCCCTAGCAGGGACCCAAAGTGACTTACAACATTTTCCCTGGCCCCTTCCGCACATGCAGAATAATACACTTTCAATCTACTTTCACAGTTGTTTGCAAGTGGGTTTTGCTATTTCACACAGTAAAATCCAACTGCAAAGTACATTGAAAGTGGATTGAAAGTGCATTCTGCACGTGCAGGAGTCCTCACAACAATCCTGTAAGGTAGATTGGCTGAGAAAGTGCAATAGGCCCAAAACCACATATCAGCTTTCATGGCAGAGCAGGGATTTGAACCTGAGTTTCCCAGACCTGGTCCAACACCCTTAACTACCCATGCTAAGAAGACAGGGAGAATACGGAGTCATGGGTCATCCAAACCAAAATATATATATACTTGCACATTCTACAGTTTGTAGTGGGGAAAAGTGATGTGTGCAAACACCAGAGAAAATGTTAATTATGGGGGCTTTATTCCTGTTCAGGTAAACTGGGAAATACTGGATTGGTAACCTTTTTATTAGAACCCAAAAAGAATGACTAAGATCTCACTGATCACGAGAGACTGTCATGTAATAAAAAAATTGTTGTATAGATACTCAGAAACAGTTGGCAAAAACTGAATCTGATCAAGACTTTCTTCCTCAGTTCCTTGCAAACTGTTTGCTATTTAAGAAATCTGAGGAGCCAAATGTGACTCCCAGGGCCAGACTAGAGAACTGATTTTGTCTAGTTTTGTAAAAGTTGTGACCGTTTCCAGACCAGAAAACTCCCAGCAGCCAGTTTGTGACCATTTATTCCTTGTGGACTAGTCCCAAACATTTACAGAAGCACTGAGATTTGTAACTTTATCTAGTGAGCTGCACCAAGCTCTGGAGAGGCAGCAGATGCATGTTCTAAATAAATAAATAACATGACAGATACCACAGGTACTGATTCTCTGCAGAATCAGTAGAATATCATGCTTTGTCATGTTAGACTTTGGACAATATCTCCTATTCCTGCAAACCATAAGATAGACTCATATAACATTGTTGATGGAATATATTACAAATATTCTTGTGGGCTAATTAGACTTAGCTGGCTGACTTTTAGAACATATAAAATCAAACAGGTTTGCATCTTGATTTAGAAACTGGTCATTTATCACCTTACAACCTGAGCCCTTAGGGGGAGGGCGGTGTATAAATTTAATAATAAACAAACAAACAAACAAACAAACCTGAGGGAGGGTGAGCTGCTGATGCTGTGTCTGTCCCAAGTAAAAACAATTGAACATTGGACTATGGATAGTGTTGCCAGGTCCCTCCTGATCACCAGTGGGGGATGGGGGAGGGTTGCCATATCCAGACTGGGAAACTCCTAGATATTTGGGGTGGAATCTGGGGAGGTCAGGAACCTCAATGGAGCACAATGTCACAGAATACACTCTCCAAAGCATCTCTTCTGGAAGGTCCCCATGTCCCACCTGGAAGCTGAGATTCCTAACAGTGGGACATGCAGAATCTATGTAGCATGCCTTGCCATTTGCCAGAATGCAAGGCATACAAGGGGCTGCTAAAGATAACTACTTGCAGAGATTAATGCACATCTGACACCTTCAAAAGATCACTGCAGGTCATGAGCAGCAGCTTGCTATCAGCAAAAACAACGGCTCCCATTCCGAAAAGGCTCATGAAAATAAATTCTCAATCCAGAGCTACAGATGAGCTTGACACCTACTGAACATGTGTCCTCCTGCAGTACTAAAAGATATAGGACTTGGGTTTCAATTCTGTAAGGGTCAAAATATTCAATAATACATTTCCCTTTTAACCTAAGAGCTATGAGGAATGCAGTTCTTATTGTGTTATACCTGGTTTTTCAAAAGGTCAAGGAAAGAACTTATGGGAAAAACACACACATTCATTAATGTATGTAGAAAACAGAAATGGTAATCAATCAAAACTGTTGAAACTGTTCACCTTGTCTTTTTTATTTCAAGACACTGGATCTCATGCAGTGGATACTTTTTTGTTCTGATTGCTTGAATTTTAGCAGCAAAGATAAAAGAGGCAAGTCCTTTTAAACTTTAAGATCATGATCAATACTTCAATGTAACCTTCATTCCTACAGAGTTGGAAAGAAATGTTGATTTCTTCTTATCTCTTTGTGATATGAGTATTCCTATTTAGTTTAATGAAAGGCCTCCATAGGTTTAATATAGATTAGGCCAGAAGGCATTTTCTTATCTGTAATGCTAACATTCTGCTCTCTTGTATTTTTACCAAATAGGTTGGATGTTTTTTTAAAAAATTTTTTTGATATGTTTCATATTTCAGGGCTATTGAATGCAAACAGTGTGCAACTGTGGACAACCGTAAGAATACATTTCTAATTGCAGTGACGAGGACTGAAATAGCCAAAAAATGGAAAATAAAAGAAAAACCGGCATTAAAAGACTGGTATGCTAGAATTTGGAATTACATGGATTTAGACCTATTATCTATGTTATTACAGAATGAGAGTGATCGAAAAGAAGACTTGTGAACCTCTGCAAAAAATTTTGGGGGATAAATTCAAGCTTAGTCTGTCATAGAAAGAAGGATCATATGAATTTTAAGATATATAAGCTAGATCAGTGATGGTGAACCTATGGCACGGGTGCCAGAGATGGCACTCGGAGCCCTCTCTGTGGGCATGCACACACAGAGTTCGTCATGTAGGGGGGTGGAAAATCACCCCCCCCACACACACACACACATCTAGGCTGGCCTGGGCATGACATGCGTGTACCGTGGTGCGCAGGGAGGACTCGGCTGGCGGGCCTGGTGCCTGTGCTCTGGGTGGCTTCTGCCTGGGGGGCGGGGGGCGCAGAGGAAGCCGAGATGCTAGAGAGGCACAGAGTGGTGCAGGCAGGACTTGCTGGAAACTAGAGCAGGCTGGTCCCTGCTCGAGGGGGTAGGGTGGAGGAAGAGGGAGCCAACTGGTTTTTTCTAAACTAAAACTGCAGCATTCGGGTTAAATTGCCGGGTTGGCACTTTGCGATAAATAACTGGGGTTTGGGTTGCAATTTGGGCACTTGGTCTTAAAAAAGTTCGCCATCATTGAGCTAGATAGAAGATTTATTTTAAACTGTGAATTATTAAGAAATGTATTGGTATTAATGTAAACAAGAGTTAAGGTAGTAAAACTGATGTTAGTAATATTGTATTATAAAAACTAGTCGTAGTATAAAATTTTTAAGTTTCCTTTTTAAGAACAAGGCATAGGAACTATGCAAAACGGATGGTGAAGTCAACTGAAGACCACAAAGTTTAAAATTGTAACGAAGTATTCCCAATAGAGGTATAACAAAAATGTATATTTTGTTTGATGAGTATGTGGTAATATATGTAAACTTTTAATTTTGAGTGAAATAAAATTATTTTTAAAACTTGAAAAAAGAAAAAAGAATACATTTCATCATTATGATGCTGCAATAAAGTGACAAACTTCATCACATCAGTAATCATGTAATCATGCTTACACTTCCTGGCACCAAATACTTTATGAAAATGGAGAGATGGGACATTCTCCCATGTATCTTACTACAAGTGTATTGATTCACACCTGGCATGAACCCCTCTGATACAGTAACACAATTCATAAGTGCTACTTTATAAAGGAAGCATTTTCCTCTTTGAGGGAAGCCAATCTTAGGTACGATCATAGTCTAATACAATCTTTTAGGCCCCTTCCGCACACGCAAAATAATGCGTTTTCAAACCACTTTCATAACTGTTTGCAAGTGGATTTTGCCATTCCGCACAGCTTCAAAGAGCATTGAACACTGAAGAAACAAACAAAAAATTACAATAAGAGACTTCCACATAACTAGCCAAGAGCATCCTCTTGATCAAGCTTCACAAACATGAATATATGAAGAAGTGAATTCTATGGATGTTCAGCAACAAACTCCATATGTAATATGGAATTAAACTAGCATTGGGTCTCTGTGCACATACAGGCAGCCACACCTGTGCAGTCGTGAAACAGCATTTATTAAAACAAACATGTAAGATCCGAACATTTCATTTCATTGTAAAATACATGTAAATTTTTGACGCAAAGGTGTTGTATGTAAGAACAAACTTCAATCCTCGCAACACTACAGTCTATTAGGGAGCAGTAGGTGGAATAACTTTTCTTTCAGATTGTAACCTGTTAAGAGGCTTCCATTGACTGTTTGGCATTGACTGTTTCACTTTGTAAACTACTGCTTCAAGGGAAGGGTTGGGAGTTGCCTAAGCAATACAACCACGATATCATTGATGTATCTAAGGCTCATTCCGCACATGCAGAATAATGCACTTTCAAACTGCTTTCAATGCTCTTTGAAGCTGTTTGGAATGGCAAAATCCACTTGCAAACAGTTATGAAAGTGGTTTGAAAACGCATTATTTTGCGTGTGTGGAAGGGGCCTAAAAGATTGTATTAGACTATGATCGTACCTAAGATTGGCTTCCCCAGATTGGAGTCCACTGCTCTTAATGACTACACTATGCTGGCTAAGCTTGGATCATGACTGTGGCATGTGTAGAGCCACCATTGTCCCATTGGGGAGTACCATGTGCAAATTCATTAGCTTTTCCTGTGAACCAAATAGTGCTCTGTAGAAAGGTTTTAGGTCAGGAAGATGATGCAGAGGAGAGTCTACATCCCTTCAAACATTCAGCAGTCACAGACTGAGTCCAGCACTTCAATAATGGGAACCAAAGAGAACCCCACTCAACTGTTTTGGACACAACCTCTGCTTGTATTCTATATTTTGTAAACCAGCTTTGAGGGTTTATTTATATCCCACTTAAAGGAGGCTTTACATGTGCATATTGGCTTTGGTTTCCTGCAGACAGTCTCATGAGCTTAATAATGTATTTTCATTTTCAGAATTAGCAGGGCTCTTTCCAATCAGAACTATACTGAATGCAAAGGCAAATTACTAACAATATACTACTGTTACTATACTATATCCATAAGCAGCACCAGAGGGTTGTAAAGGTTGGGTATTAGGTGGGGCTCCAAGACTGGCCAAGGGTCGATTGACTTAACTGGGAACAATGTACCAGGGAGCTTATGGGAAAAACATAAGAAGAGGAGAAATCTTGTGAAGGAGGAAGAAATCTTGGTCTGTAGGATCTTCTTTCAGATAAAAGGACTCTCCAAAATCCTGGAGATCTTGGAAGCAGTACTAACAATTTTATATATTATTGCTAATTGTAAATTCCCAAGTATTTAAAATTTTACCAACATTTCTTACAAGATAGAATCAAACTTAACCACATGCTCCCCTGTCTTGGGTGCAGAACATCTGTATTGTAGGAAACTGATATGGAGTGGCGGGGGGTGCTGTATCTAAGCTGCATTTTAAGGAAGGTGTCATAATGAAACTCATAACAGCATACGCACTGCCTATCATTCTCATCTTTGATGCTTTGGTTCCAGCAGTGAAGAAAAAGAAATACACAGTGTCTTTTTCAGCATATATCAAAAAAAAGATTGACACTCCTGTAAGTTTCTCTATTCTTGGGGAACTTGCAGTGTTCACTGGTCTCCTGACAGCAGAGACCATTCTTCAAGGAAATGAAAATGACATCAAACCAGTAGCATATATACCAACACAAATAATTTCAGCCAAGTGAATTTAACTTGTGTGTGTGCATGCGTGTGTGTGTGCATATTGGTTTTCTCCTAATCATATTATTAAACAATCTTACTAAATAGGACAGTTGAGCATTTATGGAAAAATGCTCTTCCAGAAAATGCAAATCATCAGTGCATACATTCAGCTGCCAGAGACCATGTATAGAACAATCAAGTGCTGCGAAATCAAAAAATGTACTCATATGTGTGCATCATTCCCACCCGTTGAAAGCAATGAAAGGATAAGTATATATTCAGGCTGGATTTATTATCTTTTTTTATCCTATCTTTCCTCCCAACAACCCTGTAAAGTCTGAGAAAGACTGTCATTCGCAAAGTCTTCAATTGTATCCCTTTTACCACGCTGCAGGGAACACTTCTCCCAAGGGGAACATTTCTAGGAAGAAAAAACAAACCTAAGCTTGTTGGTTCTGGTGGGTTTTCCAGGCTGTGTGGCCATGGTGTGGTGGATCTTGTTCCTAACGTTTCACCTGCATCTGAGGCTGGCATCTTCCCTCTGTGAGGGAATTCCCTCTGTGATACACCTCTGAAGATGCCAGCCACAGATGCAGGTGAAATGTTAGGAACAAGATCCACCAGACCATGGCCACACAGCCTGGAAAACCCACCAGAACCAGTTGAATCTGGCCATGAAAGCTTTTGACAAAACCTAAGCTTTATTACTGAATGAAAACCATCAAAATTATTTTCTGTAAATTGCTTTAGTTTTTGTTTTAATGGGCTAAAATAACCCCAATCCTTTCAGGTACTAATTTTTTTAATAAATGCTTTTTTAAAAAAAAACAAGGTCTAAAACAACTCCTTCCATATGGTACTGAACAGTGGTTCATTCCGTACAGCACAAAAAAGACGACTGTGGAACATTTTAAAAAGAGCCAAATGTCTCTTTTCACTCTGCACACCCAGACTCAGACGTCTCAAAAAGAGTCAGCTTCTGGTGTGCTTTCCAGACAGCAAAGGCATTAAAAGGGGCAAGAGGCTGTTTCCTGCCCAACCATTTTACTCTCTGATCAGTTTCGCCCTCAGCTTGTGTCCGACATTTTGTGTGCAGCTCCTGTCTCCATTTGCTGAAGGTTGTCCCAGGACATTTTATCTGCAGGCTCTGATTCTGCCTTTTCTGCTCTTGCCGACTCTGGCAATATATAGTTTTTCTATTTTTTTTCTTATTCCCGATGAGCAGTAGTGTAGCGCCAAGGGGGCATGGTGCAAGCGATGCACCAGGCGCATGCCCCTTTGAGGGTGTGGTGAGGGCATGGTTGGGAGGCATGGTTGGGGCATTCTGGGGGCAGGGTGGGGGTGGACAGCGCCGTGGCAGGGGCGCAAGGTGCACATACGCCTTGGGCACAGTTGCCCTTTGCTCCGCCCCTGCCGATGAGCTATCTCCGTAGCTATGCAGACAGAAAAATGAGAATCTTAGTCACCTAGAAGACCCATCTGCCTTCTGTTGAGAAGCACTGGACTGACCTGCCCTCTGCGAACCAACTTAGTTTATTCTTAAGTTGATTCTCATTGCATTTTTTTCTTACTGAACAGAAAAACTAAGTCAGTCTGTGGAGGCCAAATCAACCCAATCCTTCTCAATGGTAGGTGGACAGGTCTTCTGAGTAGCTAAGATTCTTGTATTTGTGTCTGCGTAGCTGTGGAGACAGCTCATAGGGAAAAAAATTAGAAATAGGAAAACTATATATTGCCAGAATTGGCAGAACCAGCCAATATATATAGGGCTGAAAAGGCATCCAGGATTGGAGCCTGCAGAGCAAACATCCTGGGGCACCCTTCAGCAAATGGAGGAAGAGTGAATCCCTTCAGCTGCACACAAAATGTTGGCCACAAGCTGAGGGTGAAACTGACCAGAGAGCAAAACAGTCATGTGGGAAAAATAAGACACCTCCTGAGCTCTGCATTCAACACATCCAGCCTGGAGAGGTCCTGCAGGCAGCTTAGGGGCAAAAAGCACACTTTGAAGCATTTTCCAAAAAACCCCACCTTGAGCTACAATAAGTCATCCTGAGGACGTATTGGGAAGAAAGCTGCGGGGAGTGCCTTACCAGGATGCCTTTTATAGCATTCCCAGAATGTCTTATTTAGGCTGTACGGAATGGACAAAAGTTTCCACAACACATGTGAATTAGCCTTTGGAAACAACATTTTGACTGATGCTTTTTGTATGTTCTCTATGATTAAATCGAGGCAAGTGTGCAATAAGCAATATTCTCTACTGAGGAAGCCTATTTGTAAAAACTGTTAATGACCATTGAGTGCATTTGGGATTGAATTTGAGAGCCGCTGCTGGATTGATTCCAGACATTACTACAGTCTTCTTTTCTTCTGCTCTTATTGTGGATCTTCACTGGATTCTTTCTGGGACCTATATGATGCAATAACATTACTGTGAGCTACATTACATGGGACTCTTTACCGGTTGAATTAGAGACTTATTATACGAGATTCTTTACCATGTAATACTCATTAGAGACTTATTTGCAGTCAACTGGAAACTTTGTTGCTCACTATTACAGATCATGATTGGCTTAGGATAGCATTTTGGCTTTTGGGGGGTTAACTTCACTTTTGCATGCTTTATTAAACCATTCATATCACATGTTATTGTCTATGCGCCTCCATGAGCAGCTGCAAATATGGTGATTTTCCTATTGTCTGTTATATATTTTGAGCAGTCAGTGTTTGTCAAATGCATTAGTCCAGATCTGGGGGCATCTGTACTCTTGCACAAAGTAGCCCAGCAATGGCACAAAGTGACTGGACACCATTTCTAATGTACATTGCAATGTCCATCTTACAAGCAGCACTCATAAAGCAGCCCAAAGAAGCAGCATTGCTTTGCATGCCTTGATCTATTTGAAGCTCTTCAAAAATTTCAAAAGGATGTCTAAAAAGTCCTACAAGTGCCAAAGGCAGTTGGTTTAACACAACTCTAACAAAGGCAAAAACGCATTCAAGCAGTGTCTCCTTCCCTTGCAAGGGTAGCATACTGAAAGATTTTTCTCCACTCTGGAGTCTTCAGGACTATCCCACTGAAAAATATTTTTTTAAGCCTCAGCCTCTTCCCACACCAAGAAATATGCTCTGCACGTGAGTGCTGGGTGGGGGGATTCTTAAAATCAATGTTGTTGTTGCGGATCTAATTGGCTCTGCCATATTCTGGGCAACTGTAATTTTGAGAGCAGCAAATATCATTATGCTGTGTCTCAAGAGGCCCTACTGTTTCAGTTCCCTTTGTAAGTCTGTATTTTCTTTCAAAATATATTCAAGTGAAGGTTTGACTAGGGGTGTTTTCCTTGATCAGCGTAATACCTCTGGTGATTTCAAGTTACTGGTTTCCTTGTAGTCTGATAATAGGGCAATACTCTCTGTCCTTGGAAATGTTTGAGGCAACCTTTCATTTGTTGTGCTGTGATATCACATGCGCAATTTTCCCCAGCTGAAGATCATTCCCTACAAAGAGTCTCCCCCACCCCACTTCAGTACTCTGCTATTGCTGTCCTTTTGCTTTGAATAAATCATTGCATCATGTGGTAAGAGAGACAGGTTCCAAGTCTATCTAAAAAGTTAAAATGTCATGGGCTCCTGGGCCATTTTTTCCTAGAAATGACAAACTCTATCAAATTCAGCATGAGTTTTCTGAAGTCCGCAATGGGAGTAGTTGACAAAACTCAGAAAATCAATTTTAAAAATGTCAGCTTTTTGATAGACTGGAGAAACCCTGCAAAGAATGTCTTTTCTGGTCATATCTCTTTTTATGACTTTGATTGATTTATTTTTATTTTCTCCCCACATCATTTTTTTGGCGGAAAATCTGATGGATGTAGCTTGTTTAGAGATACAGTCCATAAAGGTTATCTCAGTAGATCACAAAGCACACCAGAAAAGATCATATAGAAAACAATGGAGCACCTCTTCGGTCTATTTCATCTATGTGTAGAGTGATTATTGTATTGAATAAAATAGCATGTGGCTGTATGGGAATCCATAAAAAGCTCAGGGTCACTTCATAAGTCCATATGCCCTTCCAAGAGTGACTTTATTGTAAGGTTGCCAGGTCACATCTTGGAGATTTCATTTATATCTTTGAACTGAAACTGGAAATAAAGAAGCCATATCCTCCTGTTTTGTTTCCTTTCATGCAAACCATCCCTGAACTTATTGCACAGCACATCTGCTTAATATAACAGGTTAGGGGGACAGAAAACAGTATTAAGGGATAAATGAGCAAGAGAAACCACAGTTGCCATTTCCCCTGATTCAACTGTGACTTGAAAACTGTACCAGCAATCTCCAGGTCTCATTTCCTGTAAACATTCAAAAGCAATTCCACATCATCTTCACACATCTAATGACGCAGGCTCTTGCCTACAAATTCTCTTGCCGTAATCCATTTGTTCATTAGTGTCAAAAGTTTGAGTTGTTTTGCTACAACCCAGTTAAAATGGTTAATTTTCAATAAACTCAAAACAGTGGTAAACTCACTCCAAGGAATCATTTCAGGCTGAGGATTTTGGATTCATGATGCCCACATATTTTTTACAAACGCTAATGGATTTCAAAATACTGGAGAACAGACAAGACACATTCATCTAGGAACTCCATCTTTTGTGTAAGATTCATTAGCAGGTTCTGAGGTGATATATGTTTTAAAATGGCACCACTCTGAATCATTTTTGTAATCTGAAATGTTATCCCAGATTCCCCTTCCACTCTGAGACCTGCTTGATCCTCCTTCCTCCAAAAAAGGTGCTGACATAGATTGAGTAAAACAGGGGAACAGAGGAACTGTACTCAATTCAAGCTAGCTGGGAATGTTCCAGGGTATGCACATTTAGCAACCAGCCGTGATACCGCTAGTGTGAATGTTCTCACAAGACCGTCCCTGTGATCATTAATGTGCCTTCTTGTTTTACAACTTTGACCAAACTTTTCCAACCATGAATAGCATGTCTCATGGAACCAGTATCCCTGTTTGATACTGGCTAATTCCAAAGACCCTGTCAAATTAATTAGATCCCTAGACTGTCCTTCACTTCTCATATACAACTGGACCTTGCCTCTGCCCTTTTGTTTCCAAGCCCAGAAAGAAACTATTTTTTCCTACTTTTGCCCTAAAAATGGAGACAGAATCAATCCCAAAAGTGTAATTCTGGATTGCTTTGAGATCACCTGTGCCTTGTGAGCTGCAGAAGTCCCCCTTTGACACATGAAATGCAGTCCAATTTCTCTTCTGCTGGATTTACCAGCCGTAACCTGGGCCTCCTTCATTTGTTGGACTTTACTAGACCTCAATATCTGCAACTATTTCCCTCACTTTCTTTATCTTGCCTTTTCTCAATCCCATCTTCCTTTTTTTATATCTGTGGGGTAACACACTTATATGATTTGTACTTTAAAACACTGTCATAGTAATTTACTAATTTGCCCACTTCGATTCTTTCATTATTCCCCTTTAATAAACTTTTGTTCTGTCTCTCAGTTCTACTTGACTTCCTTTAAAGTGCTTTGAAACTTTCCAAAGTTGTGCTTTATTACTGAGACAAAGATCATTATTATTCGTGCGCGCGCGCGCGCGCGCGCGTGTGTGTGTGTGTGTGTGTTGGGAAGGGGAGGGTAATTGATCCAACTAGTGCTTTAGAGTTATTAGATTGGTAGAGTGCCCAATAGTAGTGCTCTATCAGGACATTTCATTTCAACCAACGTTAAATCTGAAACAGCACAGTTAAAAGTAGAGTGAGGGCCAAACTAGACATCGCTGCATCCCTGCAGGACAGAAATGTAAAAACTTAAATGACAAATTAAGTCAGGTAAAATGCAAAATGAATGTTCATGTAACATTTCTGATTTCTGTCTCAGGATGTATTTACCTTTCTTCCAAGTGTGACCATTAGGTTTACAGTTTGAACAGAATTCACATCCACAAAACTGACCACAGGAAACTCATGTGGAGAAACATCATCTCTTCTACAACCCCTCAGGGTCAAACTAGATGATACAACTGGGGATGCTGCCACCATTTTAAAACAGAGTTTCCCCACTTTACATGTTGTAAAGGAGCTGGATCCTGCTGATGACTGAAGCAAGCAGGGAATGGACTTCTTTCCTACCCCCATCATTTTCAAGAGCCTAAACATTCAGTGAAAACAGTAGGTTTAATAAAATTCTTATGTTGGATCATGTTCTATATAATTAGCTAGCAAACTTGACAGAACAGAAAGGGTTTTTCAAAGAACAAAGACTTTCAGTTCTCTGCTCTCGTCTGATCTGGCCTTTTCCTTCTTTCTTTGCTGCTTCCAACTCCACTGAATCCATACTGGCATCAACTTTGCTATACAGGGGGAAATGAGGGTGAGAAAGAGTATTACCTCTTACCCATCTTATGATGTAGTAGCACTGCTGACAAATGTACAGCTTAAATTCCTCTCTCAGCATTGCCACCACATGGCACTAAGCAAACCAACTGTCCTCAACCAGGGTCAGGGCCTTTTTGACCGTGACTTCATTCCGGTAAAATGCTCTGTCAAATGAGACCAGGGTCCTGCAGGACCTACTGCAATCCTGCAGGACCTGTAAAATGGAGCTGTTCTGCCAGACCTATAGTTGAGGGCAGAAATGGCATTCCATCATAGCTTGCCCCATCTTCCCCACTCTTCCCTTATCTCTTCCTCTTCTTTTCCTTTTTCCCTTTTCTTCTCCTCTTTGTTTAATTCATTCCCCTTAGTGGGAGATTTTATGGAACCTTATAATGTATAGTTGTGTATTTTATTCCTTTAATTTATTGTTGTAAGCAGCCCTGAGCATGTCAAGGGGAAGGGCTACCTAGAAATAAAATTTTAAATAAATACATAAACCTGGACACTGTGTTTAACAGACTTCTCTCTGTGATACACCTCTGATGATGCCAGCCACAGATGCAGGCAAAACATTAGGAACATGATCTGCCAGACCACGGCCACACAGCCCAGAAAACCCACAACAACCAAGATAAACCTTTCTGGGGTTTTGCCCATTATCATAGAGGGGACATTCTGGGGAAATGGTTCCCTACATGCTCTGCACACAAATATATGTAGTCTAGAGCAGTTTCTATTTCTTGACCTTATGACTAAGATACAGTTAGTCTTTCAGAAATATTATCTACAGAATAATCCTGTGCAGAATTACTCCAGTCTAGGCCCACTGAAATCAATGGTCTGGAATCCATTAGATTTTTTACTGACGAAAGAAGATTGGCTTTTTTTGAGTACTGGAAAGGTTATGCCTGGAATAGCAGGACCTACATGGACAACCATTGTTCAGGATGGGGGCTACATTAAGGAAGAGAATCAAATACAATCAGATGGAAACGCTGACAGGCCCCAACTCAAAGGAAATACCCAACTGGTAACACTGAAAGGGACTACAGCAGTACACATCTAGCGCACAGATTTTTATAGGATGCGTCTATTGTTTTCTTGGGTGTTGTATGTGTAACTTTCAAGTGTAACCATATTAAGAACATAAAAACAAATGAGACTAACCTCTAAGGATCTTAATATTGTCAATACAGCTTTAAAATAGTTTGTATAGGGAATTTCTTCTTTGGTTTGTCAACTCTTGCTCTTGTATCCCCTGTACAATACAGAATGCCCGAGCGTTTACAACCAAAAATGCTGCAGGCTTTTGGACATGTTTTAATATAGTCTTGTGCCAAGTTATAACATTAGATATAATGGTGTTCTCTTTAAAGGTAGAAGTGAGGAGAGATCTCGTCTTTATGGAGTAGTAATGAACTGAGCCAAAAGGCTTAGCTATGATTATGTCAACAGTTTAGAACTAATCTGGATTGAAACTCAATAGAGGATTTCATTCACCTAGAAAATATGCAAGTTAAAAAACAGCTTGGAGGGGGCATTAGTGCAAGGCCAAATGTAGGTACATTTGCATACAGTTGAGACAATTAGGGAAAAGAGATCTTATCACTGGAGAAAGCCAAATAAGTTGCTTGAGTATTCTAAATATATAGACTGAGATTGGATGTTCTTCTTCCCAGCCTTTAATAGGATATGGAGATAATTTTTCTACTTGTCTCACAAGCTTCTTAAGAAAAGCAATTTTTTTAAAAGGAATATAAATCCATGAGTGTGGAAACCATGTTGCTCCATTTTTTCCTTTCTCTCTCTCAATCCAGTCTTATGAGCCAGACATTGAATCATAAGGACTTCTGGGATGGGATTTTCACTCACAGATCTCCATTCTTACGTGGATTAAGGGGATTAAAAACCATTAAATGACCATCCTCCAACTCCCTAAAGCAGATTTGCTTTTTTTTTCTATCTTTTTTTCAACCGGGGCAGACTTGGGGGTAACAAAGTACCACACAAAAGAACCCCTTAGCATGACAAAAGGCAAACCAATCCACTGAACTGCCAATGTATTAGACAATGAAGTCCAGGCAGTCTACTCAGCTCATTTTCCTTGGAACAAATGGTATCAAACTTGGCAATGGCATTGTTTCTCGAACTGGAGCACGGGCTCAGGGTTTTTTTCCCCCTTTTTAATTTTTTGATTTTATTTTCCCATCCAAAGCTCAAGGTGTCATATTAATTATTTAAATCTTCAGAAGATTTCAGCTGTATCCTCCAAGGCTCCGCTCAGTGCCAGAAGGTCTCCAATCTGCATTAGCTTTTGTTAATTAGAGCTGAAACAAGGGCTTTGATCTCAATGAATATAATAACACCAAAAAAAGAGCAAAACTTCCTGTCTGATTTATCTTTTACGCATTTTCTGCCTTTGCTGTTTTTCCACTCTATTAGACTTTGATTTACCTTGTCTTAGTAACATTAAACAACTCCGCTACAAAAGATCTTAAGCCGCTTCAAAAGCCTGTTGGAATCGATAGTTAAACGCTGCACAAAGTGGTTCCTGCATCTTTAAAAGAAAATGATGGTTATTTTTAATTTTTATTCTAATTTTTAGTTGCATTGTGCGATAGAGAAGGGGGGTGATCGGTGCCAGCAAGGATATGTCTCTACTGATCTCAGCTATCACAGATTTTTCCTGCTGGGATTGATCTTGCCTCATTAACAGACTTGTTTCTAGAACTACAGTACAGATAGAACAGAAGGCCAGCGAGATTCAGCAAGATAGTTCTGTGCATATTCCGACTCTGCCAGAGTTTGCAGCCTCGCTTAGATCCAGGAGGGTCAATGCCAGGGCTTGCCTTGTTAAGAAAAAAATCCTCATTAACATTTTTTTCATATAGAAAGCTCTGAAAGGCAAATTTAAAGAAATGAGCAAAAAAAATTAACACATTTTAGTGTCATATAAGGTCTAGCTGTGGAATCATTTCAACAGAGCCTTGTCACCGTACAGCCTTTCTCTCTGTGCTTAAGTGTTACCCAGTTGATCACCAAGACTTCTTCAACTACTACTACCACCACCATAGTAAATACCTGAAGTGAAATCTGGTGCAAAATGTAAGCTGAAATTTTTTATGATCATGAGGAAAATTTCGCACCTCATTACAAAGAGTGCCCAGATCTGAAAATATCTCCTAGATTGTTCACAGCAGAATTCTGCAACCCTAAGAGACTAGTTGCTGTTGGTTTACCCATTTAGGAAGAATAAATAAAAGGATAAGGTGAAAATTCTGGATATAGAAATTTCAGAGGTGAAGAGAATAGCCTTAAACTGATGACCAGGACTGCAAATGAGATGTTTGGATATAAATAAATAGGAGGCATACGAGGGTTTAAAAAATTGTTTGGGGAGATTTATTTTTGGTTTTTAGCCAGTAAGTCAGAGGGCACTGAGATATTATCATTTTACTCCAGCAATTTCCTATAAGCTTGGGTTTTCCTGTGCACATACAGCTCCCCTGTGTCAGCATTTGCTTAAAAAAGGGTTAGACAAGAAGATATACATGTGATAAACATATTAACTGTACACATATGTTAAAAAAGAATGCACATAGGAAGCTGCCCTTTGGTTGACTTTGTGCATCAATAGACCCAAAGCTGACTGGACCAGAATGGTTATATTTCCCTTTATTAATACAAAATGACTGCTGCCAAATTGCAGCTTTTATTCTCACAAGGCATGCTTTAATGAAAACTGTCCACTTCCAGGTGAGGCTTAGAGTACTCCCAGGCCCATTATACATGGAACACTTACCTCAGGGCTCTTAGCTGCACGGTGGGGCTGTAGCAGGGTCTAGGCTTGGAGATTTGGTAAACCCAGATTTTTAAAAAAGCTGAAATCAGAGCAATATCCGGCTTTTTTGGCCAAATACAAGCTAGCTAACTGAATACAAACAAAACTGAATACCTCCGAGTGTCTTATTTACTACCACGGAAGATATACTCTTGGCTGACAGTGATATACATGAATTGCCATTTTGGCCCCCAGTTTCGTCTTCTGAAATACATAAACTAATTGGCTCACTGAAATGCGGGAAGGCCCCTGGTGCTGATTTAATATATCTGGATCACTTTAAAAAGCGCATAGAATGGTGGACTCCCATTCTTTCAGCACTATTCACTGCTATTAATAGAACTGGTGTAATCCCTAAAGGTTGGGGCACAGCAATGATTGTCCCAATTTATAAAAAGGGAAATAAATCTTCCATCAAATAATAGATCAATAAGCTTACTAAGTTCAGTGAGCAAGCTATACGCAAGGCATTTGCAGTGGAAACTAAGTGAGTGGATGACTCAAGAACGTGTCATAGAAGAAAAACAAGCTGGGTTTAGAGAAGGCCAAAGTTGTCTTGATCATTGTATGATTTTAAATCATTTGATGGCCAGATATGGTAAGGTAAAAAGTGCAATTTAGCTCTTTTATTATTTAACTTTACATCAATGACTTGATATCTCATATGTGGAGACCAGAATTCCTCTCTCCCAATTTACCTGACCACCATATTTCTACATTATTATATGCTGATGATACAGTATGGCAGTGTGAGGTAGTGGGAAGGGTAACCCTAGGTAGTTTCGCTGTGAGTGGAGGGAAGATTTCCAAGACAAAGCTGTGATCACTGGCAAATCTGCCCACTCTCAGTGAAGCAAATTAAAAGTTGCACTAGAAGAGGTGTCACTCGCCACGGAGAGAATAGAAAGTGAAAATGGGGCTCAAGGAAATATGTCTGTACAAGAAATCTTGCTGTGATGGACAGTCATCCCCATTACACAGCAGACACCTTCAACTTGTGCATAATTTGCCCCAAGGGTTACAACTGATTTCCAGACTACAGTGAGCAGTTCCCTGGATGAAATGGCAGCTGCAGAGGGCAGACTATGGAATTACATCTCTGCTGACTTCTCTCCCCTTTCCAAAGTCCACCTTCCCTAGGAACCACCCTAAAATCCCCAAGAATTTGTCAACTCTAGCTTGAATATCCACTGGCTCAACTCATTCCCTGCCACTGGTCATAAGCAGGGAGCCAATCCCTGAGGGATTGTTGTGCCTTGTGACCCTTGAGGTGCTGTTGTGGCTGCTTTAGCTGAGGGGTTGCTGTGGCTGCTTTAGGGTTCCCAGATTCCCTGTAATGCTGCCAATTCATCAGGCTGCCTGTGGAAAACCATCGAGTTTTGGAAGGACAGTGCCAGAGCATCCCCAGCATGATGATGGTGCTTCACTATCAATGCAGAAGTGATGCATCATGCTGGGTGTGCAGATCGCTGCCCCTATAAAGCTCCTGCTGGTTTTCAGGATGGATTTGTCAATCCTAATGACCCAGCTTTTCTAACCACTCTCATATGTACAGTGCACCATACTGTGCTATAAGTGAGACATGGCCCAAAGAACAGGGTTGAATCCTTCAGCAGCCCTCCACTGCTGACAGCCAGCTTCCCCGAAGCCTCCCTGCCCCACTAATCAATCACATCTGCCAGCTATTCGTCCATATCTCTTTTTTAAAGACCCATTGCCAGTACCACCACTGTTGCCCTCCACTCTTCTCCCATTCCACCCATGTTGTCACTCACTGTTCTGCAGCTTCAACTCTAGTCCCAAGCACAGTGTAATTTGGCCATTGAA